>NC_140801.1:32775079-34004245 GCF_037176805.1 Vigna unguiculata
GATTCTACAAGAGCTTCTAATAGCATATAAGTGAAGATGAACAATCTCTCATGGCTGTTGGTATAAACACACAAATAAACATGGCTTGGAAAATTGTGTCTACTATGATGGTATGTCACATCTATTAATAATACAATTCAAGGTAGCACAAAAGGCAACTTTTTAAATGACCCACAAGCAAAACACACAGAATTAACTCAAAATAGTATTTTGTAACACTCTATTTGATTGACAAGTGGCACAGCCTCGCGATGACACGTGTCACTCATCTTCTAAACCCTAATTCCTTCACACTCCACTTTTCTCTCACTCTCTGCCGTTAACACTCTTCTCTCACTGTCTCTCTCTGCCGTAACCCTAACAACTATTCTCTCACTCTCTGCCGTCAACACTCTTCTCTCATTGTCTCTCTCTGCCGTAACCCTAACAATTCTTCTCTCACTCTCTGCCGTCATGCTACTTTCCTACTTTCTTTCACTCTCTTCACACTCTACTATTCTGATTTCCCATTTTTTAGGTTTTTTCCGATCATTTTGTGGTTTTGCCTTCACCTTTTGCAGTTCATGTTTTTTCTATCATCTCCGATCATTTTTTCGTTTTGTATTTATTTATTTTTAGGTTTTATCCGATGAGTTTTTTGTTTTTGCCTTCACCGTTTACTCTTGATGTTTTTTCTATCATCTCCGATCATGTTTTCATTTTGTTTTTATGGTTTTTTTTAGGTTTTTCCAGATTAGTTTTTGGTTTTGCCTTCACCGTTTACTCTTTATGTTTTTTCTATCATTTACTCTTCTCTCCGATCATGTTTTCGTTTTGTTTTTATTGTTTTTTTTATGTTTCTTTCGATAATTTTTTGGTTTTTCCTTCACCATTTACTCTTTATGTTTTTTCTATCATCTCCCATCCTCTCCGATTATTTTTTCTTTTTCTTTTTATGGTTTTTTTAGGTTTTTTCGTATCAATTTTTGGTTTTTCATCATTTTCGACCACTACTTCGTAATTTTTTGTTGTTTTATGTTTCAATGATAATTTCTTTGTTTTTACAGGCTGATTTCACATTCTTTATGGTTTCTACGATCAGTTTTTTGTTTTGCCTTTACGGTTTACCCTCTATTTTCTTTCTCTGATCTCCGATAATCTCTGATCATGTTTTGCTTATATTTTTAGGGTTTATTTGTATCTTTTCTGTTTTCCATCAT
Organism: Vigna unguiculata; assembly: GCF_037176805.1. NCBI lineage: Eukaryota > Viridiplantae > Streptophyta > Magnoliopsida > Fabales > Fabaceae > Vigna > Vigna unguiculata. Next base: position 32,776,279 of record NC_140801.1, read on the forward strand.
ATTCTACCACTACTTCATAATTTTTTGTTGTTTTATTTTTCGATGCTAATTTTTTGTTTTTACAGGCTGACTTCAGACTTTTTAGGTTTTCTCCGATCAGATTTTGGTTTTTCCTTCACCGTTTACCCTTGATGTTTTTACTATCATCTCCGATCAGGTTTATTTAACATTTTTACAGGATTATTTAACATTTTTATTGATTACCTATTTTGTAGGTTTTGAAGATTGATATACAGGATGTCTCCAAATGACAGTCATGAGTTTAGTCTGAAGTTGGAACTCATTGGAACTCACCGAGATCTGTTAAAGTTTGAACATTGATTATTATTTTTAATTTTGATATGCATTGATATTATTTTCATCTCAATTTATTCTGTTCATCTTTTATTCTCAGTGGTTGTTGATTTCTTGGTTGTTGATGTTGTTGTATTGTATCAGATGTAACGGTATTAATACATAATTAGTTTTTAAGTGTGTGTTTGATTTTTGTTTTTTTATTTTTTTAAAAGGAATTGCTTAGTTTTCTTCATTGCAACCCAAGGTGGATCTGTTTTCTGAGTCAGTGTTGGAATTCAATGCAGAGGAAGTAATTTTTTTATGCAAAAGATTTCATTTTAGTTTTGATAACTAATAATGTAGAAGTTTTGAAACCAGTATTAGATATCATTTTAATTTCATTAAAACAAATTCGATATCTCTTAATTATTTTATTGAACCTTATAATTTATTTGTAACCTTATGATGGATTTTTTTTATGTAGGTTTAGCCATATTTTATGTTGGAGTCCTCAGTTAATTAACATCAGGTCTTTTCTTTCCTTTATCTTCGATGCAACTACATGACTGCATCATGTTACTTCTTTTCTTTTTCAGCTTTGTGATCTCTTCATTGTTTTGTTTTTCTTCTTTCCTTTTTCTTCTTTGTTGTCTTCATATTTCCTTTTCTTGAAACCTTCAAACAATATCTTTATTTCCTTTTAAATGTCCTGCAGCTTTTATTTTTCTTTTGCTCTCTGCCATATTTTCCTTTAATTCCACAACATTGAGCCGTGTGAAAAAGAGCTTTTGTTTTTTTCTCTATTCTTGATATGTTTGACCAGTTGCTTTTCCCACATTTTACTCTTTTTGGGAAACCAAAACCAGAGTATGCGTATGGTTTTGGTTTGAATGAACCATAGTATGCATTTCATAAAAGTTGTTTTTCTTTCTTCTGTCCTCTTCATATGTTTGACAGTTGCTTATCCCGATTTTTACTGAATTTGTGTAACCAAGACCACAGCATGCGTACGGTTTTAGTTTTGATGTATTATCTCTACCAATACATCAGATTATTCTTATGTTTTTATGTTCTCTACAAATAAATCTATCCACAACTTCCTTTCTTCACTATTGTCTAATTTCCGTTTTCTTTACACCATGTCTGCTTTGCAAAAACAAACCCAATCATTACAAGAACTGAACCTGGAGAAGGAAAGATGGAATATTGTTGCAAGAGTGGTAAGGTTATGGTTTGTAGAAGATTACACAAAAGGAAAATCTCCATTTTCCATGGAGATTGTTCTTCGAGACAAAGAGGTACTATACCATACTATAAACGTCCGTCATTTTTTTAGTTTTCTTTATTTTTTTAGTTTCCATGTTGTATTATAATGTGATATATGAAACTGTTTGTGCAGGGTGTCCTAATCCATGCGTCTGTTAGGCGCACACTGATATACAAATTTCAATCTGAAATCAAAGAGGATAAGGTTTACTCCATTCAGTCTTTTAGTGTTTCATATAATGGTGGTTCTTATAGAACTACAAATCACGCCTATAAGATCAACTTCCAATTTGGAACCAAGGTCAATTTGGTAGAATCTACCTTAGTTCCCAATATTAGTACTGCATACACCCTTTTTTCAACCATCAAAGCCCCTGGTTTTGACACAGTTATCGACTGGAGTGTACTTTATTTGGTCAATATGTTGATATGTTAAATGCATTTCTTGCCTCTGGAGAGGATCAATATGTTGTCATTGCTTTACATTATTGCAAAGTCAAGATCTTCCAAGGTAACTAACTTTTTGACATTTTTTACAGATGTAGTAATTTTTTAAAAAGTGTTTGACATCTTTATATATTTTATAGATAAAGTTTCTATTCAAAATTGTATGAACTGTACGAGGATAATTTTTAACTGTGATGGTGAAGATGCTACGAAGTTGAAAAAAATGTAAGTACATTTTGCATTTTTTGATTTTCATTTTTGATTTTCGTTTAATTTGCCTTTTTCTTTTGTAGGATGTGGGATAATACCGAATCTCCTTCTCAACCTCTTACCAAACTTGGTCAGTCTTCAAAAGTTAGCTTAGAAGAAGATTTCATTAAGCTACATCCTAGATGCTCAATTGAAGGTCTCAAAGATTTTAAACAGGTTGAATTCTTTTCCTCTCTCTTTCATTTAAATTCTTTATTTTGAATATTGTGCTTTATATTGTTGCATTATTTATGTTCCAGGAAAGTACTTTTGTAGTGAAGGCTACTATCAAACATGTTCTAGATCATGATGATTAGTGGTACACAACATGTATCTGCAACAAAGCTGTTTATCCTGATTCCAAAATGTTTTTTTGTGAAAAATGTAACAAACATGTCATTAAGGTTACACCTAGGTAATATTATTAATCTTCATAATTCTTATTTTTCTAATTTTACTAATTTTACTAATAGACAAATTTGAATAAATCAATAATGTTCTATTTTTCTTTGGTTAGGTTTAAACTTAGACTTCGTGTAATTGATGCTACTGATTCTACAACTTTTGTTGTATTTAATTGTGATGCAAGTGTAATGTTGAAGAAATCATGCTTTGATATTCTTGACTTACAAGACAAGGTTAAGTATCCTATATAGTCAAAGAAATCATGAACAAATTATTTTTGATTAAGTTCAATCATTTGCATTTTTACTTCTTTTTATAGAACACTGTTGTTGGTAACTTGCCTAAAGAGTTTGAAGTCCTCATTGATAAGACCTATCTGTTCAAAGTTGAGTGCAAGAATGATTATAATAGCAAATTTGAGCAATCATTCAGAGTTAAAAAAGTTTGCATGGATGAAAAAATCATTGAAAGCTTTAGTGATGTTGAAGTTAAGTCTTTGGTAAGATATGATTTATTTCTGTTTAGGTCTTTTCATATATGTAATTTTAATTTTACTATCTTTTTACTTTAATATATTTGTTAGGATGTATACTCTGGAAATGAAGAAGAAAGTAAACTTAAGCAGATTACAAATGAGATGGCATCTGATACCATTGCAGAGGTAGGTTAATATTACAACTATACTTCTTTTTCTAAATGTTTTTATATGCTAAATTTTTCAAGTTTATTTTTAGGATTTGCTGATTAAATTCATTGAAGAATCAAATGATGTTGAGGCTTTAAGTGATCATTTGAACACTATAGGATCAAGCCCTGTTTCTACAGAGGAAGCTTTGGTCAATCAACCAGTAATTGATGTTGAAAATGGTGAGTTAACCCAGAAAGAATCATCTCATCTGGAGAATCTTAGCTTTGATTTGGCTACCAAAGCATGTGTCCCGGCAATTAAAAGGCATAATAGATCTGTGGTTCAAGAAAACAAGAAGATCCCAGTGAAGATGTTGAAGAAGAACATCAAGATTGAAAAGTGAATGAAAATTGTACTAGACTTTATTTGTGTTTTTATCTTGGTTATGTTATTTTTTGGAAAACATTTGCTGATACTCATGACCAATATGTTTTGTTGTTCTTAAGTTGTTATCATTTTCAAAACATTCACTTGAAGTTTCTGTTTATTTATTTATGAACTATATTACTTATTGCTGAACAGGAATGACTTTTTATTTGTGCATTCACAATTTGCTAGCAGAGTCAAACTGTGTTGATATTATTTTCTATTATCAACACCATAATCATGCTAGCTACATCAAAGGAAGTGTATTGTATTTGTATTTTGTTTTAAAAGATTTTAGTCTTTCAACATTTGTTTACATTTCAATTTTATCAATCAATTATTCGTAAAAATATTTTTCAGGTTACATACATATAGTATTTATCTTTTATTTTCTGTTGATTTGTAAACATCATTATATGTTGCTAGCTGAATCTGAATGTGTTGATATTATTTATTTTGTCAACTACACTATCATGCTAGCTACAATATGTTTTGTTGTTATTTAGTTGTTTTAATTTTTAAAACATTCATTTCAAATTTCTTTTTATTTATTTCTGAAGTATTTTACTTATTGCTCAAGTTCAATCCCTAATTATTTTTGTAGTGATAATTTGCTACCAAACTGTAAGTGTGTTGATATTATTTTATATTGTCAACACCATAATCGTGCTAGCTATATGAAAGCAAGTTTATTGTATGTGTATTTTTTTAAAAAAGATTTTTGTCTTTCAACATTTGTTTATGTAACGTCCCATTTAATTATTAAGCGAAAATAAAAGAAACGACACACAAAATAGTAATGCAGAGTAGTCCTGGGGTCCTTAACACAACCCCTACAAATTGGGCACACCATGATGCCAACGAAAACTAGATAGAAGTCTAACAACTGAGAGTAGAATAGTAAAGCATAGAGCAATACATGGGCCATAGCCCTAAAGGAAACCCATGAAGAAAATAAACATAAAGTCCAGCCCAGATAGCTAAGCAGCGGAATCGCCATTTCCTTGCTGACCGTGGGAACCTCACCCATCTGCTCCCATCAATTAAATTGATGATCATCGCAAGAAAGAAGAGCCACATACAAGACAACCATAGAACAAACTGGGTAAGCTAGAGCCAACAACATTTTCATCATACAGTCAAATATACTTTCACCATCCAATATACATACAACAACCAAGCATGTTATGACTTTTCAATCAATACACCACGACTCGACTCATCCGGATACGTATAACCTGGTCGGATTCAGCGGATGCTCGTACTTGTGGTGGATACCTCTGCTCACCCCTGAGCTACTCACCACCGAGCTATGTGTTACAAGTGTTACAATGAATCAATTTCCCTCACCACAAGGTTAGCCCTTAATGAATTTTAAGCCTCCTGCAACTTTCACCACATGAATTAGTCCGCTCTAGATGAGACTAACTGACTCCTTAGAGTGTCAGGATGCAACCTTACCTTGAATCCTTACCTAGTTATACAGATGGGGCACCACCAGGGACACCCACTAACAGGGGCCTTGGAATTACGTCCCGATCATTGAAGCATGCCCCTGAAAGTCTCATCTAGAGACTCTAAGGAATTACGCACTGACACCGACCAAACATAATCACACAGCCAAATAACATTCATCATGCATGTATACGTTCATCATCCCAACCTTTAAAACCAACGCCTTTCATGTTCCAGGCCAAACTCATTTCCACTCATCATAAACCATCCATGCATAAGGATTTCCAACTCATCTCGTTATCATGTCTCTGTAATACCAACCATATCATGTTCATTTCATGCCAAGGATTTATTCAAGTTTGTCATTCATAAATCCATACACCCTCTCACACATTCATATTATACCCTACATGCCATTATACAATAATTCCATCAATTTCATACCAAACACAAAAGAGAAAAGGAGTAACCACTCAACCAGCGCATACCCTCGCCCAAACTCGTCGCTCAGGCCAAAGGGTCTCGCTTAGGCGAGAAGGACTCTCGCTCAGGCGAATTCCACTTCGCCTAGGCGAGAGTTCGATAATGCTGGCATAAGCAAACACGCCAGCTCGCTTAGGCGAGCTCACCTCGCCTGAGCGAGGCAGGGTCTCGCTAAAAAACAGGCCACCCGCTTGGGCGACAGCTCGCGCAAAAAATTTGGCGAACCCCCGCCAGACTCGCTTAGGCGAGTCCGACTTGCCTGGGCGAGATTACCAGTTCTCGCCCTGTACTCACCTGCAGCAGATATATTTTCCAAACACACCAATCATACAAAGTATCCCACACACCACAAATAATGATTTATCCATACAAACATTCAGCAGGCTCAAAAATAGATCAAAAATAACTCAAACTGGGAAACCCTAACTTCTCGTACCTGGAAAAGGGCTAAGAGCGGGGTGCGTCTCCATCAGCGGAACGCGAAACTCCAAAGGCAGATTACTGAGATGAGGCTAGGAAACGTAACTGCGCTCACTGGTTCAAGGTTAGGAGTAAACCCTAGCAGAGGAAAAACAACAGCCGCTCTAAGGATTGTGAAAGTTCTGTGTTACCAAAATGAGCACAAGGTTAGGGTTGGTAGGTTAGGTCTGACCCTTCCTCTTTGGGCCAGCCTTTAGGCCCAGAAGATTGGGGTAACCCTTAAAATAAAAGGGACAGAATGAAACGGGCCTTACATTCTCCCCAACAAGAAAAATTTTCGACCTCGAAAATAAAGACTCACCAGACAAAAAGATGTGGATGTGATTTTCTCATGTCCTCCTCTAACTCCCATGTCGAGTCACCTATCCTCCGATTCCAGATGACTTTAACGAGGCTGACCGCCTTTCCCCGGCGTTCTTCAACCTTGCTCTCCTCTAGAGCGATGGGTTGCACTTCCATGGTGAGGTCTTCCCTGATCTGTATATCCTTAACCTCCAACACATGAGCTGGGTCAAACACACACTTCCTCAGTTGTGAGACGTGGAACACTGGGTGAAGGTTTGCCAACTGCAGGGGTAGGGCTATCTCGTAAGCCACCGGCCCAATCCTCCTCGTGATCTGATAGGGGCCAAGGAACTTGGGCGAAAGCTTCCTTGAGCGGAGAGTCTTTCCCACGCCCGTTGTTCGGGTCACCCTTAGGAATACATGATCCCCAACTGCAAACTCTAGAGGCCTCCTCCTACGGTCTGCATAGGCCTTCTGCCTACTCTGAGAAGCTTGCATTTTGTTCCTCACCATTCTCACTTTCTCAGTGGTGTGCTCTAACAATTCTGGTCCCACCAACACCGCTTCTCCATCCTGATACCAACAGAGAGGAGTCCTACACCTCCTGCCATAAAGAGCCTCGTATGGCACCATGCCAATGCTCGCATGAAAACTGTTATTCTAGGTAAACTCTATCAAAGGCAATACCTCATCCCAAGCTCCCAGGTGGTCCAGTATGCACGTCCGTAGTAAGTCCTCAAGTGACTGGATGGTCCTCTCCGATTGGCCATCAGTCTGGGGATGGTAGGTTGAGTTCACAGTCAACTTGTTCCCCAAAGCCTCCTGTAAGGTTTGCCAGAACCGGGATGTAAATCGTGGGTCTTGGTCGAAAACTATGCTCGAAGGTACTCTATGCAACCTCACGATCTCCTTAACATACAACTAGGCCAACTTGGCCATGGACATCCTCAAGTTCATCGCTAAGAAGTGGGCGCTCTTGGTCAACTGATCCGCTATCACCCAGATGGTGTCATGTCCTCTAAAAGTCCGTGGCAAATGGGTTACAAAATCCATGAAGATGCTGTCCCATTTCCACATTGGTATTTCCAAGGGCTGTAGATTCCCACCGGGCCTCTGGTGCTCCACCTTCGCCTTCTGACAAGTTAAACATGCTGATACGAACTGAGCAACATCAGTCTTCATTCCCTGCCACCAGAAGGTTTCCTTAAGATCTTGGTACATCTTAGTCATGCCAGGATGCAGACTAAGACGACTCTTGTGTCCTTCCTCCAGAATGAACTTCTTCACCTCAACATCATCAGGTATGCATACCCTACCCTGAAACCGCAGTATACCATCATCACCCAAAGCAAAATCTCTAGCCTCATCCGACCCAAGTTGTTCTCTAACTCTATTAAGACTGACATCCAATAACTGCCTCTCTCTCATTGAGCCCAAGAAGTCACTAGATATAGTTAGGGTACTACATCTAATGAACTCAGATCCTACCTCCACCTGTAGCTTCATATCTCAGAATTTCTCTAGTAGTTCCACCTCCTTAATCATGAGATGTGTTGTATGTACAGTCTTCCTACTTAGGGCATCTGCTACCACGTTTGCCTTCCCCGGATGATACAACAGTTTGAAGTCATAGTCTTTAAGAAATTCCATCTACCTCCTCTGCCTCATATTCAGCTCTTTCTGATCGAACAGATACTTGTGGCTCTTATGATCGCTGAATACGCAGAACTGAGCACCATAAAGATAATGCCTCCAAATCTTCAAGGCGAACACTATGGCTGCTAATTCTAGATCATGAGTGGGATAGTTTCTCTCATGAACCTTAAGTTGCCTTGAAGCATAGGCCACCGCCTTCTTTTCCTGCATTAACACACAACCAAGCCCTAGATGGGATGCGTCACGATAAACCTCAAAGGGCTTTCCCACATCGAGAATCACCAATATCAGCGCGCTCGTCAACCTTCTCTTTAGCTCTTGAAAGCTCTTCTCACACTTGTCCGTCCAAGTGAAAGGTTGGTCCTTCCGAGTAAGTAGTGTTAGAGGTGCCACTATCTTGGAGAATCCCTCTATGAATCTCCTATAGTAACCTGCTAACCCCACAAAGCTCCTGATCTCTGTGGCCGACTTAGGACTTTCCCACTTTACCACTGCATCGACCGTCGCTGGGTCCAACGCGATCCCCTGGGCGGATATCACATGCCCCAAAAACTGAACCTCATCCATCCAGAATTCGCACTTGGACAACTTGGCATACAACTGTCTCTCTCTCAAAACACCAAGCACCGACCTCAGGTGTTCTGCATGCTCCTCCTGAGTCTTAGAATAGATAAGGATGTCGTCTATGAAGACTACGACAAACTTATCTAAGAAGGGTCTGAAAATCCGGTTCATGTAGTCCATGAACACTGCTGGAGCATTGGTCACACCAAAAGTCATAACCACGTACTCATAGTGTCCATACCGGGATCAGAAGGCCGTCTTCTGCACATCATCCACCTTTACCAAAATCTGATAGTATCCCGACCGTAGGTCTATCTTCGAGAACACCGATGACCCATGCAGCTGATCCATCAAGTCATCAATCCTCGGGAGCGGATATTTGTTCTTGATAGTCATCTTGTTTAATTGCCTGTAGTCCACACACAAACATGAACTCCCATCCTTCTTCTTTACTAGCAACATCGGTACTCCCCACGACGAAGTACTGGGTCGGATAAACTACTTCTCCATCAGTTCTTCTATCTATTTTTTGAGCTCCACCAACTCTGTCGGAGCCATGCGGTATGGAGCCATCGATACCGGACCTGTCCTCGGTACTAGGTCAATAGAGAACTCCACCTCTCTACTAGGAGGTAACCCAGGTACTTCATCCGGAAACACGTCCTCAAACTCATGTACCACAGGTATAACTAATGGTCCTTCTCTCTCCCACTTCCATACAGGCAAAGATTATGAAGCATTGCACGCCACTCTGAATCTCCCTCACCACCCCCTGAGGAGACACCAACTCGAGCTCCTCTGAATCGGGAAACAACAACCTCTTCTCCTGGCAGTCTACAAGGATTCGGTTGGCAGAGAGCCAATCCATCCCTAGGATCACTTCTAACTCTTGGAGAAGCAGACATATCAGATTCAGTTTATATCTGTGTCCTTCCACCTCCACATGACACCTAGCACACAAGGACGACGTCCTGACCAAACCCGATGCCGCAGTAGATACCACAAGTTCACACTACAGCTCACACACCGGTAAACCCAACGTTTTCACACAAGCATCTGACACAAAGGAGTGTGTCGCTCCAGAATCATACAACACAACATTTCATCCCAACTATCAAACAAAAACCCATCACGAGGTTACCTGAACCTCTAGCTTTCGCTTCCGTCATGGCATAAACGCGGCCCGTCGCCTAAGGCCTATTGCCTCTGTCTCTTCGTTGATGCTGGTGAGGAGCCTGAACTCGGGGGCGTGCCGCTGCCCTAGCAAGAGTGGGATAATCCTTCCCAAAGTGGCCCTCCTTGCCACAGTTGTTGCATCTGCGATAACCCTCCATACGTGGGCAGACACTCCTCAAGTGAGGACCTCCACATATGTAACACTGCACGCGACCCTGTTGGGGAGGAAGACCCTGCTGGGGAGGAAGACCCCTAGACCCCTGAGGCAGATGGGGAGGTCTATCATATGGTCTCCTCCGCTCCTCATGTCTGGGTTTGGACCCAGATGGTCCGCCTAACCTCTGTGACTGCTGAGGCCTTTGGCCCTCCACTTCGTTCTTCATCTTCTCCATTACTCTGGCCTTCTCCACCAGAGCAGCGAAATCCTTGATGGATAAAGGTGCCACCATCAAGCGAATGTCGCCACGCAGCCCATTCTCGAACTTGCGACATCTCCACTCCTCATCGATTGGCAAGGTATAAAAGCGGCTGAGATGCCTGAACTTCTCAGCATAGTCAGCTACTGACTTCCCTCCCTGGGGGAGCTGGAGGAATTCCACCTCCTTGGCATATCTGACGCTATCGGGGAAATACTCCGAGAGAAACTTCCCCCGGAAAGCCTCCCATGTGACTGGCTCTCACCTCTCCTCCATGATGGATTTGGTGCTGGTCCACCAATGTTCGGCCTCCCCGGTGACCATGTACACTGTGAAAGCTAACCTATTTTCCGCTGGACATGTTTTTGCCTCAAAGATCCTTTCCAGATCCTTCAGCCACTGGTCTGGTGCGTCAGGGCTCGTCTTCCCGTTGAACTTCACGGGATGGTGTTTCAAGAAGTCTTCCAGACTTCACTCCCTGACTGGTGGTCGTGGCTCTGGGCCAAACACACGGGCAGCCGCCCTGTTCTCCTCCAGCTGGCGGAGGGCCTCCATATGCTGCCTTTGTGCATCCTCGATAGCCACTCGTGCAGCCTCCATCTGTTGCATCACAGCCTACTGTTGCTTAAGCGACGTTGTTTGTCGCTGCATTGATTCCTCATGCTGCTGCATCATTGCTGTGCTTTGCTGCGTCATGGTAGCCACCATCGCCTCTATTGCTCTGGTGATATCGGGCACGTCACCCTGGGACGATTGCGAAGTCCTACGAGGAGGTGCCATAGTTCACTGGCACACAGAAAAACACTTGGTTAGGCTCGATAAATGCAAGAATTTAACCAAGAACAGTTAGAAGACACAGAGAAAGCTAAGCAGACATCCAAGTCCACTGACCTAAGGAATAACCGCTCTGATACCATAAATGTAACGTCCCATTTAATTATTAAGCGAAAATAAAAGAAACGACACACAAAATAGTAATGCAGAGTAGTCCTGGGGTCCTTAACACAACCCCTACAAACTAGGCACACCACGATGCCAACAGAAACCAGATAAAAGTCTAACAACTGAGAGTAGAATAGTAAAGCATAGAGCAATACATGGGCCATATCCCTAAAGGAAACCCATGAAGAAAATAAACATAAAGTCCAACCCAGATGGCTAAGCAACGGAATCGTCATTTCCTTGCTAACCGCGGGAACCTCGCCCATCTGCTCCCATCAATTAAATTGATGATCATCGCAAGAAAGAAGAGCCACATACAAGACAACCATACAACAAACCGGGTAAGCTAGAGCCAACAACATTTTCATCATAAAGTCAAATATACTTTCACCATCCAATATCCATACAACAACTAAGCATGTTATGACTTTTCAATCAATACACTACGACTCGACTCAACTCATCTGGATACGTATAACCTGGTCGGATTTAACGGATGCTCGCACTTGTGGTGGATACCTCTGCTTACCCCCGAGCTATGTGTTACAAGTGTTACAATGAATCAATTTCCCTCACCACAAGGTTAACCCTTAATGAATTTTAGGCCTCTTGCTACTCTCACCACAAGAGTCAGTTCGCTCTAGATGAGACTAACTGACTCCTTAGAGTGTCAGGATGCAACCTTACCTTGAATCCTTACCTAGTTATATAGATGGGGCACCACTAGGGACACCCACTAACATGGGCCATGGAATTACGTCCCGACCACTGAAGCGCGATCCTGAAAGTCTCACCGACCAAACATAATCACACAACCAAATAACATTCATCATGCATGTATACGTTCATCATCCCAACCCTTAAAACCAACGCCTTTCATGTTCCAGGCCCAACTCATTTCCACTCATCATAAACCATCCATGCATAAGGATTTCCAACTCATCTCGTTATCATGTCTCTTTAATACCAACCATATCATGCTCATTTCATGCCAAGGATTTATTCAAGTTTGTCATTCATAAATCCATACATCCTCTCACACATTCATTTTATACCCTACATGCCATTATACAATAATTCCATCAATTTCATACCAAACACAAAAGAGAAAAGGAGTAACCACTCAACCAGTGCGTACCCTCGCCCAAACTCGTCGCTCAGGCCAAGGGGTCTTGCTCAAGCGAGAAGGACTCTTGCTCAGGCGAATTCCCCTTCGCCTAGGCGAGAGTTCAATAACGCTGGTAGAAGCAAACACGCCAGCTCGCTTAGGCGAGCTCACCTCGCCTGAGCGAGGCAGGGTCTCGCTAAAAAACAGAGCCACCCGCTTGGGCGATAGCTCGCGCAGAAAATATGGGTGAACCCCCACCAGACTCGCTTAGGCGAGTCCGACTCGCCTGGGCAAGATTACCAGTTCTCGCCCTGTACTCACCTGCAGCAGATATATTTTCCAAACCCACCAATCATACAAAGTATCCCACACACCACAAATCATGATTTATCCATACAAACATTCAGCAGGCTCAAAAACAGATCAAAAACAACTCAAACTCGAAACCCTAACTTCTCGTACCTGGAAAAGGGCTAAGAGCGGGGTGCGTCTCCATCAGCGGAATGCGAAACTCCAAAGGCAGATTACTGAGATGAGGCTAGGAAACGTAACTGAGCTCACTGGTTCAAGGTTAGGAGTAAACCCTAGCAGAGGAAAAACAACAGCCGCTCTAAGGATTGTGAAAGTTCTGTGTTACCAAAATGAGCACAAGGTTAGGGTTGGTAGGTTAGGTCTGACCCTTCCTCTTTGGGCCAGCCTTTAGGCCCAGAAGATTGGGGCAGCCCTTAAAATAAAAGGGACAGAATGAAACGGGCCTTACAGTTTACATTTCAATCTTAGCAATCAAATTCGTAAAAATATATTTCATGTTACATACATGTACTATTATGTTTTGTTGTGTGTGTTGATATGTTGCTAGCTGAAATTCAATGTGTTGATATATTTTTTTGTCAACTACACTATCATGCTAGCTACATCAAAGAGATTAAGTTTTGCTTTATCGTGCATGTTTTGACTACATTTTTTGTTGCAAAACATATATAACTTATTTCATGTTTTCAAAACTATGATAGAGACATATTGTAACTCATATATAACGTATTCTTTTTATCAACATTCTAATAAAATGATAACATTTTGAATTTATCTTTTATTATTTAAAAATAGTTTTCTGAACACAAATAATTTTTGAATTCTAATTAACCAAAACCAAAACCGACATTCATTGAAAATTTACACAATCAATTAATTTATTTCATTTTTTGAAAGGAAATTTTTTGTAATAATTTTTTTTTAATCAATGAAGACAAAAACTGACATTTATTGATTATTTTCATTTATTGATTATTTTCTATTTCTATTGCTGTTTGAAATTCTAATTTTTACTTTTGTTTCGAATTTTGAATTTCAATTTTGATTCTTGAATTTTTAATTAACCAAGACAAAAGATGAAATTCATTTACATTTTTATGCCTTTTATTTGTATAAATATTTTTAATTTCACTTTTTGAAAGGAATTTATTTGTAATAATTTTTTTTAATCAATGAAGACAAAAATTGACATTTATTGATTATTTTCATTTATTGATTATTTTCTATTTCTATTGCTGTATGAAATTCTAATTTTTACTTTTGTTTCGAATTTTGAATTTCAATTTTGATTCTTGAATTTTTAATTAACCAAGACAAAAGATGAAATTCATTTACATTTTTTATGCCTTTTATTTGTTTAAAGATTTTTTATATTTTGTATTAGTCATTGAATTTCTAATTTGTATATTTATTTTAATGATTTGTAATATTTGTAATTTTATTTAAAAAAAAAGATTTATTTTTAATAATGTGTAATATTTGTAATTTTTAATAAATATAATTTTTTTTATTATTTTATGTGTTTAAATTTTTTGTATTATTCTTTCAACTATTAATTTGAATTTTTATTTTTATAAATTTCTAATATTTGTAATCTTTTTATTTTTTTAAAAATTTACATTATATTATTTTTAATATTTTATTTTTCTAAATTTTTGATATTACTCTTTAAACTTTCAATTTGTATTTTTTTTAAATTTCTAACTTTTAAGAAACATTTAATGTTCTATATTTATCCTTAATTTTTAATTCTTAATTTGTAATTTTTTTATACATTTAATTTGTAATAAATATATACGAAAGCATTAAAGAAATATATTTTATTGGTAAAGTAATTAGAATTTGAAACAGTGTTTTGCTATGTATGAAACTATTGAGTATCCATCAAGTTTTGTTTATTATCCATCAACAAAACAAAACAGTCACTTCCCTTCACCCTCCATGGATACCTTTATCCCTGTGCCTGCCAGAATAACCTTAGGAAGGTTCACTACAATGCATTTCGTTCATAATTAGGCATGTTTTCTTTACAAAAACTTGAAATATATGTTCGTTCTTCATTAATCTATGTCTATTAACTCAATATTAGCCGTTCAAATGTACTGTAAATGTTCTTTCTTCCTTCAGCCATTCATTTTTGAAAACATTGTTCGAACCCTTATTTATTTATTTTTTTTACATAAAAATCAAAACTTTTTTTATAATGGTTTAAATCTATGGTTTTTCTTTTTCTTCTTCATTTTTCATCTTTGTCTAACTGTTTCTTCTTTCATTGGACATGCATCTCTTTGTTACTATGTTTTTTTATTTTTAAAATCTTATATTTCTTCAACAACTGTTTAAATATACGACATTTGGATGTTTTCAAATTTTTTTTCTTCATTTGTTGTTCATGTTAATTTTTTTTTCGATTACCCATTCATTCTTTTCTTCTTCGTTACAAATCTTTTTTCTCTTAAAAAAAATGTTAACTTTCCAATAATAGTTTAAATTTACAAAATTCTGCTTCTGTAAGCAAAGATTTTTTTTTATTTTGCTATATATCTGACGTATTAATTGACTTTGCTTCCAATGTCAACTTTCTTCAATAATCCATAAAATCTTATTATTTACATGACTCATGTTGTATATCTTATTACTTTGGATTAATCTTATTTATTCTCTGTTTTTCTTTCATTATCAGTTTAATATTTGCTTACATTCGGTTTATTACAGTCATTTTTTCAAATTTTATTGACCGTATTTTTTCTTTGTTGACCACTGGAATTTTAGGAGTTCGGTCATGTTGATCGTATGTTTGTTATTATGTTTCCTAAAGAATTAGGACCTGTTTGGCAGTTAGAAGATATTAAAGGAAATCGCCATCAGTTAACTTTTAATATGGATGTCAATAATCCATTGTTGACTGATGGTTGGTCTAGCCTAAGAGTTTTTTATAAATTGTAGCATATCCATCAAATCTTATTCAGATATGTTGGAAACTCAACATTCTAGATTATTGTATTCTCCGGCATGACTACAATATCAACTGCCACCAAATTTCTCACAAACATACATCGATTGCGAACAAAACATCTTTTTAGAGTGAAATTGACAAAATCTCAAAGCCAAGCTAGCCATCTGGTGAACAATGTGCTATTATATTGTTTTTTATATGTTATTCTGTTCATATAAGTTTTTATTTATTTAACTGTTTATTTTTTTCAGGACCTACCAACTGACTTTGCAGCTTATGTTCGCAAATGTAGATTCAAGAGGTTGGAATTGCAGGGATTGACCAACACATGCATTGTTCAATGTAAGCTTTTGGTGCGTAATTCACCTAAGAAGTCAACTAAGATTGGGAAGGGATGGAAGGACTTTTGCATATTCAATCGGTTGAAAGAAGGGGATGTTATTGTGTTTGCAGCTCACAACCAAATGAGAAAGAAGAAGATAAAAGTTTATGTCAAAAAAGAATTTAGCTTTTAATATTTATGTTTTTTGTTTTCACTTTCAAGCAAGTTTGCTTTGTTTTGGTTTGTAAGACTCTATCCATGGTAATTTTGTTGCTTCTAATAAGTAGAAGCTATATCTAAAAGTATTATCCATATGTTAATTTTGGTCAACTTTAATATTTTACTTACTTTGATTTTACCTATTTTCATGTTTCAAATTATGTATTATAGTTATGTATTACTTTTATATATATTTCTTAAAAAAACATCATTAGACCTAAGATTTATTTGAATATTAATTTTATACAAAGAATATTCATTTTTGATAATAAAAATTATTAACAAATTTAATTTTTTATCAAAAATTTTAACACAGGATATAAGTTGTAAATATTGCTAACATTATAATTTTGTTATCTTTGTATTGTAATACTATCTCAGAACATTATTTGTTTTATAAAAACAATGCAATAAAATAAATTTTATTTGTTACTCTCAAACACACGTGTATTAAAAGTTTTAGTGTATTTATGTTTTAAAAAGTTAAATAGCACGTGTATTCATTTTTTTATCAAAGGACAATTAAAATTACATTGAGTTGTCATTCTTTTTCTTTGACCTCATTTTTTAAAAATTATTTCCATCAGTTTCGTGGTAAAGTAAATGTAGAAACAAATTTCTACTTTCATGGTTGACTATTATCAAGCATAGTACTTATGTGTTGGTCCAAAAAGGTATTATAGCATAGATGCAAAGTCTGAACAGAAGCATATCAGTGTCTGCAAATCATGAATTTGGACATTGCATATCAAAAGGTATGATGTTCCAGATATTGATCAAAAGGTACAATTTCCATATTAGTGACTTGGTTGTTCTTTTTTATAAAAAGATTGTACTTACATTATCTACCTTAAGAATATTCAGCGTGGAAAACTAACTATGTCCCTTTATATTCAACACATCCACCAACAAAATGTTTATTTTATTGAACTTCTCTTCAATGTGTAAACAAACAAAACAACAAGTGTATGTATAAACTTCTGGAAACATAACACCAAGTGTATGCATAACAACAATTGTATGCATAAACAAACATAAACAATTGGCTGCAAATCTATCAACAAATGCAAGAAGAAAAAGGAAGAGCATTTTGTCAACAAAGATTTCAAATATGATGATGAACTGCTCAAGTAAAATAAACTTTTTTCTCATTTCATTTGTTCTTAAAACTTCTTGCCAATAAATACATTTACTTATCTCCAATGGAATAACATAAACATTCAGATGTACATTTACCAACACAATTTTTTATTTTGTTTTCTTCACTACAGATACCAATCAGGACAAATCCATTCACACTGAAGCATTTTGTTCTGGAAATACACCTTTTTCTCATTATACAGATTTTGGTAATGATTTTTTCATTCAATACAAATTGTTGTAATCACTGTCTATTCAGTGACACTGTAGAATTTTTTCATTGTTACTTAATACATCTCTTACAGATAATGTGTTCTTAATTTTTTTTTAGGTATTCATAAAAAAAATACAACAGATGCAATTAATTTATTACTTGGATTGCATACTTAGATTGCTTTTTGTGCTAAAGTTTAACAATTTGGATTACATTGTTTAACAATTTTATTTGAAGTGAACTTTATCTACTATGCTCTCTTCTTATTTTTTAACCATTTTCGCAGTATGGAATGAAAATATTACCCCAAATTCAACTATCAACAACTCCTTTACTGTCAGTGAAGATAGAAACTTGCATGATCAAGTAATTCAATCTTCAAATAGAAAGCCATTGTTGGAGGTGACATGTCGTGGTAAGTTTGTTCACTGAATTTAAATTTCATTCAAATCCCCAACAATGAAATTGAAATGCACAATGTCTCATTCATCTTTATATTTAATGTAATCTTTGTATTTTAGAGTGGATACATTTTTATTTAATTTTGCAGACATTGACCAACTTAATTATAAGAATGCACGAACCAGAAGGAAAGTTATTAGGAATCAGAAGATTGCAGAAAAAAGTAATATCATGCATGATAAATCTAATATTATTTTATCTTTATTTCAATCCCTTTAATAGTTTGTATTACTAATATTTACTAACATTTCATGTAAAGAAATTCATGGTTCTACCTCCATTAGATCTGGAATTGTTGGTAATTCAATTGAAATCACCAATGGTCCAATTTTGCACAAGACCAACATTAACAACAAAGGTAACAATCCAAGTTGTATTCCAAGTTTCCGTTAATTGAATCCAAGTTACAAACTAATATATCATCATTTTATATTTCATGTCTATAATTGCAGATATGGTTCAAAGTGACTGTCATAATACATAACCACTGTTGGATAAAATTACTAACAGGTTAGATCAAAAATTTGTTGGTAACAGCTTCATTCCTACTTTTGTGGATTCTTCTTCTTATTCTGAAGTTGTTAATCTTTTTCATGTTAAAGAGAACCAAAGTCGTGGTAATTTGTACTATTAACAAAATTAATTTGAATACTTTAATTACTTTTATTGTTACAAATTCATGTTGCTAATGTTTAAATCAATATTTAGACATATGTAAGCTCCAATCCTATACCACTGCAAGATCAAGTCAATCATCTCAATATTTAGAAGCTGTAAAATTGGGGCAGCCTTCTCTTCAGGATACTATTACACCTATTTCAAAGATATTGAATTTTGTCAATAATTCTGATGAAGATGAGAATCATGGTAATCAATAATGGTTGATTATAAAAAATAAATTAATATTTTTTTATTTTCCTTTATTATTAATTGTTTTTTTTATTTTATTTCAAATTATCTTATTCGGCATTTCTCCTCTGATTTGTATTCAAGAGCTGAAGTTCAAGGTTTAACACAACTTTTTAGCCAATTTATATTATTATACTGTACATATAAATATAAATATCTTTTAATTAATAACATATTATTTTTTATGTACTTAGCACATGTTGATGTAGGGGACTGTTCCATTGAGTGTCCCTATTGTCAAGCTCAATTGTGGTACGAAGAAAGATCTGATAAATGCAAAAGATTAAAACAAGTTGATTTTTCTCTTTGTTGTCAAAATGAAAAAGTCCAACTTCCATTGTTGAAGAAACCTCCTCAATTGCTTCAAAAGTTATTGAAAGGTGAAGACACTACAAGCCAACATTTCTTACAATACATAAGAAGCTACAACAACATGTTCTCATTTACATCAATTGGTGCGAAGATTCATTCCTCAATCAATGATGGATGTGGTCCTCCTCAGTTTATTCTTAGTGGTCAAAATTACCATCGCATTGGAAGTTTATTGTCCGATAAAGGATCAAGTCCAAAATTTGCACAACTATATATTTATGACACAGAAAATGAAACAACAAACAAGTTAGTCACTTTGGGTATGCCTACATACTTTATTTTTTTATGAATCATTCTGTATATTATTTATCCTTTTGTAATTTTACAGGTCTGATATACAACAATCCATATTTGATAAATCATTGATAGAAGAGTTGAAAATAATGATTGACAAACACAATGTTCTTACTCAATCATTCAGAAGAGTAAAAGATTTTATACATGATGATCGATCAGATTTTGGATTGAGGTTATTTAGACATCGCTTTAAGGATCCTAGAGTATACAATACCCCAATAGCAGATGAAGTTGTAGCATTGATAGTTGGTGATTTGAGCACTTTAGATGTAGGAAGAGACATCATTGTCAAGAAAGTTTGTGGTCAGTTGACGAGACTACATGAAACTCATACATGTTTCATTCCTCTGCAATATCCTTTGATTTTTCCATATGGAGAGGATGGTTATCAAGAGGATATTCCAATTAGAGATTGTCAAAGATATGGTCAAAGTAGAAAGAGAGTTCGAATTTCTTTACGAGAATTCATTGCTTTCGGAATACAAGATAGAAAGGTTGAATTTGGTAACGTTGTACACTCACGTAGATTGTTTCAACAATTTTTAGTGGATACCTACACGATGATTGAAGCTCAAAGGTTGTCTTTTATAAGAAATAATCAAAAACTCATTCGTTCCGATATTCTAAATGGGTTATAAGAAGCTGTTAACAAAGGTGAAACTGATCCTTCTTTCATTGGAAAGCGTATAGTTTTGCCAGCTTCATTTATAGGTGGCATGAGATACATGTTCAATAATTGCCAAGATGCTATGGCCATTTGTAAGAGGTATGGCTATCTAGATTTGTTTATAACAATCACATGTAATGTCAATTGGCCTGAAATTCTTGATTTTGTAAAATCAAGAGGTTTAACTGCTTCATATAGGCCAGACATTGTTTGTAGAATTTTTAAAATGAAATTAGACCAAATGATGACAGATTTCAAGAAGAATAATTTATTTGGCAAAGTCAATGCAGGCCCCATTTCCATCATTCTGATTTTTTACCGCTAATTGTTTTGTATAATAATTATCTTCAAATTATAGGTATGTATACAATTGAATTTCAGAAAAGAGGTCTGCCACATGCTCATATATTATTATGGTTGAGTGACTCAAACAAGTTAGAAAATGCAAAGCACATAGATGAAGTAATCTCTGCTGAACTTCCTCATCCAGATCTGTATCCAAAACTTTCAAAGGCTGTTAAAACATATGATACATGGTCTGTGCGGAGCTGCTAGATTCAACTCACCATGCATGAAAGAAGGTCGGTGTTCTAAATTTTTTCCTAAAAAATTTAGACATAAAACTACAATTGATGAGGATGGATATCCTGTATATAGGCGTAGAGATGATGGTTTATTTGTATTGAAAAATGGACATAAATTAGGTAGTGGAAATGTTATGCCTTATAGTTCTCTTCTCTTAATGCGATATCAAGCTCATGTTAATACAGAATATTGCAACAAATCAAACTCAATCAAGTATTTGTTCAAATATGTCAACAAAGGTCTTGATAGAGCCACAATGAAAATTACAGACAAAGAGAATGATTCTACAGAAGTGCGTATTGTTGATGAGATTAAAAGATATTATGATTGTATATATTTATCTCCATGTGAAGCAGTTTGGAGAATTTATGGATTTGATATCCATCATAGATGGTCTGCTATTCAGCGTTTAACTTTTCACCTACAAGATCAACAAACAATTTTGTTTAAAGATGATGATAGAATTGATGATGTATTGGAGAGGAATGACAACATCAATACCATGTTTCTAGCTTGGTTTGAAGCTAACAAAGATATGAGGAAGGAAGGAACTTGACCTATGCTGAATTTCCAACAAAGTTTGTTTGGATGTCTCAAAAAAGGCAATGGAAACCAAGAATGCAGGGTTATAATATTGGAAGACTGACATATATTCCTCCAGGATCGGGTGAATGCTATTACATGAGAATCTTACCGACAAAACAAAAAGGTTGTATTAATCATGATAGTATAAAGACAATTAATGGTAAAACATTCTCTACATACCAAGAGGCTTGCCAGGAATTGGGATTATTGGCAGATGACAAAGAATTCATTGATGCTATTAAAGAGGCTAGCCATCTTGCATCTGGAAATCAACTTAGAAGGTTATTTTTTTATTTGTTAATCATGAATACAATGTCAAAGCCAAAAGTTGTTTGGGATGCAACTTGGAATTTAATTGCAGATGGTATCCTATACCAAAAAAGGAAACACTTAAACATACCAGATACTAAATATAAATAATCTCCATTCTTTATTCCATATTTTTTTATTCATGACATGTTATTTTTTTTGTAGGTTTCCAAATGGGATGATTTACACAATCTCTGTCTCCTAGAAGTAGAAGAACTTCTAAATTCCAATGGGCGATCTTTAACAGATTATAGTTCCCTTCCTCAACCTGATCTTTCTCATTCATTCAAATTTAATAACAGATTCATTATTGATGAATTGAATTATGATAAAGAAGAAATGGAGAAGCTACATCACTCTCTATTGTAGTCAATCACTAATGAACAACTACATGTTTATAACAAAAGTATGACAAAAGTGAATTCAGATGTAGGAAATTTCTTTTTCTTATATGGTTATGGTGGGACTGGATAAACATATTTGTGGAAACTTTTGTCAGCTGTTGTTAGAGCAAAGGGAATGATTGCACTTAATGTAGCTTCAAGCGGCATTGCATCTTTATTGCTTCATGGAGGTAAAACTAATCATTCTACATTTTGCATACCACTAGCAATCAATGATGAATCAATGTGCAACATCAATCAAGGAAGTCTCCATGCTAAACTATTGATGGAAACAAAACTTATCATATGGGATGAAGCTCCTATGATGAATAAGTTATGTTTCTAAGCTTTTGATAGAACATTGAGAGACATTATGAGAGCTACAAATGAAGATAATGTTAACAAACCATTTGGTGGAAAGGTTGTTGTCTTGGGCGGTGATTTTAGACAAATCTTGCCAGTAGTAAGAAAGGGATCAAGGTATGATATTGTGAACTCATTAATTAATTACTCTGATTTGTGGCAATATTGCACAGTTCTTAGGCTATCACAAAACATAAGGTTAAAATGTGCTGTTTCAAATGAAAGTGCAATACATATAAAAGAATTTGCTGATTGGATTCTTAAAATTGGAGATGGAAATATGAATTTCAATGAAAGTGGTGAAGCCAACATTTCAATACCAACAGATCTTCTAATTCCAGAAAGTGAAACACCTTTACTTTCTTTAGTCAAATTTGTTTATAGTGGTCTAATTGAAAGTATCATGAATCCTGGCTTCTTTGATGACGGTGTTATACTTTGCCCTACAATTGATAGTGTTGAACAAGTAAATGACTTCATTTTATCTTTGATTCCTGGTGAAGAACAAATTTATTTAAGTTCAGACACTCCTTGCCAATCTAATGATGATCAAGAAATTCAAGGTGAGTTTACTCAAGAGTTTCTAAATGATATCAAATGTTCAGGAATTCCAAATCATAGGATTAAATTGAAAGTTGGCGTACCAATTATGCTTTTAAGAAACATTGATCAAGCAAATGGTCTTTGCAATGGTACAAGATTGCAAGTTAATGATTTGGGAAAGAATGTTATCTCTGCTACTGTCATAATAGGGAAAAATGTTGGTGACAAAATTTCAATATCCTTCTGATTCCAGCATCCCGTTTAAATTTCAAAGGAGGCAATTTCCAATATCCTTATGCTTTGCAATGACAATAAACAAAAGTCAAGGCCAAACGCTTTCTAAAGTTGGACTTTATCTTCCTCGCCCATATTTTACTCATGGACAATTGTACGTAGCAATTTCTAGAGTCACAACAAAGCAAGGACTCAAAATTTTAATTTTGGATGAAGATGGAAAAGTAAGCAATACAATTACCAATTTGGTTTGCAAAGAAATATTTGAAAATCTTTGATAAGATGTATACAACTTACTTAACAAAATTATTATAATTTGTCAATTATTGTATCTTTAACTGTAATTCCTGTGTTTTTTTGCAGATTATAATATGCCATAGTGTATAGTATACACTTTCAGGATTTTTTTCATAGTTGCAGCCATATTGAAAAGTGCATGGTCATTGATACATGTTTGAATTGCATTGTCCAGTCATAGATTGATATTTTGAATACCATGGTTGCTGCAGTACATATATTATAACAGTTATAAAGATTCTCAATTGTTGTTATTTTTTGTGTGGCTTTAATGTATTGTGGAGAAAAAATATCTACACAGATCTTTTTATTCCTTACTGCAATACACGTGGCTTTACTGTTATAAATGCTTTATGTTTTATGTTTCTGCAGTACAGTTGTAAATGGTTTATGTTTAAGTTTCTTTATATATTAAACTATCTGCAAAAAACACCTACAACATATATTTCAATTACTTTACAATTACAACCACTGTTTGCACGTGAAACTGAATTTTTGTTGCCACTTTCAGGTAAGATTCCTTTTCCACGTGATAATCTTTTCTCTTCCATTCCCAACTTCAGTTACCCATATATTTAAACCTTCACTTTTTTCTGCAATTACATGAATGGAGATGGAGCAAACCAGTACAGATGGAATAAACAACAGAATAACTCTTTGGAACTTCAACACAATCTACATCTGCTCTCAGGTTTGCTGTAAATTTAACCACAGAAATAACTGTTTGGAAAGCATTGATATTTGTTGTTGTATGTGTTTTCTGGTGTCAACTGTATCATCCTGATTCATATTGTATCAGCCACATTAAGATGTTCATATTTTTCCCTCATTGTTTGAGTGTATGTTTTCATTTCGTTGCAGAGATAAATTTGTTCCTTTTTTTTACTGTATTTATTAATTTGTAGTCATTTGGATTTGTCGATCGACATTTTGCTGTTGCTTATGAACACGAATTAGTTCCACAGTGGCACTTGGTAGATGTAAATGGTAAGAGCACGACAGTTACCTATAACATGGATTCAAATAACCCAAAAATCATAGAAGGTTGGAGTAATATGAGAGATTTGTATGACATCAAAAGTGACTCTCAGATGCGGTTTCAGTATTTGCGAAATTCTTTATTTCACGTAATCGTGTTTAAAGGTGGTTGTACACCAAGGAGTTTGTCAACATTTATGTGCCATATCAATCATCAAGAAACAAGATCTATATTTTCAGTCAAATTGACAAAGTATCAAAGCAAAACAAGTCACTTGGTATATGTCTTATGAATTCTTTTCATCATTTCAAGTATTATCATATCAATTTACATATAATTAAATGAAAATAATTAATGCACTAACAATAAAATTTGAATCATACAGAACTTGCCATCAAAGTTTGCCAACTTCATTCGAGACGAGAATGTAGAAGATGTGTTTCTTATAGGGCCCAAAACTATAGTCAATTGCAAAATCCTAATATCAAATAGGAATAGAAGTTCAACAAAGATAGGTCAAGGTTGGAGGTTATTTTGTTGTGAAAATGAGTTAAAAGAAGGTGATATTGTTGTCTTTCAAACATACAATGATTTTATCGAACCAAATATTGAGGTCTTTGTTAATGGTTGTTGTTGTGATTAGATTAAGCATATTTCTATAATGTTGTTATTCTAAATGATGTATTTCATGACTTATGTTTATTATCATTTCAATAATATCATTATCTAAGTTTAACATTTTATATATTTATATTTCATTAAATTCTTTAAACAATTTGTTCCACATTTATAATTTATTATCAATAATAAAAAAAATTCCGGCACGGGTCAAAAAAACTAGTACATGACAATGGAGCCTGAAAACTTTAAGCAACAATCACAACAAAAAGTTCTACAAACACCAATTTGTGAAAAATAATGGCATGGTAATGTACGCCTGTTGAGGATCACAAAAGCACCATGCTAATTAAGAACGATTACATTCATGGATTGTGTCCATGGTAGCACTGTTACAACTATAATAAAGCAGGTATAATTAAACGTTCCTTATATCAAATAAGATTGTTGTTGCAGAAGAAGACGCTAGTATAAACAAAGTATGGCTACCTTGTTAGAATTAATTGACGAATTAATTCTATTAGTGACTCATTTGAAATATTATGATGGGCCTAATTGTGATTTAATAAAATATAAAGGCTTATTGGTTATTATTATGGGAAGTGATAATAAAATAAAATAAAGATAAAGATAAAATAAAACCAACTTGATGGACGTTGGTTTATAAAAGGAATTGGGGTTCTGTCTCTGGCCATAAGGTTCTTTTCACAGTAACCCACCAAGAACGTGTGAGAAGAGAAAGAAAGGCAAAGAGATAGATTGGGAAACGGTAATCGAAGAGCACACAAGATTACAAATTTGAAGAACGCATATTCATAGAATCTCCCATGGATCAAGGTTAGTGCTCTATTATGTTTTATCGAGTGAGAATCATAACTCTTAAAGATCCTTAATTGTTTTACATGTGGTATCAGAGCGTGGTTGTAGGATTTATGATTCTCCTATTATGTGATGTTTCTCTTTATGATGTTTTCCCCTATTAGATAAACCCTAATCAAGAATTTAGAGATTTCAAGATTTATGCTTCCCAATTTATTTAGATGAACCCTAATTATATAATATAGGGGTTTTACCTTTTTTCGCTGCTGCGTACGTAAAAGTGAATATGCCCCTCATGATTGAATTGAAAGTTGCGTGTTACAAAGACTAAACGAGCATGAATTGGTTTTTGGTGGAAACTATTACCGCATAATTTAACTGCAAATAGTAAAGCTTCTGAATAATACGTGCGTAATTCGAAAATGTTTTCTTATGAATTGGTTTTGATGTGGATCTTAAACCGCAAGTGCATGAATCATTGTTGCAAGCTTTTTATGAGATTTGATTGGTATTTGATTTCGTGTGCGGTTATGTTTCTACCAATAACAGGTCTTTTAGTTGTATTCAATAACAATAATGCTATTGGATTAAGTTCGTGCATTATGTCAATTATAATTAATGTTTCAATTTTATTTTTTCATTATATATCAAAAGGTTTGAAATTGAAAAATATGCCACTTTATGAGTTTTAATCGCGTGAATTGAAATTATGGTTTTCGATTTTATTTATGGCACATAATATTTTATGTGAATAATGTATATTTGTTATTGTTAAATTAAAATTAATGAGGATGCTATATAAAGTTTATAGCAATTAAATGTGTATTTATTTATTTAAAATCAATTATGATAAATTTTGTTAGTCATCAAAGTGACCAAAATTTTAAAGTTTTGTGATTTCAAATTATTAATGTTTTTTTTAATTACCCATAGCATGGATGCTAAATTATTAATAATTAAATTTATGGGTTAATTAAAAATTCATTAATTATAAGGCATTTCAGGATCGCCCAAAGGTTGATTAATTATTCTCATAATTAATGAACATGATTATAATTTTGTATGCGTCACTAGTTTTATTTATATACCCAAAGGTAGTAGGTGATTCTAGTTGATGCATATTTTAATTATCAATAACGTTATAATATGATTAGCATCATTATGTTTATGTTTGTATATTATTGGATCTCCCAAAGGAGAACATTAATATGCATAGAATGATTGTTTATATCTGAATCTGTTTTTACGTTTAGTTTTATGACTCAAAGCATTGATGTTAGGCGTGTTAATTGCAGTCTCTATTTCGGTATCTTTACACTCGCATGCTTCGTCTGTTCTAGTCTTTAATGGGTTGAATTTCCCTGACTGGAGTGAGCAAGTCCAATTTCACTTAGGTGTGTTGGATCTTGATCTAGCTTTTCAAGTTGAAAAGCCGGCTGCTATCACGGATGCTAGTAGCAATGAAGAGAAAGCCCATTACAAAGCTTGGGCAAGATCAAACAGACTTAGCTTAATGTTTATAAGAATGAGCATAGCAAGCAATATAAAGTCAGCTCTTCCCAAAACTGATGACGCAAAAGAATTTATGAAATTTGTGGAAGAGCGCTCCCAAACTGCTGATAAGTCTCTCGCTAGGACACTGATGAGTACATTGACCACTATGAAGTTTGACGGTTCGCGTACTATGCATGAGCATGTGATCGAGATGACAAATATCGCAGCAAGACTTAAGTCTTTAGGAATGGCAGTGGATGAAGGTTTTCTCGTGCAGTTCATTCTAAACTCATTACCGTCTGAGTATGGTTCATTCCAGATGAACTACAACACCATGAAAGACAAGTGGAATGTGCATAAATTGCACAGTATGCTAGTTCAGGAGGAGACCCGACTGAAGAACTTAGGAAGCCACTCTATTCAATATGTGAAGAATCAAGGAGCTGTTGGAAAGAAAGTTGCTAAGAAACATGGAAAGGGTAAAGGACCACTAAAGATTGACGAGTCCTCAACCAAAATCCAGAAGAAAAATGACAAATGTCATTTCTGCGGGAAGTCTGGACATTTCCAGAAGGACTGCATAAAGCGTAGAGCTTGGTTCGAAAAGAAAGGTGAGCATAATGCTTACATATGTTTTGAATCAAACTTAACTCAAGTTCCCCATAATACGTGGTGGATTGATTCTGGATGTACGACTCATGTTTCTAATGTGATGCAGGGATTTCTTACAACCCGAACCATAAACCCAAATGAGAAGTTTGTCTTCATGGGCAATAAAGAGAAAGTTCCAGTGGAAGCGGTCGGAACTTATCGTATAATCCTCGACACTGGATATCACTTAGACCTTATGGATACTTTTTATGTACCTAGTATCACTAGGAATTTAATTTCTTTGTCTAAGCTTGATGTTGTTGGATACCCTCTTTTAAGTTTGGGAATGATTGTTTCAGTTTGTTTAAGCGTACTTTTATGATTGGATCTGGTACACTTTGTGATGGTTTATATAAATTGAATTTGGATAATTTATATGCTGAAACTCTTATGACTTTGCATCACAATGTTGGCACTAAACGTAGTTTAGTGGATGAACGATCTACTTACTAGTGGCATAAACGTTTGGGACATATTTCCAAAGAAAGAATGCAAAGATTAGTAAAGAATGAAATCCTTTCGGATTTAGATTTTACTGATCTGAATGTGTGTGTGGATTGTATTAAAGGCAAACAAACTAAACACACAAAGAAAGGAGCCACGAGAAGTACTCAGCTTCTTGAAATCATACACACCGATATATGTGGTCCGTTTGATGTAAATTCTTTCAATAAAGAGAAGTACTTCATCACCTTTATTGATGATTTTTCGTGTTATGGACATGTCTATCTACTGCATGAGAAATCTCAGTTAGTAAATGCCTTGGAAGTTTATATAAATGAAGTAGAAAGGCAATTAGACAGAAAGGTGAAAATCGTAAGGTCTGATAGAAGTGGTGAGTATTATGGAAGATATGATGAAAGTGGACAACATCTTGGTTCGTTCGCTAAGTTCCTTGAGAAACGTGGTATTTGTGCTCAATACACAATGCTAGACACACCACAACAAAATGGTGTATCAGAAAGGCGTAATCGAACCTTAATGGATATGGTTAGGAGTATGTTAAGTAATTCATGTTTACCTGTATCATTGTGGATGTATGCTTTAAAGACTGCCATGTATTTGTTGAACAGGGTTCCTAGTAAAGCTGTTCAAAAGACTCCTTTTGACTTATGGACGAATAGGAAACCCAGTTTGAGACACCTGCATGTTTGGGGTTGTCAGGCAAAGGTAAGAATATACAATCCGCAAGAAAAGAAACTGGATGAAAGAACAATCAGTGGATTTTTCATTGGTTATCCAGAAAAATCAAAAGGGTATATGTTTTACTGTCCTACCCATAGTACAAGAATCATTGAAACTGAAAATGCTCGGTTCATTAAAAATGGTGAAACCAGTGGGAGTGAAGCTTCACGAAATGTGGAGATTAAGGAAGTTAGAGTACAAGTTCCTATAGCTAGTACTTCTTTATCAAGAGTTGTTGTTCCACATGTTGTAGAAATTCACAACAATCAAGAAGAACAACAAATTAATGATCTCGAGGTTAATAATGAACCGATAATAGAACAACCACAAGAAATAGTATTAAGAAGATCTCACAGAGATAGAAAGTTTGCTATTTTGAATGACTATGTGGTTTATCTACAAGAGTCAGAAAATGACTTAAGTATTGATAATGATCCAATTTCTTTTTCAGAAGCCATTAATGGTGATAATTCTGATAAGTGGTTAGATGCCATGAAAGATGAGCTTAAATCAATGGCACATAATGATGTATGGAACCTTGTGGAATTGTCATAAGGATGCAAGAGAGTTGGGTGTAAATGGGTCTTTAAGACTAAGCGTGACTCTCAAGGCAATATTGAACGTTACAAGGCCCGTCTTGTTGCCAAAGGTTTTACTCAGAAGGATGGCATTGACTATAAGGAAACATTTTCGCCTGTTTCTAAGAAAGATTCTTTTAGAATTATCATGGCATTAGTAGCTCATTATGATCTTGAGTTGCATCAAATGGATGTTAAAACTGCTTTTCTGAATGGGGATTTAGAAGAGGATGTCTATATGGACCAACCGGTGGGGTTCGCTGAAGAAGGAAAGGAGCACATGGTGTGTAAACTTAAGAGATCGATATATGGACTTAAACAAGCTTCTCGACAATGGTATCTTAAGTTCAATGATACTATTGTGTCCTTTGGATTTAAGTAAAACACCGTTGATCGGTGTATATATCTGAAGGTCAGTGGGAGTAAGTTTATATTTCTGATTCTATATGCTGATGATATCTTGCTTGCGACTAATGATCTTGATCTATTAAGTGAGACTAAGAGGTTTCTCTCTAATAACTTTGAAATGAAAGATATGGATGAGGCATACTATGTGATAGGAATAGAAATATTCCGTGACAGATCATAAGGACTGTTAGGTTTGTCTCAGAATGCATATATTAATAAAGTTTTAGAGAGATTCAGAATGGATAAATGTTCAACATCTCCTGTTCCAATACATAAAGGAGACAAGTTTAGTCTCATGCAATGTCCAAAGAATAATTTGGAACGGAAACAGATGGAAAATATCCCTTATGCATCTGTTGTTGGGAGTTTGATGTATGCTCAAACATGTACGAGGCCAGATATTAGCTTTGCAGTTGGTATGCTTGGTAGATACCAAAGTAATCCAGGTCTGGAGCATTGGAAAGCTGCAAAGAAAGTTTTAAGATACCTACAAGGAACAAAGAATCACATGTTTACTTATAGAAAATCTGATCACCTTGAAGTGATAAGTTATACAGATTCAGACTTTGCCGATTGTGTGGATACAAGAAAGTCTACATTTGGTTATGTGTATCTTTTAGCCGGAGGAGCGATTTCATGGAAAAGTGCGAAGCAGTCTGTCATTGCTGAATCCACCATGGAAGCTGAATTTGTGGCATGCTTTGAGGCCATAGTTCAGGCTAATTGGTTGCGGAACTTTATTTCAGGACTTGGAGTAGTCGACAGTATTTCCAAGCCGCTGAAAATTTATTGTGATAATTCCGCAGCAGTCTTCTTTTCTAAAAACGACAAGTATTCTAAAGGTGCTAAACATATGGAGTTGAAATACTTTGCAGTTAAAGAAGAAGTTCAGAAACGTAAAGTGTCAATAGAACATATTAGCACAGATTTTATGATTGCTAACCCTTTAACAAAAGGGTTATCGCCCAAATTGTATGCTGGTCATGTAAAGAATATGGGCATTATGTCTACTAGTGAATGTTGAATGTTAATGTTTTGAATGTTTATGTGACACTCTGAGCTCCCTTATGTATAAATTTCTGAAATCTGTGTTTTCTTCTTTATGTTTATGCATGCAAATTATGATGAAGAAAACAAATTATGTTATGTTATTGCTTTGTAAAATGACATTATGTTTGAACCCATTATGGACTTCTCATTTTTTAAGGTCATATTAAGGAGAAAGAGATGATATAGTAGTACATGGAAGGGATCATGTCGATCAAATGATGTGTGACCGCCATGACTCTTATTATTTCTGTATCTTTAATTATGAATAATGATGGAACCAATTTATACAAGGTCTTTTATTGCGCATTATGTTTATGTATTAAATCACATAATGTTATGACATCATATGAGTCAAGTGGGAGAATGTTAGAATTAATTAACGAATTAATTCTATTAGTGACTCATTTGAAATATTATGATGGGCCCAATTGTGATTTAATAAAATATAAAGGCTTATTGGTTATTATTATGGGAAGTGATATTAAAATAACATAAAGATAAAGATAAAATAAAACCAACTTGATGGACATTGGTTTATAAAAGGAATTGGGGTTCTGTCTCTGGCCATAAGGTTCTTTTCACAGTAACCCATCAAGAACGTGTGAGAAGAGAAAGAAAGGCAAAGAGATAGATTGGGAAACGGTAATTGAAGAGCACACAAGATTACAAATTTGAAGAACGCATATTCATAGAATCTCTCATGGATCAAGGTTAGTACTCTGTTATGTTTTATCGAGTGAGAATCATAACTCTTAAAGATCCTTAATTGTTTTACATACCTACCTAAATTGGCTCCATACGGAATGGTGTCACCTCAGTCCCCAATGTCTCATAAACAAAACATGCCAACCAAGAGTTGTACAAAATTCTTAAAATCCAACTTGTACGTCTTTTAGACAATTTTATATAATGTCAATTGGCTTTAGGAAAGCAAAACAAAGCCTCTTTACAGCTAAATTCAGTCCTTGAAATTGCTACAGACATTGTGTCATCAACAATATTTGGACTAGGCTCCGTGACAATCAATATCACTCTGTTTCATAAATATTTTCATAGACACAAAGAATGAAAAGGGAGATATACTGAATATCTTTAATTAACTCAAATCAACGTATTCAGTCTCAACCGTTGAATTTGTAATTAATATATCCACGGTGAATTTAGATGGTGGGTACATTCCCTCCATGTTAAAAAATTATAGAAACATGAACCTTATCTTTAAAAGAGCGTCTTCAATTTCTACCATCGAATTTTTAACTAATGTATCACATATCTAACGGTTAATTTTGAGGGTAGGTATTTCACAGAGCTACGCAACTTAAAGGTCGACTGAAATTCCTTTCCTTTCTGAGAAATAATCACTTGTTTGCTGTTGAAATCATGGCATTAGCCGTTGTAGGTGGTGCAATCCTTTCTACTTTCATTGATGTTCTTTTTGACAAACTAGCTTCCCCTGAGCTTGTCAACTTCATCCGGGGAAAAAAGCCTGACAAATTGCTTCAAAAGATGAAGAGCCAGCTGCTTGTGGTTAAAGTCGTGCTTGCTGATGCTGAGCAGAAACAAATCACAAACTCCAATGTCAAAGAATGGCTCGATCTTCTCAATGATCTTGTCTACCAGGCTGATGACTTACTTGATGAAGTTTCTACTAAAGCTGCTACTCAAAAGGAGGTAAGCAATTCCTTTTCTCACCTTTTCAAAAGGAAAAAGATTGTTAATATTAGTAAGTTGGAAGACATTGTTGAAAGATTAGATGATATTTTAAAACAAAAGGATAGTCTCGATTTGAAGGAGATTGCGATGGAAAACAATCAACAATGGAATGCTCAGACAACATCTCTGGAAGGTAGATATGGTATGTACGGTAGGGATAAAGACAAGGAGGCCATAATGAAGTTGGTGTTAGAGGATAACAGTGATGTAGGCATGGGTGGGGTTGGGAAAACAACTTTGGCCCGATCTGTGTATAACGATGGCACATTGAAGGCATGGATTTGTGTTTCTGATATATTTGACATTGTGAAAGTCACAAAAACTATGCTAGAGAAAATTACGCAAAAGCCTTGTAAATTGAGTGATCTAAACTTAATTCAACTTTACTTGCTGGAGAAGCTGAAAGGTAAAAAATTCTTGATTGTCTTGGATGATGTTTGGATCGAGGATTGTGATTGCTGGAGTAGTCTTACAAAACCATTTCTAAGTGGGATTAGGGGGAGCAAAGTTCTCGTGACAACCCGCAACGAAAGTGTAGCGGCTGGAGTCCCTCTTCATACTGTTGAAGTATATCATTTAAAACAATTGTCAGATGAAGATTGTTGGTTGGTGTTTGCAAGCCATGCATTTCCACCCTCAGAAGGCAGTCACAATAGAGAATCTCTAGAAAAGAAAGCACGCAATAAGGGGATTGGAATAATGTACTTGAAAGTGACATTTGGGAACTTCCCGAAACTCAGTGTAAGATTATCCCAGCACTCAGGATTAGTTACAATTATCTCCCTCCACAATTAAAACGATGCTTTGTTTATTGTTCACTGTTCCCCAAGGATTATGAATTTCAAAAAGATAAACTAATATGGCTGAAGATCTTGTAAAACCATCAAGGAAAGGAAAGACTTTAGAAGAGGTTGGTCAGGAGTATTTTGACGATTTGGTTTCAAGATCGTTTTTCCAATGTTCTTGGAATTGGGGTAATCATTTTGTGATGCATGACCTGATGCATGATCTAGCAACCTTCCTTGGTGGGGATTTCTATTTCAGTGCAGATGAACATGGAAAAGAATCCAAAATTGATAGAAAGACTCGCCATTTGTCTTTTACAAGATTAAGTGATCCGGTCTCAGATACCGAAGTTCTTGACAGGGTAAAATTTTCGAGAACTTTCTTACCAACCTATTTTCAGTATTCTCCCTTCAAAAACAGAAAGACACCATGTATTATAGTGTGGATGCTCAAGTACTTGAGGGTTTTATCATTTTCTTGGTTAGAATGTCAGCTTGTTCTGCCGGATTCAATAGGTGAATTGATCCATTTGCGTTATCTAGATCTCACTTCTACAGGTATAGAAACACTGCCAGAGTCATTGTGCAATTCGTATAATTTACAAACTTTGAGGTTGTCTTTTTGCTCTAGGCTGACTAATTGCCTAGTGCAATGCAAAATCTAGTAAACTTGTGTCATCTTGAAATTGGTAAAAGTTCCATAAAAGAGATGCCTAAAAGAATGGGGAAACTAAATCAATTACAGAAATTGGATTTATACATTGTGGGAAAGCATAAAGAGAATAGCATGAAAGAATTGGGAGGATTCCCAAATCTCCATGGCCGGTTTACTATTAAGAAATTAGAGAATGTTACTAATGGTGAAGAAGCATTAGGAGCAGGGATATTGAATAAGAAGTACATTAACACTTTACACTTGCGATGGTCTTTATGTAACGATAGTAACATAGAGTTTCAAATTGAATTAGATGTACTGGGCAAGTTACAACCTCACCAAGACCTGAAATCCCTCAGAATAAATGGTTATAATGGAACAAGATTTCCCATATGGATGGACAATTTATCCTACCGCTACATCAAATCTTTGCATTTAAAAAATTGTAACAATTATTCATTAAAAATTGCAAAAAGCTGGAGAATATCGCTGGAGAAAGGCTGCAAAAACGATGTCACGTAAAGGACCGTCAAATTTGGCCTAAAATCTGCCATGTCCGTGGGATAAAAGTTGACGGTAGATGGATTTAGTGAGGAAGAATGATGAGCAGGTAATTCTCCTTCTTTCACTTACGTAATCACCATATAACCATGACAAACTATTTTTGTCAATGTTGTTTTTCATTTCATTTCATGTTAACTTATTTAATTCTTGAGTTTGATACTTTTAACTGGAATTGCAAGGTTAAACGAAACCTAACTTTTATTTTATTTATATTTTATTTATAGTGATGTCATTTTAATTTAAAAGTACTCACTGCAGAAGTAAGTATAGCACTTTTTGTTATTCATATCAGTTTGTCAGTGTAGTCAGTACCAAGATTTTTCTTAGTATTTTGTAGCGCACACACTGAAAATGCCGCATCCTCTTCAACCGCTAGCCATTTCGAATTCTCTGTTTGACATATGTGAAAGTTTTGTTTTTCTCAACAATTGTAGATAAAGACGGGAGAGGGAGCAATCAAAAAATTGAAGAGAAGAACACTGATCCATGGCTGTGTTATAGCACTGCAAACACTAGAGAAGTATGATACATTATTTATCATTCTCTTCAGTTTTGTCATGACATCTAAAACACGGAAAAAATCGTCACTGTTTTTTGTCCAAATCCTTTAAATGTATAAGGATAATCATATCCAACCATCAACAAAATATTTAAATATAATTTGTAATTTAATCCAATTTAAAAGTAGAAAATGTGTGGTTAGCAATAATACAATATATAGCATTGAAATATCGAATAAATTACTCTTTTTCCTTAACTTGAATTATATTCATGGATAACTATAATCCCGATAATACTACTATGTTTATGTTAATGTTAGTTATTATCCATAATTATATTTAATTAAGAGGTGTTTGAATATGAAATATTATTACTGTAAAGAAAGATCAGTATAAAATTTTGAATGGAGGATCGTGACCTGGTTTTCTTAACAAAGAAAATATTCGTGATTTTTTTTAATGTTTTAATTTAAAAAATAAACTTTGCTACTTGTCAAGTGAGTTTGTAGATTAAAAAGAAGTCATTTTTATGTTATATGTCAACTTAATTTGATTTTTGTATTTATTATTTTTATTCAATTCGGTCGTAACTTTTTATTTTTTAGATTGAACAATATCGTTATTTTTAAACCAGTTCTAAAATTTGTATGAAAACTATAAATATATAATATTAAACAAATATTTAAAATATAAATTTATAAATCGATAAAAATTTATGTACAATTATTTTAAATATAAATTCAAATCAAAAAATAATATTAAAGTTTAATGTAATAAAATATTAATATAAATACATCTAAAATTTTAAAACAAAATTTAAATAAAATTTAATGTAAATATAAATTTAAATAAACTTAATCTTGTGAAAAATATTTAATAAAAAATATCAGTTTTGATAAAAATATCTTTATAATATTTATATAAAAGTTAAATTTGATCTCAATTTAGAAAGAAATAAAATTGTTCAATTTAACAGCAAAATAAGACTGATTTGAATCAAAGTAAAATAAATGGGAGCAAATTGAGGATTTGACAATGACTTAACACGTGTCACAATGCTCACTTAACACATCTTAAAAAAATTAAAAAATTAAAAAAAATTAAAAAAATACTAATTAGAAGGAGACGGGATATGGAGTAACTTTTTTGTGTATGATTATTGATAGGAAGAGTCTACTTATAAATACAACATGTAACCCATAAAGGAAACAAATCAACTAGTTAATACAAATATATTTACATAAAGATTAATAATAAATAAATTATATAAGTATCAATCATATCAATCATATGAGTAATTGTATCAAATCAATAGACGACCATTAATTCATAATGCTCCCCCTAAGGTGTCCATTTATAAGAGAATGTGCCTCGTTAAAACCTTACTAGGAAAAATTCTTTAGGATAAAAACGTAATGAAGGAAAAAGAGTACACCATTTTGTATAATATTGTTCTTTACCTCTTCTATTTCTTCACCCTCATGTAAACTTACATTATTAAGATGACGGAGTCCAATCTTGTGAACCAATTTCTCAAAAGTTCTTCTTGGCAAAGACTTTATAAATAGACCTGCCCGATTTTCACATGAATGAATCTCTTGGATATCTATATCATCCTTTCAATTGAACAATACATTATTGTCTTTATATATGGTTGTTGATTCCATCTTTGTTGGAGATAGCCACAAGTTTCTTGCACATGTTGAATTATAGACTTTAACCAAACATATTCATAACTTTCCAAATAATTATGTATGATTAGATTATGTTGTTGTTTAAGGTTTGTTTCATATACCATCATGAAATCATTGTGCTACCACATGTGAACAAATATTCTGTCTGTGATCAACCATTGTGACATTGTGAAGATATGTAAAATAACATGCATATGCATAACCCATTAGGTCTTATTTTGAATCATTTGGATAAAATAAGCTCATATCTGTAGTACCCTTAGGTAACAAAGTATATGTTTTACTCCAAACCATTTTCTTCTTGTAGTTGAAGAACTATATCTTGCTCAAAAAATTTACAACAAATGCAATATCAGGCCGAGTATAATTAGCAAGACACGTTAGTGTTTCTATGACACTAAGATATGGTACTTCTGGACCAAGAAGATCTTCATCATTTTCTTGAGGTCTAAGAAGAGCCTTTATCAACATCTAACGACCTCACAACTATTAGAGTGCATAATGGACGTGACTTGTCCATTTAGAACATTTAAAGCAAATTAATAATATAAGCCTCTTGATGTATAAAAATACCTTTATTTAAATAGTCAATTTCTAATTTCATGTAAGACTTTGCCCTTCAAAAATCCTTCATCTCAAATTCTTTCTTTAAGCAATCAATTGCCTTTGTGAGCTCATTGGGAGTTCCAACAATGTTTATGTCATCTACATAAACAATT
Source organism: Vigna unguiculata (assembly GCF_037176805.1). NCBI lineage: Eukaryota > Viridiplantae > Streptophyta > Magnoliopsida > Fabales > Fabaceae > Vigna > Vigna unguiculata. The sequence continues at coordinate 32,814,122 of NC_140801.1, forward strand.
CATTTTCTAATATTTTCATATAAAAACAAGGAAAAAATGATCATTTTTATATCCTTCTTTTAACAAGTATTCAATAAGACAATTATACCACACACGTCTTGATTGCTTTAATCAATAAAAGGTCTTGTTCAATTTTATTGAATAAACCTCTTTAGAATTTCCCTTGTTGGGAAAATTAAATCCTTCAGGGATTTTCATATAAATATCACTCTCAAGAGAATTGTACAAATAAGCTGTAACATCATCCATTAGATGTAAATGCAGACCTTGTTATGCAACTAGGATAATCAAATATTGCAACATTGTTGCATCCAATACCATTGAAAATGTCTTTTCACAAATCAATATCAATAAAACATAAGGTAATTGATTGACTAATTTTGTAAATGAATTATCCTTTGAATTTCTAGTTCACATTCTTTTGTACGAGGATCAAGACGAGATAATGATAATTCATTCCAACCAATATCTTTTTCCAATTGTTTTCTTTCAGTCCCTAATGTTGGAAAAACGTATTCATCAAAGTGACAGTCGAAAAGTCGAACTATAGATAAGTCTCATGTTGGGAGTTCAAAATATTTTATTATTGAAGGAGAATCATATCCAACATATATTCTTAATCATCATCTGAGGATCCATCATAGTCTCTTTTTGGTATGGAAATTGGAACATATACACCACACCCAAAGATTCTTACATGAGAATATTAAGTCACTGACCAAAAACTAAGGGTGGCAAAATGGGCTAGCCCAGCCCATTTTGGCTCGGCCCATTTTTGGCCCGTTGAAAACGGGCAGGGACGGGTGAACCCATTAAGAGAAAAAAGGCCAGAAACTTCAGCCCGTCCCGTCCCGTGACGGGCTAATAGGCCAGCCCGTATGACTTGTGATTTAAAAAAATGGCAACAGTAGAGGGAAAACAGAGCAATAAAGGGAATTGGAAATAGAACAAAAATGCATGCAATGAAGAGTAGTTTCACGAATAAAGCTCCTGAGAAAGTAATTTGAACTAACTAATTTGACTATCCAAGGAAATTACAAATTTCCCCTTACAAGAAACAAAATAAAATCTAAAACAATGTTGAAACAGTGTTGCCTGTATTCTCCTGCGACTCTTTTGGAACAATTGCAATCAGCCTTGTCATTCAAAATTCACATTCCAGTAATCTAATTCCAACCCAACAAATTTGAACTCAATCCAACTTCTGTTAAAAAAAAAGGCAATTCAATAAGTGAGGATGCTTTACAATGAAAAGACAATTCAATAAATTAGAAACAAATACCAAATGTCACTCTGTATCACTTCCAGGATCATTAGAGGCAGCATTGGAACAAGTCTCCTCTACTTTTCTATCTTTGTCATTGTCTTCATCATCTTTAAACAAAATAAAATAAAGAAAAAATTACAATATAAAAAATTTGTATAAGAATAAAAAGGAATTGAAGACATCTATAATATACAATTTACCATCATAAAAACCATGCTTCCAACTAGAAGTACAAATAATTGCCTCCACACTTGTTGACAACAGACAATTTCTATACTTATTAAGAATCTTAGAACCAATGTTGAATGCTGATTCAGATGCGACTGTAGTAATCATGATGCTTAACAAGTCCCTAGTTGAAGTTTACGTTGTTGTAATTCTTAACATGATAAACAAAATAAAAGTATATTAATATGAACAATAATTATTATAAAATTAGAAGAAAGTAAATAACTTACATCAAATAGGTTTGGCTTCATAGAAGATGAGGATAACTGTCGCAATCAAGATCGCAATGGAACGACGAAAATAATTTAAAAAAAATAGAGGAGTCGCTACCATAGTTTATTGCGGAAAACTATAGAAAAACCTTAAAAGAATGGTCTTTAAAACCAAATTTGGATTCGTGAGTCGGTTACGTGAGGAAGGTATTAGCACCCCACAACGCCCGTCTTAAGACGATTCCCTCTTTAATTAAGTGTGCAAAGTAGAATTTGATGCTTAAAATATTTGTTATTCCCCAAAAAATTAAACAAAATCAAAAAACACATACAAAATATTAAAGATTAAAACAAATTATTTTTTTATTTTTTAGGCCCGACGAGGATTGTACCTTGCTCCTACGTATTTCCATTTGGAAAATCATAGATAACGTAGTTCTTTGTAAAAAATTTGTTGTTTGATATTACTATTTTGTTTTTTTTTTTAATTTTCTAGATTTTTATGTATATTTTATTACTATCAAGAGAACCCGAGATTCTACATGATAAAGATTTAGTTATCAAGCAAATTCAAGATTTGACATGATATTTAAGATGATTTTATAATTTTTATTTTTTATTATTATTAATTTTTTAAAAAAGAATTAAAGGCCTATGAAAGAGTGTTTTGATTATCAAGCAAGTCCGCGATTTGACATGGCATTCAATACTTATATAAAAGAAAGATATAATTTTTTTATTTATTAAGATAATTAAAACCTATGAAGGAAACCTTTTTATTTATCAAGATAAAAATAAAGGGAATGAGGTTGAGCACTTCAATGACAAACCCAAAATCATCTAACATGAGAACCCCAAACACATTTAATCATACAACAGTTCAAACGATCATATATTTGATATTATAAGAGAATCATGAAAAGCATTAGGAGTAAAGGGAATTTACCTTACCGTGACCACCTTTTACGCGTGCTCTAGTAATAAAAAGGAGAGAGGTTTTTCGAATTTTTTCTGTGTTTTGCATTAGAGAAATTCTTGTGCTTATATAGACACCTTGGGGTACCACTAAGATCCTAGTCTTTAATTATAACAAAATATATGAGGAAGGAATCGGTCTTGATGAAACATATTATAGCCATTAAATCATTGCATAATATCCACGGTATTAATTATAATTATTAACGAAATATTGCATGTAATTACTAGAATCATATTTTCTGTCACATAAAGATTGCGATCAAATCCTAACATATAATTCATATAATTGATTCTAATTATTATCAGGAACATTTTCTTCTAAATATTAAAATCGTATAATTCTCTAAAGCATTATTATTGGGAATATTTGCTTCTAATTAAAATAATACCTTCCCCGACTGACAACAAAAGAGACACATAAGTGTAAATACAAGATATTTATTCAAATTATTATAAAAAAATGGTTGCTAATATTATACCCTTTTCTAAAAACTAAATTATGTAACATCCTCTTTTTTTTCCTCTAAATTAAAGTTTTGGAAAAACAACAACCAATCATTGATTTGTGTGGACTTTATTAGGCTTGTATTGTGGCCAAGGCTAAGGGATATAAAAGCAATGGATAATGAAGGCTCAAAGTAAATGGTATAAAGGTTATTTAAAACAAGGGTCTTTATCTAAGGTTGCACCTAAAATTCATTTGACTACCTTGGCTCACCACTTTTTTTCACTTTCCAACTCTTGTTTCTCTTTTTTCTTTTTTTGCATAACCAATTTTTTTTGTCTTCCAAACTTTTTTAATCTTTTATTGGTGAATCACAAGTCAAATGAAATAGATGCAAACATCATGTTAACTTTAGTGGAAAGGTGACCCATGTTCAGGGTAATTAAAAAAGAAATTTTAATTTTTTTTATAGGCTCAAAATGGGTAACAAAGGAATATCATTTCAACTCATGATTGTTTTAATTTCAAAAGCTTTAATCCAAAAGGAAAAAAAAAATTCAATCACAGTAGAGGTTGCCCCTACTTTGCCCTTACTTTTTTTGTATTATTTTCTATTTTTTTGTTGTCTAACTTTTTGCCTAGACTGCCATTTTTCAGTCTAGCAGACTTTTCTTCATTTTTTCCTTTTTTTTTTTGCGTTCAAAGACTTACTTCAATTTTAATTCATTTTAAGGCACATGCCCCTTTATGATGATCCTCCATGGAATACAAAGAAAAGGTTTATTGGAGAAAGGTGATGGGAAATGGGATGGGAAAGGAAGTAAATTTGAGCAATTCCATGTACACATATTAGAACAATGTTTCAAAAGCATGCCACTTTTCGTTAAAAAAATATTCAACTAACTGATTTGACCAAAGAATAATTTATTTTCTCCCCTTCTTTTCTTTTCACCTTTCGCAAGATTTCATGAATTTATTAAGAAAAAATGGGAAACAATTAATTTTGAATTTATTATAGTGAAACTTTTTTTCAAGATATGTTGATGCATGTTATGTGTTAAGCAAAATGACATGAAAATGCAAAATCCTACAAATTTGGAAGCTACCTATATACATGTATATATACTCTAACAACATATGGATGCATGTTATACATTATGCAAATCGACATAAAGATGCAAACATGATACATGTTATGTTAAGTTTGGAAACTACCTAGATGCACATGCATGTGAGTGTATGTATGGTATGTACTATGCAAGGTGGCATAAAAAAACAATGGGATGAATATTATGCATTATACATTGTGACATGAATCCAAAGTAGATCCATGCTACGTGTCAAGTGAATGTAAAAATGTTATTTACCTTAAAACTATGTGCATGGTATCATGCATGAATGAAGACAAAATGTGGATGTAATGCATGTATGCGCCTCGAGAGGCCCTTATTGATACGTTGATGCAAATATGACACAATTAAAAATTAACTACTTAATTTTATAAAAAAGAGAATATTAAAAAAAAAATAATGCACGCTCCCTTTGTGTCCTAGAAGGTGTATAAAAAATCTATTTTCTGGTCTATGGGCTTTTATATGATTCTTCCAAGGATAGCTCTAAATTATCTCACAGGTCTCTAGAGCTGAAGTCAACCTCAATACATAATCCACAATGATAGGCGACCTAACAGATGTGGCATGTCAAGAGGAAGCAAACTCTAGATGAAGTCTTCCCAATAGTCAACTAGATCCAAGATCTAGCATAACAATCGTTGGACCTCAACTCCTTACGGCTAACTCAGGCCCGGGTATAGGACCCCAATATTAAAATGAATGCACTAGCCTACCATGTGTAGTGTGTGAAAGGAGCAACCTAAGACTACCCAAACCCACACATGCAAAATAACCATAAAATTCCCAGATAGATATAGCAATTGTCTTCTACCCTAGGGTTCAATAATTTTAACAATATAATCATATGAGGACATTAAAGAGTAAACATGGCATCAAGATAAATAAAGATAGATAAATATACACGAAATAAAACAAAAGACAAGGGGAAAACAAATATATAAAAACAACATATATTTTGCACCCTCAACTAATAGGATCGACTCTCAAAAAAAGTCCCAATGGAGTCGCCATCTGTCGCAACCGAGATCGCGCGGGACGACGAAAATAATATAAAAAAAATAGAGGAGTCGCCACCATAGTTTATTGTGGAAAACTATAGAAAAACCTTAAAAGAATGGTCTTCGAAACCAAATTTGGATTTGGGAGTCGGTTACATGGGGAAGGTATGAGCACCCCACAACGCTCGTCTTAAGACGATTCCCTCTTTAATTAAGTGTGCAAAGTAGAATTTGATGCTTAAAATATTTGTTATTCCCCAAAAAATTAAACAAAATAAAAAAACACATACAAAATATTAAAGATTAAAAAAATTATTCTTTTTATTTTGTGGGCCCGATGAGGATTGTAGCTCGCTCCTACGTATTTCCATTTGGAAAATTGGGGATAACGTAGTTTTTTGTAAAAAATTTGTAGTTTGATATTACTATTTTGTTTTTTTTTTTAGATTTTTATGTATATGTATATTTTATTAATATTAAGAGAACCCGAGATTCTACATGATAAAGATTTAGTTATCAAGCAAATCCTAGATTTGACATGATATTTAAGATGATTTTATAATTTTTATTTTTTATTATTATTAATTTTTTTTAAACGAATTAAAGGCCTATGAAAGAGTGTTTTGATTATCAAGCAAGTCCAGGATTTGACATGGCATTCAATACTTATATAAAAGAAAGATATAATTTTTTTATTTATCAAGATAATTAAAACCTATGAAGGAAACCTTTTTATTTATCAAGATAAAAATAAAGGGAATGAGGTTGAGCACTTCAATGACAAACCCAAAATCATCTAACATGAGAACCCCAAACACATTTAATCATACAACAGTTCAAACGATCATATATTTGATATTATGAGAGAATCATGAAAAGCAAAGGGAATTTACCTTAACGTGACCACCTTTTGCGCGTGCTCTAGTAATAAAAAGGAGAGGGGTTTTTCGAATTTTTTCTCTCTGTCTTGCATTAGAGAAATTCTTGTGCTTATATAGACACCTTAGGGTACCACTAAGATCTTAGTCTTTAATTATAACAAAATATATGAGGAAGGAATTGGTCTTGATGAAACATATTATATCCATTAAATCATTGCATAATATTCACGATATTGATTATAATTATTAACAAAATATTGCATGTAATTACTAGAATCATATTTTCTGTCACATAAAGATTCCTAACATATAATTCATATGATTGATTCTAATTATTACCAAGAACATTTTCTTCTAAATATTAAAATCGTACAATTCTCTAAAAGCATTATTATTGGGAATATTTGTTCTAACTAAAATAATACCTTCCCCGACTGACAACACAAAGAGACACATAAGTGTAAATACAAGATATTTATTCAAATTATTATAAAAAAATGGCTTCTAATATTATACCCTTTTCTAAAAACAGAAATTATGAAACGTCTTCTTCTGTCATATCATGTGGAGAATGTAAATAGCAAATAGTGGGGGTGAAAATATGTAAAACATTTGGGCTCATAAAAAGAGTGTGATAATAAATTAGATTCTCCTTCTCTTGGTTTTTTTCTTTTTTCTCGTGGTAGAATTAAAGTTAAAAAAACCTACCATCAATCAAAACCTATTTTTTTATTTTATTTTATTATTTATTATTATTATATTATATATTATTTTTATTATTATTATTTTTAACCAAACAAATGCATTTACCCAGATGAAATTGGGTGTTGACAACTGCCCCTCTTTACTTAGATTTGACTAGATAATATGAAAATGAAAATTTCATATTATTGTAGTAAAAGATAAGTAAAGATAAAAACACTAATTTCGTTCGGGTTTAAAACAATGAAAAAAAAAACAATTTGACCGTTGCCTCGCAGAGGGTCAATATGCCAAAAGGAAACCTAAACTCGACCATTGCCTCGCAGAGGGCCAAGATACCAAAATAAAACCTGGGCTCGACCATTGCCACGCAGAGGGCCGAGAAAACCTAAGCGAGAGTTGTAGAGCCTCGTTTCTGGTTTTAGTTCGTGCTGCTCGCTCAGGCGACCTGTGTCAGTGTTGAGCGACGGAGACTCTCGCTTAGGCGAGAGTGGCTCGCCTAAGCTAGTCCGCGAGGAAGCCTGTACCATTTTGAGCGCGACTTCTCGTCCAAGCAAGAGGTTTTGAGTTTTGAGCGATGGATACTCTCGACTTGGCGAGAGTGGCTCGCCTAAGCGAGTTCATGAAGTGGTTTGACGCAAATTCTAAGTTTAATTCTCATTCAGGTGATTGCGTGTGTGCCAGGTTCCAAGCTAAGTAGGCTTGGATGTTTTACTACAAACGAGGAGTCTTTGGGAGCTAGACTATGAGTGGGATAGGCTCGTAGGGTTGGACCATGAAAGGGTTAGTTTCGTGGGAGCACAGTAAAGTCCCAAGATCTAGTTCATGCATATGACTCATGAAGGACTATGAGATCAGGGATGGGTAATTTGAAACAATGAAATACCTTAGTGATGTTATTTTGCTTTGGGATGGATGACATATTTATTTCATGTATATATATATATATATATATATATATATATATATATATATATATATATATATATGCATAGCTCACCCTATCTGTGTGTGTGGCGATGATCGGTTAACTTGTTATCCGGGAGCAGATGATTTGACAGGTAAGGCAGGAGATGCTTAGAGGCAGAGCGTAGGGGCGACCTAGGGCTTTTGAAAAGATTTTCTTTTAAAGAATTTTGATGTAATTTTTAATTATGTGGAACATTGGTAGATTTTGTAATAAAGAAATTGCGTATATTTGAACTATGTTACAGTTAAAGTTTCGATTTAATTTTCTCGCGTTTTGGGAATATGTGATTATAAATGAGGTTTTATTAATATTATCATGTTTAATTTTATTTTATTTATTCATATGTATTTACTTAAAAGTAATATTCCTTAGGGATGTTACATTGGCTAAGGAAAGATAAGATACTTAAGTTGTCTACTGAGACACACCTCTCTTTCTTGGAAGTCTACTCAACAAGCTTTCAACTTATTTCCTTTTAGAAAACCTCTTTCAAAATTGCCAAATAACTTTTCATATGAAAATAATCAATAGTGTGATTTTCAAATGGATTACAATTACTATCCACATCAATTTAATACTACTTATCTATAAGAAAAATATTGTTAAGAAAGTAGTCAAGAAAACAGAAAGGGAAAAGTAACCCAAAGTCCTCTCCAACCAAACAAGGAATTGATTTCTAACAAATTAGCTCTTATAAAAGCTATACACAAGAGTTGGTCAAATAAAATAATAAAAATATAAGAGGATTAAGATAAACAAAGTAATAAATGAAAGAAATAAATACAATTGAAAAATAAAATAAAAATAGTAGTAAAGAAAATAGGTTGATTCTGGTACTTCTTCAAAATAGGATTCATCAGTGTAAAATAGGATTTTTATACCGGTTAAAAAAGGCTTTTTATACCGGTTCTAGCATCGGTATAGATGCAGGCAGTATAGAAGGTTTGATCTTTCTATATCAATTATATAACAGGTATAAAAAAATTTATTTTTTATACCATTTCTAAAATCGGTATAGAAAGTCCTCTTGGAAAAGGAAAGTTATGTAAGAAGAAACGACTTACTATACCGATTATAGTTCCAACCAGTATAAAAATTACACATTTTACACCAAGTATGACCTTAACCGGTATAAAAAGTGATTTTTTTATTTTTTTATGAAAAATTCGTTTATGCTTCCTACCACATACCAAACTTATATATAATTACCTAAAACTTCCAGAAAACAAATCTCATTCAATCTAATATTTACATGAAATAGAATCTAATGTTTATATGAAATAAAATACTACTCCAAACCGAATTACTATATAAGTCGTAAAACACCTAACATCATCTTATATAAATACTTAAAAGAAACGAAGCTCACTGCTCACGAACTTCCTTAAAGACTCCTTGATCCATTGGAGATGTGTCATTAAAAATCTACATTATGAATATTTGAGTCAACAATCTTTTAGTGATAGAATGATTTATGCTATTGCAATTACCTTATTTCCTTTTAGCCTATGAGCTCCAAAGTATAAAGAATGATTTATGTTAGCAATATTTTGAATTAAATAGTTAAACCTACATATAATATGAATTTACCTGAAAGACAGGATTTAATCGCCTCTCCTTAAAAGCCTGCCATGTGCCTTCATCAAGGAATTGATACTTCTCACAGGGGTTTCTATCACTTAAGGGACCACAGATATAACGACTTGTTAGATCCGTCTTAAAACCCTTCCATCGTTCTCCAGCAAATGAAATCCATTTTGTCCTTAACAAATTACTATTTAGGACATCATATGTGACCTGTACAATAAGAATGAATTACATATAATAAGTATCAGTTATATATTTACGTAATAAATTATATAAGTTAAGATTTTATACTTGGACACTTTGCCAAATCTGGTTCTTTACTGTCTCTGGAACATGGTCCCAATCATCTATAAGAATGAATGACTTGCTCCTACCCATCAAAGCCACATAGCTGGTGAATTTCGTGTTATTATCTCGGAAAGCTTTACCAGTTTACATATCAAACTGGATAGGCAATCTCTAATCTGCGTTGCGACTAACTATTAACTCTCTCAACCTAGTCCCACGCCTACCCTTTTCATAGTTGAAAACATTACACATGATAAACAATTTTACTATTTTCACTGGTTAGGTACATGCAGATTCAACAGAGATACAAGAAAGCTATTGGTTATATGCCTTTTATTTTTTAGGCTTCATCACTAATTGCTGGAAAATTTGGGTACCTGGAAAAGAACAATGCTACTGCAAAATAATGCATGTAATTATTTTCTTAGAATGAAAAATAATCCTATTAAATTTGGTACTAATCATATCACAAAGTAACAACCTAGATAATATTAATTAAAAATATCAATAAGCCAAATAGGTCTAACCTTCTTTCACGTGATAAAGAGAAATGAGATATTTGTAAAGGTATTGTGACAATCAAGTTAATCATGTTAATTTAAAGGTAGGATTTCGTTAAAGGTTTTAGTACTGTTTATTATTATTTTTTTCATAACTATTAATTTCGAAATTTGATTAGAGAATCAATTTTACCTTATCTTTGAATCTCTTCCACCATAAAACTTAAGGTTTTAAAGTTAGGACCAATATATATTTAAGACTTGAATAACCAATTGTGATGACATGAAAGAATAATAAATATTGTAACTTCAATCCATCTCTAATTCCTCTAATTTAGTTATGTGTGATATTGGACTTCAATGATACACTATTAAACCATTAATACATGTTTAGACACTATATCATAAATGCTACATCTTAAGTTGGTGACACTCGAAACATTTATATAAAATGCTATTTAGAATAAAAAATAATCAAGGGAAACAGAAAGGTTCATAAAAGTACATAAAAAGTAAAACAACAATTGCTATCTACATCTCTTATAGTGATTTTTTTTTCTTTAAATCTCTTAAACCAATAACTTGACCTATTTGTATCTATTAAAAACAAATTTGATCATCTAAAGCAAACCAGTGATAATTGGGTTAATGGGTAAAATATAGAATTCAGTTGATGCTTACCTAAAAAATCCTGCAAAGGAAACAAAGTTGTTGAAAAGAATGTATTGAAAGAAAATAATCATAAGCCAAATAGGGAAATCTCCTCATTAATGGAAATTAAATAAATGAATCTGAATCATGAAAACTTCATAATTAAATGGTACATTTAATTAATAGGGATAAGGAAACAAACAATAATTTCAATCAGGAGTTAGTACTCAATAATTGCAATAGCGTAAAATACATCTGCAGTTTCTTTTTTGTGATTATTTTTACCAATATTTATTAGTACGCAATAGTTGTTGGCATGTTAGAATATGTAGAATGTGAATAAATAGTGAACAATAAATAGTGATTATTTGAAGTGAAATGAAAATTAACATAGTGTTCAAATTAACATTATTTGAACAATAAAAAGTCTGCTAATAATAAAAAGTCTGCCACAGCCTTCAAAATAAACCCAATTTTAAAACAGCCTTTAAAACATTTACATAATCCAGCCTTGCCCTCAAGGTTTCACTTCGAATGTTCAGCTTACCATTATTCACCCTCATTTTTTTTTTGTCTTGAATGCCAGAAGATAATTGCCAGGAACTTGAGCTTTAACATTCTGCTGATCCATTAAAGTTGTGCACTAGCTCTAGACCAAACAAATTAACATATCCACACGCACCAAAACATATTCGTTGATCCATTCTCGAGAAACATGCTTCTAATCCATGTGATGTGCATTAATAGCTACTCTCATAAAGATCTAATCACGATGAAAATCTAAAAATGGCTAATGACGCATAAACACACATTAACAAGTTAAAGAACACTAGGATCCAAGAAAAGCAATTTCTCACACATGCCACAGTAGTATTCACATGATCCCCTCTCTTCCTGGATTGAAGAACAATTAGCCCTATAGCCATTAGAAAACCATAAAAGAGAAGTGAATCAACATTACTAATGATGAAATATTAACTCCTAAACTCTAGCCCCCACTTCCCCCATAATTCCCAAAATTGTAAACAACATATAACAAGTTTATCCAACGCACATGCCTTTGTTTGAGGGCTTATTTTCTTATTCAATCATCATTACTCGAGGACATATTAAGCAACATAACTTTCCTAAATAGTAGACTGGATCAGCATGATGTTGGATTTAAAAACCTACCTGGTACTACCTTCTGGCACGATGAAAATGGCACATTTCATAAGCAATGCATTAGAAATAGAGGGTGGATGAAATCTCAAAAGATTTGTTCCTGCATACCTTCGACCATTAGACTTTTAAGCTGTAGATTCCAAAATTCAAAACTTTCGCAAATTTTAAGATAAGTAACCCAAATGAAGATGGCCAAAATTACCACAAAGATGTCACCTATGAAGCCAAAACTACAAATAGAAAACAAGTTTCTTCAGATCACTTGAATCTCTTTAATCTCATAGAGAAAGGCATCAGCAAGCATATTAAAGACATGTCCAGGATTAATATGCTAAAAAGTAGAAATGGTGTGGAGGTTGTTCTGAAAATCTTGAACTGCTAAAAACTAAAAGCTGCAGAAAAAGTCAAGGGAAAAATCTCATGAATAAAAATTGAATTTAACATCACAGATCATGCTAGAACTGAACATACGCAATATATAAAAATAGAGGATGGCACAAGGAGCAAATGACCATTCACTTACAAGAAAATTTCCTACAATTAACTATGCGTCAGTCATTCAGGTACCTCCTCCAGCTTTGCCTGCAATAGCAGCCTTCTAGTTGGAAACAGAACAAAAAAAGCAGTCACCACAACAATATAGGACTTTATTGATTTTCTTGTCACTATTAATTAGTAGAAACAGTTTTCAAAGTAATTTTACACTTCTTGGCAATGAAATCCTTCATCCAAAAGAGAGAAACAGTTAGGTTGACGTTTTAAATTGTTCTGTTGTTTTTCATTCTTTTTAACATTTTCCTCACTTACACTAAACTTCGTGTCCTGCACCACCCTTCACTTAGAATCATATTGCCTTAGAATCATGAGTAGTATCCTCTAATTGATTTTTTTCACTACCTAGCCTTTAATCAATATGCATTAGGTATGTTGCAGCTCGGGCATGGTTGAGAAATGAAAGTCAAGGTTATTGGTAATGAGTAACCTATCTTAAAATCTTTGCAGAAACAACCTACCCTAAAATATTTACAGAAACAACCTAACCTAGAAAAAATAGGAAAAAGGGGAATATCAAACATAGCAAAAGCAGCAAACCCAACAAATAATAGGAGAATAGTAATATTGCCTGAACGTGACAGCAATGGAGGTGTGAAACACGAACGTGACAGCAATGGATGTGCGAAACACGAACGTGAACATAGGAGATCAACTCCAATAGAGGAGCGAACGCAAATGATGAAGGAAAGGAAAATGGAGAAGATGATGACAAAACGATGATCGACGAATGCGAATGGCGAACGACGAATGTGAACGGTGAACGACAAATGCGAACGGCGAACGACGAACGGTGAATGACGAACCCAAACGATAAACGCGAACAAACCTCAGCAGCAACAGGCGAACACTGGACGGAAACGATGAGACCCGTGGGGAGTAAATGGAAATGAAAAAAAAGGAAAAGACTGGAAACGTGAAACATCACTGAGAAGTGAGAAGGATAAATGAAAAATAGAATATTCTATTCCTATTGTACTTAGAACAATTATAAAAAGTCTTATTTAATATTCTAAAAATGTTACTGAATCTCTTTTTATACCTATTTTAGATCCAACCGGAATAAAAGAACTCATTTTATTCATAAAATTATTATGGTCTCTCTTTTTTATACTTAATAAATTTGAACAGGTATAATATATAGATATAAAAAACTAATTTTGCACTAGTGATCATTGATTTCAAAAAGATTATTGTTATTGATTTATTTTCTAAGATTTCAAATTAATCAGTGTAACTTCTCAATTAACTTTTAACCAAAGTAAATTCTCAATCAAAAGCAATAAATTTATAGATTAGTCATAGTAAATTTAACCAAAATAACTTCTCAATTAAATATTACTATGCCTAATCATGTCTATTCTTTTACCTCTTATATATAGTAAAAAGCTACTTAACCAAAGTAACTTCTTGATTAATTATAATCAAAGTTTTCACCTTCAATTAAAGTAACTTCTCAATTATTAGCAAAAACTCATTCAATCATATGAAAGTTTCTAAATTTAACCAAAGTAATGTCTAAATTAAAATTTAAAAATCCTGGGACTCATATTATTGTTATGTTATGTAGAATTGACTAGATTAAGAACCAAAAGACATAAATGAAAATAAATCACAACAAGAATCAAAAGAACAAACAAATTTATTTATCTAACCTCGAAATCCAATTAAGAAATTAAAATATAACTATCCTTGAATCTTAGCCTCCACGAAATGCAAAAGTAACATAAAAATAGAAGACGGGGGAGAGAGGAGATGAAATTAGCCCCCTCCTCTAAAGGGTTCCTAAACTCTGATGTTCTGAACTTTCTCTTACTACTTTCCTTTGGTCTCTTTATATAGGATTTAGATTAGGTTTTTTGTTGCTAAAATATCTTGAAAATCTTTAAGATAATCATAAATGTCATTTATCTTTATAATTATAAATATCTAAAAATATTTTGAGAGATATAGCTAGTTTTAAAACTATTTGACAAATATAATTGTTTGATAATTTTTTATATAATTAAATAAATTAATTACTTAAAGATGAATGATAAATTATCAACAACTATAATATTTGCATTAATTTTTTTCAAATCACCGATTTTCAATCCTATTGTCTAAATTTGTAGATAAATCCAAATATATCAATGTTTCCGGTTTAACCCTTTCTTTGACCAAATTTTGAATATTTGACCCATACACCATGCAATGAGGGGCTGACATGTGGCAAGCTTTCTCATTCTCTCAAACTCAGATCACTTCTTTGTTAGGGTTTCCTTTCAGATTTCATGGTGGCTTTGCGATTCAAATATGCATTTGAAATTGTTCTCGCGGTGGCAGTTGCATTTTGAAGTGTTTTTGCGTGGTTGCGTCAAAGTGTGGTTCGAATCTTGTGCAGACCTGCAATGTTAGTTGGTACGCGTTGCTCCATTTCACGTGGACTATAGAGCTTATGGTTATGTTGTTGGGAGGTTAAAGACGCGACTTTGGTGCATTTTGAAGGCTCGTTGATAGCCAAGTGATGGCATAAGGGTGCTGCATGTGGAAATGCATGCTCGTGAATGTGAGAGGATGGAGCATGGTGCATGTGAGGTTCAATGCTGGTTGACTAGGCTTCCGGTTTGTGTGGATGAATGCTCCTAATTAGACAAATTTTTAAAGTGAGGACTGTAATGTGGCATGTTCTAATTAGGGATGTCAAAAAAATTTGTACCCGCGGGTATCTGCGGATAAAACCCGCAACGGGTAGGAAATGGATATTAAATATGGATACCCGCTACCCGCGGGTACGGGTATTTTTAATACCCGCATGTTAACGGGACAGGTACGGGTATCATAGTATCCATAACCGTGGATACCCGTACCCGCTAAATTTTAATTCACAAAAATACCCTCATACATATATATTAGTAAAAAATATTCTAACCTAACTTTTTCTAAGCTGCACATCTTGTCTTGTCTTTTGTCTTCATTCTTCCACCTTCAAGTATTAGTACATTGTCTTCTTCCAGGTACACCCCTTGACATTCTTCTCTTTCCTTTCTTTGCAATTGAGCATATACATCGAATCCTATATAGACAGTGACGTTTATATAAATTATCTAAATATGTATTGGTTTGTTGTTTAGCATGTCCACGGAAAAAATTTCTACTCCCAATGAAGGTGAAGAACAAGTGAAAAATGCCTCTAATGTTGGTGAATCAAATGTAGGGGAATCAAATAATATTCCTGTGAATGAAGGTGATGACTCAACCCAAGTAGAAACTGGAAGTTCATTTCAAACAGAGGATAACATTATTGGAAAAAGACGCACATCAGTTGTATGGAATCACTTTAAGAAACAAAAATTAGATGGAAAGTGGAATGCCATTTGTAATTATTGTGGTTCAAAACTTTTAGGGGAGTCAAAGCAAGGGACATCACACTTGATGGCCCACTTTAGGTGTTGCAAACTTCGAACAACTCGAGACATCAAGCAAGCATTTCTCAAAACAGAAAAAACAGGGAGTGAAACAATAGTTGTTGGCAACTATGTATTTAGTCAAGAAGCAGCAAGGTGTGCACTTGTTAAGATGATAGTTCTACATGAGTATCCAATGTCAATGGTTGATCACATGGGCTTTAAGGAATTTTGTCTTACTTTGCAACCTTTATTCAAGGGGATTTCTCGAAACACCATAAGGAGTGACATTATGAAGACTTATAATGAAGGAAAAGAGAATATAATGAAATTGTTATCAAAGAATCAGAGTCGAGTTGCAATTACTACTGACATGTGGACTGCTAGTAACCAGAATAGAGGTTACATGACGGTCACTGCTCACTTTATAACTGATTCATGGAACCTAGAAAGTCGACTTGTGAGGTAAAGTTTCTAAATTATATAATTACAATTTGTAATATTTTCTTTACTTGTTTATGAATAGATTATTAAAATATTTTTATTGATGTTAGGTTCATTTATGTACCTGCTCCTCATACAAGCAAGGTTCTTGCTGATGTTTTAATTCAATGTTTGATGGATTGGAATCTAGATAGAAACTTGTCCACTTTGACAGTTGATAATTGCACTACAAATGATGCTATGATTGAGCGAGTTTTAGAGAAGATTTTACCTAGAAATCTTATTTTAGGTGGTCAATTATTTCACATGCGTTGTTGTACTCATATTTTAAATCTGATGGTTAAAGATGGTTTATGTATAATCTCTGATGCCAATGAAAAGATTAGAGAAAGTGTTCATTTTTGGACAGCAACACCTAAAAGAGAGGAGAAATTTATAGAGGCATGTGGTCAAGTGAACATTCCATTTAAGAAAAAATTAGTTCTTGATTGCAAGACTAGGTGGAATTCTACATTTTTTATGCTTCAAGTTGCTACACAATACAAAGATGTGTTTCATAGATTATCACAGCGAGATTATCAATACAAAGCTTTACCTAGTGAACATGATTGGATGATGGCAAATGAGATTTGTCAAAGATTGGAATTATTTTATGATGTGACACTTTTATTCTCTAGTACTTTATATCCAACTGTGAATGTGGTTTTCCCAAAAATATGTGAAATTAAGTTGGCTTTGATTGAATGGCTTTCCTGTCCTAATTCTATTATTCATGGAATGGCTGCAACCATGATTACTAAATTTGATAAGTATTAGGGTGTGATCAACGGGGTGATGGCGGTAGGAATTGTATTAGATCCCAGGTACAAAATTGACTTGTTAGATTATTTTTTCCCTCAAATTTATGGAGAAAATTATCATTATGAAATTGAGAGGGTAAAATCTATTTGTCAAGATTTGGTAAAAGAGTATGCCATTAAAGTCAAGGGTAAAGAATTGGCTGCTTCATCTCAAAGTTCAAACCTAAATGTAGTGGATGTAGGTATTCTTGGAAGAAAAGAAAGTTGGAGGTCAAATTTTGCAAAACATAAGATTGCAAAGAGAAGTGAAACACCAAATTTTAAGTCAGAATTAGATCGTTATTTAGAAGAGGCAATACTTCGTGATTCATATGCACAATTTGATATCTTAGCGTGGTGGAAAAGTAATGGGTTAAAATACCCAACCTTGCAAATGCTGGCGAGAGACATTCTAGCAATCCCCATCTCAAATGTTGCTTCAGAGTCTTCATTTAGTAATGGTGGTCAGATTCTTACCCCACATCGTAGTAGATTACTTCCAGATACTGTGGAGGCATTGATGTGTCTCCAAGATTGGTTATGGACCAACATGGAAGGTAATGAAATTAATACTTTTACTTAAATATTTTAATTAAGTGATATTTAGAAATTTTTAATGAACTTCTTATATTTTCAGGCTCTTCTAGATTTAAATTGGACAACATGAAACTTTATACAATGTTGCAAGATGTGGACATTGATGAAGTTAGTAATTTCTTTAATATTTCATTCAAAAATAAACTACAACATAAATTATTAGTGATTTTTTATTTGTTTATTTTTCAGGAATCAATCAGAGGAAGTGGGCTTGTTGATCCAAGCACTAATTAAAGAGTTTCTATTATGTTGAACGTCATTTTATATTATTTTTATAATTATTTGGATTTGTATGAACTTTATTTGAACTTTATTTAAAATTTATGACAATGATGTATTTTATTTGAATTTATAATTAAATATTTATTTTTTAAAATATTTTTGTAAATACCCGTGGGTACCCGTGAATACCCGCAGGTACCCGTGGATACTTGCGGATATGAAAAAAATAGACGGGTACCCGCATAACGGATACCCGACGGATATGGGTACGGGTACGGGGCTGATATTTATCCAGTGGGTAGGGTACGAGGGATCTACTACCCGTACCCTACCCGCCCCGTTGACATCCCTAGCTCTGATCGGGTCTAATTTTGTGAGTGATGGGAGGGATATAGATAAAAATTTAAGGAGGTGTAACAGTGAAAGTTGATTGTGTGGCTCATTTATGAAAAAAGGTAGTGTATATGTAATTTAGGGGGTGCATGACACATTTTCTGGAATTCATTCATTTTGCCTTTATTTTGAAGCATGAAACAATTTATTTTCACACTTTGAATGTCCCAAAATTTAACTTTAGCTGCATCAACAAACGTTAGAATATCCAAGAATATTTTATTCAACTAATATCACTTTTTAAGACATTTTTATCTCATAAACTCAATAAGTCTAATTATGACAAACCCTAATTAATTCAATCTTTTAAACACATAAATTCAATTAAATGCCCAAAAGTAAACATTAAATGAGTGCATAAATAAGAACTCATCACTTATGCATTTTTAACCTGTTGATTTTATAATTATATTTGTTGATTTTACTTAACCGGATACTGTGTGCATGAAACTATTATTTGAGGATTTTTTAACCTATTGATTTTACAAATCTATGTGTTCATTTCACTTAAACCACCGTATATTGGCATAAAAATGATTCATTAGTTGACTAGGTCAAAGTAATGGTCACATGATCAAGTACAGTGTCCTTGCAATAACTATTGCATCAACTATTTCTACTTTTCCGAATACATTGACCATAAAGCATATATGTTGTGTGATTCCAATGTGCATCCATCCTACATGATCTGAATTAATTGATCCACTCTTGAAAACTCATTAAAAACACAATGCTTTAATATGATACATAAACAACATTAAATAAAATAAATTTGCATAGTTTAACTCACTGATTTCAAATTCAACGTGTTCATCTAAAATTACTGAATTTGCAAATTTGTATATGCATCCATATCTCTTAGAAAAAGCCATACAAATAGTCAACATGCCTCAATGCCAACAACGTCATACTCAACCTAAGGAGGAACACTTCAGTCCTTCCACTCCAAATTCTCCAAACCACGAACACCAAGGCAAAATTGAGGCAAGGTTTGAGGAAAATGAGGACAAGAAACAAGTGTTCTTGATTGAGATGATGAAGTAGCAAACTTGCATTCCAAAGGTGTTGTGTATTTCATGGCTCAAAACTGAGGGTTTTGATGGTCTCTATCAATAGCTGAAACATCAAAAACTAAAATCTTTCCTTGAACTTGCGGGGAAAATATACCATGATTTGGTACAATAATTTTTCACCAATCTTCAGTTCAAGAGTGGTGTTTTGCTGTCATGTGTAAAGGGTGTTCAAATGGAGATTTCCAAAATGTCCTCGAAGGATGTTCCTAGCCTAAGATAAAGAGGTGTTCAAGTGAGGAAAAGTGAAATTGGTGCTCTTTGAGAATCAACAAAGTGTAGTATTACGGGCAGTGCTAGGGAAACCCTGGAGGTGAAATCAGGACATTCCATGTTGGTGGTCTCAAGGTGGATAAAAGGCTACTTGCCATGATTGTCACCAAAATCATGGTACCTCGTGCCAACAACCATTCATCCTTGAATGGGGGTGATTTGATTCTCATGTACTGCATCCAAAACAACATCTAGGTGGTTGGAATTTTGTGATTTGTGATCACATGATGAAGGCCAAAAGGCTCACAGACTTTAGGCTCCCATATGTGGTATTGATCTCCAAGTTCATTGAGTACTTTGGAATTGATCTAGAAGATGAGTAAGAGGAATCCACTGGGATTTTAAATTAGGTTTCTGCCTTAATATGCACAAGATGGGATTTACCAAGACTGCCAATGTCTGGACAATAGGAAGTGTTGGTGGAGTAGCAACTGGTGGGGCCAATGATCATAAAGTTTGCCCAAGTGGGGAAAATCAAGAGGATAAGGGCAAACCCACTACTGAACAAATGGAGATTGTCCCCTACAACCCTCTAGAAGACAACCCTATGTATTCCCACTTTGAGAGGTTGGTCCTTCATCAAGTGCATGAACTTAATGTGTCTCAAAATGAACTCCACACCTTTTGCAAAAAGAGGTTCCATGAGTTGGACGACCAAATTCATGGCATACATGATTTGTTGACCTTATTCTAGAACAGAGACAATCATCAGGATGAATGATCAAGTTGGTTTTTAAGATCATGCATTTTAGTTGGTTGTTTTTAAAATTTAGCATGTTGATTGTATCAGGTTTCATTTTTTATCTCTTCTTTGTTATCATTTCTGCTCCTATGTATCATGGGATTTTATTAATAAATTGGTTTTGTAAGACCCGAAAATTTTAAACAATTATTTAATAAATTCGTGTAGTGGAAACCTTTATGACATTTAATGTTGGGTTTATGTTGTGGAATAGTATTAGCTCAAGTGGTTGGGGACTTTGATTCAAGTCTTGTGTATGTTAATAATTTAATTGTTATTATTTTTAATAATATGCTTGATAATGATTAGTGATAATATAATCCTAAATGAATTAGTTATGAATAGGAATTATCAAAAAACATGAATTGGTTGATTGGTTGTGCATTGACTAGGCACTAGTGTGATTGTGTATTTGAACCTTGGCTTATGTCAGAAACCCTAACCGTTAGAGGGGCTAGCCAAGAGGGTTGGAAAAACCATCTAAAGATGGCCTTTGAAGGGAAATTACAACCATTATGAATTCAATTTCGTTTTTTTGATATTAATCGTAATTAAAGCATAATTAAGAGGCAATTTGGAGGAGAGAGGGTGAATTTTTTAGACTGCCAAATTGTGAGTGCTTTGAGGAGAGATTTCTGAGCACGTAGATTGGAATCAAGGAGACCTTGCTGCAAGGTGTAAGAGTGGTATCAAAGGGAGGTCATTGTGAATCAAGAAGGAACTCTATTATTTGCAATTGGAGCAAGGAGTATCGGCTTAGGGGAGTTGTCTACACGTTTAATTGTAATTGGGAAATTGTAGCATGTATTGGTTGTGTATGTTGCTCTTGAATGGTCCTGAATTCTCCACAATTCTAGAAAATTCCCAGAAACCGCCTGGTGGGTCTTCATAGCTGTCAAGCAACTCATATGAAATTACCCAGTTTATGGGTTTCTGATATGAACCACTTAGCGATGATGAACTACTGTCGGGCGACACACGTGTGAGTGAGTTGTTCTGTGTGTTTTATGAATTTTGTGAAATTGTGAAGGTTCCATTAAGTTTATATGTATTGTTGGATGATATTGCTGGGTGAAATTGAGGAGTGGTACTAGGTTTTGGTTGACTGACTGAATGAATGTGTTTGAACATGAACGTGGGTTGGGATTGTGAATTTTGGGGGTTTTGGGATAGGGAGTAAAATTGTGGTATAAAAATTGATAAATCTGGTAGGATTGAGTGCAGATGGATTATATGACCAAGGAAATTATTTGGTAGAGGGATATTTTATAATAATTGATTAATAGAAGGGTAGTTAGGGTTTTGGGCTCGAACAGGTGTTGAATAACTACGGGAAATTTACAGAATTTGGATGCACCATCTGGCAGCATCTGGTTTGCTGTAAGACCCGAGAAATTTAAATAATTAAATAAATAATTATTTAATAAATGTGGATCGTGGGAGCCTTTATGGCATTTAATGTGGTTTGTTATGATGTGGAAAAGTACTAGCTCAAACGGTTGAGAATACTTAGTTAAGTTGAAAGGACTTGGGTTTGAGTCTTATGTATGTTAATTATATGCTATTTTAATAAGTGTATGATTTTAATGTTAATGTTATGTGTGAATGTGCTTAGTGATAATGTAATCCTAAAATTATTGGATTATCACGAAACATGAATTGGTTGAATTGGTCGTGCATTGATTTTGTAATTGAATGGTTGTGGGTTCAAACCTTGTTAAGAACGAATTTAATTTTTCTTTTTGCCAAAATTTCTTTTGGCATGGAGATGAAAAGGCAGAAAACCCTAGCTGCCAAGGGAGGCAGCCTAGTGGGCTGGGAGACAACCAATAATGGTCTTTGAATGGTCATTAACACCTAATTCAAAGCCATTTTCGTTTTCCCTATCATTAACAAGCATTGAGGCTTAGTTAATGGTCTAATTAAAGAGTTTTTGATGAAGAAAGAGAGACAAACGTGAAAGGGCAGAGGAAAAACGAAATTGACAGTAAAAAAGGGGGCTCTGAAGGTGTTTTGGGTGGATTTAAGAAGAACATCAAGTGCATTGGGAGAAGGCCAAAGTTGGACTAGTGGTGGCACAAGAGAAGTCTTGGTTCTTCCAAATTGAACAAGGATTAACAGGTTAGGGGAGTTCCCTTATATGTGTATATGATCTGTACTTATTTTCATGTTATACTATATGAATGTGATGCCTTTATATGATAAAAATCTCTTTGTTTACACGTTTCTGGAAAATTCCCAGAAACCGCCTAGCGACTTTAAGTGTGCCGCCAGGCGACGCATGAACATTAACCCAATTCTGGGATTTTTGTGATGAACCGCCTGGCGGCAAGGGTGGCTCCGCCAGGCGATGCGAATACTGTATAAAAACACTATTTTTCGTACTTTTCGTGCAACAAGAATCACAGAGCGCAACTTTGATACCGCCAGGCGCCAAGCTTTGATTTTCTTGGCGCTAGGCGCCACAAATTTTTCTTGTTTGCGCAGTTTTCATAACATGTTGTTCTTCACTTTGAACGGTGGAGATTGGAATTTGATGTCTGCAGCTAGAGATATACATCACTCATGATTGGTTGTTTTAATTCCCTAATAATATGATTATCAATCGATGATTAAGTGTGCTTAAGTGATGGTGTGGCCTTGATTGACGAATGTATATATATAATATATATAGATGTGTGATTGATGAGTATGTTTTTAGTAGTGCTTGTTGAGCCATGTTGAATATATGAACATATATATGTTAGCTCAAATGTATGATGTTATAAGTGTGTGAATAAGGCCATTATTGATGATATCACTATGACCGAGTGTTGCATGATCATGACGGGTTTTGGAAAAGTATGGGAACATGATAATCATACTTTAAATGTAATGGAATTACGAGGGCATGCAGAATAAGTATATAACTTTCATTGTGTCTTTTGTGGGGTTTGTGAATTGTAAGCATGCAAAGGGTTGGTAAAATGAGAAGGGGAAAATAAAATGTGTGTTGGAATTGATTTAAGAGGTAAGTATATATGAATTATAAAAGAGAGGATTATGTGCTTATACTTGAAAGATGTGTATGTGTTGTGATGTTGTAATTTGGAATATATGAATGTGTATGTTGATTTCTGGATGTTTGAGAATTGAATGGTTGAATTCTAGGAAATGAATTAGAGTACCTAAAACCAGTAGTGTCACATTACTGGTGTAGCGCCTGGTGATGTAGACTAAACCGCTAGGCGATAGTAGGAAACAAGAATGTCTTGTGAGTTGTGGCTCCCGGCAGTGATGTGGAACCGCCAAGCGGTCTATACTGCAATTTTACCTAACGGCGCTTAGGTTGCGCTAGGCGATGGTGTAGTGGCAAGGTGCGTTGTGATATGTTTTGCATGATTTGTTGTGTTGGTCCTGGTCTGGGATATGCTTGATGTTGTCATGAGCGGGTAGGTTCATGACTGGTGATGAGCACGTGATGATATGAGCGAGGAGGTTCATATCCTGATACTCTCGTGTGGGGATACGAGCAGGGAGGTTCGTATGTTCCGTGCTCACACTTGAGAGATGTTGCGAGCGGGGAGGTTCGTAGTTGGTGGATCACGTGTCTTAGACTACGGGCGGGGAGGTCCGTAGAGTTGGACTATGAGTGGGGAGGTTCGTAGAGTTGGACCACGAGCGGGCAGGTTCGTGGAAGCATTGTTATCCCTAAGACCAGCTTGAGTATTTACCTCGTGTAGCGTAGTGTGCTTTTCTTGTTTTCGTTATCATGCTATGATGTGAAACTTGGATCAGGGGATGTTGTGCCATGAGCGGGTAGGTTCATGGATGGTGGTGAACACGTGATGATATGAGCAGGGAGGTTCATATCCTGTTACTCTCGTGTGGGGATACGAGCGAGGTAGGTTCGTATGTTCCGTGCTCACACTTGAGAGATGTTGCGTGCGGGGAGGTATGTAGCTGGTGGATCACGTGTGTTGGACTACAGGCGGGTAGGTCCGTAGAGCAAGACTACGAGCAGGGAGGTTCGTAGAGCAGGACTACGAGCGGAGAGGTTCATAGAGGCAGGACCACGAGCGGGCAGGTTCGTGTGAGCATCATAAACCCTGAATCTGAGGCTAACTATTTGTGTGTTGTGAAGGTTGAAAAGCCTTGGGGATTAAGTTCTTGGCCAAGAACTAACTAGAATAAAATAATTGGGTGTATTGTTAAGTTTGTTAAATTAACTGATTGTTTATTTTGAGCTCACCCTTTCTGTTTGTGTTTGGCGATGATCGTGTGATTCGTTACGCGGGAGCAGATGATGTTACAGGTGATGCTGGTGATGCATGGAGACGGAGAGAGGGCTAGCTTGGGGGCTCTTGAGCTAGGGATTTTTTTATGATGTTCTTTCATTATGTTCGATTTTGAAAACTTGTAATAAGATTATTATTTAGTTATGTTTAAATTATGGCGCGTTGAAAAATAATTTGAATTTTCCCACGTTTGGAAATAATAAATTTTTTTCAATTGATTTTCTATATTTTATTTTTTTATTTAATTAAGTAATTTCCAATAGGGATGTTACATTTGCCGCCAGGCGCTAGCGTATCAATGTGAGAAGAAAGAGTTTTGTGATGCAGAAGAGTGGGAAATTGGAATTAAGGTTGTGAGTACTTTAGATTAAGTAGAGATAATGTTATAATAGGTAAAATATATGATGATTAGGTTTAATGAAGGTAAAGGTGGGTGTACTTGAGGATAACCTTGATAAATCTGTTTAAGGGTTGGAAGGAAAGAAAGGTTGCAGTTATTGGTAACCTCATTTAGCAACATGTTTATGTTATAGGTAAATCACAGTAGGTTGGATGGTACTTGGACTTAATCACATAGTGAAAGTAGTTCATAGTATGATGAAGGATTATCTTGTTTTCTTTTAAGGTTATTGAATATGGTGTGAGTTGATTAAGAAAGCTAAGTGAAATCCCCACTGGACATTAAGATAGCAAGCTATCTAGATGTGAAGGTTCCTTTCACAAAGCTCAAGAGAAAAAGATGATGGATTGATTCAAAACAAAAAGGAAATGTGTCGCAACCGGAATCGCGACGGGAAAGGCTAACCGAAAAAAGAAAACGGGTTTAAAAGAGATTTGGGAGTCGCCACCATAGTTATTCTGGAAAACTATAGAAAACCATAAAAATAAAACAAGTCTGCGAAAAACCAGATTTTGGATCCGGGAGTCGGTTACGCGTAGGGAAGGTGTTAGCACCCTACAGCGCCCGCCCAAGGGTGGTACCTTTAATTAAAAATGCAAAGCTGATGTGATTTTCAAAATATTAATTTTTCCCAAAAATAATGAGACAAAAATGCTAAAAAGAAACAAAAATATTTTTTAAGTTTTTGGGCCCGACAAGGATTGACCTTGGTCCTACGTATTCTCATTCAGGATGAGAAATCAGGGTTACGTAGTTCTTTAAAAGATATTTGGAAAACTTAGTTGAGAAAAAGATTTGATTTTTTGGGAGGTGAACCTGACAAGGACTGACCTTGCTCCTACGTATCTCACGGTGGAGAATCAAGGATCACGTAGTTCTTAGGCATTTGTTTGAAAATGTTGATGTTTTTATATTTTGAAAATTTTATATTTTTTATATTTTTTGAATTACTTGAAAATACGTGTCACACGACGCGGGCGGTCGGACAGACACTAAAAGGGAAAGAAAACTATTTTGGTATTTTTGGAAAATAAGTGTCACACGGTGCGAGCGACCGGACAGACACAATAAAGGGAAAGAAAACTATTTTTGGTTTTTTAGATTTTTCCTATTTTTTTTGTAATTTTTAATAATTTTCAAATATATTTGTTTTTTTTTTTTGTAAATAAAAGAAGATAAATAAATAAAATGATGAAATTATTTAAAAAAAGATGGTGCATGAATAATATGGGAGGTGCATGAAATTAATCAGGTGTGTACAGTAAAAAAAAAGGGGTGTGACAAGTGAAATATAAAACATGCCCAAAGATGCAATGGAACATGCAAGTAAACATAGTGGGTGTAAAGCTATCAGAAATTGGGGGTGCGGGAAGAAAAGAGATGAGAAGCATAGACGTGTATGAGATAAAAAATAGGGGTACATGTGATAATTGGGGGTGCGAAGAATAAGTTGAAGGTGCAGGAAACAAGGAAGAAACGGAGGGGGGCCAAAAAGGTAATAACGCGTGCTGGGGGGTGTGGACTCAGTAGAAGAAGGTGCTGCACAAGCAAATCAAATGAAATGCAAACAGCCCCAAATCAAACGCAAAGTGGCAGCGCGGAAGATGATCATTCAACCCTAATCTTCCTCCTTCTCAAAATCGAACCACGAGACTCTCTTCTCCTCTCACGCCTGGAACCACAAACATCACCAAACTTCAACAGTGCTGCACCCACCCCGGCGGGCCAGGGACGTCGGCGACGACGCCGGTGACGATGCCGGTGACGACGATGTCCACCACCAAGAACACCGGTGACCACGCATCTCCCTTTTTTCTTTTTCTCCAACGCGCGAGACAGGGCGCACTCCTCCTTCCCGACGCCACTGACGCAACGCCTGCGGCCGCCACCCTGAGCGCCGCCGCTGCCGCGACCGAAGCGCTTCGCCCACGGTGCCAACTCCCCCTTCTGCGCGAGGATTCCTTCCCGGTCGAGCTCCGCGCGTTCATCCGCTGCCAGCCCGTCGCGATCGTTTCGCGTCGCACCACCTCGCCGCCACCGTCAAGGGAAACGCCGGCGCCGCTCGCAGAGAGACTGACCAAGATGCCAGCGGCTGCCACGTTCTCCTGCTCGAAGGGTTTCTATTCCTTGTTCATCTATCTGTTTTTTATATTGGTTTTTATGCAGGCATGGGATGAAGGTGAGGGTGAGGGTGGTTCATGTTCAGCCTAGGAAGATGATGATCGTGGATTTAAAACAGCGGGGGAGATTGGGTGCTCTTGGGGGTTGGAATGGGATGCCACGGGATTGGAGGAATTTGTCTGCGGCAGCTGAACGGAGAATGAGTTTTTTTGGTGTGTTCTGTTTGCAGGTTAAAGTGGTGTTGTGTGTGTCTGTTTGTGTGATTTAAAACAGCAGAGGAGATTGGGTGCTCTTGAGAGCTTGTGGATCTTTGGTAATGGGAGAAAGGTGGAGGTAGATGTCGAGAGAGAGCTTGAGTTGGTACAGGTAAATACCCTCCTGGTTCAGACACGATACACACGCTACTACCAATAACAGAACGCAAATGACGATGGTGAGTGGTTGTGTGATTCTTGGTTTGCCTCTCCGACACAGGGTGGCGTGGTGAGTGTGAGAGTGGTTTTCGGTTGTGCCGTGGAGATCGTTAAGCACGACCAACAAAAGGGCACATGAAGTATTAAGATGATGCGCCTAACAGTTAAACATATAAGTGCAATGCAGCAATCATATTGCATCATGTTATGACATTCAGAAGATGAACCACAAATTTTAATACACGTACATCATGCTCATTCAAGTATCAGAGGCATTTTGCTTACCTCTCGGAGCCCCTTAGCTTACTGGTGTTGTGCTTACCTCTCAGAACTCCTTAGCTTGCTGGTGGCCTCCAGTCCTTTTTTCCGCTGCTTTTCCCCTCCCTTTTTCCTCACTCTGTTGCTCTGAATTGGAATCCATATCCATTGTGAAACCCTGCCCCCGTTCCTTTCTGATGCCCTCCTTCTGTGTGTGGAAAATTGCCCTTTAACCATAGTTGCACTGGTATGCTCAGACTGCATCCCCCTGGCTGCTGCCATGACACACCAATCCCCCACCTTTCTTCCTCTGCTGTCCAAAAAACCCCCCCAACAACTCTGGCCATATTTTGCATGGCAGAGTCAAGTCAAATGACTCTCATAATTATCCCTTTTTTTTATTTCAGATATATTTTTTATATTTATTTTTTTAGAGCAGAAAAATAAAATGGTGTGAAAATAAAATAAAATGGAAATAAAAATAAAATAAAATAAGATAAAGTGAAGTAAAAATAAATAAAATAACATAAAATAAAATAAAACAAGATAAAATAAATAAAAATAGATAAATAAAAAGCAAGACAAAAATTAAAATTAAAATTAAAAACAAAAACAAATAAATAAATAAAAGAAAAGGAGTGTATATGTACATTCAAATTAATGTTGATTGATTTTTTTTGTGATGTTTTTTTTCTTCTCTTTTTTATTTTTTTATTTTTTTTTAAATAATTTCTTAGTTAATTGTTTTATTAACCGGACAAAATTGAGTGTTGACAAAATGGAAAAAACATAAACCATAGAAAACCAAGAACAATTAAAGAAAGAAGAAAACATAAAATGGAAAGAAAAGGAATGGTAAAAATGTGAGAAGCACGCCACTACAAGGCTAGGCTAGAAGCCATGGCAACCTTGAAGATGAGTGGATGTGTGCCGCCACTTGCTATGCAAGATAAGGCTTAAAAGTATTCATTCCCTAGGGAGGAAACTCTCACAAATGGTTAAGACACAAGAGTGTTTTTACTTCAAAATGTTCAACCCTTTCACATGTTTAGGAGCACCCCTTATATAGAAGAGTTTAGGGGCCTCTAAGCAAATAAAAGATACCTAAGGATGTCTCTACAAAAACCTAACCCTAGCTTCTAGAAACTAGGTCAAATAAGGTTTCAAAATTGAGAGACAAAAAAGCCAACTATGGTGTGTGCAAGGCTAATTTCGTTCTAGCACAAAAGGAGACAAAGAATGTGTCTCATATGTCTCCAAAATGTGGCTAAAGTGTGCTAAATTCAAAGGAGACCAAAGGTACATAGGTACACTTGCTTTATGTCTTTTTCTTTATGCTTTATGCCTTTGCTTTACTCTCTCCTCCACATCATTTATGCTCCCCAATCACCATGCGCCACCTAGCATTGCTTTCTTACTCCTAATTAACCTATAAAGCAAATAAACATAGATTAGCATGTTGGCTTAAGTCAAGTCAACTATAGTCAACAAGTCAAACCTAGTCAAAGGTCAACAAGTCAACTAAAGTTGATTCAACTAAGTCAACTTAGGGAATAAAAAATAGGTATAATTAGTCGCATAGTACCCAGTTTGGTACTGAAGTTTCTAATTGGTACCCGCTTTTAAAAAAGTGTCAATTGCATCCCAACTTTTGAAAATTGCTTCAATTAGGTCCCTTTCAGACAGAGTTGACTAACGCCGTTAGTCAACGTGCCACGTGTCAATTTGTGGTTTTTTTGATTTTTTTTTAAAAAAATTTTAATTTTTTTTTTAATTTTAAAATTTTTTTTTAAAATTTTTTTTAAAAAATTAAAAATGCCACGTGTCAAGTCCTGTGTGTGACACGTGGCATTGTCAGTGCCACGTGGCATTGTAATGCCACGTGTCAGTGTCACTATTAGATGTCATTGTGTTGATTTCGATTTGGTCCCCACATATGTCTTTTTGTTTCAATTTAGTACCTAAGTATGTGTATCTGATTCAATTTTGACCTAATTTTTTTTTAATAATTAAAATCTTTTTGTAATCCATTTTTTATAAAATTAAAAATAATTAAGTATAAATATTTTTACAAAATTAAGTACTAATATTTATAATGTTTCTCTCAATTTCAGACCAAATTTATTATTTGTATGAATGTTATGCTATTTATAAGTACTAAAATGACTTTTACCACAAAATTTTAATATAAATATCAAATACTTAATTTTTTTTAAACTTTTATACTTAATTACTTTTAATTTTATTAAAAAATATTTTAATTATTAAAAATTATTAGGTCAAAATTGAATCAAATACACATAAGTAGGTACTAAATTGAAACGAAAAAACATAAATGGGGACTAAATAGAAATCATCACAATGGCATTTGATAGTGACACTGACACGTGGCATTACAATGCCACGTGGCACTGACAATGCCACGTGGCACTGACAATGCCACGTGGCACACACAGGCACTTGACACGTGGCATTTTTATTTTTTTTTTAAAAAAAAATTTAAAAATTAAAAAAAAAATTAAAATTTTTTTTAAAAAAAATCAAAAAAACCACAAATTGACACGTGGCACGTTGACTAACGGCGTTAGTCAACTCTGTCTGAAAGGGACCTAATTGAAGCAATTTTCAAAAGTTGGGATGCAATTGACACTTTTTTAAAAGCGGGTACCAATTAGAAACTTCAGTACCAAACTGGGTACTATGCGACTAATTATACCTAAAAAATAACAAGCACAAATGAAAGGGATGAAGGATTAGTGAACTTCCTTTCTAAACATGCTTAGTCTTCTTAAGCATGTGCCTCCATCCTTGGTTGGGGTTAATCCTTCATCATAGTAGAACACTTAGTTACAAATATTAGTTGGAGTAATGGAATGTATTGTGAGGTAACAAACTTGACTTAGGAAACATCGGGAAAGAAATTAGTTGTTGGTTGTAGCATGACAGGAAAGCCCTAGAACGTGTGGCACCTAGCAGAGAGGGAGATTCCGCCATGTGATAGAAATTTTGGCAAAGAGCACTAGGACGTGTGGCACCTTACTCTATGAGGGTGGTTCCGCCAGGCAATACCTGCAAGGTTAGAGGCTTCAGGAGCATGTGGCGCCTAGCAACAAGATGTGCTTTGTCAGATGGTTTGCAACTAGTTTTCACCTAGCTACGCTTAGGCAGTGCCAAGTGATTACACAAGGGCAGTGGCTTGTTCTTCTTGTGGATGTGCATGGTCTACGAGACTTTGGGTGATTCCTTATAAGTGATCATTGGTGGAGCATTCCTTGAGTTGCGATTCAAAATGACATCCCTTGAGTTATGGCTCGGAATGGAGGGTAAACACGTTGCATTCCTTGAGTTGTGGCTCAGAATGGTGAGTGTTACCAGTGTGAGTGTGCGAGATATGGCTCGTACATAGGGTCTCCACGTAATTGAGCAATCACAGGTTGTGTCCAGTGATGTGTTAATATTGTGTTAAGAGTACGAACTGTGGCTCGTATTGGGAACTCCACCTGGCGTTGCGGAGTGTCGTCCATAGCATGACATTCCCTCACGTGTTTCTAAAAGTTATGGCTTGTAGATTGTAGAACTATGAGTTGTGGCTTGTGGCATCAAT
Organism: Vigna unguiculata; assembly: GCF_037176805.1. NCBI lineage: Eukaryota > Viridiplantae > Streptophyta > Magnoliopsida > Fabales > Fabaceae > Vigna > Vigna unguiculata. The sequence continues at coordinate 32,845,717 of NC_140801.1, forward strand.
GATATCTCAAGGTTATCATTTCAAAGATGTAGATCGTGGATACACATGGTAGTGGCCATGCTTGTAGAATCAGAGGATGGAGTTCTCTTATGGGTGTGTGTGGATTTGAGTTGTGATCTTTGTATATATATATATATATATATATATATATATATATATGTGTGTGTGTGTGTGTGTGTGTGTGTGTGTGTGTGTGTGTGTGTTGGTGATGATCGTGTAATTCGTTACACAAGAGCAGATGATGATGCAGGTGGTTCTAGTGAGGCATAACATCGGAGCGAGGTCATAGGGAGATTTTATGTTACAGCTTATGATGAGGCTGACATCGTCTTAATCGGCCTGAACGGCCTCTAGATGAAATTTTGTTCAATGAAATTGACTAAAGAATGCAGCAAAAGACTTGTACGAGTTCCAATGGGGAACTCTTACTCGAAAATCTCAATGTTCCGATACAACATGACAATGAGAAAACCTAATCTAGGGTTAGGGTTGAGCAAGATGAAAATGGGGGAAAATCCACTCTCATATATTCATCAAGCTGGAAGTTTACAAGGAAGTGGTTTGCCTTTTATAGATGAAGACAACCGGAAAGAAAACGTGAAGAAAGGTGGATGTCGTCTAACATAAACCTAATGACAAAATACGAAATGGAGAACCCTAGGCTAAGGTTTGGGTATGGACGACGTTATAGAACTTTAGCCCTAAGGTGTGAGATGCATGATGATTGAATTGGAACCCCAGTAGAGGGAGAGGTCGGACACGTGATGAAACAAATAAAATCCTAGCAGAGAGGAAAACTTGCTCCTTTGATAAGCTGGAGCCACAATGTGCGTGGGTTGTATTGTTTCGATGTGTTGGAAGCACTGCTAAAAATTAAAGGAATGGGCTTCTCGAAGCCCAAACATAGAAGATGTTGGTTGCTATTTGTAAAGAAATCTGGTGTTGAACCCATTTTGGAATAATGGCAAAGAAATGGGTTGGACGTTGCAGGCCCAGTAGGAAAGCATGGAATGGCGCTACTGAAGATGTAGTTTGGAGTTTGAGCCTACTTGTGATGCATGAGAATGTAGTCCAGAAACATTTGTAGCAAGCCCCAAAAGAAATACAATAAATTGGGCTAGAATACAAACCCATGGAAATTACTAATTACACCACACCACATTATTAAACCTATAGAATTATCTAAGTATTTAAAGGCATAAAAACTAAATTGGCCAAGTCATTGGCCCAAGCTGAAAAGCCTATTAGGGTGATATTCATCAGGTTATTTCTACTATTTTCGGAACTCGATTTTATATTAGTTTTGGAGATGTAAAACTTGGATTTTAATTTACAGTTATTATTATTATGACGCTTGATGTATGGTTTTAATTTTCCCGTGTTTGGGCAAAGACGGTATAATAAATACAATTTTGTTTTTCTCATTTATTAAATTATTTAAATATAGTAATATCCGACCGAGATATTACACTCTTAATCTCATTCTTGATTGCTTTATTTACATTTGATGAATTTAAAAGGGGAGAAGAATTACATATTTGAATTAGGGAATTAAAAAGAAGAATTAAAAGATTTAAACAATTCATAAACCAAAATTTTGACGTAATAACCTATACTAGTGATAGGGGCAACATGTGTGTGTGTGTGTGTGTGTGTGTGTTTGTTATCTTGTATGTGTTGTGTGGGTTTACATTTCAAATTCACAAGCTTGACAATCAATGAAAGACATTGCTTCATCAATTCAATGGAGATTGGCTTCATCAAATCAGGGGGAGATTGTTAGCACAAATGATTTGATGCTTGAAGATTTGATGAAGGCATTAAAATGATGAAGATAATGGATAATGACGCAATGCAACAATGATTGATTGATTAAGATATGAAGACTTAAAGATATGTGTGTTGATCAAACTTGGTGTGTGTGCTAAATCTAGATTTCACTTGAAGATCACAAAGCTTAAAGATTTGAGCTCTGAGTGTAGACAATTTGACATTGTATAGATGTCAATGGTCTAGTTGTAGTCTTTTGACCTGTTAAATGGATTTTTAATAGATTAAATGGCTAGTTATTATAGTTCTATAAGTTGCATATTCAATTAGCTGAATTAACTTACAATTGGCTGATTTCGCTTAAATGAAGTGAAATCTGTAACATCCCTGGCTACCCCTCATCGGGCCCCAGAGGCTGTCAGGTTACTACAGCCCGATGCACCCCAACCCCTCACCCTTCTCCGTCCATTCATACTGGGTGGGTTGTTGCCAGTGGGAATCGAACCCCCAACCTGACCTTTAACACCTCTGGCTCACCAGCAGATGCTACTAGCTGTGCTAACTGGTGACATCTCTCAGTGATTGAGGGGTGTTAAAGGTCAGGTCTGGCGTTCGACCCCGTCTGGCAACAACCCACCTTAGTATGAATGGACGGAGAAGGGTGAGGGGTTGGGGTGCATCGGGCTGTAGTAACCTGACAGCCTCTGGGGCCCGATGAGGGGTAGCTAGGGATGTTACAAAATCAACAGATTGACTGGAAAAATCAACCTATTGAATATGCTAACCAATAGTCTATATAATTTGGTCTGTCAGAGAGAGGTACAAGAGTTGCTAATTTTGAGCGTGAAATCACTTTAATCTTTGGAAAATTCTCTCTCAGATTACACAAATGTGAAGATGTTCGTGAAGAATCTTTGAATTTCTTGGAGCATTTTTGCTTGGTTTAGAGACTTGGAGAAAGAGGTTTGGTTGGCTAGGGAGAGCCATTATCTAGGTTTGATCTTTCTCAAGTTTATGGGTGTTGATTTGTAGTTTTCCAGGTCTACAAGTGAGATATTGTTGTGCTTAGTTAAGACTTTTGTGGAATTCAAGAGTCTTGGTGTTTGTTTTGCATATTTTGAAAGTGTAATCTTGTTGAATTGTGTAAATATTTTAAAATAGTGCAAATCAAGCTCGGGTTGCCTTGGCAAACTAGATGTAGTTCAGTTTTGGGACCAATATAAAAATATGTGTGTTCATGTTTGAATCTCTCTCTCTCTCTCTCTCTCTCTCTCTCTCTCTCTCTCTCTCTCTCTCTCTCTCTCTCTCTCTCTCTCTCTCTTTGCTTGATTTTTAATATAAAGTTTCAAGAAATCTGGTTTTAATAATTTGTGTATGGTTCGTGAGTGATTTGACACAATTTGAGACTGTATTTCTACTTCTATTAATGACTAAATCAATCATGATAAGTTCTAATATTGGTTCTGAGTTAATCTTCAAATTTGGGTTTTTGCAAAATTTTCCAGTATTTCAATCGACTACTTTTATATTTTAGTTTGTTGAAATATACTGATTTGGCTGGTTGGGTATTTGTTTAATGAAATCAACTTGTTCATTCTATTTTTAATCAATTGAAAGTGCATGGTCCAACAGTAATTACATACTAACTTCTTGGTTGTTCTGATTCAAACAAAGGTGTTTCTACAAGTCTAAAAGGAACCAAAGTTTTTTAAAATCCCAATTCAACTTTCCCATCCCCCGCCCCTTCTTGGCTAATTACATCTTGGAATGTGAAAGGATTGGTTCATGATAAATTTTTTAATGTTCTAAAGTGTGATGTAATTTTTTCATGGATTTGGTGGGATCCCCATGTTTTTCTTTCCTTTCTTTTTTTTATGTTTTTTTTTATAAAATCTTCATGTAATGACAATTATGTCTAGCATGAACTGAAAATATAATATATTTATTAATTTTAATATATGTAACTATGATTAGTGAATACATAACTTTTATACTCTAAATTTATATATTAAAATATATAATAATTAAAAAATAATAAATGAAATATAACACATTTATTAAATTTAATTAATATATAATTATGATTGTCAAATATATAACATTTAATATAATTTCATAAAATTAATATACAACTAAACAAAAATTAATTACTATAAACACAATTGCTCTATCCCAATTTTCAAGGAGTTCAAAGAGATTTTTCTATGACGCCATGGAGTTCAAAGTAATTTTCTTATAAGTGTAATGTAATTTTATCATGAGTTTGATGTGATCTCCATAATTTTCTTTTCTTTTTCTTTTTTTTATTTATTTTTATTTATAAAATATTCATGTAACAACATTTATATCTAATGTGAACTTATTTGAAAATATAATATATTTATTAAGTTTAATATATGTAACTAATTAATGAATATATAACTTCTATACTCTAAATAAATATATATATATATATATATATATATATATATATATTAAAATATATAATCAATTAAAATATAATAAATGAAATATAATGTATTTATTAAATTTAATTAATATATAATTAAGATTGACAAAATATATAATGTATAATATAACTTCATATAATTAATACATAACAAAAAATAAATTAATTACTACAAAGTATATTGTTCCACTCCACCCCAATTTTTTAGGAGTTCAAAGAGATTTTTGACTCTATTTAAACAAACAACTGCATGTCAATCAAACCTATTGAGAATAAATTTTATTTCTTTTGATATACCACACTTGTTAGAAATGACTAAGTTTTTCTTTTCACACATACTTGCCTTTATCCTTATCATTTCAGGTTTGATAATTTCTCATATTCTAACATTTTGCTAACATCCTATTCAATGTTAAATTGTTCACTGATGAATGATCTATTCTAATTCTATCTTACATTTTTCAGTTATTTCAAGAACAAGCGAAGCAGGTGCACAAAGATGTCAAAAAGTGTTACAGCCCACAAATTGCACCCTCCAACAATGTGGATCGGATTGCTTCAACATGTTTAAAAACTCACAACCGTTTGGACAATGCATTCGCGACAATATTAATAATACTTATGCATGTGTTTGCGTCTACAATTGTAATGCAACACCACATTTGGTGTAAAATTATGCGGTGATAGTACGTACCTAGTTAAAGAGGGTGAGAGAAATAAGATTATTAAAACTCAATCAATAAAAAATATAGTTTTATGGCCCCTTATACTATATTTGCTCCTTTTATTTCTCACCTTGTTGCACTTAGGACCAAGGTTCTTTACGATTTGATATCGTTCCATTTTTTTTTTTCATAAAGGCACTCGAATCAATATAAAATTTAAATTGGATTTGATTTAAAATTAATTAAAAATCCAAATAAAATTTAAACATTTTCTAACCGAAAATGAGTCGGGTTGTTCCGTGGTGGACTGGCCTGATCTCTAAGGCGGATTCAACCTCTGAGTTGACACGAGGGGGGAAGTCCAACTACAAGGACTCCGACGTTCAAGTCAATATATGATATTTTATGAGTATTCAAGTGAAAGATGAGTATATGATTTTAAGTAACGACTATACAACAATGGTTAATCGCAAAACCATCATTGTTTTTGAACATTTTTATCGATGGGCGATAGGAAAACTGTTGTCATTTAACCTTTTAATGAATTTAATGACGGCTAGTGGATGATCCGTCATAAAAAAAAAAGTTACATTATTTATGAGTATGCCACCACATTTTTATTTTGCTAGTTGGCACAAGAAATGTAGTTAACTAGTATCGTTGCAATGTCCTTTTGAACTAGTGCTTTTAATAATCATATCTATATAATTCGAGTTCAAACACATTATAAAGTTAATCATATAACTATTCTTTAAGTACTCAAGGCCCATGAAAAATATTTTGGTGTTCCATCAAATTTGTTATAGTTAATTTTTAAAGAATAATTTCTTACAATAATTAATAAATATATTTATTTTATTAAAGAAAAATATATACTTTTGGTCTTTGAAGTTTGATCTTAATTTGAAAATGGTCCTTAGTCGAAACTTAGTCATTGTTTGGTCCCTGCACTTTTAAAATCATAACTTTTTGTACAGTATTACAAATAATAAAAGGCGTTCTACATGCTATTTAATTTTTTTTATAAAATAAAAAACTAGCGTCGCCCTAATCGATGCTTTTCACGAAAATTGAAAAACATATATGTTTTTTATCCCTAAAATTTGAACTTAATTTGAACATAGTCTCTGGTCAAAACTTGGTCATAATTTGATCTTGTACATTCAAAATCATTATTAATATATAATAATAATAATCTTACTGTTAATAAAAATAATATTATATAATAATAATATTATTATATAATAATTATATAATTTTTAATAATATTATTATTATATATTATTATTAATATTATAACTATTATTAGTATTAATATTAATAATAATTATATATTAATAATGATAATATTAATATATAATTAACAATAATTAATAATTAATAATATTATTATATCGATAATAATATTAATAATAATTAATATTATTATTTATTATTAATATTATTATTAATAATATATAATTATTATTATTAATTATTATTATATATTACTAATAGTAACATTATTATTATTTACTCTCAATATTATTATTGATTATTAATATTAGTAATATTATTAATTAATAAGAGTATATAATAATAATAATATTAATATTATTACTTATATATTAATATATAATTTTTGTTAATTGTTAATAATATTAATAACAATTATATACTAGTGTTGTTATTATATATTATTAATAATAAATATTATTATTAATACATAATAATAATAATATTATTATTAATTATATAATAATAATAATAATAATAATAATAGTAGTAGTAGTAGTAATATCATTATTATGTATTAATAATGATGTGCAAGGACCAAACAATAACAAAGTTTTTACCAAAAACCATTTCCAAATTAGGTTCAAACTTCAGAGATCAAAAACATTTTTTTTTTCATTTTTGTGAAAAGTGTCGATTAGGTCGATGCTAGTTTTTTATTTTATAAAAAAAATAAATAACACATAACATGTAGTTTGTAATATTTAACGATATCCAGAAATAGGGACTAAAAATAATTATTTTGAAAATGAAGGGACGAAACAATGACAAAATTGTGATCAGTGACCATTTCCAGATTAAGGTCAAACTTCAGGGACAAAAAACATATTTTTCCTTTATTAAATTATATTTAGACCTAGAATTATATTTCACATAATCGCAAAATTAAATTTATTTATTTATTAATTCCAACCCATCATCGTTCATTCCATTTCATTATAAGAAATTAGTTGAAGAAACTCAATCATCTCAACTTCATTAAATTTTTTTTATCAGCAATATCTCAACTTCATTAATAACACAGCAAATATATATTTCTATTTTCTCTCTTTTATATACTTCGTATATTGAGCCAATTCCGTAACACTCCTATATAGGAAATATTGTTTTAAATGTTTGTCCATCTAACTTAAAAAATGTATTATCTATATATAGGTAATTTTTGAATTCATGTATATTATTTAAGTGAAAAAACAAAAAAACTAGTTACAACCTTTTCCTTAATAAAAAGTGAAGGACCATTGTCTACCATCGAGCCATTAGTATTTATCAATAAAATATCATTAATCAATTGTATCATGTGTTCAATCCACAATTAATCCCAAACACATTAACCCATGCTATTTCATATATTATGCGGTTGCTTAATGTAATGAAAACGTAGTATTAGATGCAGTAGATTTTGTGAATTGGCTCTTTAACAATTAAAAACCATTGTGACAAACTTTAGTAAGTGGTTATCCAGACTCAAACTCATCAAATAAACAAACTAAAATCTGCAATATAGCCTGAAACCATTTTCCTGTCCTTACCTTGCATGGTAATTTAAATTTTATCAGTATTTTTGGCCCTCCTTCGTTCTTAATTAACAGTAACAGGAGAAGAACATTTTACGATGAAGCAGAAGAACTCTACTAAGCCTCTCCAATTCAAGTTACCAGTTTCACAAGTACTACTTCAGCTATAAGTGAAATGTTTGATTAATTACAACCCAAAGCCGAAAGACGTTTACAATATGGCCACGAGGCACAAGACTTTTTCTCTTAAGATGACGAGAAGGTGTCAATGATGGTTGTGTGAAGTGGGTCACTCAAGTGAGTGGCCCAGTTGTTGAGTGGGCCCTTGCCAGTGGCAGCAGCTTGGACTGCAAAGCCCAAGAAGCCCACCATTGCAAGACGTGCGTGCTTGATCTCTGCCAATTGAAGAGTGGCTTTCTTCTCTGGGTCTGAGGCCAAACCAAGAGGGTCGAAGTAGCTGCCACCTGGGTACAGTCTCTTTTCTGGGTCAAGCTCTGCATTCCTCTGAAACTCTATGTACCCAATTACCAGAACCTCGATCCAAATCAATGTCGTGATTGAGAATGGAAGTGGTTGCCCAAGGTATGATGATCCTTCTACTAGCTCCACCTTAAAACCAAACCATGAAGAAGTGTCTTTCATTTTTCTCGTGCAGAAACTAAAGGTTACACACCAAAACCATGCAGAAACATTCGAAATTGTTGAATATAATTCTCTCATGTTAGTTTCTATTATCATTCTTTGTAAGGAAGTAAACAGAATTATCATAATAAACTTCTATTACTTCTCTCTTGTCAAGGAAAACTTCTGTCAACACTTTCTGCTAATTCATTTTCATGAACTCGTTTTCTACTGATCCAAATTCATGTAGATCTTACAAGCCACTCGAATCTTGTTACTTATTCATCATATCTCATGCCTGATTCTTAATCTAGAAAATTCATACGAATTACAATGAATAACAAATGTTTTAGATCTAAATATGATAAGGTTCTGTGATTTATGCAACCAACTACATCATAAGAGTAATGTGCGTAATATCATGCTCTGTATAAACTTGTCTGGATATAGTATAAATTTCTACATGTAAATTAAAACTAATTCGGGGAAATCCTTTTATATTTATTTATAAGTTATTTTAAATTTAAAAGAAATTCAATATATTTCTTAAAAATATTATGAAAAGATTTGTCATAATAAGTTTTGCTTCTATGAGAAATGAAAAAATTAAAACAAGTTTTCTCGTAAATTAATTTACTAATTTTGCAATCATGTTTCTATACTTTTAATTTTTCATAAATTAATTTTAGCAAGATCATTTAACTTCTTTTTTTATTTTTTATTTTCATACTTAAGGTTGAAAATTTTTCTAGCAAAGATCCTCTAAAAGTGCATTGGAAGGAAATGATTGTTATGTGGAGAAGAAGCAACAGCAGAGAACCGTACCTTGCCGGCGTCCTGCCATGTGACACCGGTGAGCCACTCGACGGAGAGGGCTCCGAGCGTGGCGAGCATGGCCCAGCGTCCGTGGATGAGCTCGCACTCACGGAACCTCTGGAGGCCGAAGACCTCGCTGTAGGGCTGGAACGGCGTGGACTTCACGTCCGCAGCCTCGGTCCTGGTTCCGATGATGATCCCGGCCTCGTTCTTCGCCAGGTTCTGGTCCAGCGAGTCCAGCTCAAACTGCAAATACTCCGCGGGCTTCCCGAGCCCGAACGGGTCGAACCCGTAGTCACCGACAAGGCTTCCGTCCAGCCACTCCGGTGCCTTCGCGCCGGGGTACCACAACGGCCTGTCCGTGCCCGGGCCCTTCGACACCTTCTTGGGCGCGGCCTTCTTCTTTGACCCGAACCCGAATCGCGCCTGGATCCGCCCCGACCCAGAATGCGCGTCCAGGAGGCGCGTCCCCATGAAGGAGGACGTTGCCGCTGCTGTAGCCGTTGCGGTGGCCATGAGTTTGTGCTAACGTGCGCGGTGGTGAGAGAGTTGTGGTGCTTGGTAGAGTTAGTGGTTGGTGTGAGAGAGAGGGATGGGAGATATATTTGATGAGAGGTGGGAGATTGGATAATCCGCGAGTGGGGATTTTGAAGCGTTGGATCCCTGAGAGTATCCATCTAACGGTGGAGATGAGGGTTGCACTTATCGTAATGTTTATCTGGAGGTGCTGACGTGGACTCTGTTTGTGGACCCGCTAAGGTTCCTGACTGTGATCGCTGTACGTGGGAATTTGTGGTGCTGGTTCGATGCTGTGTGGCTCCGACTGTGGATTTGGACAAAAAAATCTAATGCTTTTTTTCGTGGGTTTATTCTAGTTAATCTATTTGGTGTTTCGAAAATTAAAAAAATAATAATGTACCTATAAATTTATCTGGTGCAGCATTGATATTTTTTCAGCGGGTAAAGCATGGGATTCGTGAGAAATACAATGACTGAAACACCAAATATTAAAACATATGCATGTATGTAACATGTATTTTAAGTTATGTATGAAAGACTACGTTAGAAGAGCATAATTATAGTGTAATATGAAGCTGTAAAATCCGTAAATGTTCCCCTTAAGTCTCAAAGTCATCACTACTGAGGTGAATTGGCGATGTGGTTCAGAAGGCGCAAGGATGAATGACAATAGACTTGAAAGTTGTAGAAAGGGTTGTTTATACTTTGGTTCATCTATTAACCATCATCTTATCCGTTTCCTTTATTTTTGCATAAGAATCATTGAGCATGTCAAGAATAAGAATAACAAAGTTAGAGCTGAGTGTGATTTTTACTGTCATGATAAATTTAAGCATTTAAGGTTTTTTTTATAAAATTTTATAATTTAAATAGATTATATATATATATATACACCTATCCGGCCTAGGTCATTATCAATGTCAAATCCAAAATAGTCATAATAAATATTAGATGCAAGTATGAGATCTTCATGAAATAATGACCTTCCTAAATATAAGGAAAGGAGATATTTCGATTATATTTAAAGATGGGACAGTGATATTATGACTCTCATATGTTGATTCTCATCTCTTGATTCTCATCCTTTACTCCTTAACATAGTTTAATGTGGGTCATTGATTAATGTACCACTATCTTTCTCTTTGAAAGAATCAATAATCCACATTAAAACCACATCAGGCAGTAACGAGAGTCAAAAAATGAGAGTCAAAATATAATTTTCCTTAAAGATATATCATCTTATGATGTCTGTTATTATATTTGTTATCATATAATAGGCCTAAGAAAGCCTACAAATACATATTATAACATGGAGTATGTTATGGGTATTACCGAATTCGTTCTTGTTTTGACGGAAAATCTTTACATTAATTGGGTATGGTGGGATGTACATATCTATTACCTGTCCCCATATCTGTCTCCACCACATCCTGATCCCCGTTTAAATATTTAAAATATTCATTGTCTAAGTAATCTTATATATATATATATATATATACACACACACACACATACTTTTTATTTTTTATTTCTTCTTATTATTTTGTTTGTCATGAAATTCATTCTTATCTCTAATACATTTCTCATCTTATCATAACTTTTATGCAATTATGTTCAAACGATGCATGTCAATTAAATATTTTTTATGTCTCACAATTGAATATTTTTACCCTTTTTTAATATTTTTATTTATTGTATATTTTCTTTTCACGTGAGAATGTTTACCATTATCAATTTAATTGTTCGATAGTATAAACATTTCATTTATTAGGTAATATAAAAAAAAATTTCTTTTTTATTATATTATTATTAATGTTTGTTTCATGTGAAGAACTCTTTCATTTCACTAAAACATTTTCGTTATATATTAATCATTGACTAAGTTGATATTTGAAAAGTGTTCCTGCATGAACAACATTAGATTATTATGGGACTCAAACCTCATCTTACCACAATCTTTCCTCGGTCATATTTGCCATGCCTTCATCACCATATACTTGATAGAACATGAGGGGTTACCCAACGATCAAGTCAACAAAAGCTCTCAAAGTCAAATCTCTCATGCACTAATGAAAATGCATATATAAATGTATATATAAGTTATAATTAAGTTTAATTACTAATTTGGTCTCAAATTGGAGAGGGACCGAATTGCTTCATTTTGTAAAGGTTAAAATACTCCATTGGTCCTCGTTTTTGTACCAAAATCTCAATTTGGTCCTCGTATTTTTATTAATCTTAATTAGGTCCACATTTTTGTAAATTAGTAACAATTAGGTCATTTCCGTTAGTATAGAACTAACACCGTTAAGTAAGTGCCATGTGTAAGCTCCTCGTTTTTTTGAATTTTTTGGATTTTTTGAATTTAATTTTTTTTTAAAATATTTATGCCACATGTCATGTATGTAGTGTGTCACGTGTCAATCTAATATGGTGACATGTGTCAAATTATCGTATGAATCTCAATTTCGTCCTCATATTTATTAATTTGATTTGATTTCAGTCCCAAAATTTTTTAAAAATTTTCAATTTCAGACGCTCCAAATTTAGACCAAATTTTACTTTTATATAATATTATGATTATTTTTATTAAAATTGATATTTTTATTAAATATTTTAATAATATTAATTGTATTTAATATTAAAATTTTAAATATATTTATTTTAATTTGTTATAAAATTGTTTTAAAATTTTACATTTGAATTTATAAAATTGTTATTTTTAAGCCAACTCTAAAAAATTGTTGATATATAATATTATACAAATATTTCAAATATAATTTATTAATCTATATATTTATAATTTTAAAATAAAATTTAAATAAAGTTTAATGTAAAATATAAATTTAAATAAATTAAATATTGTTAAAAATATGTGATAGAAATATCACTTGTAATAAAAGTATCATCATTAAATTTATATAAAAATTAAATTTGATCTAAATTTGGAGCATATGAAATTAAATTTTTATAAAAAAATTTGGGACTGAAATCAAATCAAATTAACAAATATGATGACCAAATTGAGATTCATACAATAATTTGACAGGTGTCACCATATTAGATTGACATGTGGCACACTACAAACGTGACACGTGGCATAAAATTTTAAAAAAAATTAAAAATAATTTAAAAAATAATTCAAAAAAATTCAAAAAATTCAAAAAAACGAGGAACTAACACGTGGCACCAACTTAACGTTGTTAGTTCTATACTAACGGAAATGACTTAATTGTTTCTGATCTACAAAAATGTGGACCTAATTGAGACTAATAAAAATACAATGACCAAATTGAGATTTTGGTACAGAAACGAGGACTAACGGAGTATTTTAACCTTTTTTAGAAAAAGATGACCAAATTGAATCAAAATTATAAATAAGGGAAATAAATTAAAAATAAACACGGTCACATGATAGTAACATGACACGTGGCACTGTACAGATACAGTGTTAACGTCAATTTAACGAAAAAGACCAAATTAAACATTTTTTAAAATTGGAGGACTAAATTGAACAAATAAAATATTATGGGTCTTTTTTAAAATTCCAATGAAATTAGAGGACCAAATTAGGTATTAATCCATTTTATTATTATTAGTTTAATCTTTGTTCTTTGTATGATTTTTTTCAAGTGATGTAATATAACTTTTATTAGTATATAGAAAAAGAGATTTCATTAGAGTTTAAAAAATTGAAATAAATAAACATTTAAAATAATTTTTAATTTAAATATTTATTTTTCTTTCATACTTTTTTAAAAATATTTTTAAATTTAATCAACTAGGTTTCCTTAATGTTTGCAAATTTAATAAATGTTTTGGTTTTCACGAAATGTTATTTGGTATTCTAATTTGAAACGTATATAATTATAATATAATTTATTTTTAAATATTTGATATTGAACAAACAACATTCATTTTAATATTGAATATTTAATAATTTAATGTTTCCTTTACTGTAACTTTTTATTATTTTATAAAAATTAATTAATTGATATTGAAATAGTAAGAAAACGGGTATGGGTACGGGAACAAGTATATACCCATCACTTGGTAGGGATGGGAATGGGACAAAAACTTGATACTCGTTGGATTTGGGTGTGGGTAGAGTTGTCAAAACGAGTAACCCGACCCAACCCACCACGAGTTGACCACTTAGTGATCTAACCCAACCTGGCTCACTTATTAGCGAGTCAAAAAAAATTCAAACTCGGCCCAACCCACCATAGGTTGATGAGTTAAACGGGTTGGCTCATTAGCTCACTTAATTAAAAAAAATACAATTTCTTTCTTCCATCTTAAAAAAAAACTAAATTATAATTATGATTAAAATGTAAATAAACTTCAATAGAATCTAAATACAATCCAAAAGATGTTAAACTTCAAATATAAACCAAAATCACAAAAAATACATGCATTTTTTTTCTTTTAGGAATGGGTATATGATAGTGAAACTTGTTATCGTCCTGCCCTATTGTCATTCTTAGTGGTGATGGAAATCACCCTAAGAGCTTGTAGCATGAGCCAATGACTAGGTCCATATTCATTTTCCTTATTTTTAAATAGTGAAATAAATGTAGAAATGTGTATAAACGTTTTCATTTTGGGCTTTATATTTTAGGACCATTTTCTTCTATAATCTATTTGAGCTTTTGTGGCCCAATTCTATATGGTTTCTTTTATTGGCCTACTTTAAAAGGCAGCTCCAATGATCCTATGCGACCCAATGTTTCTAGCAGTTTGAGCATATGTTTCTTGGGCGAATTCAGATGTGCACTCCAAAATAAAGAATACTATGAAGAAAGGGAAATATCATGCCTCTTATTTTGAGGCTCGAAAAGTTATTTGTGAACTTGGACATGATTACACAAAAATATATGCTTGTGTAAATGATTGCATTCTTTTTCGAGGTGATTATTTGAAATCAACATCATGTCTAACCTGTAAATTTCCTCGATATAAAGATTTGAATAACAAGTTACCCCACAAAGTTATGCGTTATTTCCCTTTAGCTCCAAGGTTACAACAACTATATGTATCACCTGATATTGCAAAAGAAATGAGGTGGCACAAAGATAGGCCTTTTTATGAAGACGAGAAAATGAGACATCCAGCTGATTCTATTGCTTGGAAAATTTTTGACTTAGAATATCCATCATTTGCATAAGATTCATGCAATGTTAGACTTGACCTAGCAAGTGATGGTTTTAATCCATTTGGAAACATGAGTACTTCATATAGTGTGTGGCCCGTTGTTTTAATTCCTTACAATTTGCCACCTTGGATGTGCATGAAGGATTCTTATTTTATAATGTCAACACTTATTCCGGGTCCTAAAGCTCCTCGTAATGACATTGATGTATATTTACAACCTTTGATTGATGAATTAAAAGAATTGTGGGAAAAAGGTGTAAAGACATATGACGCGTCAATGAAAGAAACATTTCAATTACATGCATCAATTTTGTGGACTATTAATGATTTTCCCACATATGGAAATCTATTGGGATGGAGTACTAAAGGAAAATTTGCATGCCCTTGTTGTAACGAGGATACATGATCCTTAAGTTTACCAAATGGAAAAAAATTTGTTATATGAGAAGTCGTCGATTTTTGTCACTTCAACATTCTTGGAGAAATAATGCCAAAGCTTTCGATGGTACTAAAGAAAAGCGTCTAGCTCCAAGACAATTATCCGGAAATGATATAGTTCTACAATATCAACAATTTGATCAGGTTAGTATTATTATTATTTTTTCTATTGAATATTGATTCAGCTATTTTTGTTTTTTTCATTATTTATTTAATTAATCGATAAATTTATATATTATTTTCTCTCTCTTAAAGATATAATTAAAGTAAAAAATATCATTTATTTAAATATTTTTTAAAATTTAAACATTACGGAAATTATACAGTTAACCCATATTAACAATTTAATTAGGTTGTTGTTATTATTTGCTTCTATCAAATATTAATTCATTTATTTTTTTATTTTTTGATTTAAATAATTGTTAAATGTATATATTATTTTTTCTCTCTTAAAGATAGAATTAAAGTAGAAGATATATTTATTTACATATTTTTTAAAATTTAAACATTACGTAGATGATGTAGTTCAACCATATCAACATTTGGTATGTTAGTGTTATTATTTGTTTTTACCAAATATTGATTCAGATATTGTTATTTTTTTTATTATTTATTTAAATAATTGTTAAATTTATATATTAATTTCTCTCTCTTAAAGATAGAATTAAAATAAAAGATATCATTTATTTAAATATTTGTTAAAATTTAAAAATTAAATTATTTTCCTTAATGAGAGATCCAATTACAATAAAAAAAATTATTTTAAAAATTATTTTAAATTTAAGTTCCAAGTATAATATATTGAAATAAACAAAATTAATTCAACAAACATGTGATATGAGTGATATATCGAAGACAGTGGTTGATATCTAATGTGTCACAGAAACATGATTTTCCATTGTACAGAAATGACTTAGTTCAATTTACAACTAATGAAAATCCAATGATACCTATGAAGGTTATTTCTGACGATGACGAAGAAAGATGAAACTATTAATTTATTAGAGGATGAAGAAAATAATATTATTGAGGAAGATGATAGTCAGTGGCGGAACTTGCTCGATATTTATGGGGGTGCCAAAATATACTTAAAATTTATATATTTAATTTATATATTTAATTATGGATCCGTAAGATTATTTAACTTAATAATAATTGAATCAATACTAAAATTTTTAGTTATATTTTGTTTTTAATGTAAATAATCATATCGTCAGCAAAAAAAATTCATCTTCCGTTTTATTTTGCAGTCTTATTTTGATAATTTTCATGGGTCAAAGATTGATTTTTTCTATTTTCTTCCTCACAGTAGCTTCCATTTTATCACTTTTAAATAATTAATTTATTCTTTTATTTCTTCATCAATATACTTATGTTTTAAAAAAAAATACTAAAAGATAATTTATCATAATCTAAATAAAAATTGTGATATGTAATTAATAAAAGAAAAATATATGATAATCAAGTCACAATTAAAAACCAGTTATTAAAAAGCACTTAGTGCATTGCTTTTTCTTGATATTTATAAAAATGAATATACCAAATGCTCGTGAGATAAAAAATAATATTAATTATTAAACTAATATTTCACTATCAATTGAGAAAAAAAGAATTACTTTTCTCTTCAATAATAGAAGAAAGCATACAAAAATGAGAGCACAAAATAATGAATTTTTGTTCAACTTTCTTTTTTTCTTCATAAACAAAAGAAAACAAAAAAGTAAAAGTCTAAAGTGGATACAATATGTGAGAAACTCAAAAAACAATGAGAGACAAAATAAAAAATATCTTAATAAATTTATTTATTTTTTATTAAATTTAATTTTATGTTTTATTATTTATTAACATTAAATGTTATATTTTATAAAATAACTAAAAAAAATACCTATTTTAATATTTATTAATTCCTAATATATATTTTTATTATTTAAAAAATTCCAAAACATTAAATTTCTTATACATAATTTAAAAAATTAAAAACAAAAAAAAAATCATATAATAAAAAAAAAAAAATAAATAAAAAACGTTGGGGGGGCCACGGCTCCCCCCTGTCTCTTCCTGGGTCCGCCACTGATGATAGTGATGATAATTGATTATTATTTTATACTCTTTGTAAAACAAACTTTCTTATTAGTTATGTTTATTATTTTGATTATCTAGATTAATAAAGGTTACGTATTTATTTATTTTTATCCATCTACCTGTTTAACTATTTAAATGTTAAATTTAATTTGAAGTGGACATGTTATTTATTATATAATAATAATAATAATAATAATAATAATAATAATAAAAATATGAATTAATAGATACTTTAATACATTAGGATAACAAAATTAGTGATTATAAAGTTATATAGTGAAAGAACAATTAATATTATATGATCATTCTTAATTTACAAAAATTAAATAAATGTATTATTAATTATATTCTTATAAAAAAAATACTTTTATCATATTTATATTAATAAGTAATGTGACAAGTATATTTTGTCATTTTTAATAAATTAAAAATAATGACAATTTATATATAAATACTTACAAATTTTATATTCTCGACTATTAATTACATTGTTATAAAATAAAAATAATTTACTTTTTTTTAACAGTTGGAATGTTATCATCATAATAAAAATTAATATTATATTATTATTATTAATTATTAAACATTCATACTTTTTTATTAATTATATTTTTTAAAATAAAAATAATTCTATCGCATGACATCTTTAATTATTAAATAGTTATTTGTGACATGTATATTTTATCATTTAAAAAAATTATGATAAATTATAAATGATTAGATATAATATATAACCAGTGACGAATTTAATATTTATCACTATTAATTTTATATTTATTGTGACAACTTTTTAATTTTGTTACTATTGTTAATGTTATTTGTGACAAATATAAAATTAGTTACTAAGAAAGTATAATTAATGATAAAATTTATATTTGTCACTAAAATTTTGTCACAAAAGATCTTATTTATTGTAGTGACCCATTGGCAATTTGCTCTGTTGAGCAGTAGAGGCCACCACAAGTGCAAGCATTTAGTGAATTCGACTGATTATATGTATCCGGATAATTAAGGTTTAGTGTCTGGTTTGTTGGTCATCACATGCTTGTATGATTTATGTATCTTTGTCTTTTAAACTGTATGCAATTGTATGATAAAACCTTTTTTTTTTGCTCTAGCTTACCTTTTCTGTTTGGTTGTGTGTTTGTGTGTGATTTTTCTCCTTTTGCGATGATCATCAATTTATTGATGTGAGCATATGTGAGAACTCCTCGAGGTCATCAGAGTGATGGAGATTTCGCTGCATAGCTTGTCTTGGGTCGGATCCTCTTATTTCTGAGTTCTATTTTAGGGTTGTAGCCCATGTATTGCCTTGCTCTTTGAGCATATATTTTGGCTTCTATTAAACTTCTTTTTCGTATTGTTAATGACATCATGGTGTGCCTTAGTATTTCCCTTTAAGTATTCTTGGATAACTGTAAGGAGTGACATTTATACTCAATGACTTAGCTCTTTATATATTGTGTGTGAAGTTTCATTCAATTAGGTTATGATTTAAATGGGACGTTACATCCTTCACCTATACTTTTTTTAGTGTAGGTTTTGTCGAGCAAGGTTTTAATGAGGCACACTGGATATTACATTTAGTAAATTTCCCATTTTATTCCATGTTATATTGATAGTGTTGTCGTTGACACAATCAAATTAATACTACTTAATTATAGCAACTTCAGTATTGTCAAGTTAGTAGTTAACAAACTAGATAGGGTTAAGTTAACCCTGAGTCGTATCCCAACGAATACAAAATTCATTTTCAACGATTGATTCTTATAAAATCCTACACAAAAGGTTAATAAAACATAATGCAAATAATAAAAGATAAAAATAACAAATCTAAACCTAATGCAATTAAAATCAGTTACTATGAATAATGTGCAAAAATATGTTAAAGATATTATGCCTAAAAAATCTACTAACAAAAATGCAGCTAAAATAATTAAAATGCAATTGCTTATGACATGTTAATATTAATGCGGGTAATATTAGTATGTGGAAAAGATGTGGTTTTGGTATGCCAAAAGTAAATAGGAAGTAAATAAAATACTTTAAAAACAATGATAGTAAAACTAGGGGTGAAAAGTGAGTCAACATGTCTCACACGGGTTGGCTCACCACGGGTTGAGCTAAAAATTGGCGAGCTCAACCCGACTCACTTTTTGGTGAGCCAGAAATTTTACAACTCGGTTCGCCCTACCATGGGTTGGTGGGTTAATGGGTTGAGTCACTTATGAATTTTATATTTTATTGCATTACAATAAATTGATTCGATTTATTTTTTTATAATAGTGGAATCAAAGTGTTCACCTAATTCTCAAAATATTATTATAAAGATAGTAGTTAAAGATTAAAGTATCAATGTATATAACTTGACAAACAAATAAATTAAACATACAAACTATTCAAATATTATTGAGCAACATTCTAGTATTTAAAAATATCAAATTGTGAACCTATATAATTAGAAATATTAAATAATTATAATAAAAAAAATTTAAAATTGTAAAAAATAATTAATATTGTTGTTGGTAGTCGATTGCAGGTTAACTCACCTTTAATCCGACTCGAACCCGTTTAACCTGTCGATTAAGTGAGCCGGGTTCAGTTCAACCCACTTTTGAAAAAAAATTGATATTTTCTCTACCTAACCGACTTGAACCTGTATTGAGCCGGGTTGGCTCGTGGGTTGAAACCCATTTTGACATCTCTAAGTAAAACAAGTCAATTCCACTAATCTTTCAAAATATATTCATCATCGGTTATCTAAAGATTATTGTTAAATTAATTATTGTTATAGATTTGTAAATCAATCAATGTAAATTCTTAATTAATTTGTCAGCGTTCTCACTTTTAACCAAAGTATGGTCTCAATTAAAAGTGAGAACTTTTAGATTATCCATAGTAAATTCAACCAAAGTACAATCCCAATTAAATTTTACTATGCCTAATAATTTTTTCCTTTATTTCCTCACCAAATAAAAAGCTTAATCAATCAAAATAAAGTTTTGACTAATTTTAGTTAGAATGATTACCTTTAATCAAAGTCTCAAATATTGGTAAAAATTTATTTAATCACATGAAAGCTTCTATATTAAATCAAAGTAAAGTTTCAATTGAATTTAAAAACCATTCAACTCATATGTTTGGCATGCATATAGATTTAGACATCTCACTAATTATCTAGAATGTAAAATCATTAGTTTTTTATTTCATTCAGAAACAAAAAACATAGATAAATGTATACCTCGACAATAATAAAAAGAACAAAGAAGTTATTTTAATCTAACCTCGAAATCTATAATGAAATTACAGTGGAATCAACCATATAACCTTAACACCCCATTGATGGGATGATATACATCATGAATGAAAGAAAATGTGAAAAGGGAACAGAAGGAAAGTGAGGGATGTGGTGGATGGTAGCTGCCAAAATTAGAGTTGTTGAGGCTCCCTTTTTTTGTCCCCTAGGTCTCTTTATATAGACTTGGACTAGGCTTTTTTGTTGCTAAAATATTTTGTTTGTTAATGTAATATCTTCAAGGGTTTTTGTTAATTTAGGTTTTATTAATACAACCCACAACGTAAGCATCTAGAGTCTGGGCAAAAAAAAAAAAAATCAATAGCTTCAGCCTCAACTTTCTTCTTTCCCTCTTCAGCACTTTTAAGCACAACCTTCATAGTTTGAACCTGATCTTCAACATCTTGAATATTGGTCTTCAAGATTTGAAGTTGATCTTCAACTTCCTTCTTCTTACCCTTCATGGCCTTAAGAGTATCATTGGCCATTTAAAGCTTTCCCTATAAATTCTTTACCTGGACTGGTCGTTGGGAAATCTCCAGATCTTTAGATGTGAGAGCCTTATCCTTCTTAACAAATCTCTTTCATATGGATTTGCTCCTTCGCAACAACTTGGTGTGAGCCTTGGTTAAGTTCTCCACTCTTGTGGCATGTCCAACGATTATGCTTTGGTAATAGTGAAGGATGGCCAGACTCCTTAAGAGCATTACTTCCTCCAATTGCATGCATCATATGGTACAGGAAAACTAATTCCTCCATGTGTAGGTACCCATCCCCACATGTTAACATGTTATAAAGAATGGGAATGGGGCACGAAGGTTGAGACATGACTAATAAGAGATAATTATCCCTCTCTAGTACTCTGAAAAATAAGGTCAATGGGAAACGTGGGCAGAGGAACTCTAGGTCGCTATGCTTAGGGAATATGAAAACTACCAAGAAGAACTTGGTGTGGTAGAGGATTAACAACTTATTAGGATGAAGGATTAACTGAAGAGGTTGCCACAATTGACATTGGTATGACCGAGGTAACCATTATAGAGGATGAAATAGTTGTGTTTGGTTGAGAGCTAGCCTAAGTAGAAGCACCTTCAGGTTGAGGTCCAGCTTGAGTAGAAGTACCTCCCGGTTTAAGTAGAAGCACCTTCTGGTTGCGGGTTGTCCTAGGTTGATGAACCACTTGCATATTTCCTTCTCTTTCCCGAGCTTCCATTAACCTTAATCACTAGAACAACCCTACAAGAGAATGGGTAGCATGAAAAATCAAACTTCTTGCCCATGATCTTTGCGAAATAATATAGGTTAGTATAGTTAAAGTAAAAACAAAAAGGAGAGCAAATTAATGTAAGTGGGAATTTCCTAAGAACATGACGGTAGGATTCTCGGTAGAGGACACACTAAGGAACACTTTACTATTAATCGGTCGAGAAAGATCTCTCAAAACAACAATGTCCCTTCTCTCCTTGGTTGACAAGTAGTTCTCGATACTAGATTTAAATTTAATTAGTCGTTGCCAATAAAGGGGGAACCTCAGTGTTTGGTCAAAATAAAAGAAAATATGTTTCTCTTCATCAGACTCAACACACCTAAGCTTGAAAAAACATGTTTTAAAGCCCTTATGGATTAGGTGTATACAGTAAAGAGGGATCCATACTGAGCACCATTCAAAGAGATCCAGGCGACCTCTTAACCATGTTTAAGTTGATAGAAATACTGAATTTATTATATGTGGGTGTTATAAAGAGTTATTCGCACACAACTTGGAAAGCTTTCAAGAAAGCCTAGTTGTTTTAGTGTAACTAACACAATGCTTCACATCATGGATAACATATGACACTTAAAAGTAGTCAAGGGAAACAAGATATTTAAGCCTTTACACATATACTTAAATACAAATGTAAAGTTGGTGCATAGGTTTTTTGGTAAAACCTATCACTACTTGAACATGACTCAACCTCTATGTACTTGAACATCCCACTTTTGATTTAACAAAGTCATACATTCTTTTCTTACAAAAAAGAGCAAGTAAAACACAACCATGGAAAATGTATATGGTCTCAATTTTGGTCCAATAAAAGAATTTCATTTATTTGGATTTTGAAATTTAAATTTTTCCTAGATGAATATTGAAATTCTTGGCCAATTATACAAGTTCATTAGATTATATTTTCATTTCATTTTAGAAGCATTTGATTACATATAGGTTTAGGTTAGGTGATACATTTGGCTATAAATAACCGTTTATTTTCTTTATACTAAACTTGTAATGATATTGAATAATGAGAGTTTGAATTCTAGAGCATTTTCTAAAGTGTCTTTGATAAAAAGAGAGTTCACTTTGCTTTGTTCTTATCTTGGTTCATATAAAAGGGTGACTCATGTCAACCCCTAGACATGGTGGAATTTATAACTAGCCAAGACCAACCATAATCTAACCAAAAACTCCAATTTTGTGACTTCTTACTCTTGTAGCACGCCTATTGGTCATCCATTTATGAATTTTCTTCAAGCTTTCATCATGTAACATTCGATAGTTGTTTTTTCATACTTTCTTGTTTTACATTTTAAAATAGACTTATAGCTTGCTCATTTGTCTTAAATATATTTTCTTATAATCATTCAATGTTTTACTCCAATTTAGAGGAGACACCTAAGGAAGTGAAGGATAATTCTCTTCAATTTTTTTTTATAATGTGTTTGGATAAGGTAATTTAAAGTAATTTTTTTATTTGATAAATAAAAATATATATATATATATATATATATATATATATATATATATATATATATATATATATTGGAGTAAAATGAGTTGTTTAGATGAATAAAAAAAATTAATTTTAATTTTTTTTATAAGATATTTCAAATAGCTAAAATAAAACAATAAAATTTGAAATTCACTTAATTAAAGAGAAACTAAAATTGCACAACTAATAGTTTAAAAAATTAAAATTGTTAGATATTATTTGAATATTTAAATTTCACTAATACTTTTTGCAAAGTTTGATTTAAAAATTTTATATTTTAAAATAAATATCTTTAAAATAGAATTTTATCTTAAAAGAAAATTTGAATTACTTTGTCTAAATAAAGAATTTGAAAACTAAAATATTTTAATTACTTAATCCAAATAAAATATTTAGAAAATTATAAAAATTTAATTACAATTTAAATATAGTGCTTTTTAATTTCTTAGAACAATATGTACACAATGTATTAAATTAACATTGTACCTAACAAAATAATTATAAACTTATTTTTATGCTGCGGAGAATCTTTAAAAGAAAAATTCAAAACCAATTCAACCACTTGGTTTAACCAAGCCATCAACTCTTTTTTAACTGTCATCTATCAAGCATTAACTGTCAGTTAGTGCCAATCAGATAAAGCTCCACAAAAAGTTTACAAAAACTTAAAGAAAAAATCTAAAATTTATTTTCACTTTGTTTTCGTAATTTGTTTCCTTATATATGGTTGGTTGGTATCTTTATTCTAAAATCAGGGTTTAACTAGATATGTGAAAGTAGTCGACCGTAGTCGGGTTAAAAATAAGTGTGTTTAACCTGATTTATTTTATTTTATAATGAGTTAGAAATTTTACAATCCAACTCAATTTACCATAAGTTGTTAAGTGGGTTAGTTTATCAACTCATATAAAAAGTATTTATTTATTTATTTTTAAATATTTAAATATTTAAATAATTTTTAAACAACCCCTAAGATGATAATCACAGTAAAATCGTAAAATCAAGAATCAATGTTTTCATTATGCTCACCATCAATATATGATGAATTGTTTCCAAGAAAGTATCTATATAATCTAAGAAAACATGATCAATATTACACATTTTCTATCATGCTATTCAACAAAATATAAATGAAAAACTACACATTTTTGTAATACTAATTTAGAAAATTTTGTTTATAAGACGATTACTTGAGTAATTTACTATAAAGATTATAATTAAAGATTAAAGTATCAATATATATAATTTGACAATCAAATTAATTAAACATTCAAACTATTCAAATATTATTGAGCAATATTCTAGCATTTAAAAATATGAAATTGTAAACCTATATAATCAGGAGTAATAATAATTATAAAAAAATTATAAAAAAATGATAATGGGTTAAGTGGGTCGGATTGAAAAAATTGAACTTTTCTCAATCCAACCCGATTTGAACCCGTGATAAATCGCGCTAGCTCACGAGTTAGAATCCATTTTAACATCTCTAAACTTAACCCTTAACTATTATATTTTAATTGATTTCTCTCCTGTTCATTTTATTTATGTGAAACATTTAACAATAATTTTACATATTCATAAATTCTTATAATGGAAAGATATAAACCTAATTGTTGAATCTAAGGGGAGAAACTTAGGTTATAAATTATGAGAGTAATTTAATTCTTCAAGGAATCAACAAATTAACAAAAACTTCATTATTATATTTACTACAATAGTCAAGTTAATTCAATTAGATACATCTCGTATTCCAAGAGGGAACTAGTGTTACCTTAGGTTAATTTACCTTGAAAAATAACCCAAAATACAATTGGATAAAGAGATTAAATTAATATAAAGTTGTGTGGCAAAACTCAATCTTAAAATTTGTATTATATCAATTTTATCCAAATTATCTTGTTTTCTTATTTCGATTCTTATTTTTTCTCATCAAATCCTTTATTTCACTGTCTATATTCAGTTTAATTATTTTTTTCTCTTTATTCATATTAAATTATGATAATAACAAAGTTAAACTTGTGACCTTATGGATTTGATATTAAAACTTGGTGACAACCATGCACTTATGTTTCCACATGTCAAAAAGCTTCTTAAACCAAGTACAAACTATACTAGGATCATCTACATACCAATTCTCTTGTACTTACGAGAGTCAAATTTTATTGTACTTTTCTCATACTAAAGTTATTAAATTGGATTGGACCTTTCTCCTATGCTTGTACCATTCAACAAAACAAGTTTCAACTCTGTAACTTACACTTCTGAAAAATCATATGGAGAAATTGATACCCACCTTTATTTTAAAATGATTATCCATGACTTAACCTACATTAACTTATTAAAATAAAATCGCACCAAAAAGTTTCAACTATCTTGTTCATAAATAGATAAAATGTGATGTGTTTTCTACATAATATGGTTAAATTTCTTAAAAAGTAAATTATGCTCTATATATAATTTATTAGTTATAATTGTAAACTTAATTAAATCGTGATTTACCTCTATTATATTATTTGGATATTCAATCACCAATTATTAACTAAAAAAAATCATATATTTGAGTCATTCATGACGAACATTTTACTTAGTCCAGTAATATAATAAGTAAATATTCAATTAGGAGGTGCAAAGCATTTACTCATATTATATTAAAAGTGCATACAAGAAAACTTCACATTTATTTGATTTTTATTCTCTCACCTAATCCAAATAATATCATTTCTTATTTATTTTTACTCTCTTTCTCTTTCTTTCTTTTATTTCTCATTCTCACTTTCCTTCCCCTCTCATCCAAACATGGACATAATTAAAATGTCTAAAAAGAGATACTTACATGCACAAATTTGCATATATGTACTATTTCTTTAATTCAATTATATAAAGAATCATAAACTACTATATCAACACCGGAGAGAAATATAGAATAAATATAATAGAAATGTTCAATAACAAATAAAATAAAATAGATAATAAGTAATTATTAAATAGTTTATATATTAATTATAATAGTAATTTTAATTTATTCTATAAAGAATTTGAATAAAATCAGTTTGTATTGGTTTAAATAATTTATAATTATATTTAAAACAATTTAAGTAATTTATATTTATTGATTGTTTATAATAAAATGATTGAGAGGCTTGGTTCAAAATATTTTCAACTTTGTAAAATATTATTAGTGATATTTGATTTATGTTGTTTTAATTGACTAGTATAATAAATATTACTTTTTGTTAACTTTGTATTAGCACAATTTCTTCTAATAGGGACATTATTATAATCTTTGATGAATATTATGAAAAATACATTTTAATTGAATTTTATTTATGCATTACTTAACTGTAAGAATGAAAATTCAAGAACTTCATCCAAGTAAAACTTATAATTGGAATCATGAACAAACCAGTAATATACAATATTATAAAAGTTTGTGAATTAAAAAATATAACTATTTGCACGGCAAAACTTTAAATTGTGTGAAAAACAAACCAAAATTTGGTTGAAATTCACTACTTCATTTGTAAAAGAAAAAAAGGAGAAAATTACTCATATACTGAGATAGTATTTCACATTATAAAACAAACAAAATATATATATATATATATATATATATATATATATATATATATATATATATATATATATATATATATATATAAATTACCAAATATGTATTTTTACACTAAAATCAATTTATATCATATAAGTTTTGCTAATTTAAATATGATATGAAGTTAATTAAAATATATGCGAACATTAACATGAAACATGTACTTCTAGTTGAAAATAAATTAATATAATTTTTTTAAATAAATTAAATTTAAATCATAAGGTGTAATCACATTTCTCAGTAATACATTTTTAAAATAGTAATAAATAGGTAGATTCTTTTATGATATAAATAAATTATCATGATATTATAATATTTCAAAGAATTAAGATGTGATCTAATTTAATGAAATAAAGATGAGAGTAATATAAATTAAATAGTTTTAGATTAGATAATTTTGATTTTGAAATCAATGTATTAAGTAATATATCTATGTAGCCATATATATATATATAATTAAAATTAAATGAGTATATTTTTTATATTTCAAATATATTTGGTGTAATCCACATACTGTCCCATCAAATATTGTGATTATCCGGCCCAAAGTGAACCCGCAATGACTTTTTATAACAAGATTTTGGTCAAGTATGATATAAAACAATCAATAGTGAAGTTTACAAAATTATTTAATCGGTAATTATTGAAAAGCAATAACAATCATTAAATATTTAAAATAAGCATAATATCATTGTCGAGTGGAAACCGGGTGTAGCAGGTGAAAGCCAATTCTCGGGTAGAGTCGTGTGGAGGCAAGACACCAAAGTCTCCAAAACTTAACAGGTTGATCCGGTTACTGTGATCAATTCATTCGTACCCTCTTCTTTAGTTTCCAAGAGCCGCTATCTCTCTGCTTTTGCTAGTGGTACTGTCTTAGCTTTGATTCTCTGTTCTCTGTTTTGTTCTGTTTCGCGTCTAAGTTCCTCTGTTACGCTTTCGCCCTTTTAAAGGTATTCGTTCCCTTCAATAAAATCTTCTCTTATTTTATTTAGGGGTTGGATTTCTCGGCTTCAATTTCTGGTCGGAAGATTTGCAAAGTTCAGACTTTGCATGTGTTTTTATTTTTTGTCTTTTCTTGTGGTTTGTGATTTTGAGGAGTTTGAAAATAAAGGGTGAGTCAGGGGAGAATATTGCATGAACAGAGTCAAAAGGGTACTCGCTGTTTTTAGGCTTTTCAATATTTTTAGCTGTATGTATTTGTTTGGATTTTGTTTACTGTGGCCTCAAAGCTTGTCAAAAGAAGGAAATCATGTACTATTATAATACATAACTTGAGGATCTTGCATGTGCTTCCATCTTGTTGATTGGTATATCAGTTTTTTGATGATTCACTCTGTCTGATCTCTGAAATTTGAAGGAGAAAACAATTCCGTGTGCATGCGTGATAATCTTTTTGTTGCTACAAGGCGCATGCATAAATTTTTGTAAGGTGTACTACTAGGTAAACCTTTAACATTTGTTCAACATCCTTTAACCCTATATTTTGTGTGTGAATTGTGATCTTGCTACAACAAATATATGATTTTATGAGTTAACCCTATAGTGTGTGGCTGTGTGTGAAACTATGTTGTTGCTACAAAAGCTCAAACAAATGGATTTCTATATGGTGGATTACTTGGTAGATATTTAACATTTTATAAGCATCAGTTAACCCCATTACAGGGTGTATTTATTTACACACATTTTTGTGGGATCCTGTTTGATGTGTTGAGCTAATTTTGTTATATAACTGCTTCAAGTATTATCTATCTCTTGTCTCTTCTTATTGAGAATTTTATAATTCCCTCATTTGATTGCTGGAGATTGTAGTGTTACAGGAACTTAAACAATGAAGAATGCCAAGGGCAAGGGAGCAGTGAAGGTTTCAAAAGAAGCACTGAAGCCTGTTGATGACCGGTTAGTTCTTGTATCATCACAGTGAAATTAGTTGGGCATTCTGACTTTTCGTATAACAATTTGTCTCCATGTCCATCAGGATGTTGGCTTTCTGGGACATTTATTTATATCTAAACAATTTATTAATGTCTGATTATACATACTTGATGGTTCATCCAGCTGTGACAGGAATAGTGTAGTGACGGAACATATATCTCTATTGTTTTCAGAAAGGTTGGAAAGCGAAAGGCTTCTAGTAAGCCTGACAAGGGCAGTGCACCAAAGGCAAAGAAGGAGAAGAAGGCCAAGAAGGACCCCAACAAGCCTAAGAGACCCCCCAGTGCTTTCTTTGTGTTCCTGTATGTATCTGTCTTTATTCTTTCTTTTTTGTATCCCTTAGAAAAATATTTTAATCATTCTTGGTCTGTGATAGTGAGGAGTTCAGGAAGACCTTTAAGGCTGAGAATCCTAATGTGAAGGCTGTATCTGCTGTAAGTAGCTTGTTAAATTGCTTCACGTTCAACTATGATATACCCTTTTTGGAATAAACATCTACATTCTTTGCTGCACTCTTTCATTGAAGGTTGGGAAAGCTGGAGGAGAGAAATGGAAATCCTTATCCAGTGCTGTAAGCTGTTAAATTGTGATAATTTCACATTTTTTTTATATTAATTTACGCTTCTTTGTTGTCATTTTTGTTGGATTCAGATACAAGTTTATGTTTATAGTTCGTTATTTGTAAGCTAATGATGCTTGAATTGAATTCGAGTATATCCATACACATGCACCAGATGAACTCATTCTATTGAAAAGGGATTTGTTTTTTTTTTTAAATTAATGCTGACTTCTCTTTTTCGAATGAAAAGGAAAAAGCTCCATATGAAGCTAAGGCTGCAAAAAGGAAAGCTGAGTATGAAAAACTCATGAAAGCTTATGATAAAAAGCAGGTGAGTAACCTGTGCTAGTTGTTCTGTTTTGTGTGGTGTTTTGGTTATCTTGTTTACATACTTTTTTTTCTATAATGGTTACAGGCAAGCTCTGCAGATGATGATGAATCGGACAAGTCCAAATCTGAGGTGAATGATGAAGATGATGAAGCCAGTGCCGAGGTATATATATTCTGTGTACTTTCTTGAACTGTGCATGATAAGGAGGTTGCACTTAATGAATCCATAATTTCTGCAAACTTTTTGTTTCAAGATTTTAGTTCTAGAGGGTGAACTTGAGAGAAATAGAAAAAAGATTTGGTCAAGGAGTAAATGTAATGAATTTAGCATGTATTTGTTTTCACGTTGCAACATTCATTTCTCTCTTTCCAAGAAACTAAATGGGACCGATAATAATTGGATTTATGATCAACGGAGTTTGAATGGTTTTGCAAACACACTCTTAATTTAATTATTGCCCAAGTTACTAACCCTTTTGACTTACTAAGAGAAGTTTGTAGAATATGGACTTCAAAACGTGATGGTACCTTCTGATTTACATACCAAAGTCTCTATAATGGTTTAGCTTCTAAATAAACTGAGATGCAGGGTTCCTTTTTGTACAGGGGCACATAGCATAAATGCTAGTGCTGCCTTCTGTGATTCTTTCACTGAGGGAAAAGAAAGATTTGTATTGTTTTGACAGGCTTAAAACCAGTGCTTTCTGTCTCTCTTTTTTGACTGAATTGTTTTCATATTTATACAGGACCATCAAGAAGAGGAAGAGGAGGACGAGGAGGAAGACGAGGAAGATGAGGATGATGACTGAGATTGATGTTTAAAACCTTGGTTTATGATGTTTTGTTGGTGAGGGTGGCTATTATCTATTCTGACTGTGCATACTAGGCCACTTTTGTTTATGTTTTGTGTCGGTAGAAAAGAATCTCTTCCTTTTGTTGGCTCCATCTATTGGCAGCTACTTGAGCTTCCCTCACTTAGCTATCGTACCTAAATTGCTCTGTGCATTGTAGCCTTACATGGGTTGCTTTAAGTAATATTAATTTCTTTCTGATCAATGCATTGACATAATAAATTAGTATAAACAGAATCATCGTTTTTCTGATCAACCCTTCATTACATGCATGAGAAAGTTTTTGTCACTCATTTCATTCCGATTGTTCATCAGTGCTAGGAGCTAATGTTACTCACAAATTGGAATGTCCTGTCAATTTGTTGTTTGTTACACGTGTGTGTATATTTTGATTAATTCGAGGTCATTTACTATGTTTTATTAAATTTTCATGAAGCATGGGGTGAGTGGAACTACCACATAACTCTCACTCAGTAAATGTTTTTAGTATCTATTTTGATTTTGATTCATTTCAAGTGTTTCTTTTTTATATTTTATCACACTAAAACTGAATTTTGGTTTTGGTATTTGATACTTGATATTTTTTATGGTTTGAGAAAAGGGCAATTCAGATTATATCTAGCTGTTTGTGATTTCATGTCAAGTGATATATTCATTTTAAAAAAATATATTTTTTAAATAAATATTATTTATCTATCTTTAAATATTTATTATCAATAAAAACAGTATTCAAAATTAAAATAAAAATCCTGTTATTTTAAATGACTAAAACATTAATTCAATATTTTAAACAGGAAAAAAAATATAAAGTCATTAAATTCTCCCTAAATTTTTTATTAAGTTTGAAAATTATTTTATATTCTAAATCCATGAAGCTATTAATATTTGAGTGGAAAATTTTGAGGCTTTTAGATCAACAGGAGGATTATCTTTGTATAATTTTAAAACTAAAGGAGCTAGATTTCCCAAAAGTTAACTTGTGAAGGTAGTTAATTCTTCATTTGAATAATGTCTAAGAAAAAATGAGTGCACACATAAAATGAAAATTGTCTATTTAAATAGTTGTCCTTCAAAGCCCTGTCCATTCAATGCCGACCCTGCTAATGTCCAAACAACCCCTAATTTAGACTAATGGATGCCCAAAGCAATAATTGTTGATTGAATTGGTTGTTATGATTTAATGAGGTTTGTGATAGTGTTTTTGATGGTTTTAAATAAATTATTTTGCAATTGCGTAATGTTGAACATGACAATGCTTATCAAGAAAGGTAGCAACAATTTTTCTAATAAACTATAGATCGTGGCATTAAGTATGTCAAAGGACTACATTTCATCCTCGTACGTTTGTCTGATTAAATAGTAACAATTTAATAGTAGAAGATGACTGTTCTTAAAGACGCCTTTGCCGTTTGGTAAGGCAGAGAAAGAAAATTCAAATTTAAAATTCAATTTATAATGTATATTAAGTCCATTTAAACATATTTATTCTAAATTTAAATTCATATGGATTTTTTATTTTAAGTTTAATCTATTTAATTAGATTTAAATTGGATTTAGATTAAATAATTTTTGGATTTTGAAAGTCAGTCTAAATTAAAGGTCGAGTTGAGTTAAATTGAGTTAGATAGTTATAATTACAAATAATGTTCTTTCTCACAACTACACAAGAATAAGAATTGTTTCATAATACAAAGGCTTTTTGTTGTGCTTGTTGCAAAAGTTTATTTAGTCTTCCCTTTTTACAAATATCTTATTTATATAGAGTTGAGAAGAAATGTGTCATTGCAAATCCTTGCTTCTTCTTGCTTCTCACCATGCTTGAAGCTTTGAGATGTGGTTTTTTATTTTTTGAAAAGCAAAGGTCCAACACAACTAGTTGACTCTACCATATTGATATACCACCTTTTCTAGAAATGCTATTTATGTAGAGCAACTTTCAACGCATTCTTTCAAGGGATATTGATGTTTGACTATGAGTTGCAAGATCATATCGAAATAATGAAGAAGGGAGCATTCCTTGCACCCATAAAATAAGCATTTATAAGTTTGATGTGTAGCATCAAATGACCAAAGTTTGCATATATGAGACGAAGTGTACTTGTTTTATATCCAAGAAAATGCTTATTAGACTAAGTATATGCGATTGTGTTTTCTCAAGTTAAAATTTTATCAAATGAAAATTAAAAGCAAAATACTAGTGTCTAAAGCAATTGGAAGTTATCGGCTAACACAACGAAAGACAAAATAAGTTACAATTGAAAACTAAAAGGATAAAGAAAAAGTATGAAAAGAACATGCCACCTTTGAAGAAGAATGATAACACAGTTTTCGTATACACATTTATAACTTTATTACATAGTGATTGCATTTTTCATGTGCTTTACTTTTTATTCTTAAATCATTTTCATTCATTAGTAATAAATTGGGTTATATATATATATATATATATATATATATATATATATATATATATATATATATATATATATATATATATATATATATATATATATATATTTGCTTTAATTTTTAATTTTTAGCTTATTTGACTTTGCTCACTATTTTAACAATTTTTCTATAGATATTATTTTTGGTATTGGATTCTACATTTTTAAGGCTTCAAAATAGATATATGGTTTGTTGGATTTAGACTTCTCAACTATTTTTCTACGATTTTCGAAAGTTTAGACAAATTTGCTAATATCTGTTTATTTAAGTTTTCCTTGTAATAACTTATCTTTTGTAATTGGATTTATAAATCTAATTTGAGCCCATGATCAGACCCGCAGTTCCTTTAGTTTTCGTGACCTATATAAGACCTAATTATGCTCGAAATAGGGGAAGAAATCATTTTACCAAATTTCCAGAGTTTTAGTTTTTCTCCTTTTCTTTTTTTTCTTTCTTTATTTTCACTTTTATCTTTTCATATTCTTCTACTATTTTTCTTTCATGTTTTCTACTTTTGAATAATGGAAAAATAAATCGCGGAGGATGAATTCATGAAATCAAGAACAAACAAGCTGAAGTAAGTTTCGCATTTGTTTTTCTCTTTTTTAATGTGATATCAATTTTGTATTTGTGAAACTACAATTCAAATTAGGAATTAGGAATCGATTGAATCTTGATTTGATAATTGAATATGAATTAGATCAAATGATATTGAGATTTAATTCGGATAGACCAATTTAGTTGATTAATTGAATCAGTTAATTGTTCAAACTTGAATATGAATCTTTAGTGAACTATAATTTTCAGATTATTTGGTAACTGAATTTATGGTTGATCCATTTTCCTTTTCTATAATTTTCACATTTGATCTTTGAATTCCTTTTCCAATTTTTTGTTTTATGTTTTCCAATCCCTA
The DNA here is from genome assembly GCF_037176805.1 of Vigna unguiculata. Classification (NCBI taxonomy): domain Eukaryota; kingdom Viridiplantae; phylum Streptophyta; class Magnoliopsida; order Fabales; family Fabaceae; genus Vigna; species Vigna unguiculata. The sequence goes on from NC_140801.1 coordinate 32,879,714, forward strand.
AACCCCAAATTAATTTGTATCGAACAATACTAGAGATTGAAACAATTTAATATGTATCCGTTGAGAATCAATTTAGGTTGTGCTTGAAAAATTTAGAGAGCCCTGATATATTTAATTTCATTTGACAGTGAATATCAAAGAACCAGGGATAATTAAGATGTAATAAAGATTAAACGAGAACTACAGTATTATGAATTGTAGAATAGGTTTTTGAATTCAACGTTGTGTCGTTTCCAGTCCACAAAAAACTAAAGTCATAGAAAAGTATCAATGTAACGGAAAAGAGAGAGAAGAAAACAGAATCCACCACCCTCCCCCAACAAATAAAACCCGTCTTATATAATTAGTTGTTGTCACACACGAATCCTTTCAAACGTGAATTTGTTATCCTTGTCCTGGTGCTCCTTCTGGTTCCCACCTCCTTAGGATCAGGTGCCACATGTACTGACCCACTCACAATAGTTGTTTCCTTAATTGCCCTTATTGCTTCTTCCTCTCTTACATGTCCTCCTCCATTAAAATCAACCTTGTCCTCAAGATTGAAACTTGGATAGTTTACCTTGATCACATCATAATCTTCCCACGTGGCCTGAGACTCATTGAAGCCTTCCCATGCCAGGAGAACTTGATTCACTAGTTGTCCTCCTCTAAGAATGCGGCGTGACTGCAATATTGATATTGGTTGCATAACAAGTCCAATCTCATTAGTGATCATGGGCAGGGGAACATAAGGTTGATTATGGTCACCATGACAAGGTTTCAATTGTGAGCAGTGAAAGACTGGATGAATCTTAGCAGAATATGGTAGTAATAACTTGTAAGTTACCTGGCCAACATGTTGAATGATTGGAAATGGGCCAAAATATTTTAATCCCAGCTTTTTATTCTTTCTCAATGCTAAAGAATTTTGTCTATAATGTTGCAACTTGACTAGAACCATATCTCCAATCTTGAATTCCACTTCTTGTCGCTTCTGGTCAGCAAACTTTTTCATTCTCTATTGTGCCTTAATCAAGTTTTATTTTAATTGTGCCAGAATAACATCACGTTGTTACAACAATTCATGAATGTCAGTTGAAGCGTTAGATTTTGAATCATATTTCGGCACAAGGGGAGGATCTCTTCCATATACTACTTTAAATGGTGTCATTTTAGTGTTGGTATGATAGGCCGTGTTATACCAGAATTCTGCCCATGGTAAGAACTTTGTCCACGCCTTAGGATTCTCATAGGTGAAGCAACGTAAATACATTTCTATGCAGCGATTTACGGCCTCCGATTGACCATCAGATCGAGTTGCAATTTCCTTCTGCATACCCTTCCAATGAAATTGAGTTGCAATATGTGCCATTGTTCGGGCTATGCCAGCATGTCCCCCTAGTGGAGATGAATGAAACTCATGGAGTATTTGTTGCGTGATGGCATGATTCTGTGGAAGGACTAACCTCCCATTCCAGTACAACAATTCATCATTAACAGAATAGAGAGGATGTGGTGGTTTCCCATTTATACAACTATCCCAAATGGACCTCAATTCCTCTTCCTCCGAGATGGCAATCTTGATGGACTGGATAAGCTCTGATTGAGGTTGTGACCATGCCATTAAGAAGGACCTTGACAAAGCATCTGCTGGAATATTTTCCTTACCTGGCTTATATTCAACTCTAAAATAGCCAAGCAGTTTATGCAACCAAGCTTGCTGCTCTGGTGTTTGTATAGCTTGCTCTGTAATGCTCCTTAAGCTCCTTTGATCTGTCCTTATAATAAATTTGTGGCCCAGAAGGTAATGGCGAAACTTAGCAATAGCTTCGGTAATGGCATAAAATTCACGTGTATATGCAGATTTCTTTTGCAAGCTTGGTGTTAACTTCTTTGAAAAGAATGCAAGTGGATGATTGTTTTGACTAAGGACTGCTCCTATGCCAATACCCGATGCATCTGTTTCAAGCACAAATTGTTGAGAAAAATTGGGCAGAGCTAAGACTGGGGCATTTGTCAAAGCAATCTTAAGCTTGTTGAAAGCATCTGCTGCAAGTGGATTCCAAAGAAAATTATCTTTCTTCAATAATTGTGTAAGAGGGGCTACTATGGTAGCATATCCTTGGATAAATTTGCGATAATAACCAGTAAGTCCAAGGAACCCACGTAGTTGCTTCAAATTTTGAGGTTGGGGCCAATCTAACAAAGCTTGCACTTTTGAAACATCCACTGCCACGCCGTTACCTGAAACTGTATGACCAAGATAATCCACTTGTTTTAACCCAAAGGAGCATTTTGAAAGTTTAGCATACAACCGGTGTTGCCTAAGGGTTTGCAAAAAAGTTGTTAGATGATGTAAATGAGCAGTTCAATCATAGCTATATACCAATATATCATCAAAGAAAACCAGAACAAATTTACGTAACAGCCCTTAAAAAATATTATTCATTAATGACTGAAAGGTAGCCGGTGCATTTGTAAGGCTAAAGGGCATAACAACCCACTCATAATGGCCATGATGAGTTCTGAAAGCTGTCTTGAAACGGTCCTCCTCCTTTAACAAAATTTGGTGATACCCGGATCGCAAATCTAACTTTGAAAAATATTGGGCTCCACATAACTCATCAAGCAATTCATCTACCGTAGGAATTGGAAAAGAATCCTTAACAGTAATTGCATTTAAAGCCCTATAATTAGTGCAAAATCTCCATTGGCCATCTTTCTTTTCTACAAGAACAATAGGAGAGGAGAAAGGGCTATTACTAGGCATAATAAGTCCTTCTTGCAGCATCTCATTAACCATATTTTCTATTTGTGCCTTTTGGCTATGAGGGTACCGATATGGTCGTACCTTAACTGGTTTTGCATCTGGAATCAAAGGAATAGAGTGATCATGAGTTCTGTTTGGAGGTAATCCTTGCAGAACTGAGAACACATCCTTGTATGAGTGCAACAACAAAGCCAAATTTGGTTTCACATTATCTGGTATTTGTAACCACTCATCATCAACACAATAAGGGGTCTCCAATTGCATGGTGAAAACTTCTGAAATAGCATGAGTCTTATGCATACGACGTATGTGGTTAAATTGGGCTTGATCAGGAAGCCTTGGTTTGTCTCCATGCAAGGTGATAAATTTTCCATTCAAGTAAAACTTCAATGACAAAGCACTGTAGTCTGAAACATGTGGGCCCAAGGTGGCCAGCCATGCAACACCAAGCACTAAGTCAGCACCTGAAACAGGTAAAAGATAAACGGGTAATTTTAAAGAATGACCTTGAATCATGACTTCCATATTTCTCACCATGCCTTCCACTGTCAAAGCATGATCGTTCCCTACTAAAACTTGAAAACCTGAAGTTGGCTCAACAGGTAATTTTAAACAATGGGCTAATCGAGGTTGCAAAAAATTATCAGAACTACCACTGTCCAATAAAATTTGTACCACCATACCATTGATTGCTCCTTGAAATTTCATAGTACCCACACCTGATCCTCCATTAAAGGCATTGAATGATAAATGAGGTTCCAACGATAAGTCTTGAAGGTCAGGTATAACATGATCTGGGGGTCTGGTTCCAGAGAATCTTGCTCATTCATTTCAACTTGTAATAACAAGTACTGCTTGTTTGGACATTTATGGCCAGGGGAGAATTTCTCATCGCATGTAAAACATAATCCTTTTTCACGTCGTAACCTAATCTCAACTGCGGAAATATTTTTGATATTGGAGTATTTGTTGTGAGTTTGTGTATGTTGGGTAGCTGTGGGAGTGGTAAGTAAGGGTGGAAGGCTTGTTGTTTTTTGGGTTTGTGTAATCGGGTATGAGAGGGTTTTTTGTAGGCTATGGGGTTGATAGGGTTTGTGTTTAGGAATGTATTTCTCTTCATATAACTTGGCTAAAGAGATTGTACGAATCATGGAGGTTGGAGCCTGAGCAATTACATCCCGACGTATATCTGGTTTCAGACCGCTAATAAAACAATCTAACAGTGCATCAGGCATTACACCATACACACGGTTTGCTAGTGCTGTAAATTCCTTGTAATAGTCTTGTACTGAACCAGTCTGAGCAAGCTTGAACAAAGTGGAACGGGGACATTCATATGGAGATGGCCCAAATTCCATTTCTAGAGCTCTTGTGAAACCCACCCATGAATGAAATGGGTTATTCTTCGTTAACATTTGGAACCATGGAATAACATCAGCATCCAAATGAACTGCTGCAATCATCAATCTATGATCATTTAGAGTATTGTAATACGTAAAAAATTGTTCGACCTTGAAGATCCACTCAAGAACATTAGAACCATTGAAACGTGGAAAGTCCAGCTTAACCGAACGAACTTGAAATGGCTGGAAGACATTGTGATGAGCAAGGCTTGAAGCAGAAGAGCCTTCCTCCAATTTCTCTATTCGTGATGTATACTCTGTATGTCGTGTTTCCATCAGCTCCAAAATGCGCTTCACGTCAACGGCAAGGTCCTTCAATCGTGTGTTTTCGGCCATAATCACTCGTTCGTCGATGAAAGCACCAAATGTAATAAAGATTAAATAAGAACTGCAGTATTATGAATTGTAGAATAGGTTTTTGAATTCAACGTTGTGTCGTTTCCAGTCCACAAAAAACTAAAGTCATAGAAAAGTATCAATGTAACGGAAAGGAGAGAGAAGAAAACAGAATCCACCACCCTCCCCCAACAAATAAAACCCGTCTTATATAATTAGTTGCTGTCACACACGAATCCTTTCAAACGTGAATTTGTTATCCTTGTCCTGGTGCTCCTTCTGGTTCCCACCTCCTTAGGATCAGGTGCCACGTGTACTGATCCACTCACAGTAGTTGTTTCCTTAATTGCCCTTGTTACTTCTTCCTCTCTTACATAAGAGCCCTACAAGATAAGAATCCATTACAAAGAGTTTTATGCTCTCAAAACACTCTAAATTTTCACAAATCTAATTTCATTCAAATTTAAGTGTCCTTTGCACAAAAGAGGACCACCCTTGTTTATAGGGTAGGAGTTTGGACACCTTACAACAAGAAAACAAAAAAGCATTTTTTACTTTTTAGCTCTCTCGGATACTTCCGTTGGAGGTTAACTTGTGGAGAAAATTGCAACCTACACATGATTAAATAGTTAGGTTCATGCATGTGTTTAACTACCTACCTTAACCATGAGTTAGTTAATCACAAGTATGCCATTTATTTCTTTATTCTACTTGGCTATCTCTTCATTTGTTTATTTTATAATCTTCTAAAACATTTTAGAACTTTTACAAGTGTTTTTGCCTCCTAATTATTTCTTTAAGCTCTAATGTTTTCCCCTTGTGTTTCACCATTAGTCTTCTGTACTGTCATTCTTTTTGTTTCCCATATTCCATGATGCTAATTATGCTCGTGAGGTTCTAATCACCAATTAAGTTTCTAGCTTGTTTTCTTTTATGCATTTTTCTAGAACTGTCCAATATCTCGAGGATTTGTGTTTACTTAACAAATAGGTTATTCTTCTTTCGAGAACAAATAGGTTAACCAAATGACTAAAGTAATGATATCTTTTCAATTCCGTCCCCAATTTCTTATCTAAATCCATCTATAATAAAGAGACAAAATCAGAGTCAGTTAAAATATAACAACTAAATTCTTTCATGATCAAGTCCTTTTAACCTTTTTGTTAAAACCAATCAAATATGAACAATTAAACAAGGTAAAATGCAATCATAAAAGTATATATAAAATATGTTAATGAAGCATGAATACCTAACAAATTTAGAGAATTGATAATGAGACACCTATCATCTTTAACTTGAGCCCATCTTTAACTTGAGCCCCCCTACTTTGTTAAAAGGCAATTAAAGTGCGATTCCAAAGTTGTGTACAGCACGAGTTAAAAGCCTATGAAGGAGAGCATGTGAAGGATTTAATGGACAAGTCAGGGTTAACCAGCACGCAACATTGGTGTTAACTTTTGTTGACTGATCACACAATAATACCAATTTTTTCTACCTAGCAATAGGGGAAATGACTAAGTCTTTCTCAACCGAATCCAATGAATGTTTAGTATTACTTGTATCTCTCTACCCTGCATTTTAAGGAAAATCAAATCTTGGAAGTAATAATTTATATACTTTTTTAAAACTTGTAGAGCATAGTATAAAATACACCGGTGCAGTTTACAATTTGTATCTCGTATTTGTTCATGATCTTGTATCTAATATTGGTAGACTTTAAATTTTGTCTCACTTTTTTAAAGTTCTCAATTAGTTGTCCTTTTTTTTTTTCAAAAGAGATCAATGTAGTCTCCATCAATTTGAGCAAATGTGATTAAATAGGTGACTGCGCGACAACAACATTGATTGTGTGTCATATGAATAATGAAGTGTTTGTTGTTGGGAGCTGATGTGGTTTGGATTTATTCCTTTGTGTTGAAAAAGAATGTTTAAAATTAAATCAGTCCAATTGAATAGAATTATGCAGAGCATAGTTGAGGCAGTGATCAAAGAACAAATTATAGGTACCTCTGAATATGCATGACATGACAGGACTGTCGAATGCAAGAAAATCTCAGAAACAAACATAACATCATCAAATGTATGTTGAGGAACTTCTAGCAAATATAACCTCGAAGTTGTAGGTGGTGGAAGTGATCAATGGAACTATCTAGAGAAAATTTTTAGGTATGAATCTTCGAAACTTCTGGAAAATGAAGATCTAACGCATGTTCTGTCTTCAGGATAATGAAGATGCTATGCTACGTTGGTCAAATCCAATTATGATTATAGTTTGCTTGGGTTAATTAAAATCCATTAACCCAATTACCATAAGCTTGCACAAATAAATATCTATCAGCAGATTATGACAGATACTCATCAATCATAACCAATAACCATCAAATAATCTTCATTAATGGTACTATCACTAGTTTCACTCAACCATAACAAAAATGACAATAAAATTTGACAACTAAATTTTAATAACTTACTCAATATTAAAAATTAAAAAATGAAAAAATAGAAAAACCATTTGCTTTTGTATACGTAAGTGAAACTCGTGAGTGCCATGAATTTTGTTTTCGTATTTTGTATTAGTTCATGATATGTTAAACTTATTTTGCACATGGAAGGAAACATGTTTATGTGTAAGGCATTTTCATAAAAATAAATAACTGCATACTTAGCAACACATATGGTGGCTTTAACAACGACCACAACTCAATATTTTTTACATCCTTAAAAAAAAAAAAAAACTAGTTTATCACCTAATAGAAAAGAACAACTAGTTTATCACCAAATTTCATAAGTTGAACCCACGAGACTGACAATGACAAAAGTAGCTGATAGCTACTCATGATCAACCAACAGAAGATACTAGAATGATATTTAATAGATAGATGACTACTTAGGAGAAAACACCAAGTCTATAATATGTTACTGTTTGTCCAAAATGGAGAAAAAGTAAGAAGAAAAATGAAAATACTATGTAGCTAAACTATCTTCTAAAGATCCAACAATTATCTCATGAAATTCAAGAAATTAAATTTAAAAAAGAAGAACAACCATAATTGTTCGGCTTGGTGAGTGTTGTTGTCCTATTGAAAGATAGGAAGGTCACTGCGGGTCAGTTGATAGTGACTTGTGCCGACTTGTGCAGGAACAAGGCTACTTAATGAGACCTCTTCTCCAGTCTCGTTTGACATTTTCAAAAAATAACTATGCCTGAAAAATTAAATCATTATTACAACTGCTAACAACTCAAAATTGTAAAATTAAAAAGCCAAAAATAACTTATATCTACCATCGAGTATCAGCTGTCAATTCAGGATGGAAAGCAGTCCCTAGTATGTTCCCTTGTCTCACAGCAACAATAACCTTACTTTCTTCCTCACCATTCTCCTGTCATGTCCAAAACTAATATGTAACCAGGTGTACTCAATTGGGGAAAATTTTGTATTTCAGGACTAGTTACACTTCAACATCAAAAATTAAAAATAGTCATCTTATGAATGTTGCAAACGACACTCAGCTAGCAGTTTATGATGACAATTTTTTTGAATGATAAAATATGGATCAGCAATAACATACAATGCTGAAAGGTACTGGTAGATCTGCTATACATGTTACTATAGTACTAAACCTAATGATAAGGTATATGAGTAGTTCATTAAGGATATGAATATGAAGCCAACATATTGGTTTGGAAATTAAGTATCCGGTAAGGAACACTGTTATGAGCAGTTTTCGCAAAAGGAGACTGTTCCAAGGAGAATAAGCATATAAACAGGCAAATACAAAGAGATCAAGATCATTGAATAACAGTGTTCCAAACTACAGAATTGAATGTTTATTTATATACTTATCACTTATATCTATCAATGATTTCCTTTCATTTATCTACTCCTTTCTTCTTTTAGTTTACCCTTCAAAATCTTGGATTGGCTCACATGAGAGTTTAATCCCAAACTAAACCACTGAACGAAAAGGAACTTAGAAACATGGTACAGGTTTGAATATGTTCCAGAGTCAACCCCCCCAAGCTTAAAATTCAACCATCCTACTAGTTTCATAAACAGAATTATACACCTTACATCCCGCCAATAACATCACCAAAAGAAGTCCTAAATATAAACTATCAATAATGTCTGTTTGATCTTTACTAATTCTTGAGTTTCTTTTGCTACTCCATTCATTATATACATGACCCTTTTGAATTCTAATGGATCTGGAATGAAAAACAACTAACAAAAAGGGAGCATTAACAAAAATGATCAATAATTAACCTTTTTGTCTCCAGTAGAGGTGTCAAGATTTAACAATCTATCAGAAGATACAGGATAATCAGCCAGCACTTGAACTTCTGGCCCTGCTTCAAGAATTGCCGGTGCACGGATAAAAACTCCACGAAATGTTTCAGCACCACCTTCCTGGGAGGCAAGCTGTGGGACTGAAAGCTCTGCCTCAAAGCTTTGAATCTAAATAAACATGTGTTTTGGTTAAATATGACAAGATTATTAAATTGCACAAAAGAAATTTTTGTTCAACCCATACATATTATCCCTTCACTAATTTCATTTAGTTTTATGCATCACATCCATATTACATGGATCCTTCAAAATTATACGGTAAAAATGCTAAATGTTTTTGCAAGAGAAGCTGTTTTTGCAAAATAAACTATACCAAAAGTTCTGAACATCTGCAATTATTTAGATTTTGATGCTTCAAGTTAATAAGAAACTTGACTCAAGAAGGAAATAGGAACAGGGAAGGAAGAGAGTTCTAAAGTTTCACTAAGATCTAGATTAGTATCCTTATGGTTTAGTCAGTGACAATGACAGGTACAATGTTAGGTCATTTAAAGAATAACCATGCCCCTTTGACTCCCACACACAAAAAGAATGCTAAGTTGAAATTCTCATGTCCAGCAATTAAAATATGTTTTGTTTCATTGATATAATATATCTTAAAATGAATTGTGCTTGCATTACCTGGCTTCCAAAGAAATTCCTATGCACTGTACAATCGAGTCCGCCGACTAAATCTTGTCCACCAGTCTTCTGTCCTGAAATTATGTTTACCATTAGAATACTTTAAACCACTACACTACCTATTTTTCATGTGAAAAAAAAATAAAATAAAACTGTGATACCTGATATTGTCTAAAATTCAACTCAAAGGAAGAAAGGAGAATACAGAAACTACACACCTATAGCTTTATTTGCCAAGAATATAAGCCCTGCACAGGTTCCCCAAACAGGCTTTCCCATTTTTACAAACTCCCTCAAGGCAGGAAACTAAAAAAATAAAAACATCCAACATAAATCAACAACACCAGAATCACCATTGCTTCAAAGAGCATAAAGTTTACAACAGTAGAGTGTATAAAGTTCAGCACTATCTAAAATTCACTCATTCATAGTCACAAAAACACAAAACCTGGTTCCCTTTACATCATTTATCTTTGTCTATCACCTTTACCCATACCAAAGTTACAAAACTCGCTCAATAACCTTACATACAGTACCAAATTCACTGCACCACATGTCAGATACTACTACTAGATTCTATTTTAGAGCATGTCTTGCAATAATAATTAAAATAGCATGAACCACACACCTACATGAACCGTGTTCATGCAACTATACCAAATACATGATAGCATGGACTCATGACAACTATATAAAACAAAATTATAAAGCAGAAGTGAATACAATTTAAAAAATCCTTAATTTTGTTGCAGTTTATCATCATCAGAAAGGTTTTGTCACAGTTTTACAACATTAGGAATTCTTCTAAGATGCCAGCATAAGAGACTACAACATAACTTTTATAGTTTTGTAAGGATATTGATTCATGAATCGTTGATCTATATTTTGAATTGTGAATTGTAATTTTGTATCAGATTGTAAGATTCAAATGCAATGAAAGATGAATTCAAATATATCATATATCACAACTTAAACAGAAGTCATAAAAAATTCCTTCTCTTTTCAAATGCCCTTTCACAAATTCCTTCTCTTTTAAAAAAATTCAAACCCACGAGACTATTTTAATTTTTTTTTTCATAAGTAAAAAAGTAAAAATATTATAATCGATTGAATCGTATCGCTGATTCCAAATTACATAGATTCATTATCATAACATACTATACAAATTCATGTAAGGTTCATCATCTTGTGATACAAAACAGTAGATAGCCAAAATGTATCGAATGTAAGATTTGAATAACTATTTTTTCGTCTAGAGAGTAAAAGATGACCACAAGTATAGGACCAAATGAACAATTAGACCATCACATTACAACAGAAACATAAAAAATTGCCCATATAAATTCCATTTAAAACAAGAACACATACAGAGAAACACGTAAAAGCAAGGTTAAACTGTTCATCCCTATACAAGGAAACCAAGTTTTAGCTATAGTCACAAAAGCAGTTTTCTTAGCAGTTTATCATCCCCGCCAAAAAGTTCTTAAACAGTTTTACATCAATACAAATTCTTCTATGACATGCACATCAGAGACCAAACTTAATGTTGTCCTATAAGGGCTAAACTCAGTTTTTTGTTGTAGAGGGACTAAAATTTACCTAAAACAAAGGCAAGAGTAGTACCAAGAGAAAAATTTAACCTAACAATGAAAAATCGTATAGAAAGAGACCAAGTTATGATACTCAGCGAGCTTAGCCATGGTGGTGCTTTCTCCACCGGGGATGATGAGGGATGTAACGGTGTGAAGCTGCTCCGGCTTTCGAATCTCCACACCTTTCACCCCTAACCTTCTAAGAGCTGTAACCACAAGAGAATGAAAATGAGACCAAAACATTGAATAAATGGAAAATGGAAAATGAAAAGGAAGACGAACGTGCCAGCCATATGCTCGTTGAACGATCCTTGTAGCGCGAGAACGCCAACGACGGCCATGTGCAGAGAGTGGAGAAACAAAGGTAGCAACGCAACGCTCGGAGGTAGTCGAAAAGGTTTTTAGATTGTGTAGATTATTATGTTTCGTAGAAAGTTTTGTTTTTGCTTTTGTTTTGGTTTTGGTCCTGTCGTTTGGCGTTTAATGCACTGTGTTCACTACTTTCTCTGGCAACTTGTCAGCTTTAGCCCAAGCTTAGGTTTAGTTAGCGCCGTGAAATTAAGCATCGTTGGAGCCTTTTTGTCCTTTCTTTTCAAGAAAAAATAGGGAGTGTGGAAATTCTAAAATTTGTATTGGCAATAGGAAAATAACATAAAAAGAGGAAAATTCTGAATATGGGTTGAATATCTTTTGCTTTTATGGTAAGTTTTGGTTCTAATTTGTTCAAAGGAAAAAATCCTTGTTCTTGTCAAATTTTTTTTCTTTTGTTTTTCTAAAAAATAATAATATAATTATTATTATATTTATCTAAATAAATTTAAAAAATATATATGTAATCATTAAAAATACTAAAAATTATATTATTAATAATTTTAAATTTTAAATTTTAAAAAATTTAAAATTTATTTAGTAAAATTATTCGTACAAATAAATTATTTTATAATTAAAAAAACATTTATAATAATAACAATACTATCAATAATAGGGCAGCACCATAAGTCTGCAAAAATAATGCAAAGCGGGCTAGGACAGTAAACTCGCAAGCCCGTAGTGGTTGGCCCACCAAAGCTCATGTCCACATAAAAAGAAAATTGTACTTGTATATATCAGTTACTTTTTTTTTTACTCTTGCGTGTTAACGTTCTAAATTCTTGTATGATTGGAAAATACAAGTATTGTATATTTTTTAATGTGCTAAAATTTGAAGAATACATCTTGTATGTCAAAGTACGAATATGGATATGAAAAAAATGTTGAATTATCAATTTATCATTCAACTTCCCAAAGTATTTGATTAATAATTTTGTGAACTTCTTAAAGTTTTTCAATTTTTAGAACATCGAAAATTTTATCATAAGAATTTAAAAAAATATATAAAAAAAAGCGAGCTAGCTTGTAGACTCGCGGGTCCGCATTGTGTGGGTCGGGCCTAAACGGGTCAAGTCAGCTCGCATTACCACCCCTAATCAATAATAATAATAATAATAATAATAATAATAATAATAATAATAATAATAATAATAATAATAAACTAATGATAATAATTATAACTATATATAAAAAAAATACATATTTTTTGTGTCCTTTTATTGTTTTTTACAAATTTATCCTCTTAATTATTATTTTTTTAAATAATTATTCATATAGAAAAGTTACTTTTTAGTTTTATCATTTTATTAATTTAACAATTAATTTTAAATTAAAATAATTACTTCCATGTTGAGATAAATTAACAACAAAACAAATAAAAAGTGCAAGTAATTGAGATATGCTCTCGTAGTGAACAAAAATAAAATGTTTGTCTAACTATAATAATAATAATAATAATAATAATAATAATAATTATTATTATTATTATTATTATTATTATTATAGTAATAATAAAAATATCACTATAATTGTAACATCCCATTTAATAGTTGTTATACTACTAAACAAAATATTAAATATTATATAGTGATAATGCAAGACAAATAGTAGAAGGAGGTCAATATATAGTATTAATACAGTAATCCCAAAAGAACTATAATAATTATAGATATATTTACAACATTGCAAAACATGAACTAACATGAAACATCATCAGATCCTACTATGTTGTCTCACTGTTATCCAAGAGAGGAGTGTCCTCACCTGCATCTTCCTCTACTCACACAATTAAGTGATCATTACAAAAGGAGTAACCTAGTTCAAGCACACAAAAGAACAAAAGGGTAAGCTAATATAATTAAAAAGATCATATAATTCATTTTGAAACATGTATCATCTTCATACCACAACATAATAATTAAATCAATTCAACACCGGTAAACAGTCGATGCTAGACTCAATTATCTGGATAGATGTAACTGGCATCGGGTCTCTTGGTGGTTCGCACTTGTGTGTTATTTCCAAACTCTGTAGAGTCTAGCCTCAAGGGGTTATTGTTGGGAATAGTCCAAGTGTGAGTCAAAAAGTCACACATTGGATAGAAAAGACAAAGTTAAACACTATATAAGAATAAAGACCCATAACAACATTGCCTTAAGGTTTTGGTGTAAAAGTGGTGTCTAAGGTCTTATATGTGTAAGACTAATGTCATATAACCATATAGAACCACAATCTCTCAATGACCATAACTATGCCATGACCATGACCATAACCTATATGAAATATATATAACCTATCAGTGGTATCAGAGTCGATGGTTCGGAGTGACTGACCGCATAACCATAACCAAAAATGGGTCACCGAAGTGACTGACCGCATAACCATAACCAAAGGGGTCACTCATACACACCTGAAGGGAAATATACCATATGAAAAAAAGAAAAAAAACAAGGGACTCACCCTTGAGGGGAGATGTTGGGAATAGTCCAAGTGTGAGTCAAAAAGTCCCACATTGGATAGAAAAGAGAAAGTTAAACACTATATAAGAATAAAGACCCATAACAACATTGCCTTAAGGTTTTGGTGTAAAAGTGGTGTCTAAGGTCTTATATGTTTAAGACTAATGTCATATAACCATATAGAACCACAATCTCTCAATGACCATAACTATGCCATGACCATGACCATAACCTATATGAAATATATATAACCTATCAGTGGTATCAGAGTCGATGGTTCGGAGTGACTGACCGCATAACCATAACCAAAGGGGTCACTCATACACACCTGAAGGGAAATATACCATATGAAAAAAAGAAAAAAAACAAGGGACTCACCCTTGAGGGGAGATGTTGGGAATAGTCCAAGTGTGAGTCAAAAAGTCCCACATTGGATAGAAAAGAGAAAGTTAAACACTATATAAGAATAAAGACCCATAACAACATTGCCTTAAGGTTTTGGTGTAAAAGTGGTGTCTAAGGTCTTATATGTTTAAGACTAATGTCATATAACCATATTATCCATAATCACATGTTTAATTCATACTCATTATTAAACATCATCTCACACAAGTTAAAAGGTCTCGCCCATGTGACATATGTTCTCTCACCTAGGTAGATCATTATCATCTGAGTGAGGCTCAAAACAGAGAGTACTTAAAAACTCCACGAATTCTCGCTTAGGCGATACTTCTCTCGCTTGAGCGACAAGTCCTTGTATGGGAGACAACTCAAGCAGAAGGCAAATGCAAGTTTCTAGTATTTTTGCTTAGGTGAGAACCGCTCGCTCGGGCGAAAAAATATCAGATTCTCAACCTGCTCCAACATGCAAATCCAGAAAATCAAGCATAAACCTCATTCACAACACTCATCCCATTCAAGCATCAACCCAACACATCAACATGCAATCAAGGCTATTAGAAAATGGTTCCTATGTGAATTTAAAGAAAACATTTTAATTTCCCTTACCTCTACTAAAACTAAGCTTGGTGAGAAATAACCTCAAACAAAAAGGGCATAGAAACCCAACTCAACTTACGAAATTATAACACCAGGACACAAGGAAATAATGAGTGTTTGATTAGTCTCAAAACAGAGGCAAAATCTTCGAATTGAAAATAGAAAGGAGATCAAAACGAGAGTGTTGACTTACTTAGAGGAATGAAGTGAAGAGTAGGATCAACAAAGGGCTCTACAAGGGCTTCACCTCCAGAATCTAATTACAAGAAAAGGAAGGGTTACAAATGGAAAAAAGAGGAGCAACTGTTGGGAGAAAGGGCAGATGGAAAGTAGTGTGGCAGTGGAGGGTATTTTGAAAGAAACTGGCTTTAGTTTTCTCACTTAGGCACACACGGTGAAAATTAACAAAAGAAAAGGGGCTCACAATAATAATATTCCGTAATGATAAAAACAATAATAATAATAATAATAATAATAATAATAATAATAATAATAATAATAATAATACAACAACAAAACAAACAAAGAGTGCAAATCATTGAAATATGATCTTCAATAATTAAAAGTAAAATGTGTGTCTAACCACTACTACAATAATAATGATAATGATAATAATAATAATGATAATAATAATAATAATAATAATATAGTAATAATAAAAATATAATACAACTACTAAAAATACTAATGATAGAAAAAATCAATATCACTATTAATACTAATGCAACTAACACCGACGTTAATATTAATTCAAATAATAATATTAATACTAATTATTGTATTATTAATACTAATAATATTAATGATAAAAATACTAATAATATCATTAATAATCATAATAATTATCATTATTTTAATTCTAATAATAATAATATTATTATTATTATTAATTGAAACAAAATTAATATAACAACAGTAGTAGTAGTAATAATAATGATAATATTAATAATTATTATAATAATAACAAAAGAATATTAATTACAACAATATTAATAATAACTATAGTAATAATAATAAAAATAATATTAACTATGATAACAATATTATTATTAAAAATATTAACAATGGTAATAACATTAATAACAATAATATAAAAAAATACTAATAATGATAATATTAAAAATAATATTAATAATAATAATACTAAAATCATACTATTAACACTAATACTAATACTAATAATAATAATAATAATAATAATGATAATAATATAATAATAATATTAATAATAATAAAAATAATCATAATTATAATAATAACAATAATATCAATAGTACTAACTAAAATATTATTCATAATAATAATAATAATGATAATAATATTATTAATAATATTATTAATAATAAAAATAATATTTCGTGACAAAAATAGTAAAAATACTACTACTATAATGATGTATCGTGATAATAAAAATAGTAGTAATAATAATAATATAACAACTACACATTTTTAGTACATTTTTAATATTTTTTTTTATTTTTAAGATTTTATTCTCTTAATTATTATTTTTTAAATTTAAAAAATTATTTATAATAAAAAAATATTTTTTAGTTTTGTTATTTTACTAATTTTGTAACTACTTATTTGAATTTAAGTAATTACTTAGTTGTAAAGATAAACTAATAACACGTCAAACAGAAAATGCAAGTAATTATATCATAAATAAAAGTAAAATGTATGTCTAAATAAAATAATAATAATAACAATAAGACTATAGTAATATTTCGAAGTAATAATAATATCACTATAATAATATAATAATAATTATTATTATAAATACAATATAATTACCATAATAAAAAAGAAATTTCACTTCTCTTAATTTACTAATCTAGTAAATACTTTTTAAGTTCAAAAATTGTTGGAAGTCCCATATTGACTAGAGACAAGGCCAATTCACGATATATAAATTAAATGAGATGCAAACCTCACCTTACAAGCTGGTTTAGGAAATTTAGTTAGGATTAAAACCCACTTCTAACAAAGATATAAAGATAAATCAATAATAAAATAAATAAAAGTGTAAGTTATAATAGATTTTATATATATATATATATATATATATATATATATATATATTATATTATAGATAATAGATATAGTAGATATAGTAGATGTATATTACTAGTTAATTATAAAAATATTTTAATAACAAAAAAATTCAGGTGAAATATATTTTAAAGTTGTCCATGTTATATTTTTAAAAGCACTTTATTATGTGCTAGTAAGAAAGAGGATCAGAAACAATTAAAATTTTTTGCAGAAGTATAATCAATGAAAGAAAATAATTTACAATTATATACGAAAGAAATATGAAATTGATGCATGAGTATTTTGCTTACCTTATTTTATATTATTATTTAACCTGTTTTCTATAATACAGAGATGTACGAAGTGTTTTTTCTTCTAATATTACATAAATAGAATTTTAATTTTTATATTGATAAGAACATTTTTAGTTAATAAGTTTTTGTAATTTAAAATTAAATTAAAATCGAAGATAATATAATGTATAGACGTTGATAAGAAAATAAAATTTGTTTTTAAATAAAATTACATTATTACGTATGAATTCGAATATTATATTTTTATATTCGTAATAGTAATATTTCTAAACCATATGGCTGGTTGGGAGACTCGTCGGTTCTGTGTACTCATCACCACACCCGCCAAATCAGCTGTCGGAAAAATTAGTTGTAAATTGGAAAAAAAAGAAATGAAAGAGAAAAAGAATGGACGATACGTGTTTCTCTAATATAATATTTTGTATCAAATAGAACTCCAGGAGTTTTTTAACCGAAATATATCTTAGGTGTCGTCATTAATTTGAATATGAAATTATATTTTACCAAAAAAAATAGTATAGCATTATGTTGATATTATTTATTACTATAAATATTTTACTATACATAGTCTTTAAAAATGAAAACTATATCTTTTAAGTGTAGTTTGTGTAACACCTAAGTAGAATTACCCTACTACTGTATTATAAATTAGGTATGAAGTATTATATAAGATTCTATCCTGTTTTTAGATAATAAAATTCATGATTGTATCATATATCCATATTCAATTTCATTTTTCTACATTGGACAAAAATTAACCTCTAAAAGTCTAATTTCGGAGATGTATACATAAGATGCCGATGATTATTGAAATCATGCATCCTTCAAGAAAATTCTATACAGTGGATTCAAACAGCAGAAGAAATGGTATGGTTCCACCCAACCAAAACTAGTGGATTCATGCATTAAGAATAACACGACTCCATTAGGCCAACCCACCTTGATAGGGTTTTTCACTATAGCATTGTCATGTTGGTTCTCTTTTACATCAAATCTGGTTATAGGAACCTCTTCCAACTCTCATCACTCAAATCTTATTCTTTATATGGAATAATGGATCTTCAAAAATATTTTGAAGATGCCAAAACTTTATTTATAAAAGTATAAAATTTGAGGATGTCAAATATAATAAAATAAAATATAAACATTTTTACTTTTATATTAATTTTTATGTGTGTACAAAAACATCGGGGTAAAAGCCTCCCTCAAGGAGCATGAAGCTATGCTATTGTCTATATGAGTATGTGAGTTTAGTCTATTTATTATGATTTCACATCGGAAAACCATGTACCAATATATATATACTACACTATATAATACAACACTTCTCCTTAGAAATGATGATATTCATACAATTCACAAATTAACAATACTTTACAACAATAATCTCAAACGAAACTCATAAACTTATCACCATCACCACTGGAACATCATTTTCCCTTTTCATTCATACAATATGTTCAAACATAAAATAAAACAATTAATCCAATGGTTGTGTGGCACAAAAAAAAAAGATCTATATGCAATCTGACATTCATCATTAACACAAAATCATCCTTCCATGGCTTTCCTTCAACCATTGTATCAGATCATGACCTATTGTTTAGCAATTTTTAGCGTGAACTGTTACGTCAAGCAAGGACCAAGTTAAAGTTTAGTATTGTTTACCATCCTCAATCAGATGGTCAACCAGAGGTAATCAATCGTTGCCTTGAAACCTATCTTTGTTGCATGAACGGTTCCTAACCAAAGAAATGGTCCCATTAGTTACCTTGGACATAATTTTGGTTTAACACCAATTATAGTGCTTCCATAAAGATGATTTCCTTCAAAGCCTTTTATGGGCGACCTTTGCTTCTAAAATGGACTACAATTCCATCAAAAGTAGATAATGTGAATCAATTGCTATAGTTCCATTCAAAGCTTTTATATATATATATATATATATATATATATATATATATATATATATATATATATATATATATATATATATATATATATATATATATATATATTACTACACACTTTCTATTTTTTTTTCTTCTAATTGTTTGGTTTGTCATTAAATTCATTTACATCTCCAATAAGACTCTTAATTTAAGTGTTTAATAGCATAAACCTTTCTTTTACTAGGTAACATCAAAAAGTTATCTTATTTACTCTATTATTATTAATTTTTATTTCATTTGAAGAACCCTTTTTGTTTCGCTATTTCTCAACCATTGACCATGTTGATATTTGAAATTTTTTCTTAGATCTCTAATGTATTTTTTATCTTATTATACCTTTAATTATACATTATTTTCTTTTGTATAATTTCATTCAATAGTCTCTCAAATTGTTTCGAAGACAAAAATTTAATAATTTTTTAATATTTTTATTTTTATCTTGTAAAATACTATTTTGATATATTTTATATAATTACTTTTTTATTTTCTAACTCACGTGTTTAGCCTATTAACTCTTGCATCATAATTTGTCTTACCTTATGCATTTGTTACCCTTGTTTCACCAATTCCACCATATTACAACTCAACTAGAACCAGTACTTTTTCACATCATAATAAACAATTAAAGTAATACACAAATGACATACACAAGACTTGAACCTAGGGATGGCAAAATGAGCCGGGCCCGACGGGCCGGCCCGCTAGCCCGTCAGTAAATACATGGGTCAGGTCTAGAAATTCAGCCCGTCAACCCGAGACAGCCCAGCCCGTCAAGCCCGTTGGCCCGTCGGGCCAACCCGCGGGCCAAAACGGGCCGGCCCGCGGCCCGTATCACTTAATAAAAAAAACAGCACGTGCACATTTTTTCAGTATCCCTCCCTCACACACACTCTGCGCCCAGACACCTCACACACTCTACGATTGCGTCTCTTCTTCTCGACTCTTCTATGCGCTCACTTCTCCTCCACCCACGGCGTTCTGGTTCCATTTCAACTTCGTAGCGTTCTGGTTCCATTGCAGGGCTGTTTGTGTTGTGATAATTTTTTTGTTTAATAGATCATTGTTGTTGTATTCTTAATTGCAGGAGAACTTCTTTTGGTAATATAAAATTGGGACATTATTCAATCAACTAAATTTGAAATGAAAAAAATTAAAATCTGATTGGGCCACAAATTATACAGATGAGAAAAAACTGGCGGGCTGGCCCGCCAGCCCGTCAGCCCACCAGTCCGCGGGCCGGGCTCAGAAACGCAACCCGTTTTACCATGTCGGGCCAGCCCGGCCCGACCCGTTTAATACGGGCCAAAAACGGGCCGGGCTGCCCCGTTTTGACACCCCTACTTGAACCCAAGTCCTTTCAACATAACCAAGCTCACAATTCAAAAAGTCAATGCACAACCATTCATATTTCGTGATAATTCCTATACATATAAGATTATATTATCACTCCTCATGTTCAAGCATATAATTACTAAAATAATAAACAATTAAAGTAATACACAAATGACTTACACAAGATTTGAACCCACGTCCTTTTAACATAATCAAGTGCTCTCAACCACTTAAGCAAGTACTTTTCCACATCATAAGAACCGACATTAAATGTCATACAAACTCCAATTAACCGTATTTATTAAATAATTATTTATTTAATTATTTAAATTTCTCGGATCTTAATTATTTCATAAGGAAGATGAAATCCAATCATTGGATACTAATTCAGACTTGGAGATTAATGAACTACAATTGTCCATGTGTAGTATAGATGGCCTTATAACCAAGAAAACCTTGAAGTTGAGGGGCATGATTAAAATAACACCAATCCTTGATAAACCATGAGGCTTCCAACAATTTTATTTCTGCAACCTTGGTGCAAGACAAAGGATTTAAAGTGGCTACAACTCCTACTTATATCGTTGAAGTAGGAGATGGAAGGAAATTACGTTGCACAAGGCTTTGTTCAAACTTGTAATTATAAGTGCAAGGGTTACCCATCTTGCAGGATTTCTATGTATTTAATTTAGAGGGAGTTGATATGGCTTTGGGAGTTGCTTCGTTGTCTAGATTGGGAGAAATATGTGCCAATTTTAAGGAACTTTGAAGATACATTTGGAGAGATGATTTCATATTTTGAAGGGAGATGTAGATCTAACAAGGACGATTATTTCTTTCAATTCCATTTGAAAAGCTCATCAACCAGGGGAAAGGTTGTTATTGGTATGTCATATGTTGAAAGAAGAGGAAAATGAATCACCATTTTCTTATGCGTAGGTGCGAGAAGGGATGTTAAAAAAAATCAATACCCGTGGGTATCCAGGTGGAGAATATAAATGGATACCTACGAATAACGGGTACAAATATTTTTTATATCCGCATGTAAATGGGATGGGTACAAGTATCATAATATCTGTATCCATGGATACCTGTACTCGTTATACTTTAATCTAAATTTAAAAAAAAAATGTTAAAATACTCAATTGGTCCTCGTTTTTGTACCAAAATCTCAATTTCATCCTCATATTTTTATCAATCTCAACTAGATCCATATTTTGTAAATTAATAACAATTAGGTCCTTTCTGTTAGTACGAAACTAACACAATTAAGTAGGTGTCACGTGTCAGCTTCTCATTTTTTTTTTGTTTTTTTAAATTTTTAAAATTTTTTTAGAAAATATTTATGTCACATGTCACGTTTGGAGTGTGTCACGTATCAATCTATTATGGTGACACATGTCAAGTTATTATATGAATTTTAATTTGGTCCTCATTTGTTAATCTGACTTGATTTTAATTTCAAATGTTTTTAAAAATTTACATACTCTCCAAATTTAGACCAAATTTAAATTTTATAAAAGTTATGCTTATTTTTATTAAAAATGATATTAAAATTGTTATAAAATTTAACTTTTAAATATTTGAATAACATTAAGTTTATTTAATATTAAAATTTTAAATATATTTATTTTATCTTGTTATAAAATTGTTTTAAAGTTTTACATCTGAATTTACAAAATTGTTATTTTTCAGTCAACTCTAACAATTATATAAAAATTGTTGATATATAATATTATACAAATACTTTTCAAATATAAATTTATCAATCTATATATTTATAATTTTAAAATTAAATTTAAGTAAAGTTTAATGTAAAATATAAATTTAGATAACCTTAATATTATTAAAAATATGTAATAGAAATATGACTTTTAATAAACATATTATCATAACATATGTATAAAAGTTAAATTTGATCTAAATTTAGAATACATGAAATTGAAAATTTTTAAAAAAATTAGGACTGAAATCAAATCAAATAAACAAATATGAAACCAAATTGAGATTCATACAATAACTTGACACGTATCAACATACTAGTTGGATAGATACATGACACATTACAGACGTGACACATGACATAAATATTTTTTAAAAACCATTAAAAAAATTAGAAAAAAAAAAAAAAAAACGAGAAACTGATACGTGACACCAACTTAACTATGTTAGTTCCATACTAACGAAAAGTACCAAATTGTTATTCATTTGCAAAAATGTGGACAAAAAATGTGGACATAATTGAGACTAATAAAAATATAAGGACCAAATTGAAATTTTGGTACAAAAACGAGGACCAATGAGTATTTTAACCAAAAAAAATATTAAAAAAAATGATTAAAACATTAACAAATTGATAATATGTAAATGTGTTACTCTTTATCAATCGATTTTAAAATATCTTTATTTCTTTATAAATTGTCATTCAACACTCTTGAAATAGGTTATCTATGTACTTTGTTTGAAATTTATGAATGTTATACAATATATTTTTATTTAAATTTATGGTTAAAATATATTATTAAATACTAAATTTTTCTTTTGTAAATATTCGCGGGTACTAGTGGATATTAAAAAAATATACAGGTACCCGCATAATAGATATCCACATGAATATAGATATAGGTACAAGATGAATATTTATCTAATGGGTAGGGTACGAATCCCATATCCTACCTGTCCCATTGACATCCCCATAAGAATTTGACTTAATTTTTCAAGAATTACTAACATTACCACCCCATAGGAGGGAGGTCAATTGAAGGAGGGGTCTCAAATTCCTAACATTAGACCTTATTAATATCCCTCATTGTCAAAATAGAGATTGAAAAAATTATGGACGATATGTTACAATTTGGTATAATAAGACCGAATATTAGTCCTTATTCTAGCTTGATTATTTTAGTGAAGAAAAAAAAAAGAAGGATGGCGTTTTTGTGTTGATTATAAGGCTATCAATAAGATTATTGTTCCAGATAAATTTCCTATTCCTATTATAGATGAATTGTTGGATGAATTAGGTGGTGTAGTGATCTTTTCTAAACTAGATTTAAAGTCTGTTATCACCAGATTCACATGAGAGATGATGATATTTATAAGATTACTTTTAGAACTCATGAAGGACACTATAAGTTTGTTGTTATGTAGTTCACACTTAGTAACACCCCTTATATTTTTCAAGCTCTTATGAACGAAGTGTTGAGACCCTATTTGAGGCGATTTGTTTTGATATTCTTTGATGATATCTTTATTTATAGTAAAAGTGAAAATGACCATCAACAACATTTAAGGGTTGTGTTATCCCTTTTGAAGGAACATACTTTGTTTGCCAACTAGAAGAAGTGCACATTTGGTTAATTATAGTTGGAGTATTTAGGTGATATTGTCTATTCTCAAAGAGTTGCGACCGATTATAGGAAGGTGGAGGCTATGATTGATTAGCCACCACCAAAGGATGTTAAGGGGTTGCGGGGTTTTTTTCGGGTTAACATGATATTATTGCTTGTAAATAATTATGGAAGAATTGCTCGTTCATTGACTCAATTATTGAAGAAAGATAATTTTAGTTGGACGGTAGAGGCACAATCAACTATGGATAATTTGAAAAGAGCCTTGGTCAAGTTACCTTTTTTTGAAGGTTCCTGATTTTTCTAAACCATTTTGTAGTTGAAACAAATGCATCTAACCCAGACTTGGGGCAGTGTTGGTGCAGGAGGGACGCTTGGTTGCTTTCCTAAGTCAAACTCTTTCAATAAGGATTCAAGCAAAATCTATATATTAGAGGGAATTAATTAATGGCCATTGTGTTAGCTTTTCAAAAGTGGTGCCATTATTTGTTGGGGAGTCATTTCATCATTACCGATAAAAAAAAGTCTTAAATTTTTAATGGAGCAACGAGTTTTGGGGAATGAGTATTTGATGTGGGCTTCAAAGTTAATGCGGATGGATTTTGAAATTCAATATCAGTCAGACAAAGAGAATGGAGTGGCTAATGCACTTTCAAGGAAAATGATTTTCTTAGCTTTGTCTACGGTGCATTTGACTGACTTTGTTGACTGGAATTCGGAACTGCAGCATAATCCTTACCTCCAAGGTATTATACATGATCTTATACAAGACTCCCAATCCCATCTTGAATTTCTATTTAGGAATCAAAAGTTATTCTATAAAGGCATGCTTGTTCTTGTTGGCTTTTTAATAAATTTAAATGTATTAGCCATTATGGGTAACTAAACGTTGTAAAAAACTAGCTGTTGTGAGTAGTTAATACACTAGCCGTTGGAGTCTAGGTAATCAATGAGTTAGTCGTTTATAACCGTTTATAGCCGTTTATTGTCGTTTATAGCCGTTTTGAGTACAACGATTAGGAAATGTGAGTCTATAAATTTTATGATGTATTGTATGAATGAAAAACAACAATAAGAGGTGAATAAAGTTTTTAAACAAGTAGAGAGTTATTGTCTACAAAGTGATATCAAGAACCAGATAGCTTGAGTGTTTAAGTGGAAAAAGAAGAAAGCTAGAGAGCTTGAGTGTTTGAAAAAAGAGAGCTAGAAAGTTAAGTGTTTGAGAAAAAAAGATAGTGAGATGGCCACTTTTACAAACAATGTTTCCCTACTAAAGTTGACAAAGGCTGTCAACTATGACAATTGGAGTCTAAAAATGAAGACTCTTCTTGGCTCATAAGAAAATTGGGAGGTGGTTGAAGATGGTTTCGATGAACCAGCCAACACTACAGGTTGGTCAAATGTCCAGTTGAAAGTGCTGAAAGACGCACATGTGAAGGATAAGGCAGCTTTGTACATCCTGTACCAAGCTGTGGATGAGTCTGACTTTGAGAAAATTGCAAGTGTTAAATCTTCAAAAGAAGTGTGGGGCATATTGGAAAAGATGTATAAGGGAGATGACCGAGTGAAGCAAGTGCGACTTCAAACACTTAGAGGCGAATTGGAGAGCATGAAGATGAAGGAGACAAAAGGGTAGCCAAGTGCATAACTCGGGTTGAAACTGTGGCGAATCAACCTAATAGAAACGGAGAGATGCTGCCCGCTAGCTTAGTTGTGAAAAATATTTTGAAGTCTCTAACGGATGACTTTGAGAACGTGGTGTGCGCAATTAAAGAGTCCAAAGACTTGCCAATGCTCACGGTTAAAGTGCTTGTCGGGTCTCTTGAGGCATATAAGCAGCGAAAGAAGAAGTAGAAGGTTGAGCCACTTGATTAGCTAGTCCAAATAAAGGGAGACTTAAAACACTCAAACGATACCGAGAAGATATAAGAAGTGGTCCTGGTGGTAGAAGCCAAGGATAGAAGAAGAGAAAACACAATCCGGTCAACAAAATTGGCATGGAAGAGGATGAGGTCCATGGAAAGGAGGTTAATCAATCAACTCAAACGTTGAGTGCTTCAAGTGCGGCAAGTATGACCATTATACAAAGGGGTGCTACTCGGGCAAGTGTTTCATTTGTGGTAAGTCCAAACGTTTTGCCAAAGATTGTAAATCTGAAAGTAAAAAAGGAAGAGACGATCAACCTCACAAAAGATGTTGAAGAAAAAGTGAACATTGTTGATGATGGCGCATAGCTCGGGAGTCGAGCATAAACAAGTGGAGAATTCGCCAAGAAGACCAAGTAGCATGGAGAATTCAACAAGAAGGCTAAGTATCATTGTTAACTCGACAAGGCAGTCGAGTACCGTGGATAGGGCAAGATAACTGAGTAGGTTGCATAGGCTGATGAAACATGTAGATACCCCAGACAACAGAGTGGAGCATGAGCCAACTTGGTTAACTTGGTGGAACGCTACATAGCTTAGATAAGTTGGTGGAGTAAGTGGATTACTTAGATAGCTCGATGGAGCATATGAAAAGCTTGAGTAGCTCTGAATTTCAAGAAGATCTTTTAATCCAAAGGTTAGAGATTTCAAAAAAAGACTTACAACATAGTATTGAAAAGGAAGTTAGAGACAATTTAATTCTACAAGCAAGCTTAGAGAGAAGGAAACAAGCTTTGCAAAAGTAGTGCTTGGAATTTGAAGAACATGTTTCAAAATTGCGAGAACAATTGCAAGTTGAAAAAGATCTGAGAGCTGCGCTGTAGGTGCAAGATGAGAAGTGTCGACTTGAAATGGACGAGGAGATTGAACGCAACAATACATGAGTGTGGTATGATCTTTCAAAAGCATTTCGACCTAATGACAAGAACTCAGTTAATGACAAGTCGACCACACATACAAAAAACCCAATAAGTAACAAATCGGCCAAAGAGAAGAACAAGTCTACAACTAAGAATGCAAAAACTGAGATAGTAGAGAACAAGTTAACTACAAGAAAAACGAAGTACAGGTCAACCATAGAAAAAGTGAAAGGGAAGTCAGCCATGAAGAAAGCGAAAAACTTAACTACTCATGAAAGGGACAAGTATAATGTGAGAATAGTTATTACACGTGGGAAGTCGTGATGAAGAATAAAAGAACATAGATGGAGAACAAAAGAAGCATTTAAGTTTACGGGAGATTTTTGTTGGGTTTTAAATAAATTTAAATGTATTAGTCATTATGGGTAACTTGTCGTTGTAAGAAACTAGCCGTTGTGAACAATTAATGCACTAGCCATTTGAGTCTAGGTAGTCAATGAATTAGTCATTTATTGTCGTTTATAGTTGTTTTGAAACAACTGTTAAGAGTCTGTAAATTGTATTGTGTATTATGAATGAACAATACAACACAAGAGTTGAATAAAGTTTCTTTTACAAAGTGAGGTTTATTGTCTACTGTTCTCCCTAATATATCTACTCAGATACCTAGTTTATTGCATGAATTTCATAATTCGTCCTTAGGAGATACCTAGTTTATTGCATGAATTTCATAATTCGTCCTTAGGAGGACATTTAGGTTTCTTTCGCACGTACAAACGCACATACTAAGATATCTACTCACCCTATATTGTTCGAAGATTTGAAGCTACAGATCACACCAGCTGCGGTTCGTGAAGTTCGTAATTTAGCAAATGGACTCGCTGAAGTGTTAATTCAATAGGAAGGTTTACCCAATCTTGAAGCTACATAGGAATCAGTGGACACCATTTTAAAGCAATTCCCTTCTGTTTTTTTACCTTGAGGACAAGGTGACTCTTTTAGGGGGAGTAATGTTAGACCTCTTATTAAGAAACATTATAAAAGGAGAAATCAGTTATAGGTAAGGTAGAATGTGTGGTGGTTATTTGGCAGTTAGTATGTTATATTAAGTGTTGGTATATCAAGTGTTGGCAGTTTCTTTTATTTGGGTGGCAGTTGTTATGTTTCATAATTGTCATAACTGTTTTTGGGACAATTATGGGGAAAGAGAGAAAAGGAAAGGAAGGAAGGAGGGTAGGGGATTAGAGTTTAATTATAGGAAGTGGGAGGGAGAGACCAAGCTTTCGAATCTTGGCTGTTACTGTAACGGTTGTATTGCAAATTTCCATTCCTATTGAATAATAATTCCTAGTTCTGGTGTGCCTAACCAAAATTGGTTCTATTTCTAACTTATTAAAATTGTCATATCAGTTGGTCTCTATCAGTTGCCTGCATCAACAAGAATGATAGAAAAAACAGTAGGTACAAAACATTCAAGACTGATTCTTGATTGACTATATTACTAACAAGAACTGTTTCTGCCAATGTGGTAGAAGACAAGGAGTTCCCTGATTTTAACCTTGAGAACAAGGTGAAACTCTAAGAGGGGGTAATGATAAGTTTGGTATTGTGTACAGGAGAAGTAAGAAACCAAACAGTTAATACAGTTATAATTTTATAACTGAAACAAACATTATATATAGGGTATATTTGAATTGCAGTTAGAAAAGTTAAGTTTAGTCGAATAAAACAAAAAATCCCATTCAACTGAAAAGCTTTATGGTGTTACTTTGAGAGCAACCTACGTTTGGTGTCAATCAAATAGAAAAAATTTGCCAAATATCATTGTGTAACTTTCAATACAAAGTAAATTTGGATTTGGACTCCCAAACGTAAAACCAATCATACACATAGTCTCATAGGTGTAGGAGAGGGGGTCTGGTCTGTCTTTGTGGGTTAGGAAGGGCTAAGGAGAGTGAAGTCTCTCAAACACCTCATTACTGTCTGTTGTAACACACATTCTTGTTCTTGTTTCTAATTCCTTATCACATTGGTAAATAACTAGAGTCCAATAGAAATAAAAGTGTCCTTTCCGTATATCAGCTCTATCACATTCCAACATTTAAGACCACCAGTTAAGGGTGGAGCATAAATATGACTGTTAGCAGTGAGGAACTAACTCAGATGAACAAGTAATACTTTAATTTAATTTCAATGGATAATAAGTTATTATTTCACTATGAAGTCAACATGTATTTACATTTTGAATCATTCCTGCACACAAACTGACGATCAAACATAGAATGGAATTTGAAGTAAAAATTATCTATGACTAAAGGAAAATCAGAAGTGCTGAGAATAACACATCAGTATAGGTTCTGGGTCCATGAGAGGCAATTTATCAATAATGTACATAAGCAACCTATTTAAATTCTTCAGCTGCTCACGCAGATTCAAAGTCATCAGGTAAAAACCATTAGCGCTGAGGATAAGACATAAGCGAAGGATCTGACACAATCAGAGGCAACTTGTCAACATACGTAAATAGTCTTTTTAGGTTCTCCTTGTTTATTGAAGCCAAGTCTTTTATCTCATTGTTGTTCAAGTAGATCCAAAGGTCACCAGAATTTACTCTTTGAAGACTATCCCGACAGAAAGGGCAAGATTGAGATCTTGAATGCCTAAAAAATAATAAAACTTAATCCTTGAAATGTAAACAATGTGGTAGCAGTTTTTAATTATATATTACTATTATTTGCCTTCCAAAGAAAAATGTTTGAAGTTTGCGAAAGGTTTGGGAAAACAATGTGGGAACCATATCATAGTGTAACAGAAATTACAATGTGCTCACCAGTTCCTGTAGCATTTCATACACAAAGTGTGGTTGCAATTGGGCAAGACAACCTTGTTGTTCATCTCCATGCAAATACCGCATTCTTCTTCTCTCTCAATATCAATTTCAGATAGTTTTCCTTTTCTTACTATATCTTTGTTCATGTACTTTTTAGCAAATAAATCTTTTTGTTTTCTTTCTTCTACATCAGTGATTCCTCTGTGGAGTTGAAGTAAAGAGGGAAAGATCACACCTGTTGTTAAAGAGTGCAAGTAAAAACAATTATATCTGGAGTTTGAGCCACTTTTCTAAAGGAAAACAAAACCATCCAAGTGTTTCTTAAAGATATGACATGATTTCAAATTAGACTTTTCTTTTCAGGTTAAAAAGGAGTTTTACTTCCTGGTGAGGGGAAGGGATGACAAAAATCAGTCAATCTTGAATTCAATCCCAAGGACAGACATTGTGAGGGGACTTTGTGCAACATAGGCTAAAGCTCTCTGACCAAAATTCACTTACCATAGAAATCCTTCAGACTGGTTTTTCTCTCATAAATGGACATGGTTGTCTTCCCATCCTCATATACCTGGGACAATTTCATCACTTTATTACATGCTTCAACAAAAAATGGAAGCATTGGTCAAGACTATTATATTTTAATGTGGATTACAAGTTTAAGGGGTAGGAATTTCACCTTGTATATGAGAACTCTAAGCAATCCCAAGGCTCCAGCAAGATGACAGTCAGTCCACTGAACCAGAAAAAGAAAGAATTGAGCAGCTGGACTATAAGACAATCTCATCTGTAAGCAGGCTCCATCACTTTCTCTTGGATAATCAGAAGCACTGTGCAGAAACAAGGTTGCTTAATAATGAATAGGTTAAAAACAAATACGTAAAAAATCTATTTTCTAAGAAAAGAAAAATATTATTGAAAAGAGAACATTAACATCTAACACACCCAATTCATGCCCGAACTCCACACTCATAGTAGCTAAATGAAGGATCCATCTTGAATCCCCACGTAAATTTATCTCATTTTAGTGAGTCACAAGAACAAGTCTCACACATTAGTGTTCTTAACAGAAATTGATGTCTTCAACAGAAAAATAGAACTATAATTGAAAGTTAAAATTGAAAACAGCAACTTAGAGAGCCTATACAAAAGCATGCGTAACAGTGTAAGCTCATTTGTTTAGAAAAAGTGAAAGGCAATGTACGCTTGAATTTTGTATAGAAAGCACATTAACAGCTGGAAAACAATAAAATAATGGAGATGCACCTGAAATCTTAATGGGGGGCAATGTATCCTTGAATTTTGGCCAAAAGCACCAACCGATGCTTTGCAAAACTTTGGGGCCATGTTTGGAAACACTAGTTTAGAAACTAGCTTTTAAGTTTTTGACTTATAAGCTAGCGAATAGCTGATCGGTTATAAAGTTTGAATTGATAAATGTATATTATGGTGCAATTGTAATTTTAGACTTTTAAAAATAATTAAATTTTTATTAAACTTTTCAGTATTTTTATCTCATTTTTTAGAAATTATATATATTTTTCCAATGTGGAGAAATAATTTTATTCACACTAATTGGCACAATAAGTATTAACTATTTTTTTTTAAATATAAATTTATTTTAACTTGAACTACATAAAAATTTAAAAAATACTACAACAAATATTAAAATTAGTAGACTAAGCATAAAATATTTTAAACTTTGACAACATCCTATTAGAAATATACACGACAATTCCTAAACGATAGAAAAATATATTAAAATATAAAATATAGTAATAAAAAATTTAAATAAATTACAAACTGCTAATTTATAAATTACAAACTCTTGAGATAAAATACATTTAAAATGTTTTACCAAATATTTTTGAATTACTTAAACTAGTTTATTAGCTATTTGGATAATATCTTACTTTACCTTATCAAACACAATTTCTTGTTAACACCGTCAAAGAAAAAAAATAATGAAATGACACAACACTTAAATGGACGTGCGTGGCCAGTTTTCAATTACGAAAATGACAAAAGCAGAACATACTTGATAAAGGAGTTGAAATAAATAAAGATATATAAAGCCAACCAAAGGAGCCTCCTTAGTACTTTTTATATACACAATATTCAACCGATTCCAAACTTTCCTTTCTTCACCCTCAGTAGGACTCAGTGTGAATTCTGTGCATAATGAACTTTCAACATTAGTTTAGCATTTGGTTGAAATTTAATTTAAATAATAAAAGTTTATTTAGTCCCGAAATTGCATCTCCGCGTTGTATTAGTATGTAATGTTGTTGGAAATTTAAACAACAAAACTGAACATCTTATAAAAAAAATTCATAAATTCATTGTATGATATAGATTAACATCATTAACGTTGTGTTTATCTGAAGAATTCTTTTTCAAGAATTTAAGTCACACAATAACTAAAGAAGAAACAGTTAGAACACTCTATTATTTTATCGTTTTAAAATTTTGAGTGGAAGACGATGCAATTCTTTATGCGAATTGTTCTCTGTCTACTAAATCCCTTCTAAAAACCCGTCAAAAACCATTATACTAACGCTAAAAGACCTCTAACACTATTTAGAGTAGGTTTTGTTTAAATATCTCAAATTAACTTTTCCTTTTCTATTTTATTTACATATCTTAAAAAATGAATTAATTTCAAGAACTCAAATGACATCTAAATATCTGACTTCTTTTTTCAAATTTCAAGAACTATATTTACGAAGGAAATACGTAAATGACACGCACACTTGCTATTTTCTCAAATTAGAACAAACCAGATTCCATACCTACACACCGACAAATCATTTCAAAAATTCTAAAAATAGAAGCAAAAAAAAAAGCACAAATTCCATATCTGACATCCAATTCGCAGGTTCGAATCCTCACTTCTCTTTGTTTTCAATTGGGACGTTATCCCCTAATATTTCCTAAAAAAACTATAATTTAAGAAAAAACTACAATTACCAACTCAACAGTCCCTAATTTCTGAAACTAATCAAAACCGAAACAGTTCAATTCCACAAACAAAAACAAAATCAAAATCAAAACCATTAGTAAATATTATTGCAGAGAGTGAAGGGTGAAGTGAATTACAGAGTATTCGCAAAGAGAATGTCGGCTTCAAGAGCTTTGAGGGAATCCTTGAAGGACTTTCGCATCTCTGATACGCTATCACTGTTCCTTCTTCTTCTTCTTCTTCTTCTTCACGAGAGAACAATTAACTCATTCGATGAGAAATAGCACGTGACGACGAAACACCTACTCAAAAACTTGAACCGGTTCCTGGGTTCCTCTTAGAGAACAAGTCGAAGAAGAATTTAACGGAAGCGAATTTAAGAGGAAGCGAGGGCGGAACGAGCGAAAGAGGAAAAAGGTTCGTGGGTCTGTGGGTTTTGGCTTGAAGCACACGTAATCGCTTTATATATATCTCATCTTCATCATTATTTTATTATTATCTGTGATTACCAAATTAAAAATCCTAGAGTTGAAGAGGATATGATTAGGGTTTAATCAAAGTATCGCAAACTGTCAGAAGATTTTTAATCACGCCGTTAATACAGATTATTTCGTATTGTTATGTGTTTACTTATAATTATTTTTAAGAAGATTAGATTACCTTTAACTCTCAATAAAATATTGACTGGAAAGTTAAACTTAACAAACTTAATTATGAAAAAAAAAATAAAGAATGAACCGAAAGTATTAAGATATTTATCTTAGAATTAAACAATTTTTTTTCTTTCTAAACGGGTCTGAAATTAGTAGTTTTTCTTGAATAAAGAAAGTATTAAACTATTTATGTTAGAATTAAACAATAAACAATTATTTTTCTTCCAAGACGGGTATGAAATTAATAGTTTTTCTTAAATACTTTTTACATCTAACGTTTAATAAAATGTATTCACACACACAAATACACATACTCAATCAATACAAGCGCAATTATCCTTAATTATAAAAAAAGGGTATTGATCTAAAATCCATGTGCTTACGAAAATAATTCATAAGTATGAAAATGTAAATTTGACACGCATAAAAATTTTCTTTGAGCTGCATAATGAAATGACGTTGAAATACAAAAACAAAAGTTAAATAGAATTGCAAATGATTAAAAAGAATTAGGGAAAATAATTTTAAAATTAATGGTTTTCTTACCACATAAAGAAAATTCGAACTAAGCCTATATTGAATTAATCTGCAATACATTGATAATTTGGAAAAAAATAAGATTATGTGAAATGTTTGAAAAAATAAAATATTAGAATTGGAGATTTGGTAGGAAATTAGGGAAGTGACACTATGATTGACGTGTTGGGTATTTAAGGGATAAATAAATGCGTCGCTGACATAGTGTTCAGTATAACCTTCCACATGGTTCTCTTTCTATTCTTCGCTCGGTGGAAAAAAGTTGTTTATTATGATAAAGAGCGGACACAAAAGTGGGCCATGTTCTTCACTGACCGAGTTACTACATTCATTAATCGATTAAAAATAAAACAGGAAAAATGAAAACAATAAAAACATAGTCCAGGTGTATATGATTTCACTACATCTGTTATATTCTACACAGTTCTAATAATAATAATAAATTATTATTATTATTATTATTATTATTATTATTATTATTATTATTATTATCCGTAGGTATATCTATGATTTTTAATTACAATCCATAAGATAGAATGTAAAATGAATTATAATTTTTTATTTTGAATAATGAAAGAAAAAACATTTGAAAGTAGAGATGAATACTTTTTTATTTTTAATTGAAAGTGATAATCAGAATTAGTTTTTAATTGAAGAGAAATATTAAAGACATTAATATTAGATAGTGTTGAATTGTGAATATTTATATATATATAATAATATATTACTTTTAATATTTATGAATCATTATAATTTGATTTTTTGTATTATTTATAATTTAAAATCATATATATATATATATATATATATATATATATATATACTATTAAATATAATAGTTTTTAGTTAAAAATTGAACCAAACAAAGAAATAATAAAGATATTCACGCGTGTTAAATGATAGTCATTTATTATGAGATGAGATGGAAAGTTTTATTGTGAATATATATATATATATATATATATATATATATATAATAAAGTTTTAATCCACTATATTTAATTTTGATAAGGAGAGTTTTAAATTTCATGAATTTAACGTTTTAGATATAGACACCTCACTAAATAATTAATAATTGAATTTTTTATATTTGACTTTTAATATTGAAAAATTATTTGGCTTTTCAGATCATACTTCTATAAAAGTATTGTTTCATTCAAAAAGAAACAAATAGAGTGTGTTAAAATAGAGATAAGAGATACCATTTTATAAGATCAAAATTTTATATGTCACGTGTGTTTATTGATGAAATCTTAGTAGATTGAAAAGGACATAATAAAGTTTTACATGTTTCTCTGAAACACATGAACTATGTCATAGCATGTATGCTTATTGATAATGGAATGTAACGTTAAAGTTTGGATAAATTACCTTATGATAAGAACTTTTTATGAAAGTAAAAGAGAATTAACGGAAGAAATAGAGTTGTCGGTTCAAGTAGGGTCATGCACGTTTCAACTAAATTTTTAAGTAAGGGATATATTACCTGCATATAACTATTTATTGAAAAGAACTTGGATACACTCTACTGCTTCGATACTTTTTTCTTTACATTAAAAGTTGAAATTTGTAATAGAGGACAAAGTGGTTATAGTTTATGGAGAAGAAGATCTATTGGTGAGTGGACCATCATCTACATGTTACATTGAAGTTACATATAAGAGGCTTCAAAAACCTATTTTCAAGTTTTGGAAATTGCGAAGACTATTTAGATATGTTAAAGTGAGTCAATTCGACTTACACGGGTTGATTCATCACAAGTCGGGTTTAAAATTAGTGAACTCAACCCGGCTTACTTTCTGGTGAGCCAGAAATCTTACAACCCGGCTATAAAAAAAAATTAAAAAAAAATCATATTTGTAATTTTTTTTCTTCTCTTTTTTTATCTATTGCAGAATAATGCCTATAAAAAAATTGGTGATTTATGAGATGGATGCTACAACCGATCTAACATATGAGAGACATATTACATCATCTTATATTAGATCGGTTCTGGAACCGATTTAATACACGCACTAGAACCGATTTAATATCCACTTTTTGTACTAGTGTGAAAGGAGTTAGTTCTTTTGTAGCATGATCATATCTTCTCTAATTAAATATGATTGTATAAGATTATAAATGATTAGGTCCACTAGAAGCACATAGGAAATTTCAAACATTAGTTTTGTTATTAAATCATTTTGTCATGGGACTTACTATTTTCACCTTGGTACAAATTTTGGAACTTATTAACCAAATTATTGATGTGGAAATTAGTTTTTTTTAAATAGCATAGCTTTTTTATATTGTTTGTTTAGGTCCCAACCCATCTAATACGTTTAGTTATATACAAAAAAAAAAAAAATTCTCGAACCTGCCATTTGACCCTTCAGATTCAGAATCAGAAACACATCCACCATTAGATGGAAGCAGAAAAACATCATATTCTCTATCCACCTCCCTTACTTCCCTATTGTTCCATTTTTGCTTCACCTTTCTTGATGAGGACCCATATTCATCTGAACCCTAGGAAACCTGCAAGCAAATATTGTATATACACCAAAATGAGAGATTCACAACAGCAACCAAACTATTCACATCAAGAACAAAAAATAACAAACCTCAAAATAGCCACATAAACAAAATCCCAACATGGCCACCATCAAAGTAATAGAACCCATTTTTTACCCCCAAAACAATAAACCCACAGTCTGAAACGATAAAAGCATGAACTTTTGCCAAAGACAGTGGACCATTGAACGACGGCTACAACGTCAATGGTGTTGCGGGGGCGACGACGGAAACCCCTCAATGGCGACAACGCTTCAACGCCGCGACAACGCCGTTCTTGCTTCGACTGGGTGGTTCGTGGTGCAGCGACAATGGTGGTTCGATGCGTCGAGGTCGTGGTTCGTGGCATTGAGATCTGCAGCAGAGCAAAACAAAGATGATGAACAGTGGTGGATGCACGAAAAGAAAGAAAATGCAGAGCAAAACAGGGAAGAGGAGCAGTGGTGGATGCACAGTGAAACGCGTAAAAGAAAGAAAATAAAGAGTTTCGCAGATTTGAGGAAAAATATTAGATCGGTTGTTAACATAACTGATTTAATATATGGAAAACTGATAACTTTTTTTGATTTAAAAAAGTTATATTAGATCGGTTTCTCATAACCGATCTAATATAATTCACATTATTTTTAAAATTGCCACCGCACCTTTTGTTAGATCGGTTCCTCTACAACCGATTTAATATGCTGATCTAATATCTCTTTTTTGTACTAGTGTCACTGTCCTGCATGTTCAATTTGAAGCCTTCCAAATTGACTATGTCCCTGCTTTTATAAAAGATAAACCAAATAATAGAGGTTTTAGCCCAAGTCATCAAAACCACTTGCATAATGATGATAAAAAGAACAAAGAATATGAAAAATATAACACTCTAACAACATCTTAGTATCTTACTGCCACTTATAACAAATTAGATGATAGCATAGCAAGGATCCAACTTTGTAGTCAAAACAAAAAAAGGTAATTAAAAATAAAGTCTCACTATTGAAACCTTTGCATCATCAATTTTAAAACTTATTTAAGTAGTATTGAGCATATACGAATGGTGACATATTACGAGCCCATCACAGTTATTTTAAATATAATAAGGATCCCAACAACAAGAACCTGAATATATATGAGATTCAAGTTCCAACATGGCATACAATAATCATGATTTACTGCACTCAACATAAATAAGTTGTCAAAATCATGTGCATATGAATCTCAGAAACATTTTAAAATTTCAACGTTTACTCTTCTCTAACAAGCTTGAAAGCAAAACATCAAACATAACCCCCAACAAACCTAAGCAACCATAATTCCCTAATAAACCATAGAAAAATCATTCATAATCAGTCCCAAAAGTACTTATACACAATTTAGTAACAAAAGCCAGGATAAGAAACCCCAATCATACCTTCAATTTCAGTTTCTTAGCATGTTTAGAAGTATGTCTTTGAGAAAGCTCCCTGCTTTGTTGATCTTGTCAAAATTCTAATAAATTTCCTTTAGCATCCATACATAGTTTTCTAACCCAAAATGCAAATGATCCTTGAGAGTGAATGAAATGACGAACATCAACGATGTATGAAAACAATGGAGGGAGATAGGCAAAAAAAGGAACAACACTGCGGAGAAAACACGAGCACGAAGAAAAAAATGAACAGTAACAACACAAAGAAAAACAAGCCTAAACCTCTTGAATGCTCAGGTGATCATACACATTAAAATTTCTACAACTTGACAAACCACCCAATTTGAGTCAATGAGGGGAATGCAGAGCTCATAACTCTCAAATTGCTAAAGACATATAAGGGACAAGGAAAAGCCTAGGGAAAATTTCAAGAGGAAAAACAAACAAAATCACCCGTAGGAGTTCAATAAAGTGAAATTGACCTATAGAAAGGAAAGTCGCCTCAGATGTTGACCACCATCGAATGGACAACAACGTCAACCACCGTTGCCGTAGAGGAGTGAACAACCACCACCGATGGGCACCACCGAATGACCACCATTGCCTTTTTTGGGTTAGTAGCTTGCAATCAACCAAATGAGTGACACCAATATCGACCACCACCGAATGGGCCACACCAACTTACACCACCGTCGTCGCAAAACGACCGACTAACACCTATGAGCACCACCACGACGAACATAAATGAAAGAGAAGGGAACCGCGAGTGGATAGATGCACGTCAAAAATGAGAATGAGAAGATGATTAGGGATAACATTTTCTGATTTGAATATTAACTTAACTTTAAAACAATTAATTTTATTAAATTAGGGTTTTTTTAATATAGGTGGGTTAGTGGGTTAGCTCACTATAACCCGGCTCGAACCCGCATAGCCCGTGGGTTAAGTGAGCTCAACCCGTTTTGACCCATAACCATAAAAAAATTTATTTTTCTAACTCGACCCGGCTCGAATCCGTGGTGAGCCGGGTTGACTCATGGGTTCCGGCTCACATTGACATCTCTACTTGATAAAAACTCATTTTAGGTTTAGCAATATATGGTGTGATGGTGATTAAGCAAATACAATGAAGATTCTCACTAGACATTAATCCAAGGCTCAAAGAGAAGAATAGAATGTCACTTAAACAAGAAAAAAAAAGTACACAAATACATGTTACACGAGAATTGAAAATACATAATAGTAGAATAAAAGATGAACAAAGATGGAAGCCAAGAGAGGGGATGAGGATGCAAAGGTAGCACGCAACTTAGGGGGGCACTAAGGTTGACCAACCTAAGATAAGTGGGGATGCTACCACTTGAGTTCTAGTTTCAAGATAAGACTAGAGGAAGAAGACACTCTAAGAAGAGAGTTCTCTCACAAGGTGGTCAAATATAAGTATATAACTTCAAAATATTCAACCCATTTTAAGAGTCTTTAAGAGCCCCTTATGTAGTTGAGGGTGAGAGGTCTCTTACCAATAATACAAAGCTAAAGGATGTACACATAAAAAGACTAATTAACCTTCTAAAAACTAGGTCTAAAGGAGGTTTCTTGAAAAGGAGAGAACCCTAGCTTAGTCTTTAAGCCTCTCATGTGCGCCCTTGACCTTCTAGAAGAAAATGTCAACTCTAAGCTCTTGCTCTCTCCAAATATACACCCTTCATTTGTGGTCCCAAGGTTAACACTCTCATATACTCCATGTAGTGCAATCCTTTTCCTTATTGGCATAAGCTTACCCTACAAAACAAATAACCAAAGAATCAACATGTCAACTTAAGTCAAGTCAACTAAGGTCAACCAAAGTCAAGTCAGCAAAAGTCAACTTTAGGAAAGTCAACATAATGAAATGGAAAACAAAGATAAAGAAGAAGGTTCTCTAAGGCTTCATGGTGAGTCATTGACTCGTGACTACTTATGTTTAGTCATTTCCTATAAACCCTTACCTATTAGGTGTATCTTTGATGACGACAAAAGTCTTATTAAAAGAAGGATATAAGTGTAGGAATGGACTAGGCAAGAGTAGTTAGGGATCACTATTCCCATTGGAGGTTATTGAGAATAAAAACATATATGGTATGGGATATAAGGCCATAAAAAATGATAAAAAGAGAGGTTGGCTAAAGAGAAAAGAGAGCGGAGTTGGACTCATCTTGAAGGTCCTCTATGGCTTCATGGTGAGTCATGGACTCATCACTACTTAAGTTTAATAATTTCCTATAAACCTTTCCCTATCACAGGCATCTTTGATTACAATAAAAGTCTTATTAAAAAAAGGATATAAGTATGGGGGTGGACTAGGCAAAAGTGGTCAGGGATCAATATTCCCATTGGAGGTTATTGAGAATAAAAGCATATATGGTATGGGATATGAGGTCATAAAAATGACAAAAGAGAGACTGGCTAAAGAGAAAAGAGGGCGACGTTGGGCTCTTCTTAAAGGTTGTGAACCGAGGAAAGGAAGGATCCTTGTATGTGACATAAATTAAATTTTTTGGAGCTCTGGATTGATAAACATTGATCAAGTAGCAACAATTGAGGAAAAGCTCAAGATGAGAAGTTTAAACTTTATGCATTCTTGTCCTTTAAATTTGCAACTCAACAATCAAAAGACCGTGGATGTGCCCATGATGTTTAATTGGGTTGAAATGTAATATGTTATAGTTAATACTTTTGTTTTTATTGAATGTTTTAGGAATTATTTCTATACGAGCTTATGCTATTTTACTTTTTGCTCGTTGTGACATTAATAAATTTTGTTATCATTTCAGCATCAACTTTATATTTTCCTTTCTTGTATTAGTCTATTTATTTCTTTTTATAAACTTGAACAATGTAAATTTGACAGTGTTTTTTTCTTGGAAATAACAATGTTGATATTCTTAAATTTGAGCACCCTATCGATAATATGTAAGATGATTATAAGAATGACTAAAAACCATTTCCTGAATTGGTGACATTAGTTGAATCGGAATAATACCCCTTTGTCTTCATTGAACACATCTCCTTTTCTAGTTGAGCTTGAATTGCATTTTAGATATTCACTTTATCTCATTCACTATTGCACTCCCACTGCATTTTTTTTTCAAGTTTTG
This sequence comes from Vigna unguiculata, assembly GCF_037176805.1. Lineage (NCBI taxonomy): Eukaryota > Viridiplantae > Streptophyta > Magnoliopsida > Fabales > Fabaceae > Vigna > Vigna unguiculata. The sequence continues at coordinate 32,920,414 of NC_140801.1, forward strand.
GACTGGGCCTTTCTTTTTTATAACCTTTTCATACAACCGACAATTTTATTATTTGACAACACTTATTTTAACATGTATATCAATATTTTTATTTTAAATCAAAATTTTAAATTACAAAATTTCATAATAATATTGAATTATTAGTTATATCATGTTGACTCTCAGACTTGCTTAATAATTAAAATTTTCACTTTTCATAATATTTTAAAATAAAATTTAATTATCATGTTGAGTCTTGGACTTGTTTGATAACTATAATATTTTAAAAAGATCATTAATGATCATGTTGAGTCTCGAATTCACTTGGTAATTAAAATTTAATTCAAGACATTAAATATCACTAATTTCCATGTCAAGTCTCGTGATAATTAGAATTTTTGTTCAAAGTAAAAGTTTAAAAAAATATTAAATTTCAAAAATAAAAAATATATCAACTAACCAAAATCTCTTTTATATAAATATTTACAAGATTTACGTAACTTGATTTTCCATTGTAAATAAGAATATGTAAGAACAATTTCAATCCTTGTCGGCCACAAATAATATCTTCATTTTTTTTTAATATTTTGTGTTTGCTTGTTTTGTTTAATTATTGATGAAAAAAATATTTGAAATTTTTCTTAATTTTGCACACCTAATTAATGTTAGGATTAGATGTTGGAAACCCCATTAAGCGAGTCTAAGATTAAATAGGTTTTGATGATAATGAAACGTATAATGAAGTAAACAAAGATATCGTTAAAATAACTCATAAGCGGCTCTATTCTATGGCCAAGATTTGACACTTAATTTGCAACAAGATTCTTATACCTATCAACACCCAATTTTGTTTGGGTAAATAAATTTGTTCTAAAAAAAATAAAAAATATATGTTTTTTATTAATGATAGAAAAAAAAGGAGTAAAAAGAAAAAAATATAAGAATTTTTCTTTAAACTTTCTAGCATTAAAAGAAGAAAGAAGGAAGAGTCCAATTTGTTTTTAATTGTCACACCCTTTACATGAGCCCAAATATTTTATACATATCTTCACCCCCACTATTTACTATTTACACTCCTCACATAACATGTCAGAAAATGATATTTTAAAATGGGTTAAAAATGGTTTTGGTCGGTCCTTAACTTTCCGTGAATTTTAGAATTAGTCAATTTCAAAACTTTGGACCAATTTAGTCCTTCATCTTTCAAAATACGTGGTTTTAGTCCTTTTAATCAAATTTTGTTAAGTTTATTCGTCATTTCAAGCGCATTCCATAATAGTATTTGAGTTAACATTAAAGGAAAAATGTGTCAAACAATATAAACAACTTAAGTGCAATCCTGAAATGCATATGAAACATCAAATAAACCTAACAAAATCTGATTAAAAGGAATAAATCCACGTATTTCGAAAGATGAAGACTAAATTGGCCTAAAGTTTCGAAATAGACTAATTCCAAAATTCACTGAAAGTTAAGGGACAAAAAACATATTTAACCCTTTTAAAATCTATGTTTTTTAGAGAAGGGTACGATTTTAATAATTAGAAGAAAATATTCCTAGTAATAATATTTTGTAGGGAAGGGTACAATTTTAATAATTAGAAGCAAATATTCCCGGTAATAATGTTTTTTAGAGAAAGGTACGATTTTAATAAGTAGAAGCAAATATTCCTAGTAGTAATTAGAATCAATTATATGAATATTATGTTATGATTTGATTTACATAATATGTTGCATCAACATCTTTATGTACCGGAAAATATACGATTCTAATAATAATTACAGACAATATTTTTTTAATAATTATAATCAATGCCCTAGATATTATGCGACGATTTAATTTCTATAATATGTTTCATCGGGACCAATTCCTTTCTCATATATTTCCTTATAATTAAATACTAGGATTTTAGTGGTATCCCAAGTTGTCTATATAGGCACAATATCTCTCCAATGCAAGACAGAGAAAAAAAATTTGATACTTTTTTTTTCTATTACTAGAGCACACAAGCAAAGGGGATCACTTCACTATCCTCTTAATTGGGATTTTCTCTATTCGTTGCCTTGACAAGTAAGTTATTTTTTGCTCTTAATGTTGTTCACGTATGGGTGAGAATAATAAAATTAATGGGTTGTGAATCTTGACTCTATTACTCTGTTATAATATCAAGTGTATGATTGATTGACCCGTTATATGGCTAAATGCGTTTGGGGTTTGGATGTTAGGTGTGTCAAGTTTATAAAGAGGGGGTTTCACTGGGGAGAACAACACCAATGAGATCTGAGCCTAACCACATAAGACACTGACACCACTCTCAACCCAAAACCTTAAGGCGATGGGTTTATGGGTCTTGATTCTTATATAGTGCTCTACTTTCTCATTTCTGGTCAATGTGGGACTTAGACTCACACTTGGATTCCTAACAATCTCCCCCTCAAGGGTGAGTCCCTTCAACCACATTGGTACACTCCCCCTCCAGCGGAAGCTGCCCAACCACGAGTACTCCTTTTCTGTCCTTTTTTGAACCGCCGTTATTCTTAACGAGTCACGCTTTACCTGACCAACACTGTCAGGAAGACTTTCGATACTAGGACCATACTGCACTCGTCTGAGCCGGCTCTGATACCACTTGTTAGGAACAAGGCAATAAAGGAAAGAATAAAGGAGAGAAAAATAGACACAGAGAATTTAACGTGGTTCGGCTACAATGTGTATGCCTACGTCCACGACTACACTAGGAAGTATTTGTATTTTTTGGTGTATCTTAAAGCTTTACATAGAGTCTCTTATATAGTAAAATAGAGAACCACATCTCACTATTCTAAGCGATGTGGGACTAAATCAAGCACCATAATTCTAACAATTCTCCCACTTGGGGTTTGATTTACATTACCACCTAGTGTAGTGCCTTCATCATCAATTTTCTCGAAGGCCAGTTGAGGCAATGCAAAGCCTCAACTTAGTTGTTGTGACAGTCTTGGTCAACATATCAGCTGGATTCTCTGCACCTGAAATCTTCAACAAAATCAAATCTCCATCATTTATCAAGTTTCTGATAAAATGATACTTCAATTCAATGTGTTTGCATCTGGAGTGAAGAATTGGATTTCTAGCAAGACAAATGGCACTTTGACTGTCACTGAACAATGAAGGTTCATCTTGCCCTTTTCCTAATTCTTTTAGAAGATTCTTCAACCATATCATCTCTTTTGCTGTTTCTGAGATAGCTATATATTCAGCTTCAGTGGTTGAAAGGGAGACTCTTCCTTGAAGTTTGGACTTCCAACTGATAGCTGTGCCACCCAACGTAAAAATATAACCTGTTGTGCTCTTTCTACCATCCAAATCACCTCCCAAATCTGCATCAGAAAACCCCTGTAAAGTGAGATTACTTCTTTTAAAGGACAAATGCATCTTTGAAGTGCCCTTCAAATATCTCAATATCCACTTCACGCCTTCCCAATGCTCCTTTCCGGGATTGGATAGAAACCTGCTCACAACTCCCACTGCATGTGCTATATCAGGTCTGGTGCAAACCATAGCATACATCAAGCTCCCTACTGCAGATGCATATGGCACTTTAGACATGTGATTTTCTTCTTCCTCTGTCTGAGAAGATTGCCTTTTTGAGAACTTTAAGTGAGTTCCCAAAGGTGTATTCCTGGTTTTAGCATTTCCAACATTGAACCTGCTAAGCAATTTTTCAATATATTTTTCCTGAGATAAATTTAGAATACCTTTAGATCTATCCCTGGAAATTCTCATACCAAGAATTTGCTTGGCTGGACCAAGATCCTTCATTTCAAAATTTTCTGACAATTGTTTCTTCAACCTGTCAATTTCTGCCATATTAGCACCAGCAATCAACATGTCATCAACATATAAGGCAAGAATGATATAACTATCAACATATTTCTTCACGTAACAACAATGATCTTCTTCACATCTATGAAATCCTGAGTTTCTCATAAACTCATTAAACTTCTTATACCATTGTCGCGGTGCTTGTTTCAACCCATACAAACTTTTATGAAGCTTGCATACAAGATTCTCTTTGCCTTGTACTTCAAAACCTTTTGGTTGTGCCATAAAGATTTCTTCCTCAAGATCTCCATGTAGGAATGCAGTTTTCACATCTAACTGCTCCAGATGAAGATTTTCTGCAGCTACTATACTCAAGATAACTCTGATGGTAGTCATCTTGACAACAGGAGAGAAAATTTCTGTGAAGTCAATTCCTTGTCTCTGTTGGAACCCTTTCACTACGAGTCTGGCCTTATATCGTTTGCTGCCATCTGGTTCTTCTTTTAATCGATAAACCCACCTGTTTTGCAAAACCTTCTTTCCTTCTGGAAGCTTGGTTAAAGACCATGTCTTATTCTTCTGAAGAGACTTTATCTCATCTTCCATTGCTAGCTCCCACTTAATAGATTCACCTCCCTGCATAGCCTCAGCAAAATGCTCTGGCTCACCAGCATCAGTCAACAACAAGTAATGCAATGAAGGGGAGTACCTTTGTGGTGCTACAATGGTTCTGCTAGACCTTCTAGTCGGTAATTCAGGAGTTACTGGCTCTACTATCTGTTCAGGTTCTGACCCAAACTCTGACTCGGGCTCTGACTCAGGCTCTACTTCTGTATTCTGCCTTCTGTTGGCTACATCACTTTCTGAAACTTCTTCTAATGATACCTGCTCTGGCTTTTTATTTGCATTTGCAAATTCTGCAGTCCTGTCCTTATAGAACATGTTTTCATTAAAAGTAACATTTCTACTTCTGATAATTTTCTTGTTTTGGTCATCCCAAAACCTGTAGCCATACATGTCAGATCCATAGCCAATGAAATAGCATCGCTTTGCCTTAGGGTCCAATTTATCTCTATTATTAGAGTTCAACAAAATATATGAAGCACAACCAAAAACTTTCAGATGTGAAAGGTTTACCTCATTTTCAGACCATACTTCTTCAGGTAACTGATAGCCTAAAGGAACTGATGGTCCTCTGTTTATGAGATAGGCTGCTGTGCTTATTGCATCTGCCCAAAATACCTTGGGTAGTCCTGACTGGATTCTCATACATCTTGCCCTTTCATTCAAGGTTCTGTTCATTCTTTCTGCCACACCGTTTTGTTCTGGTGTTCCTGGAACCATCTTGATCATTCTGATCCCATTCTCTGAACAAAACTCCTTGAATTGATTACTGTCATATTCTCCACCATTATCAGACTTCAAACATTTAATCTTTAAACCTGTTTGAGTCTCAACCTCCTGTTTCCACCTTTTAAACACAGAAAACACATCAGATTTATTTTTAAGAAAATAAACCCATACCTTTCTTGTAGAGTCATCAATGAAGGTTACGTAATACTGTGAACCTCCAAGAGATTTCACTGGAGCTGGCCCCCAAACATCTGTATGCACTAGTGCTAGTCTTTCAACTTTAGACGACTTACTTGTTTTGGAGAAGCTAACCTTTTTCTGCTTTCCAAAGATACAATGTTCGCAAGGTCCAACGTCAACATACTTCAAGTTAGGTATTTTACTTTTTGAGACCATGAGCTTCATTCCTTTCTCACTCATATGCCCAAGTCTCTGATGCCACAAAGAGGAACTGTTGCCAACTTCTGCAACTGATATCATATCCTCATCTGCAATCATGTAAAGAGATCCTCGCTTCTTTCCACGAGCAACAACAAGATTACCTTTCATTACTTTCCAGTGTCCATCTCCAAAGGTGGTGTAATGCCCCTCATCATCCAACTGCCCTATAGATATTAAGTTTCTCTTTAAGGCTGGAATATGTCTGACATTCTTCAAAGTCCACACACTTCCATTAGAGGTTCTGATATTGATATCACCTCTTCCTATAATATCAAGAGATTTCCCATCTGCAAGGTAGACCTTCCCAAACTTTCCTGGAACATAGTTAGATAATAGTTCTAAAGAAGGTGTAGTATGAAATGACGCACCTGAGTCCATAATCCATGAGTCAATAGAACTATCTAGACTACATAATAGTGCATCTTCAATTTCATCAGTTGCTGCATTTGCTGATTGATCATCATCTTGCCTCTTGTTGTTGTTCTTCCTTGGAGCCCTACATTGACTTGTAAAGTGACCCCTTTTCTGACAATTCCAACAAGTGATATCATTCCGGAATTTTGGTTTTGATTTCTCTCTAGACTTTGATCTGCCTCGGCCTTGATTACGACCTTTCTGGCTACTTCTTCCTCTAGTTTCAGTACTCAATGCTGAACCGGAACTAGAACTGGAAGATTCCCCTGAACTTTTCCTGCGAACATCTTCGCTTAAGATCAAGTCACGGATGTTATCAAGCTTCAACTTACTATTACTTGCAGAATTACTAACTGCAGTAACAATTGCACTCCAACTTTCCGGAAGAGATGATAATAAAATTAATGCTTTCACCTCATCATCAAATGTTATCTGCACTGATGTCAACTGCGCAATAATTGTATTGAATTCACTAATATGATTAGTAATCGAGTTACCTTCACCCATTTTTAGGTTGACTAGCCTGCGAATCAAATACACTTTATTGGCTGCAGATGGCTTCTCATACATATTTGACAATGCCTTCATCAAATCTACGGTTGTGTTTTCGTTCATGATGTTGAACGCAACATTCTTGGCTAATGTCAACCGGATCACACCGAGTGTCTGCCGATCTAACAAATCCCATTCCGCCTGCTCCATGTCAGTTGGCTTCTGCCCTGTTAAGGGTAGATACAACTTCTTCTGATACAGGTAGTCCTCTATCTGCATCTTCCAGAACCCGAAGTCACTGCCATCAAACTTCTCAATCCTCACCTTCCCTTCTTCCAATGCCATTGCTCTTGCTGCTTTGACGAAAGCTCCTGCTGCTTTTGACCAAAGCTCCTGCTGCGGCTTTTGACCAAAGCTTCTGCTGCCTTTGACCAAAGCTTCTGCTGCCTTTGACCAAAGCTCCCACTACTTCTCTAAACTGAGATCCCCAAGAAGAAAAAATAGAAACCAAATCTTTTCTGATGTGAAAGATCAGACAATGCTGCAACCACAGAGCATACTCAGAAAAATGGCTCTTGATACCAATTGTTAAGTTTATAAAGAGGGGGTTTCACTGGGGAGAACAACACCAATGAGATATGAGCCTAACCACATAAGACACTAACACCACTCTCAACCCAAAACCTTAAGGCGATGGGTTTATGGGTCTTGATTCTTATATAGTGCTCTACTTTCTCATTTCTGGTCAATGTGGGACTTAGACTCACACTTGGATTCCTAACAAGGTGACTTTGGGTTTGGATTCATGATTGATATGTGTCGATTGAAGTTTAATGTTCAATTGTGACAACAACTCTGATTGTGAATGAACGTCTTTGTTTGAGTGATTAATCCACATGAAACTTAATTTATATTGCGACCTTTCTCTTTTTTTCTATTTGGGATACCATTATTTTTATCTTGGTAATTAGAAATATCTTTTGTAGGCTTTTAATTCTCTTATTTAAAAAAAATATAAAATATAAAATATATTATTTCTTTTATATAATTATTGAATATCATGTCAAATCTTGGATTTGTTTGATAACTAAAACACTTCTTTGTAGGCTTTTAATTCTCTTATTTTCAGAAATAAAAATAAAAGAAAATAAAAATAAATAAAATAAAAATTATAAATTATATTTCTTTATTGAATATCATGTCAAGTCTTGGATTTGCTTGATAATTAAAATACTCCTTTGTAAGCTTTTAATTATCTTATTTGAAAAAAAAATTATAAATTATTTCTTTTATATAATTATTGAATATCATGTCAAGTCTCAAATTTGCTTGACACTAAGTTTTTTATAATGTTAAATCTTAGATTCTTTGACAATAAAAAAATATTAAAATCTAAAATAAGAAGATCATAAATTATAAATTATACTTTTTTTTATCATTTTTGGATATCATGTCAAGTCTTGCATTTGCTTGATAATTTAATCATGTTGAATCTCAGATTCTCTACATAATAAAAATATTAAAATCTAAGATTAAAAGATAAATAATATCAAACAACAAATATTTTTACAAAGAACTTCGTTATTCCTGATTTTCCAAATGGAAATATGTAGGAGAGAGGTACAATCCTCGTCGAGCCAAAAAAATTATTTTTTTTATCTTTATTATTTTGTATATGTATTATTTTGTTTGATTTTTGGGAACAACAAATGCTTTAAAAATCTACTGTTATCTTCCATTCTTAATTTAAGGGAACTGTCTTAGGACGAACATTGTGGGGGTGCTAATACCTTCTCCACACGTAACCGACTCCCGAGCCCAAATTTGGTTTCAAAGACTATTCTTTTTTTAAGGTATTTTCTATAGTTTTCCATATTAAACTTTGGTGGTGACTCCTCTGTATTTTGTTAAATTATTTCCACCGTCCTGTTGTGATTTTGGTTGTGACAATACCAAAATGGGAATAAAAAAAATCAAGTAACTCAATTGGAGAAATATTTAATTTATGCTCTTCTCAACGGTATTTCCCTTCAACCTACCTTACCAACTACTTTTTAATCTTTCAAGATTTCTTAAGAGGATAGGGAGAGATATGTTGTTAGCACCATACGATGTCCTCATAAAGAAAGTGTTATGGAGACAAGGAATAGATGACAAAGTGTTCAAAATAAAAGGATCAGATTCAACAATGAGAAATGATTACTATGTGGAACATCCTGTAACATCTTGACCAGATATTACTAATTTAAGTAAAATAAAAATAATATTAGAAATAGAACTTCATTTATTATCAATAGCTCTTTCCCAAAGCGCGGGAAAATTTTCAGAATTTATTAAATGCATCGAAATTCAAAACCATAAATCCAACTCAATGTTTACATAGTTCAAGACTGATAAAAAAATTAATGTTTACAAAATAATAAAAATAAAATAGTCCATAAAGAAGTTTCCCCTACTAGACCCTCTATGGCTTTAAGCCTCACCAGCTCCACTTGCAACCTCATTCGATCCCGTGTAATGAATTGCATGATCCTTGCCAAACACAAGTAGATAGGGTGAGCTAACAATATACAAATTAATAACCAATATAAAGTGCATAACACCCACTCGACGCAGAACCACCATCCTCCAAATCCAGAGAACATGACCACCATCATGTTCATCCACGCTCTACTTCCTTAAATGATGACCTTAAGATGTCTTTTGCTGCCACAAGCCACAACTCGTGGTTCCACCTCTACAAGCCACAACTAGTAGATACATGTGCGAGATTATCCTATTACGAACCACCATCCGTAACACCAGGTGGAGTTCCCAATACAAACCATAATTCGTACTCTCGACCCAAGATTAGAAACATCACTTGCCATAACTCGTGATTGCCTAATCAAGTGAAAACCATCCATACGAGCCACAACTCACATACTCAAACCGGTTACCAATATCACCAGACCACAACGCGGGATCACCATGTGTTTACTCTCCATTCCAAACCATAACTTAAGGAATGCCATTTCGAGCCACAACTCAAGGAATGTCTCAAAGAGTTCTATACTTGAGCTATCATCCAAAGCCTTGTACACCGCGCACCAATCCATTGGAACAACCCCTTATCCCCTACGTTATCGTCTGGCGCTTGCCAGGAAAGTTTTGGTTGCAGACCGCTTGGCGAAAGCTTCTCGTTGCCAAGCGCCACATGCTCTAGAGGTTTATGGATTTTTAGATATCGCCTGGCGGGACCACCGCCACCGCTAGGTGCCACACGTTCCAGTTGTCCACACAATTGTTGCTTGTTAGAATCATCCTCACCGCTAGGCGCCAAGCACTCCGAAAGCTCTCTATTTTTGTAGTTGTCACTTGAAGGTTGAATTCCAACCGCTAGGCGCTACACTAGTACACGAGTTTTACTGATTTAAAAACCCTACAGAACTAAGTATTACACTCTCCAAGTTATTGCATCATCACCTTAAATCACAAACTAAGTAATCTTACAATTTACCATGATCCATATTGTATCTCCACAGAACCTATGCCAAATTAGGAATAATTCACTCATCCCATTTCTAATTGGCTCCATACTCACTTTTTAACTCTATCACAAGCTATGACTACCCATAAAACTCCAATTTTAGCAACCAATAACACATATCTCAATCCAATTCCCAAGTATTATTTCTCTAATAACTATAATGATCCCTTCCAAACCAACCTCCTACAAACCTAACATAGCTCATAAACCCTTAACGATATAATTCCATGATATATTTAAATTAACTCAAAAGAGAATGTCCAATTCCTAAGTCCCGATTTGCAGTTAATTTTATACATGGTCTTGGTATTTAGGAACTTAATATGTGTAAGATTTGCTAAATTTAATTAATTAAATAAATAAATAATTAATAAATGTGGGTAGTGGGAGCCTTTATGGCATTAAATGTTAATTGAAGTGATGTGGAAAAGTACTAGTTCAAATGGTTGAGAACTCTTGATTGTGTGAGGGGACTTGGGTTCAAGTCCTATGTGTGTCATTTATGTGTTATTTAATTTATTATTATTTTAATAATATGATGAGTGATAATATAATCCAATGGGAAAGGGCAAAGAAAACCCTAGCCCCTAGGAGAGAGCTAAAGGGAGGCCATTGGTAATCAAGGAGAAACACTTAAGATTTCAATTTTAAGCAAAAAAATCCAAGTTAGGGGTGATGAAATCGTGTGCATTATTTTTTATTTTGCTAAATATCTCGAGTTTTGGATTTCTGGAAAATTTCTAGAAAATGCCTGGCGACTCACTCAAAGCCGCTAGGCGACACATGCAATTTTGCTTGTTTTCCTGGGTTCTTGATAGGAACCGCCTGGCGGCAGGATGCGGGCTGCCAAGCGACGCAAGCTCGTAACCCAGTTTCTGGGTTTTCCAGATGAAGTGCCTGACGGTGATGAACATCCGCCAGGCGATGCAAACCTGTTCAATCAATTTTTGATGTTTTGCGTGTTCTGGGATGATGTTGATTAAGAGGAAAGGAAGTTTTAATTACTTGTGAATGATTAGGGCATCACACATCATGGAATTTCATGTGATTGGGGATTAATTTGGATGAAAATTGTATGAACATCATTTTTGGGTTGATGATTTGGGATTGTTATATTGACACTAATTTAAGTGGAAAATGTGAATGGATTTCGTATATGGCAAGTTTTAGGAATGAACCGTGATTGTAAACACTCGAGTGAAGCCTATTTGAGTCATAAATCTAATAAAATCAGATTTGTCTAGGATTGGTTAAGGTTTGCAGGTGCATGGAGAATTTTTGGGGTTCCTAGAATAGCAGGAACCGCCTGGCGGCACTCAATTTGTCTCTAGGTGCTATACCAGCATAGTGGGCTTGGTGTGTTGTGGGTACAGTGGACTTGGGAAGTTGAACCTAGGGTAATTGGAGTGTTAAAAAAGAAATGAATTGGGGAAAACTGGACATGCCAAATAGGTGTAACATCCTAGCCAGATATTACTATTTTAAATAAAATAAAATGAAGCTAAAATAAAACACATTTAGTTCCATGTAAAAATTCCCATGCTGACCCCACTCTGGCTCTAAGTATCCACATGCTCATCTGCATCAACATCTGCTCCCATGTAACGAGTTACATGATCATCACCAAACACACACAGATAGGGTGAAAAAAAAACTCATTACAAGGTACATTATAATAATAATTAAAAACCCCTAACACTTCTACTACACTCAAATCTCGGACCCAAACTTTAATATCTTCCTCTAGACGCCTCTTGATTCTACACCCTTTGATGAGTACACTGATCGATCTTTGCTGCATGAGTGTCTACTCGCCCCTCTGACTACAGACCACCACCTAATAGTCCACACGCGGGAATAAATTGCCATAGCCACAATCTGCGACACCAAGTGGAGTTCCCCAAAACGAACCGCAGTCCGTAGTTTTCCCAAGACTACCAAACTCAATCCGTTACACTGAAGAGGGCAATCTTTCAGAACCCCACCGTATGAGCCACGATCTCGCACACTCCATTGGACTTCAAAAACCACTAGGCTACAACCTCAAGTGACCACGTGTTACCCCAATACAAGTTACACTCATAATTGGCCCCCCAACAAAGCATCGCATCAAGACCTCCATCCAAAGCTGTGTAGAATCCCTCGTGTAATCCATTACTACATCCAAAACCGCCTAGCACAACATCCACGTCGCTAGGTTAACTCGCGTTCTAGACCACCTGGCAGAACACTTGGCGCCATCGGACGCCAACCCACTGGATTTTGGTCCAAGCCCAGTTCTACAACACACTGCATGACAGAACCACTTCCGTCGCCAAGCGCTAACTCTCGGGTTTTACTCTAGAGTTCACTTTGTGGCCTATCTCCTGGCGGTTTACACTGTTCTGCCATACGCCACACTAGTAATTGGTAATTTACTGGTATTTGGCACTCTAGAATAGGTTCCAATGAACCTATTTACACAAGAGACTCAGTGCACGAAAAACATGCATCCATGACAAGTAAATACACTTTCATATCATTAAGTTGAACTCAACTACACAATATCACATGGTCATACATCAAACACAACCATATTCTTGCTTTTATACATCTCGGAGAATCACAACAAATGCACATAAAACTATCAAAACAAAGTGTTATACCCAACACACAATCCTACACAACCAAACAATATACAAACAAGAAAGAACACATAACTATTGCCCCAAAATATCGCATAGGCAATAAAATAATAATAATGATAATAATAATAAAAAAAAACAACAACAATAATAATAATAACAAAATGAAACAAGACAAATAAAAAAAATAATAATGAAAATAATAATAAAATGAAATGAAACAGTAATAGTAAAACAATAATACTAATAAGATAAAATAATAAATAAAATAATAATAATAAAATAACAAAAATAAAATAAAACAATAATAATAAATAATAATGATAATAAAATCATAAATAAAATAAAACAATGATAATAATAATATAATAGTAAAATTAAAATAAATTAATAAATATAATAATAAAATAATAGTAAAATAAAATGAATAAAATAATAATAATAATAATAATAAAGATAATTATAAAATAAAATAAAATGAGAATAATAGTAATAATAATAATAAAGATAAAAATAGTAATAAAAAAATAATAATAATATAAATAATAATTATAATAATAATAATAATAAAACGAAATTTTAAAAATAAAAATAATAATGAAAATGAAAATAATAATAAAATAAAATGAAAAAATAATAATAAAACAATAATATTAATAAAATAAAATAATAATAATAAAATAATAATGATGATGATAAAATAAAGCAATAATAATAAAGCAATAATAATGATACTAAAATCATGAATAAAACAAAACAATGATAATAAAAATAATATAAAAAAATAATAGTAAAATAAAATAAAATAATAATACTAAGAAATGTAATTATAAAATAAAATGAAATTAATAATAATAAAAATAAAAATAAAAATAATAATAAAAATGATAGTAATTGTAATAATAATAGTAAAATAAAATAATAATAGGCTTAAATACTTTTTTGGTCCTCATTTTCGTAGTATTTATTGTGGATGGTCCTCATTTTGATAGAGTGTTTAAAATGGTCCTCATTTTTACCGAATGTTTAAAATGGTCCTCATTTTCACAATTTGTGTTTTATTTGGTCCTTTTCTGTAACGCCGTTTAAATCATTAACGAAACATTGTATAGGTGGCACAATTTGTATTAGGGTGTGTTGCGTGTACTGTACAGGTGTGGTAATTAGATATATGGGGTTAAATAAGTGAGATAGGGTTTTGGTAAGGAATGTTTGGGCAGTTGGCGAGTTTTGGCAATCTTGTTCCTTCATTCCCAATTGGTGTTGTTGCAATCTTCTTCTTCTTGCAATCCCATTATATAGGTATGTTATAGTCTCAATCTTCTTCCTTTACATCTGATTGTAATCGTTGGAGGCAACCGTGTTGTATCACTTCGTGCACTGTTGGTGGTTCAACGAGAAATGGATTAACCCCGATTTGTAGCTGCGGAGAGATGTCAGCTTTGAGGATGGTAAGAACTCCAAAGAATATTGGTAGAAAATTTTGGGTACAATCTTTTTTTTACTTTTTTTGTTAATAATAAATTGGTTTTTAAATTTTGGTTTATTGATTTACAAAGTGGTGGTTCCAATAATGTGGGCTGCAACTTTTTCAAATGGTGGTGTTGATGAAAAGGATGTCATCATCATGACACAAATGAGGCAGATTAATGATTTGGAGAAGTCACTGAAGGTTGCTGAGAAGAGGCTGCAATTAGTAATAGGGTTCACTTGTGTTGTTATTGTATTATTCATACTGTTATTGTGTGTAATCTTTTAAAGTCCAATCTGTTTTGTACTATTGTTAAATGAAGAAATGAATTAGTTTGATTATGTTGATATTAGTCCCAACATGTTCAAAATGACATCTTAATCTGAGCATTAAAGTAAGTGATATTGATCTAAGCTTGGGAAAAATTAAATTGATCTAAGTCTGGAAGAAGTTAAATTCATAACATTAATTCATCCTCATCAAAATGCACTACATCAATGTTTGGAAAAAGTGAAATTGAACGAAGTTTAAGGAAAGTCAAAATGCAGTACATCAATAATGAATTCTACATCAGAAATTCCAAAAAATAACTAAGACGTTTGTAGTTGTTATCATGGCCTCCTCCTAATATGTAATTTCATCCTAAACTGCTGAGATGGTTCTTCTGGTGTTGATAGTGGTGTTGCTTGACTCTCCACTTCAGTAATTGGTGCTTTCTCAGTAGTTGGTGCATTCTCAGTAGTTTGGGCATTTGGTGCAGGCTCAGCAGGTGTTGTAGTCTGCTCATCCACAGGCTTATCTAGGCAATTGTTCCTGTTATGTCCAATCTGACGGCATATGCTACATTTTTTTCTATGACCTCCTTTGTTGATTTGTGTGTTATCCTTTCTCAACTCCCACTTTTCCAATCTTCTTTTTTTCTTGGGTCTTCCTAGTAAGATCCTCTTATGTGGTGGATGGACGTCGGGGTAGGGAGTTCTTTCCCATAAGACTTCACCATTGACTGGAAAGATGATGGATTGATATATTTCTTCGTAGGTGGATCTCCTGAAGCAGATTGGTATGAAGTCCTCAGCATTGACATTGATGAAATTCATTGCTACAATAGCATGGCAACAAGGGATAGCAGTCAAAAGCCATTTCCTACAGCTGCAATGTTGAGCATCCACATTCACTGTGTACTTATCTCCAACCATGGATATGTGCCTCACTTCAAATAGTTTTTCTCCTAACCAACTGCAAATATCATTACACATATCAGTACACGCATAAGTTGATTGTGTTAAAAAAAGACAAAAACCTAACCTTGGGATCCAATATTTGGTTAACTCCTTTTCTTTGTGTAGTCTATCAAGGACCTTGGGGCAGATGTTTCCTTCAAAAGTTGTAACCTTTTTTCTCTTAGTGGCCCACCTTTCCATTAAATAAACTCTGATTTCTTCGAGCATGGTGATTATGGGTTTGCCTCTTGCATCCACTATGACACTATTAAAAGCTTCACTCATATTGTTGACAATTGTGTCGCATATGGCTCGACCACTAAATCTAGACTTAGACCAGAACCTGCATGAATAATAGCGTCAGTATTGATGTAAGGTATTTGTACAGAAATCAGGTATTTGTAAAAAATCAGGTATTTGTACAAAAATCAAGAATTTGTACAGAAATCAGGTATTTGTACAGTAGATATACCTTGGAGGTATAACAATAAGGTATTTGTAAGCATCAATATTTAACTCTTTAATTGTTAACATCACTCTTTCCCAAATTGCTGGGTGTGCTCCTAACAGCCTTCCACATGAGTATCTTTAATTTTTGGCCAGAGAATCTTTTTCTAAAATTTGCATACAGATGCCTCATGCAAAACCTGTGCTCAGTAGTGGGTAATAGGTCCTAAATGGCAGACACTAATCCCTGTGCAATGATAAGATTATTAGTACTTACAACATTAAAAAAAAATTAATAAATTGAACATATATTAAACATACCTTTTGTTGGTCAGACATAAAGGTCATTGTCCCACACACGTCAATACCTCCAAGATCACTAATAAGCAATTCCAAGAACCATGTCCAAGTTTCTTTGTTTTCAACTTCCACAACAGCATACGCTAAAGGTAGTAACTGATCATTAACATCTCTACCCACAACACTCAACAACTCACCTCCGTATTTTCCTTTTAAAAAACAACCATCCAAACCTATAATGAGTCTACAGAAGACAAAGGAATCTTTACATGCTTTTAAACAAGAGTAAAACCTCTAAAAAATTGCTTCATCATTATCATTTTCCACTTTAATTTTTATAGTTGATCCAAGATTACATTTTAGTAATTCATGTGCATAGTCGTAGATTCTTTTATATTGCTCTTTAAATGACCCATCTACTATATTTGCAGCCATTGCCCTTGCTTTACGAGCTGTTGATATTGACACATGTATATTCCATTTTCTTAAAGCCCTTTGTCTTACATCATTTATCTTTAGCTTTGGATTCTCTATTAGAGTTTGGTCCAAGGTTTCACTAAGCCACTTTGCTTTAAAGATATTAATCTTGAACTCCCTACTACAAGAATGAACATCAAGTAGTTTCCTTAATTGCCAAATCTTACAGCTACGAACATGGGAACAATATATGGACCATTGACATTTATTTTGTGCACCCAAACAACCAACCCTAACTTGCTTACTATCATTTTTCAAGAATTTCAGATTTCTCCTTGCATGAATAGCATAAGTCCTAATGGCATCCTTTAAGTGGTTGTTGTCTAGAAAAACAATTCCTACTTCCCATTTGTAATCCGCCATACTTTTTGGCATTACAAATGTTTGGAATGGACCACATCCTGTCCTTTCATCATTGTTTTCTTTATCCACAGCTGTTTCACTCTCATTATCTGACCCACTAAGTAATTCTTCTGAATTCCATTCATCATCAGATAACTCGATTAAATGACGTTGATGAGTGCATATTTTTGCCTTCATTTAGTGTTTAATTTTGGGTATTTAATTGAATTTATGTGCCTAAAGAGTGATTTAATTGATAATTCTAATAATTAGGCTATTTGAACTTGTGTGATAAAAATGTCTTAAAAAGTGATTTTTAGCTGCATAAATTATTTTTGGATATTTTAACATTTGTTGATGCAGTTGAAGTTAAGATTAAGCTTATTTAAAGGTGGGAAAATAAATTGATTGAAATTACAAAACACCTTTAAATAAAGCAAAAATTAGCAAGTTCTGGAAAAATCACTTATGCACCCCCAGTTTTACTTATACACTCCCCTCTTTTTAAATGGGTCTCACCAAAAACCTGTTCTGCACCCCCAGTTTTTACTAAGTTGCACACGTCCTACCACTTAAACTTCATTCACTAAGATGCTGCCATGTGGCAATCCTCCACTAATTGAGTTGACCAACCAGAAGAAGTCACTTGGGCATAATCCTTGCACTACCAAGCTATCCAATGGAAGGCTGCCCCTCATTGTCTTCAACCCTAGCCTCTTCTCCTGGAAACCCTAGCAGCCACGGCCACCACAGCAGCACTCAGCTGTCGTCCGCCCTCTACGCTCGTCGGCAGCTACCGCAAACTCTCCGACCACCACAGTTCCGTCAACCATTCTGTAGCGAATGCAACCACCGTGACAGTGAGCCTCCCTGCACTCTCGTTCCTCACCCTGTCACTGGATCACCATTGCGCGAGAAAACGCGAGGCAACCACTGCAACTCGTTAAGCCTACCTGTATCTGCAACGTCTTATCACCTTCAAGCAGCGAGACGCGTAGTTCATCCCTGCACCAGCTTCACGGCCACCGCGAGTTCTTCTTCCTCGCGCACCAACCATGGCAGCTCCACACACCTGGACCAGCACCGTGCCACCTTTCTCTTCGCGAAGCAACGAGAGTGCAAACCATCTGCAAAACAGCACTGTGAATGCAAACCATATGCAAAACAGCATCGTGAATGCAGCCGGATCCAACGCAGCAGCCTCCATGAAACACCAACAGTCCGTGAACAGCAGCCACGCCGGAGCAACCACTATGGAAGCCGTCATTACACCTCTCTGTAGCCAAAGGAGGAAGAAACCCTAATTCTGGAAAGAGAAAATGCACTGCCACGTGTCAGCATCTGATAGGGCAGTCAATTGGTCAACAGGTCAACTGGTCAAAGCACTAGTCAACTCTGGTCAAATTCTGGTCAATATTGTAAAAATGGTCAAACAAGAGGGGCAGAATTGGAAATTTGACAAAAATTAAGTTGCTAATTAATTAAATAAAGATAAAATATTTTAGCAACCGAACAGATAAAGTCCAAGACCAATTGAAGCCTATATAAAGAGACCAAGGGCGAAGCAGAGGGAGAACAAGCTCGGCACATCGGAATTGAGGAACCCTTAGGGGGACCTAATTTCTTTCTTCTCTTTTTATTTTGCATTGATGGAGTTCTAAATTTCTTGGGTTGATTCCATTGTAATTTCATTATGGATTCTGAGGTTAGAATGAAATAATTTCTTTGTTCTTTTTATTATTGTTGAGGTTTAATTTTATCTATGTCTTTTATCTTTGAATCACGTAAAAAGTAATGATTTTAAATCTACACGCATGCTAATCATATGAGTTAAAGGGTTTTTAAATTCAATTGAGACTTTACTTTGATTTTATTTAGAAACTTTCATGTGATTGAATGAGTTTTTACCAATGATTGAGAGTTTACTTTGGTTAAAGGTATTTATTCTAACAAAAATTAATCGAGACTTTACTTTGATTAATTAAGGTTTTTATTAGGTGAGGAGATAAAAGAATACAAATGATTTGGCATAGTAAAATTTGATTGAGACTGTACTTTGGTTGAATTTACTGTGGATAATCTAAAAGTTCTCACTTTTAATTGAGATTGTACTTTGGTTAAAAGTGAGAATGCCAACAAATTAATTGAGACTTTACATTGATTAATTTGCAAATCTACAACAATAATTAATTGAGCAATAATCTTTAGATAACCGATGATGAATCTATTTTGAAAAAGCAGTGGAATCAATCTATTTTCTTTACTATTGTTTCTATCTTATTTATCTTTTTATCTTAATCCTCCCATATTTTTATTATTTTATTTGATTAACTCTTTTGTATAGTTTTATAAGAACTAATTTGTTAAAAATCAATTCCGTGTTCGTTGGGAGACGACTTAGGGTTGACTTAACCCTTACTATTTTGTTGACTACTTTCTTAACAATACTGAAGTTGTTATAGATAAGTAGTATTAATTTGATCGCGTCAACGACAACGTTATCAAATTTGGCGCCGTTGCCGGGGAACACAATTAGAATTTTTATCATTTTAGTTCTTATTTTTATTTTTATTCTTTTGATTTTATTTTTTATTTTTACTTTTATTTTTTATTTTTATTTTTTTGTTTATCACTAACATTTTCTTTTCTCAATTTTTGTTCTAACATTTTTTTTATTTTCTTTAGTTATTTTATTTTATTTTATTTAGTTATTTTTTTTAAGCATAGTTTTTGTTTGAGGAATTTTGTTGGGAAATTTGTGAAACTTGTTGGGAAAAACTTTGGCTAAGGAAAGATAAGGTACTTAAGTTGTCCATTGAGACACACCTCTCTTTCCTGGAACTCTACTCAACAAGCTTTCAACTTATTTCTTTTCAGAAAACCTCTTCCAAAAATGCAAAATCATTATTCTTGTGAAAATAATCAACATTGTAGTTTTCAAATGGATTACAATTGCTATCCACAGCAACCACGTGATTTTCAGCAACAAATTGTCACACCTACTTCTGCACCTGATATAAGTGGGTTAACTTTACGACAATTTAATGATATATATCCTAGATCATCTTTTTTGGGATATGAGCAACAACCATATTCTGAGTGTCCACCTCAACAACCATATGTTCCAAATAGTTTTCAGCAACAATATGTACCACCACAGCAAGTTGAAGCAACCAATGGACCATCCTATAGGGAAGTTATGATATTAATGGGTGAAGTTATAGAGAAATTAGAGTCCATGGATGAAAGGTTACGAGTTGATCAAAGATGCAAAAATATTGAGCAAGAGTGGTACGAAAATAAGCAAATATTGTCTGATATGTTGAGGGATGCAAGTAAGAACAACTTCATAGAATTACTTGTAACTGTTAATACCACCCCTTAACCCCATCAGAGATTTCCTGAAAATCCAGATTTTAACGAACTTCGTCATGAAATCAAAGATGTGCTTCTAAAGTTCGCCATCAAAGCGGAACAAATGTCTGAAGATTTGAGTCAGCTAATGAATGATGCAGTGAGAAAAGTCACTTTGGAAGATATGATGAAAATGATGACTGAAATGATGAAGATGAATCAGACAGATCAGAAAGAGATGATGAATGCCGCCACACAAAGCTTGCAGAGTCAATCTGAAAAACCAATAGTGGAATCACATCACATTGATATATCTACTGATGGATATAATGATGCTCATAGTAATATGTCTACTGATGGACATATCAATTTTGCTAAAGATGTTGCTGATGAAGAAATTAAAGATTCTCACACAAACATATCTACTGATGGATATGTTGATGATGTTCAATGTGAATATAAAGTTGTACCCGTTGATGAGGATATGAGTACAAATGATCATTTTCAAGAGCAAAGTTGTGAGGATAGTACAATAGAGGAACCAAGTGCAGTTGAAGAGCCAACAGTATTCGAAGATGCAGCTGAAGCATCTACTATTGCAACTGACTTGGTTAATGATGAAGCAGCAGAGTCAACAACACCAGGTGAAAATTTTTGCTCAAAAGATGAGATTATGAGGATTATTGATGATGCGTTTAACCATTCGAATGCACTTGATGATGCTCAAGTTGAGTTGAAGCCACACACTCCACACATCAAGTTTGTTGATGTGAATGATTCAAATAAGTTTTCAGTGGTTATCTTTGTTGACATGGCTGTAGAAAAAGAAGAAAGGTTGCTACAACAAGTAAAAAGCTTAGATTCAAATTCTTTTGAGATCATTGTTGATAGAAAAGTTAATTTGCATGCATGTTTGTTTTTTGTTTCTGTTTTTAATTTTAAAAATATTAAAAAAATTTCAAAAATATGTGTTTTTGTTTTCTTTAATAAAATTGTACAAGCTGACTTGTACTTTATAAAATTAAAGAAAATAAATTTTGACATATGGCCAAATTTAGCCAATAGTCACAAGATTTTTCATTTCCTCCCCAAAATAAGTCCATCAAGGACATTTTTTTTTGAAATAAGTCTGGGGGAAACAAACTGTAGGTAGAATTTTTCTTTTTTCTGTTTTTCAATTTTTTGTTTTTGTTTTCATTTAAAAAGAAAAAAATTGTGATTTCTTTTTGAGAAAATTGTGAAAGTATTAACTTTTTACCAAGTGAAACTTTTAAACAATATGTCTTATAAGAAATCCACAAAAATATTTCCCTGCTTTCAATAAAACATATTGACATTGGATTTTGGGATTTGATTCAGTAATTGGGATGATCATAATTCTGGAAAAATAAAAGTCATGTTGATATGAGTGGATTGTTTCTATGATTTGCTAAATGAGTTAATTTTAGAATGACGTGCTCTATTTTCAAATTTATCTCTGCTAGAATCATCACTTTCAGGCATAGTTTCCACTTCAATATCACCTTCCACTTCAACATCACTATTCAGACCACTGGCATCCCCAATCTCTACTTCAGCAGCCTCTTCATGGGCCTCTACTTCACCACTGTGGTGTGTAACATCCCGGTAGGATATTACTTAAAATAAAATAAACAGGCAGAAATAAATACATTAGTTATTAAATAAAGCATTTCCCAAAAACACGGGAAAATTCAAATCCTTTAAATTTAATTTCCAACAAATAAATAAAGTATTAATAAAATACTTAAATCCTCCTATTACAAATTTATTGTTCAAACCATAATGAAATTACAGAAAATTATTTAAAATTGCTTTATAAACAATCCCAAGATCTCTGTTCCCACTCTCCGCTTCGATGCAACTTCTAGCTCACCTGAAACATCATTTGCTCCCGAATAATAAATTACTCGATCATCGCCACACACACAGAAATAGGGTGAGCTATGCACAAATATACATATAAACATAAAATAAATATGCCCTCCATCCTAATGAAAATAACACCACTAAAATATTTCATTATTTTCAAATTACCCATCTTTAATCTCATTGTCCTTCATGAGTCATATGCATGAACTAGGTCTTGGGACTTCACTGTGCTCCCACGAAACTAACCCATTCGTGGTCCAACCCTATGAGCCTATCCTGCTTATAGTCCTGCCCTACAGACTCCTCGTTTATAGTAAAACATCCAAGCCTCCCTCGCTCGGACCATGACATGCACGCAATCACCATACTATGAACTCCTCACCCAATAACAGCCGACGGAAACATAACAGTTCCTTGCCCATCGTGCGTCCGACGCATGTAATCACCATACTAAGGACTACTCGCCACTTAGCAGCCGACGGGAACTACACAGTTCCATGCCCACCATGCGCCCAACCATCAAGCACATCCCAGACCCCTATTGGACTTAGTCCTTCAAGCCCAACACCACAAACACATGCAAATAATTTCCTTAGCCTAGGAAACACCAAGCCATTCAGTACAACAATACATAAGGACCTCGCTCCTCGCCATTCTCGCTTAAGCCACGCCTGTTCGCCCAAGCGAGTGCATTTGTCTCGCCTAAGCTGAATCACCTCGCCTGAGCGAGTGTGAAACAGTGGCCTCACCACGATATCTCGCTTGGGCGAGGTCTGTTCGCCTAGGCGAGGTCATCTCTCGCCCAAACCCATAATCCTTTCTCGCTTGAGCTACAATCTAAGCAACACACCAATATTTACCATGATTTCTCGCTTAGACGAGATCTTCTCGCCTGAGCGAGACCTTAGTTCGCTCAAACCCTTAGCTCCCGCCTGAACGGGGATTTAACTCAAAATCCAACCTTGATTCATCGCGACCTCGCTTGTGCGAGCCATCCTCGCCTAAGCGAGAAGACACGTCGCTCAACACCAAGCGAGTCGTTTGGGCGAGATGTTCGACCATTAAACCAGTGGCGAATTTCTGCAACTCCCCCTTAGGCGAGAGTGTCTCGCTTGGGCGAGTATTGCAATATTTCTCCACTGTTCTTGCGCGAAAACAACCAAACCCATACCAAAAACTCAAGACAATTATTACCAAGCCTTCCATTTCATCAAACAGCCACAAGAACATATTTGCATACATATTTGAATCAATAAAACCAAAGGTTTGGCCATAACAACCAATACAGTACCACAACCCTACTCCAATTCATATAAAACACCCATAAACCAAACTTTGTGCACATCATCAACCATCCAATTCTCAATCATACTGTATGTACTACGAAATTTCATATACACAGAAAACAATTGAGAATGTAAAACACAAAATCACAAAGCATAAGTCACACACGTAATTTCATCACCCCTAACCTGAATTCTTGATTGAAATTGGGAAGAAAGTAGGGGTTCCTTGGTTCACCAATGCTTTGTTTCACTCTCTCTCCCAATTCAGCCCTTGCACACCCAAAGACTCACCTTTTCACTCTCAATTTCTTGCCCCTTTCAAGACTAGTTCCCAACACTGCCAAAATGAGACTAATGGTGTTTTTAATTTCCAATTAAGGGTAATTACTTAGTGTTTTAATATTGTTTTGCCAGCCGTGGCTGCTCCTCATTCTAGTTTTACCTTTGCCCTTTCACCTCCACTCCAAGCTAAAATTAGCAAAAACAAAGCCTACTTTATGTCCATCAAGGTTTGAACCCGTGACCCCCCACTCATAAGGCCAAAGCACAACCACTATGTCAATTCACATTTAGTGATAACTATTATAATCCTGTGATTATAATATCACTCACCAGTCACATTATATTATCAAAATAATAATAAATAAATTAACACACAAAGCATACATAATTGGCATACATAGGACTCGAACCCAAGTCCTCTCACATAATCAAGTACTCTCAACCATTTGAGCTAGTACTTTTCCACATCATACCAATTAACCTTTAATGACTTCAAAGTTTCCCACCACCCGCATTTGTTACTTAATTAATTATTTAATTAATTAATTTCCACGGGTCTTACTTGGTGGACAACAACATCGAACCTATCATCACTCATTGCCCTAAAGTAAATTAAACAGATAAAAAAGATGTATTATTAAGCCTACTTTAACACAATGGGGGACCACTGCTACAATCAATTACAAATAAAATAATGGGGACCATTACATCAACACCAACAACCGACAAACAAACCAACTAAAATAATACCCCACTAAACCCCACCTACAGACACAAACTACACAAAATCATGGAAGTAATTTAGAAACCATGCAGAACATTACAACAATCGAAAGACAAACAAACCCAAAAATAGAATTACGAAAACCCTAACCCACGAGCAAACACAACCCAGAAAACCCTAAACCCACTTACCTCATTGATGATGATTAACTAGAAAATTGAAATGAAGAGCGCAACTGCAATCCAATGATGAAATGACAAGTATTAGCTGCTTCCTCTGCATATCCGAGCTCAAGAAAGACGAAGATGAAGAAATTTCCCTAATTGCAAAATTTCCCCTAAATTGAAAAATTAACGTTAATTAGCCACATGTACAATACACGCAACACACCCTAATACAAACCGTGCCACCTGTACAATACTCCGTTAATGATTTAAACGGCGTTACAGAAAAGGACCAAATAAAATACGAATTGCGAAAATGAGGATCATTTTAAACATTCGGTAAAAATGAGGACCATTTTAAACATTATGTCAAAATGAGGACCATCCGCAACAAACACTACGAAAATGAGGACCAAAAAGGTATTTAAGCCATAATAATAATAAGAAATAATAATTATTATAATTATAATTATAATTATAATAAAATAATAGTAAAAAAATAATAGTAAAATAAAACAATAATAATAATAATATTAAGTGTGCCGTATTTAGAAGAAAAACACTAAACATCTCGTCAAGCCAAAAAGAAGAATCATGATAATCATAATAATGATTGGGTCACAAAAGAACTCAATACAATGGAAACCACAAGCACACACATACTCTCTCTAAAACCTCATATGACAAACATCAAGAAGTTAAACGATACAAGAATTTGGTTCAAGAGAAAGCTTTCATGCATCAATATATAACGCAATTGCATATAATATCATTAAAACAGGAAATGACAACTCCCCTAACCTGGAATTCTGGCTCTAAAAGTACTCTTAGAATCCTTACTTACACCATAATTGATCTCCCTTTTGATCTCCACCCTTGGGCACTCTTTCCAGCCTTTTAACACTCTCCTAAGTTCTATTTTTATAGTTCTAAAAGTCCCTTTTGGTAGCAACACGAAAATGCCTTCCCAAGAGCACCACTCTCCTCTCTTTCATCCATTATTAGCCTAATTAATTCTCCCTTAATTACCCAAAACGAAAATGACAATTAACACCATTAACATGTGAGTTCATTGTAGTGTAACAGATTATTCCATGCCTCTTTGGTTTCTCTGACGACTACTAGGGTTTCTAGGCTTTCCTTAACATTGCAGAACCAAAAAAATAATAAAATGCAAATAAGTCAAGGCTAAATTGTGCTAGCCAAGGTTCGAACCTACCGTAACTCAATTACCAAACAATTGCACAACCATTCAACCAATTCATGTTTCATGATGAATCCTACACCTCTATCCTACACCTATCAATAATATGGGTTCCATTCCAGATTTTGTTTAGCAATTTCTTAGTTTAATTCCTTTAAATTCTACTTTTAATGATCAATTTTAATGCTTCCAAATTTTCTCCTCCTTTGGATTCATCAAATAGAAGTAAAGCATTAAGGCCACAAACAAAGGATAAAGTTTCGTTGATAATGGCACACGAGACAGAACACAGAAACTGAAACAATGTAGAAAAACTTAAAACTGATACATTCAACAAACTGAAGTTTAAAATCAACCGACTAAAACTGATAGAACTCATACTAAAACACCATAAACATACAAATGCAATGCATGATCCTAAAGGCCAACACACTCATTCATCCTGAGGATTGTTTCTGGTCTGGAATGAAGTCAGTAGATCATGAAGGTCATGGATTTGGCCATCCAAATCATTGAACCTCTCATTGCAAAAGTTGTGATGTGCATTTTGAGACACATTTAGTTTATGTAGTTGATGCAACACCATCCTCTCAAATTGTGAGTACACATGGCCTCTATCCTCTAGAGGGTTGTAGGGGATAATGTCCATTGGTTTAACAGTGGGTTCTTCCTCTTGATTTGCTCCACTTGGGCCAACTTCATGGTCATGTGCACCACCAACTGCAACACCACCAATTGTCCACATATTCCCCACCTTGAGAAAGCCTATTTTTTGTAGATTTTTATTAGAGGTTTGATTCATAAGTCCAATTGATTCATCCAGCTCATCTTCTACATCAACACCAAAGTACTTTATGAACTTGGACACCAAAACCACATAGGGCAGCCTAAAATCCATGAGCCTTTTGGCCTTGAGCATGTGATCACGAAACACAAAGATCCAATCCACTTGCACATTGTGTTGAATGCAATACATGAGGATCAAATCTCCCTCATTCAATTTAGAATGGTTGCTACCACGTGGAACTATGACTTTTGTGATGATCATAGTGATGAGTGCATATTTTTGCCCTCATTCAGTGTTTAATTCTCGGTATTTAATTGAATTTATGTGCTTAAAGAGTGATTTAATTGATAATTCTGATAATTAAGTTGTTTGAGCTTGTGTGATAAAAATGTCTTAAAAAGTGAGTTTTAGCTGCATAAATTATTTTTGGATATTTTAATGTTTGTTGATGCAGCTGAAGTTAAGATTAAGCTCATTCAAGGTGGGAAAATAAATTGATTGAAGTTACAGAACACCTTTAAATAAGGCTAAATTTAGCAAGTTCTGGGAAAATCACTTCTACAGCCCAGTTTTTACTTATACACTCCTCCTATCACTTAAACTCCACTCAACCAGATGCTTCTATGTTGCAATCCTCAACTTTTAAAATTGGCCAACTAGAATAAGCCACGTGGCATTAATCCTTGCAAACACATCTACACCAATTAGACACTGCCACGTCATCATCTCCTCCATCTCATACATGAAACCCTAACCCTAATTTCAGCCACCATGACCACCCTCCACCGCAGCCGCCGCCACCTCCGGCCACCACAGTTCCACCATCTTCCTTCTCGCCGGTGAATCTTCGCACCTGCACCGTTCACGAACCTGCACCATCTTAATCATCTTCGTGTCGGACCACCATCTCCATCTCCACACGAATCTGCAACGTACAACAACACCTGCAGCTACCACCACCATCAACCAACGCGTCCCATCACGACCACCTCCAAGTTCGCCGGAAAACTGAACCACCCAGCAGCAGCCGCAACCTCCATTGCACCTGCAGAAACCCTAGTTTGGAGAAAGTGCAATCTGCCACGTTTTAGTCTCCTATTGGACAATCAAATTTGGTCAAAAATTGGTCAAAGAAGAAGGGTTTAATTGCAAATATTGATATTTTTGGATGTCTCTGCAAATTTGGACTACAGGATTAAAAATGGGCTATTTAGAAAATTAATACAAATATTATTTGGTGATAATTTATCAGATATCTTTAAATAATTAATTTATTTAATTATATCATAAAGTACTAACCAACTATATTTGTCAAATAGTCTATATCTCTCCATATATCTTTGAATATTTATCTTTATCTTTATTTTAAAAGATATTGGAGAGGTTTTAGCAACAAAAAAGCCCAGTCCAATTTTTATATAAAGAGACCAAGGGAGAAGCAGAGAACAAGCTCGGGACTTCGGAGTTTTGGAACCCTTAGGGGGGCCTAATTTCGTTTCCTTTCTCTCTCTCCATTCTTTTATTTTTATTTTGCATTCATGAAGTTCTAAACTTCTTGGGTTGATTCCATTGTAATTTCTTAATTGGATTCTGAGGTTAGATCAATTAATTTCTTTGTTCTTTTTATTATTGTTGAGGTTTTCATTCATTTATGTCTTTTATCTTTGAATCACGTAAAAAGTAATGATTTTAAATCTGTATGCATGTTGATCATATGAGTTCAAGGGTTTTTAAATTTAATTGAGACTTTACTTTGATTTACTCTAACTACAGTTAATTGAGACTTTACTTTGATTAATTAAGCTTTTTATTTGGTGAGGAGATAAAAGAATAGACATGATTAGGCATAGTAAATTTGATTGAGATTGTACTTTGGTTGAATTTACTGTGGATAATCTAAAAGTTCTCACTTTTAATTGAGACTGTACTTTGGTTAAAAGTGAGAACGCCAACAAATTAATTGAGATTTTACATTGATTAATTTGTAAATCTATAACAATAATTAATTGAGCAATAATCTTTAGATAACCGATGATGAATCTATTTTGAAAAAGCAATGGAATCAATCTATTTTCTTTACTATTGTTTCTATCTTTATTTTATCTTTTTATCTTAATCCTCCCATATTTTTATTATTTTATTTGACTAACTCTTTTGTATAGAATTTATAAGAACTAATTTGTTAAAAATGAATTCCGTGTTCGTTGGGAGACGACTTAGGGTGACTTTACCCTTTCTATTTTCTTGACTACTATCTTAGAAATACTGAAGTTGCTATAGTTTAGTAGTATTAATTTGATCGCGTCAACGACAACGTTATCACATAGAAAAAAGCCTTTGATCCACCTTGAGACCACCAACATGGAAATGTTTGATCTCAATAGCAGGGTTCCTCAAGCATTGCCTATAATGTTGGACTTTGTTGAACTCTTGCAAAACACTAGTTTCACCTTTTTTCACTCAACAACTCTTGCTTTAAGTCCAACTACATCCTTTTAAGCCTTCTTGTTGATCTCCATGCAGACTCCTTTGATACTTGACAACAATACATCATTTTTGAATTCCAATAGTTGTTAGGCGCATATAGTACCTAACACAAGATGATCTCTTTGATTGGGTCAACTTTGGAATTTAATTCATTCAAAAATTTGCAGTTTAAGTAAAATCAACAAATTGATTTTATAATTCAGTCGACTACAAATTCAACGGTTCATAAAAGACTCCACACAGAGTTTGGTTAAGTGAAATCAACAGATTGATATCATAAATCAATCAATTAAAAATCGTGAAATTTAACTTTATACTCCCAGATTTAGTTTTAATGAAATCAACACATAGAATTGTGAAAACAACAGATTAAAATGCATGACAGATCAGATTTTCTGCATACAATGGCAACTTAAGTGAAATCAACACATTGATTTACAAAATCAACAAATTGAAATATTTTGACAAATAAGAATTTTTGCAAACAAAGATAGATATAAGTGAAATCAGCAGACTAAAATGAAAAATCAAGAGGCTAAATATGACAATTTTTAGTTCATGCACACATTAGGTTATTTTAATGAAATCAATGCATGGATTCATAAGATTAACATGATAAAAACATATCAGACCACATTCTTCATGTCTAATATGCGTAGTTCAATTCTTAGCTTGTTAAACCAATCTTTAGCAAAAGATTTAGTGAACAAATAAGCCAATTGATTTTCAGTTTTAACAAATTGAATTTCACAATCTCCCTTTTGAACATGATCTCGAATGAAATGATGTCTAAGCTCTATATGCTTGGTTTTATAATGTTGTATTGGATTCTTGGTTAAGTTGATGGCACTAGTATTATCACAATACAAGGGTATCTTACTTAGCTTTACATCATAGTTTAAGAGTTTATGCTTCAACTATATGACTTGTGCACATCCATGTCCAACTGCTATATATTGAACTTCAGCATTGGAGAGTGCCACAGATGCTTGCTTTTTGCTATTTCATAAGATTAGACTTGAGCCAAGTAGATGGCAAGTTCCACTTGTGCTTTCCCTATCCAATTTGCACCCTGCATAGTAAAAATCTAAAAAACCACTAAGAGTTATGTTAGAATCACATGGATACCATAAACCAACATTGGTTGTTCCTTTCAAATACTTTAAAATCCTTTTTGCAACTTTTAGATGCAACTCCTTTGGATTTGCTTGGAACCTTGCACACAAGCACACACCAAACTGGATATTTGGCCTACTTGTTGTAAGATAGAGAAAAGATCCAATCAACCCTCTATATTTGTTTGAATCCACTGGTTCACCAGGCTCATCTGCATCCATAAGATAATTTGTAGCAATTGGAGTGGCAGCTTCCTTGCAATCCTCCATTTTGAACTTTTTCAACAAGTCAAAACAATATTTTGCTTGGCTTAAAAATATTCCATGCTTTAGCTGGTTGACTTGTAGCCTTAGAAAGTAGGTAAGCTCACCCATTGTGGACATATCAAATTCTCCCTACATGGCTGCAACAAACTCTTAACACAAGATGTTCTTATTTGAGCCAAAGATGATATCATCTTGATGAAGGCGTGACCAACCATGACACCTTCATAGAAGCTCGCTCAAGAAGGATCACTAGAAGCATGTCTGGAGGGGAGTCTTCTATTCCATTACCTTTATCTTTGTTTTGCATCAATTTAGTTTGAATTACTTAAGTTAGTTTTTAGTTGACTTATTTTGGTTGACTTGTTGAGTTTGACCCAAAGCTTACCTTTGACCAACATTAGCTTAATTAAACCAACATGCTAATCTTTGTTTGTCTTATTTTGTAGGTAATTAAGAGAAAGTAGAGCATGCTAGGTGACACATGGTGATTGAAGCATATGGATGATATGGAAGAGAGAGGAAAGCAAAAAGCATAAAGTAAAAGCAAAAGTAGACATGTACCTTGTCTCCTTTTGCCTTTTTGGTTTATTCCTTAGAAGGCTACTTGGTCTCCTTCCTCTTTTGGCCTAGAATCCTCATGGAAACGCATCCACCAACCACATTCCTTCACTTTGGCCGAGAATTGTCCTAGCTTAGGTTATTAGGGTTTGCTAGTTAATCCTTTTCATGTTTATGTATTTGTTAAAGGACCCCTATGAACGTCTATTTAAAGGGTGCTCCTTGTTTTGTAAAAGGGTTGATCATTTGTTGTTATAAACTTTGTGTTTCAACCACCATTGTCGTGAGCTCTCCTTCCTAGAAGTGAACTCACATTTGCCTTATCTTGCTTGCAGTGGCGACACCATCACTCATCTCTAGGGTTTGGTTGGCTTAGATCCCCCCCTATGAGTGGCGTGCTTCATCCATTGCTCATCTTCTATGCTTTCCATTTTTATTGTTTCTTCTTTCATTTTGCTCTTTAAGTGTTGTTAAATCCGTGTGTGTTTTAAGTTTGAATCCAAATCTCTTCTTCCTTTCATGAGCTTGAGAATTGAACCTTAACATCTAGATAACTTGCTATCTTAATGTCCAGTGGGAATATTTAAAAAGTTTTTTTAAACAACTTCACCATATTCATAACTCTAAAAGAAAACAGGATAATCCTTCATCATTTGTTATCTAGAGCCTAGGTTATCTTGAATATGGTGTTTTTCTTGTGCTAACCTTTGTTTTGGTGGCTTATTTGGCTTGGAGACCTCTCAACCTTGTGGTGTTCAAGATGGTGTGTGCATATTTTTTCCACTTCACTTGAGGTTAAAGTATCCAAAAACTCTATCTCTTGATATATGTTGCTTGGTGAAGTGAAAACATGAAATTTTGGTGCTTATTTTTCCTTTGGCCGAGAGCTTAGTAAGATGTTACCATGCCAAAAATTTTCTTCACATGTTGAAAGTCTTCTTAAAATGTTCCTAGCTACTTTTGAGTCTCTTGTCATATGCTTATTTGAGTTTTCTTGTCCTTGTTTCTAAGTATTTGAGCTATTGCATGAGATCTATGTCTTGTATTGTTGTATGCTCCTTGAAATTGATTTTGACCTAATTTTTAAGGAACTAAGTGTTCAAGACACCCTAAAATATCTTTCTCATCATCTTAAGTACCTAGTTTTGAAAAGAAAAAGTATTTTCATGATAAAACTCCATTTGGCCGAGAGCTAATGTGATGTTTGGTGAACCTATTTGGCCATTTTTACTAGGTGTTATGCTACCAA
Source organism: Vigna unguiculata (assembly GCF_037176805.1). Taxonomy (NCBI): domain Eukaryota; kingdom Viridiplantae; phylum Streptophyta; class Magnoliopsida; order Fabales; family Fabaceae; genus Vigna; species Vigna unguiculata. The sequence continues at coordinate 32,952,675 of NC_140801.1, forward strand.
ATTTTATACTTGGATTTTGGGTGATATTGGCAAATTAGTTCCATGCTTTAATTTGATTATGATCTTTCTTGGTGTATGCATAATTTGAGGTATAATCTTGGCTTCTTCAAATGCGTTCCATGGAGTCTTTAAAAGTGTTTTTCATTGCTTTAGTCTTGTTCAAGTTTTGTCTTTAAAACAAATTTCCTTAGAAGTTAAACTTTCTTGTTTTTGAGCTTTGCTTGCTTGTCTTTTGGTAATCTTTGTTTTTTCTTAGTTGTTTTCATTTCCTTGTTCTCCTAGAGTGTTGTGGCCGAGCCACTTGTTTTGCTTTTGAAAGATTTTCATCAATTTTAAGGTGTTTTCACTTGTTTGGAAGGATTTTGAGTGCTAGCCTTGCTTGTATTCTTTGGGAGTGTGACCAAAAGCATTTGGGTGCTTGTGAAGACCACACTTGGTCTTGGGTTTGGCTTGTTTTATTGTCTAACATCTTTCTTGTCTCAGTTTTTGGTGAGTTTTGGTGTAGGAACATGAATATGGATCCAATCTTGGAGGTAGAAGAGGAGGAGGAATCGACTTCACCTTATTCCCCTCCCATGGTGACTTCTATGGCCTAAGAAAGTGAACAAATCACCCTTGCCAACATCCTACGTGAGATGGAAGTTAGTAGAAGGGAAACTTTTGACCAATTGAGGGCGGATAGAAGATCTTCCTTCAAGAGCACATTCAAAGACTTGAGCTTAGAGAAGATGAGAGGAGAAGAAGGAGATCTTCTACCGAGGATTCTTGCCATGGTAGAAGAAGAAGAAGGTACGACCATGATGGTGGGGGAAGGCACAATCAACTCCCACAAAGACAACCTCCACCAATCAAAATTCCAAAGTTCAAGGGGGAGAATGATCCAAACCTCTACATTGAATGGGAGCAGAAAGTGGACCAAATCTTTAATATTCATTTAGTTAGTGATCAAGAGCAAGTAGACTTAGTAGTTTTAGAATTTGAGGATTATGCCATGACATGGTGGCATCAATTGTGTATGGACAATATTAACCAAGAGCCACTCGCGGCCTCTTGGATGGACAATAAAACTTTTTGATGCGTGCTAGATTTGTTCCCTCCTACTATAGGAGGGGGACTTTTTTGAAGCTCCAAAGGCTTCAACAAGGGTCCATGTGTGTGAATGAGTATTTTAAAATGATGGAGTCCATGCTTCTCAAAGTAGGACTCCAATTTGAAAGTGAAGAAGAAAAGGTAGCTAGATTTGTGAGTGGTCTTAGAAGGTAAGTTCAAGATGTAGTTGAGTTGTATAAGCACTCTACTCTTGACAAAGTTTTACACTTGGCCTTAAAAGTTGAAAGTCAATTGAAAAAGAAACAAGAGGCCAAGAAGAGTACTCCTTACAATGACTACTACTCTAGGACTTGGAAAGGAAAAGAAAGAAAAGATGAGAAACCTTCTTCCAAAGACCACCCACCTAGGTCAAATGCGTCTAGAAACTCCCATGAAAGTGCAAACTCTTCCCAAGGTTCAAGAACTAGTTCCATAAAATGTTTTAAGTGTTTGGGATATGGTCACATTGCTTCAAATTGCCCAACAAAAAGGAACATGATCTTGAACCCAAAAGGAGAGGTTGAAAGTGAACATTCTTCTCCCCCCTCCCCAAAAGGTTTTTCCTCCCACACTTCTTCCCAATCTTCAAGTGAGGATGAAATGAAACCCAATGAAGGAGGTTTATTGGTGGTTAGGTGCATGTTAGGCCAAGTGCCTAAATAATTTGAAAACCAAAGAGAAAATATTTTTCACTCAAGGTGCCAAATCAACAACAAAACTTGCTCCCTCATAATTGATAGTGGAAGTTTTGTCAATGTGGCTAGCATAAGGGTTGTGGACAAGCTTGGCTTGAAAACCATCCTTCATGCCAAGCCCTATAAGTTATCTTGGCTTAGTGAGGAAGGTGAGATCAAAGTTGACAAACAAGTCCTTATCAACTTCTCCATTAGAAATTACAAGGATGAGGTGTTATGTGACTTAGTGCCTATGGAAGCAACTCATATTTTACTAGGAAGGCCATGACAATTTGATAGAAAAGCTTTTCATGATGGCCATGCCAAAAAGCTTTCCTTTAGCTTCCAAGGCAAAAAAATCACATTACTACCTCTTTCACCAAGAGAAGTCAATGAGGACCAAATTCAAATGTTAAAGAAAAGAAAAGAAGAGAATGCGCAAAGGCATGGCAATGAGTCCAAGAAGACCATGATCTCCCTCAAAGGGGTGAAAAAGGTAATGCTTGCCCAGAAACCTATCTTCTTAGCTTATCCTAGTGAATCTTCCCCCTCTTTCCAAAACCCTCACTCTAGATGTCCCCAAGACTTGTCATTAGTCTTAGATGAGTTCAAAGATGTTTTTCAAGAACCTCCAAAGGGTCTCCAACCCCTAAGAGGTATAGAACACCAAATTGATTTTACACAAGGCTCATCTTTACCTAATAGGCCAGCCTATAGGACTAGTTCCGAGGAGGCTAAGGAAATCCAAAAACAAATGAATGAGTTGTTAGAGAAGGGGTGGGTGCAACATAGCATGAGTCCTTATGCAATGCCCATAATTCTTGTCCCCAAAAAGGATGGAACATGGAGAATGTGCATAGATTGTAGGGTATCAACAACATAACCATCAAGTATAGGCATCCCATTCCTAGGTTAGAAAATTTAACTGATAAGTTACATGGTGCAATCATATTTCCCAAACTAGACTTGAAGAGTGGGTACAATCAAATTAGAATCAAAGAATGTGATGAATGGAAAACCTCTTTTAAGACTAAGTTTGGATTATATGAGTGGTAAGTCATGCCTTTTGGCTTGACCAATGCACCTAGTACATTCATGAGACTCATGCACCATGTTCTTAGAGAGTTCTTAGGGAAGTTTGTGGTGGTGTACTTTGATGACATTCTCATTTATAATATGTCTCAAGATGACCACTTGCATCATTTGAGGAGTGTGCTAGAGACCTTAAGGAAGGCATCCTTGTATGCTAACATGGAAAAATGTGTGTTTGGGATGGATCATGTGATCTTCCTAGGTTTCAAAATAAATCAAGATGGGGTCCATGTGGACCAAGAAAAGGTGATGGCCATCAAGGATTGGCTAGTTTTTATAGGAGATTTGTGCCAAACTTTAGCACCATAGCCACCCCTCTCAATGAATTGGTCAAGAAAGGTGTGGTCTATAAGTGGGGAAAAGATCAAGAAAAGGCTTTTGAGACTTTAAAATAAAAATTGATCAATGCACCACTCTTAGCCCTCCCTAACTTCTCTAAAACTTTTAAAATTGAGTGTGATGCATCCAATGTAGGTATTGGGGTCGTGCTTCTCCAAGAAGGACACCACATAGCCTATTTTAGTGAGAAACTCAAAGGGAGTCACATGAACTACTCCACCTATGACAAAGAGCTTTATGCTCTTGTGAGGACTTTCAAAACTTGGCAACACTATCTTCTTTCAAAGGAGTTTGTGATACATAGTGACCATGAGTCACTTAAATTTTTGAAAAGCCAAGACAAGTTAAACAAGAGACATGCTAGGTGGGTAGAGTCCTTAGAACAATTCCCATATGTGATCAAACATAAGCAAGGAAAGGCTAATATTGTGGCAGATGCGCTTTCAAGAAGGCATTCCCTCCTTTCCATTCTTGAAACTAAATTTCTTAGTTTTAATCATATTAAGGAATTGTATTCAAAGGATGTTGATTTCTCCCCCTTTCTTAGTGAATGCCACCAAGGGGCTTACAAAGACTTTTACCTTCTCAATCAATATCTTTTTAAAGGTAAGACACTTTGCATTTCCCAAGGTTCTTTAAGAGCATCACTCATTAGAGAGACACATGAGGAAGGTTTAATGGGGCATTTTGGGCCAAATAAGACTTTGGAAGTCTTAAAGGAGCATTTATATTGGCCTCACATGAGGAAGCATGCAGATAAGCATTGCAAAAGTTGCATAGAATGCATGAGAGTCAAGTCTAGAGGATAACCCCATGGTCTTTATACCCCCTTGCTCATCCCTTGCAAGCCTTGGGTTAACATTTCTATGGATTTTGTCTTAGGCCTCCTAAGGACAAAAAAAGGTAGGGATTCCATTTTTTTGGTTATTGATAGGTTCTCTAAGATGGCCCATTTCATTCCTTGCCATAAGATTGATGATGCAACTTATATTGCAAATTTTTTCTTCAAGGAAGTTGTGAGACTACATGATGAAGGCATGACCAGCTCCTTAGAAGCTTCATCAAGAAGGATCACTAGAAGCATGTCTAGAGGGGAGTCTTCTATTCCATCACCTTTATCTTTGTTTTGCATTACTTTAGTTTGAATTCCCTAAGTTGGTTTCTAGTTGATTTATTTTGGTTGACTTGTTGACTTTGATCCAAAGTTGACCTTTGACCAAGATTAGATTAACTTAAACCAACATGCTAATCCTTGTTTGTCTTGTTTTGTAGGTAATTAAGAGAAAGTAGAGCATGGCTAGGTGGCACTTGGTGATTGGAGCACTTGGATGAAGTGGAAGAGAGAGGAAAGCTAAAAGCATAAAGCAAAAGCAAAAGTAGACATGTACCTTGTCTCCTTTTGCCTTTGTGGTTTATGCCTTAGAAGGTCACTTGGTCTCCTTCCTCTTTTGGCCTAGAATCCTCATGGGAATGCCTCCACCAATAATCTCCCTTCACTTGGCCAAGACTCACTCTCACATTAGGTTTAGGGTTTGCTAGTTAATCCTTTTTCATGTTTTTGTATTTGCTAAAGGACCCCTATGAACTCCTATTTAAAGGGTGCTCCTTGTCTTGTAAAAGGGTTGATCATTTTGTTTCTAAACTATTGTGTTTCAACATTTAAATTTTCGTGAGCTCTACTTCCTAGAAGTGAACTCACCTTTGCCTTATCTTGCTTGCAAGTGGCGGCACCATCACTCATCTCTAGGGCTTGGTTGGCTTAGATCCCCCCCTATGAGTGGCGTGCTTCTTCCATTCTTCATCTTTTATGCTTTCCATTTTTATTGTTTCTTCTTTCATTTTGCTCTTTAGTGTTGTTATTTCCATGTGTGTTTAAGCTTGAATCCAACTCTCTTCTTCCTTTCATGAGCTTGAGAAATGAACCTTCACATCTAGATAGCATGCTATCTTAATGTCCAGTGGGAATTTTCAAAAAGCTTTCTTAAACAACTTCACCATATTCATAACTCTAAAAGGGAACAAGATAATCCTTCATCACTACATGGCCTACTTAGGTCCATTGTGAGTGATAGGGACTCCAAGTTCCTAAGCCATTTTTGGAGAACTTTGTGGGGTAAACTTGGCACCAAGCTTCTTTTCTCCACCACTTGCCACCCGCAAAGTGATGGCCAAACCGAGGTGGTTAATAGAACCCTAGGGCAACTGTTAAGGTGTATGATAGTGCAAAATATTAGAGAGTGGGGGAAACTTCTTCCCCACATAGAGTTTGCCTACAATAGGGTTGTGCATTCCACTACTTCTCATTCCCCTTTTGAGGTTGTGTATGAGTTCAATACCCTAACTCCTTTAGACCTCTTTCCCCTACCCACTCATGAGGCATGGACTTGCCAAGATGGTAAGGCCAAAGCCAAGTACATCCACGATTTGCATTCACAAGTCAAGGAAACCATTGAGAGAAGAGTTAAGAAATAACAAGAGGATGGTAATAGGGAAGAAAGGAAGTCATCTTCCAAGAGGGGGATTGGGTATGGCTTCACTTGAGAAAGGAGAGATTCCCTACTCAAAAAAAGTCTAAATTTCTCCCTAGAGGGGATGACCCCTTTCAAGTCATTAGGAGGATCAACAACAATGCTTATGAGTTAGACTTACCCCTAAGCTACAATATAAGTAACTCATTCAATATTTGTGATCTTTCTCCTTTTGATGTAGGGTTTAAGAATTCGTGGTCGAATTCTCTCCAAGAAGGGGAGGATGATGAAGGCTTGACTAACCATGACACCTCCATAGAAGCTCCCTCAAGAAGGATCACTAGAAGCATGTCTAGAGGGGAGTCTTCTATTCCATCATCTTTATCTTTGTTTTTCATCACTTTAGTTTGAATTCCCTAAGTTGGTTTTTAGTTCACTTATTTTGGTTGACTTGTTGAATTTGACCCAAAGTTGACCTTTGACAAAGATTAACTTAACTTAAACCAACATGTTAATCTTTGTTTGACTTGTTTTATAGGTAATTAAGAGAAAGTAGAGCATGCTAGGTGGCACATGGTATTTGGAGCATATAGATGATGTGGAAGAGAGAGGAAAGCAAAAAGCATAAAGTAAAAGCAAAAGTAGATATGTACTTTGTCTCCTTTTGCCTTTTTGGTTTATTCCTTAGAAGGCTACTTGGTCTCCTTCCTCTTTTGGCCTAGAATCCTCATGGAAATGCATCCACCAACCACATTCCTTCACTTTGGCCGAGAATTGTCCTAGCTTAGGTTATTAGGGTGTGCTAGTTAATCCTTTTAATGTTTATGTATTTGCTAAAGGACCCCTATGAACTTCTATTTAAAGGGTGCTCCTTGTCTTGTAAAAAGGTTGATCATTTGTTGTTATAAACTTTGTGTTTCAACCACCATTGTCGTGAGCTCTCCTTCCTAGAAGTGAACTCACCTTTGCCTTATCTTGCTTGCAAGTGATGACACCATCACTCATCTCTAGGGTTTGGTTGGCTTAGATCCCCCCCTATGAGTTGCGTGCTTCATCCATTGCTCATCTTTAATGCTTTCCATTTTTATTATTTCTTCTTTCATTTTGCTCTTTAAGTTTTGTTAAATCCGTGTGTGTTTTAAGCTTGAATCCAACTCTCTTCTTCCTTTCACGAGCTTGAGAAATGAAATTTCACATCTAGATAGCTTGCTATCTTAATATCCAGTGGGAATTTTCAAAAAGCTTTCTTAAACAACTTCACCATATTCATAACTCTAAAAGAAAACAAGATAATCCTTCATCACATCTACATCCACTTGAACAAGTATAGCATCACTTTCATGTTTTCTAATGAAGAGTGTTTTATCAACTATACCTCTAGCATAACCTTTTGACAAAAGAAAGCTGCTTAGTCTTTCATACCACTATCGTGGTACTTGTTTCAAACCTTGCAAGACCATTTTCAATTTGAAAACATGGTTAGAATAGAGATGATCCTCAAAACCAGGAGGTTGTGGTACACACACTTCTTCATTTAAGAAATCATTCAAGAATGCACTTTTCACATCCATTTGATGCAATTTAAAGTTACACATGCAAGGATATGCTAAGAGTAATCTCATAGCTTGTAGTCTAGCTACAAGTGCATATGTTTCATCAAAATCAATGCCTTCTTCTTGATTATACCCTTTAGCAACTAGTCTAGCTTTGTTTCTTACTATATTACCATCTTCATCCATTTTGTTTCTAAAAACCCATTTAGTTCCAATTATATTCATATCATCACTTCTAGGAACTAGAAACCACACATCATTTCTTATGAATTGATTGAGTTCATCTTGCATAGCAACAATCCAATTACTATCATTTAAAGCATCATTCACATTTTTAGGTTCAATTTGAGATACAAAAGCAACATGTTCACAAAATACAAGTCTACGTCTAGTGGATACTCACTGTTTAATATCACCAATAATGTTGTGTTTTGATAGTCCTCTAGGCTCGATCCAATCCTTAGGTAAGTTGTTGTCTGCAGCTTTTTCAATCGGTTGTTTTTCCTTTTCAGTTGATTAATTTTTCGCAGTTGAGTGCTTTTCTGTAGCAGAATTATTTTCCTACAATAAATGATTTTCATCTGCATTCTTTGACACTTGATCTTGCAGCTTTGGGTTAGTTTCATCAAATACAACATGCATGGACTCTTCAACAGTCATTAGTCTCTTGTTATAAACCCTATATGCATGGCAAAATACCTTCATCTACTTTTGCATCAAATTTGCCAAGATTTTCTTTGTCATTATTTAAGATAAAACACTTACATCCAAATACTTTTAGGTGGCTTAAAATAGGCCTCCTCCCTTTAGAAAGTTCATAGGGTGTTTTATTCAAAATTGGCCTAATCAACACACGATTAAACACATAACAAGCAGTGTTGACCGCATCAGCTCAAAAGTACTTAGGTGTGGAGTTTTCATTTAGCATAGTTCTAGGTAGTTCTTTAAGTGACCTGTTTTTTCTTTCAACAACTCCATTTTGTTGTGGAGTTCTTGAAGCAGAAAAATTATGTTTAATGCCATGTTTTTCACAAAAGTGCTCAAATCTTTCATTTTGAAATTCTCCACCATGGTCACTTCGAATAGACATTATTTTAGAACTCTTTTCATTTTCTAACATCTTGGCAAGTCTTTTGAAAACATGAAAAGTGTCATTTTTGGCAACTAAAAACAAAGTCCATGTATACTTAAAAAAATCATCTACAGTTACTAATGCATAAAGATTTCCTCCAAGACTCATAGTTCGAGATGGACCAAATAGATCCATGTGAAACAACTCCAAAGGTCTTTCAGTTGAAACAACATTTTAGGGTTTAAAAGAGACCTTGGTTTGTTTTCCTTTTTTACAAGCTTCACATACTCTATCTTTCTCAAATTTGAGTTTTGGCAATCCTTCAACCAACCATTTTCTATTTAGCCAATTAAAATGTTGCTTGTGTATGTGACAAAGCCTCCTATGCCATAAACAAGTATCATCCTCTTTTGTAAGCAAACAATGAAAGCTAAATGATGCCTAATGCAGATCAAGTAAGTATATATTGTTGACTCTTTTTCCTATCAAAACAATACTACCACATGTATCATATATAAGACAATTATTAGGTTCAAACATGACTTTAAAACCTTTGTCACATAGTTGGCTTATATACTTATCAAATTGTGCTTTAACCCTCCTACCAGTAGCATATTCTTGATGTTGAAACAGGATCCATTGCTTATGACTTCATTTCCAAGTATTCTCCCTTTGTTGTTATCTCCATAGGTCACACATCCTTCCTCCTTCAACTCCAACTTAGCAAAAAATGAATGACATATCATTTGGCTTACTTTTTGAAAAGAATCTAGAGAACTTCTTGACTTTGTTTTTGACAGTAGGATTGCAACCAAGTCCAACTTTCCCAAACATACAATTTTGAGAGTCTTGAATAACTTCTAAGTATGTTTTCCCTCTAGTGAACTTAGCACAGGTTTTCAAAAGGAATTTCCCTTGATATTTTAAAACTGTGCACTTTTCATAGGGTTTTTCAACCGTCTGATTTCCAGAATAATCAAAATTAGTTTTTAAATCAGTTGTTTCTTTTTCCAATTGACTGACTCTGTTTTCCAACTAGTTGTTTAAGCCCTTCAATCAATTATTTAACACAGAAATCTTGTTTGCTTCATTATGCAACTCTTCAAAATCATGCAACAATTGATTGTAATCATTTTTGTCTAGAGAGCTTACTTGACTTGATGAGGATGATTCATAACCAGCCATGAGGCACAAATTGGCTTCCTCACTCTCATCTTGTGAAGAGCTACTTGTTCAATCATCATTGTCCTCTCATGCTATGTGTGCACGTCTCTCCTTTGGTTTCTTCTCCTTTTTCCTGTCAAAACTCTTCTCCTTTTCTTTGTTAACATTTGGACATTCAATCTTGATATGTCCTTGCTTTCCACAATTATAACAAGTGAAATTAGAAGAATTTGACTCGTTTCATTTGGAAGTGTACCTCTTGAGATTATCTTTGCTACCTTTCTTTTTGAGATACTTCCCAAACCTCTTGATAAGAAGATTCAAGTTCTCACTATCACTTGATTCAACCACCACATCCTCAAGCTCATCATTCTTCTTGGTGCTAGTCTTCAAGGCTATGTTCCTTACCTTTTTCTCATTTGACTCTAGCTCATTTAGCCTTTGCATCTCAATTTCATGCTCCCTTAGCTTGCCAAACAATGCAGTCATAGTCAATGTAAATAGGTCTCTTGATTCTGAAATAGCGGTGACCTTTGGCTGCCAAGATCTATCAAGACACTTCAACACCTTGATGTTTAACTCCTCTTTGTCAATTTCCTTACCCAAGCCTATGAGATGGTTGACTATGTGAGTAAAGTCTCTTTTGTACTTCTACTATAGACTCTCCTTGTTGCATCTTGAATAGCTCATACTCTTGAATCAAGGCATGCTTCCTTGATCTCTTCACGTCATTAGTTCCTTCATAAGTCACTTCAAGCACCTACCACATTTCCTTGGCACTCTTGCATTGGGAAACACAAAAAAACTCATCCATGTTTAAAGATGAAGTGAGGATATTCTTATCATTGCAATCATATTGAACTCTTCTCCTCTCTTCCTTTGTCCATTGAGTCCAAGGCTTGTCAACCTGCACATTTTCAACAATATGCTTAGGAGTGTAGGGTCCATTTATGATTGCATCCCATATGCCTTGATCTATTCAATAAATATTTTCATCCTAATTTTCCAAAATTGATAATTGATACCACTAAACATAGGGGGTCTATGAATAGAGGCACCTTCAGAAAATGAGAGCTTGTTTTCAGCCATTTCAAGTAGTTCAAAAATAGATTTAAGATCTCACTTGAGTAAATTTCAAGTACCTAGCTCTAGATATCAATTGTAAGTTTTGAAATGGTTGAAATGCCAAGAAAGGGGGGGTGAATTGGGTAGTTAAAAAATAAGGTGACTTTTAAAAGCCTAAAACTGTTTTTAATTGAATCAAAAACAAAGTTAGCTGATTAATTTCATTAAACAAATACAGATATAACCAATATTGATAGAAACAACCAATTAAAACACAAAAATGGTCGACTGAAAAACTGGAAAAAAAGTGCATAAATGTGAATTTGTGATTTAAAGCAAGATCAATATGAAAGATCAATCAAGATAAGTTCAAATGCATTATACAAACATGAGCAATGTTGTAGATAACACCAGATCACACAAGAATGTAAAAAAGATGGTCTAGATCAAAATTCTTTAAAATTTAAAGTGTAATGTAAGAGAAAAGAGTTAGAGAAAAGAGGAATGCACAAGATTTTTATATTGGTTCACTCAAACTCGAGCCTAACTTTGAACTATTTCAAAAGATTTACAAAGTTCATACCCTTACACTTTTAAAATATGCAAGAACACCACACTATGGCTCTTGAATCACACAAGAACCAAACCAACACAACAAGACGCATCTTCCAGACGTAGAAAACTACCAGGCACAACCTAAAAGCTTGAGAAAGACCAAACCTCAGTGGTAGCATAACCTTGCATACCACAACCACCTTCTCCAAGCTTTAAACACCAAGCAAAATGCTCCAAGAATGATCCTAGATCAATCTTCAGCAACTGCACTCTATATGATCCCGAAAGAGAAAAAATTCCATAGTTTCTAGAAAGATTTTGCGCTCAAAAAAGGTCTTCACATCTTTAATTTGAAAAATAAAACTTTTATAGCCAAACTGTTACGAAATTCAACAGGTTGATTTCACTTAACTTAAGTGAAATCAATCAATTACAAAATAAATCACCTGTTTGAATAAGTCCTAGTTAAGACTACTGCAACTTACCTTTTAATCTATTAAAAATCCATTCAACACATCAAAAGACATCATTTAACCTGTTGAAAAACATTTCAACAAATTAAAAGACACAACTAAGACACTATACATCTAATAAATGCCAAAAGGTCTACAATATGAATTATAATCTTCAAACTTGTTTTTCCATGATTAATCCAGATCGAGAGCACACATACAAGTCTTTATCAACACGTGAAATATCAAATCTCCACATCTTCATCAATGTAAGCATGGTTCCAACATGTTCCAAGGCATTGACTTCAATTACCTTCATCAAATCTTCAAGCACCAAATCATCCAAGCTATTTGTGCCAACACATACACCACACAATATTTCAATATAAAACTCACACCATACTTATAAATCCACATGAACAATAAAAACACAGTAAAGCATGTGAAGGACCCTCCAACAACGGGATCCAGGTACAATAAATCACCCTAACTACACTTGTCTTCAATGAAAAAGCATTGAACAATTCATTGAACAAACCATCACATACAAGCACTCTATCTTACCAGCGCAGACCACAAATTGAGCAACTTGGCTCACAAATCTTAGGTAAATTTGAAGCGTTGAACTCCAACGACGTCCATCAACAACAAAGATGGGAAGCTTCAATAAGGGGCACCACCTTTAGCAACTAAAGAGGACCTTATCAACTTCGGCAAACCTTGGAAGAAGAGAAAACAATTAAAATAAACACCACACACACAACACCGGTTACATAATTGGTGTCACTATCTCACTGCACCGGTTATGCAAACAAACAACAAACACTCATAAACAAACATAGCACAGGTGTGCTTTCACTCACACACCACCCACTCTTCCCAAACCCCACACTAGTTCACTCACACATAAACCCAAACATCTTCCACTGTTGACACACACAATGCTTCATTATTCACAATCCATAACACCACCACTTCACTCACCTTCAAACTTGAATGAGAGACAAGCCCTTACCTTGCATAATTTCCCTTTACACCCTTCTTTAAGCCTTTGTTGACCTAATTTCTTGATGATTTCTTAGCCCATTAAATATCTTTGAAATTTTAAAACCATGTTTAACCCAACCTTTGAGTTTTATGAACTGTGGAACTATTTTGGAGATTCATTGAGAAGTTTAGGTGTGGGGCAGAGGTGTCGATTTCATGGTAACTACAATGTAAGTGATTCAAAAACTAGTGTGAAAGAAAACAAAAAGAGAAAATCTAAAATACGAAAAATTGAACGACCTATATGGTATGAAATAGGAAGAAAATAGAAGGAAAAGAAGGAAAGGTATTAGTGAATGCTTATATGATTGTTAGTTTTGATTAAATCAAGAACTTACACTTATAACTCCAATCTTTTCCTCATTGTTCCTCATTTCTCGTTGATTTTTAGCTTTGGTCATTTTCTTTATCCTCCCTTAACCTTGGCCACATTACAAGGCACATGAAAGCCCTTTTGATCTTGAGTTCATTTTGCTTCAAGTAATGAGCATAAAAGATTTTTCAAGCTTATGGCAGTGTTTTTTGGCATGATGTAAATATAATTAGAAAACGCATGAAAACCTGAAGAGATTATTAGTTTTGATCCTAATTCCGATTTTGAGTGAGATCTTCATTTCCTCAAATGCATCAAACATGTTCTTGAATGGTCTAAATGACTCTAACTATGGTGGATGCAAATTATTCTTACATTTTTGCTCATACTTTTAAATAAGTGCCAATAGTGTGAAGGGTTTTCTTGACTTTGTCTCATCTAGCATGATCTTCTTTCTTGATCCTCTTATTTCCATAATTTGGTCCTTGTTTTTTCCTTGGAGTGTGGGGGTATTTTATGACTCAATTTTCATGGCTTGTTGCATCACCTTAGGGTTCTCATTCCCTTTCTTCCTCATTCTTAGACCAATTTTATATATCATAGGAAGTTCAGGGATGGTTGCAATTGTGAATTAAGGCATGTTTTTTATAGTTCAAAACATGAAATAAGAATGTTTTGACCTTTGTTTTCTATGTTGTTGATAACGTTTTCCATAAATGTCTAATTGAATTTAGATTTGTGGCGTTGGATTACAATGTCAAAGAAATTTAATTCATACGTAAGATCATAATTTTTAGAGCTTTGGTCTATTTACCACTTGAATTTGAAGATCATGGCAGTTTGCAAGAACAAGGCTTAACTTAGCCCAAAGTGTCTTCATCTCTTCATGAATCTTAGGTAAATTAACAATTTCCTTTTTGAAGAAATTGGGCTTAGCTTGTAAATAATCAGAAGAGACAAAGAATGAATTGGCAATGCCATGTTAGTAAACAATAGGATTAGAATGTTAGTTTGAAATGATCATTTGAGCCAATAAGAGGGGGTTGAATTGGTTGATTAATTTTTTTTCAAAAGCTTAAAACCCCTTTTGATTAAATCAAATAGACTACAAAATTCGAATGCAAAAGCTGCAGAATAGTACACTTTCAATCAGTCAAAAAATAAAACAACAGACTAATATGTTCTTGAGCTTATGAAATAGTTGAATAAAATTTTAAATCTATTAGCTAAAATCCTGGAAATTTATGCAGAACGTAGAATTCACAGATTTAACTCAAACAACAAACTTTTACACACAAGACTTGTTTCGATCAATATTTCTAACAGGTGGGTAACATCAGATTACACATAAATGCATTAAAGCTCAACAAAGATTGAATTACTTAGTTTTCTTGATTTTTTTAAAGTGATTTAAAGTGAATGAGATGAAGAGAAGAGAATGTCACAATTATTTTTATACTGGTTCACTCAATCACAAAGCTACATCTAGTTTACTAGGACAACATGAGCCTGGTTTCCACTATATTCAAAAGTTTTACAAATCACACACCAAGATTACACTTTTAAACAAAGAAACTCACACAATAATCTAGCCAAATACGTTGCTAGAATCACACTCACAGACTTGAAATCACATCAGGTAAACAACTAGAGGCACAAGAACTACAAAACCGGATGGTGGCTCTCCCTAGCCAATTGTACACGAGTTCTTTAAGCTAATCCCAGACCAATCTTCAATCAACACGTTGCAGTTGTGTAATGCAGAGATAGAGTTTTCTAGTGATGAATGACAAGTTTTCGTGCTCAAAACCTAGAATTGTATCTCTAGTCTCGAAAACACAGCTTATATAGTCTGGTTTAAGTAAAATCAATCAGGGGAATTTTCATAGAATTTGTTGATTTCTCTTTACTTAAGTGAAATCAGTCGAATAAAAAAAATTCAACTAATTGAATACATTCATACCAGAAATTATATACAAAAAGCCTTTTAACTTGTTAAAACCCATTCTAATAGATTGAAAAGGACACACTAAGACTAACAAGACATCTAACTTATGTCATATAGCCTACCAACATGATATAACATGTAATAATTACATCTAACACATCAATTACAGAATTAATACAATTGAAACATAATCTTCAAGTGGATCTTCCTCAAACACATGAGATCTCCATGCACTTAACTTTATCAAATATTTGTTTCAAGCTTGTTTGTGCCAACAATCTCCCTGTATTTTGATGAAGCCAACATCCTCGAGTTGAATTGATGAACTAAGATCAATAGAGAAACCTGAAAAACCTTTTGCACACAAGATGCCAATATACAAATACACATCCAAGCAAAAGCACACAAGCATACATACATATCACATATGCATATGCTCCCCCTATCATTAATAATGTGATTTAAATTTAGATTTCAGATCTAGTTAGGTATATTATATGGTTTTAGCAGATTTAATTTCAGGTTTTCCAACTATAACCCAATTTTACTTATTTTTAACTTAACTTTACTCATTTTTCTCCCCCTTTGGATTCATCAAGTTAAAGGTAATGCACATATCATTTTGGAAAGAGTAAAATATAGGAGACTATCAAGGCAACTAATAATGAATACAAAAACTACAAAATCAAAACAAAAATGGAAAACACAACATGAAGCTAAGACTAATACAATCAGTCAATTGAAAGCGAAAAACAACTGATTAAAATACTGGAACAGAGAAACAAACACACAAATGCAGCAACAACATGCAATGCTGACCTATGAGCCATCTTCTTCACTCATCCTTGGGGTTGTCTCTGTTGTAGACATTAGAGAGGAGGTCATGAACATTGTGGAGTTGGTCATCCAGGTCTTGAAACCTTGTTGTGCAATATGCATGGTGTGCATTTTGTGCCATGTTCAAATCTTGAAGTTGATTGAGAACCATCCTTTCAAACTAGGAATGTGCAGGTCTAGTGTTCTCAAGAGGTTGATAAATATCAATGGCCAGAGGTTGTGGATCATCTTCTCCTTGATTTGCTTCACTTGTGTCGGCTTCATGGTCATTTTCTCCACCTTAAATGTTTGCAGTTTGCTCTCCTTCAACCAACCATGTGTTGCCTACCTTGCTGAATCTCATTATGTGCATATTGAGTGTGGAAACATGGTTCAACAAGCCAGTGGAATCCTCAAGCTCTCCTTCCACATTAACACCAAAATGCTCAATGAAATTGGAGATGAGAATCACATATGAAAGCTTGAAATCAATGAGCCGTTTTGCCTTCATCATATGGTCACAAATGGTGTATGTCCAATCAACTACCACACTATTTTGGATGTAATACATCACCACCAAGTCACCTTCATTCAAGGTTGCATGATTGCTCCCCCTAAGCATGATAATTTTGGTCACTACAATGGCTAGCAACCTTTCATCCACACAAAGCTTTCCCACGTGGAAATTTCGAGTTTGCTCACCTTGATTACGCACACATTGGTTCAAGTATTGGACTTTGTTGAATTCATCCACTATAGTAGTTTCTCCTTTGAGAACTTGTACACCTTTTTGCCTTAGGCCAACCACATCCTTCCATGTTTGTCTCGTGATCTCCATATCAACACCCTTGGCACTTGATTTTAGAATGTAATTGTTGAACTTAAGGTAGGCATAGAAGACCTTCACCAAGTTTGGATAGATCTTGCCCGAAAGTTCAAGGAAAGTCTTCAACTTTTGATACTTGAGATGTTGTTCTAAAGTCCCAAAATTCTCTACCCTTAGCCATGACACCATGACATGCGCAACACCTTAGGAAGAATCATTTGCTTCCTAGTGATCTCAATCAAGAAAGTTTGGATCCTATCTTCATGCCCTTTGAACCATGCTTCAAGCCTTCCATGATTCAAGGCAATGGGAGAGGATGGAGTGGGTGTGTAAGCCTTTATGACATTTAATGCTGGTTTTTATGACGTGTAATAGTACTAACTCACATGGTTGAGAGTACTTGGGATCAAGACTTGTGTATGCCAATTATGTGTTATTTAATTTTTTATTATTTTGATAATATCTCATGATGAGTGATAATACAATCCTAGAATTATAGGAATTATCACGAAACATGAATTGGTTGTGCACTTGCTTTGAAATTGGATTGTTGGGTGTTTGAATCATGGCTTACACAAAATAGGTTCCTTTTTGCCAAAATTCTTTTTAGCATGAATGTGAAGGAGCAAACAAACCCTAGTCGTTAGAGAGCAGCTAGGAAGGCTGGGAAAATTATCCTAAAACAACCATTGAATGATCATTATGCTTAGTAATGGCTAAGAAGGTTGGGAAAATTATCCTAAAACAACTATTGAATGATCATTATGCTCAATTAATGTCAATTTTCGTTTTATGGCCATTAACCTTAATTAAGGCATGATTAAGAGGCCAATTAAGGGAGAGAGAGAGAGAGAGTTTGAGACTGGCCATTACTGAGTACTATAGGGAGAGAAATTCCAGAGCAGCATTGTGTTTTAGTGAGTGAAAAAGGGAGCTGAACTGTGGGAGAGCAAAGGAAGCCATTGTTGATCAAGGAGGAACTTGATGAAGGATTATCTTGTTTTCTTTTAGAGTTATGAATATGGTGAAGTTGTTTAAGAAAGCTTTTTGAAAATTCCCACTGGACATTAAGATAGCATGCTATCTAGATGTGAATTTCTCAAGCTCATGAAAGAAAGAAGAGAGTTGGATTCAAGCTTAAAAACACACACAACAATAACAACTCTTAAAGAGCAAAATGAAAGAAGAAACAATAAAAATGGAAACCATAGAAGATGAACAATGGAAGAAGCACGCTACTCATAGGGGGGATCTAAGCCAACCAAACCCTAGAGATAAGTGATGGTGCCACCACTTGCAAGCAAGATAAGGTAAAGGTGAGTTCACTTCTAGGAAGGAGAGCTCACAGAAATGGTGATTCAATACACAAAGTTTATAACAAAATGATCAACTCTTTTACAAGACAAGGAGCACCCTTTAAATAGGAGTTCATAGGGGTCCTTTAGCAAATACAAAAACATGAAAAGGATTAACTAGCAAACCCTAAACCTAATGTGAGAGTGATTCTCGGCCAAGTGAAGGGAGATGATTGGTGGATGCATTCCCATGAGGATTCTAGGCCAAAAGAGGAAGGAGACCAAGTAGCCTTCTAAGGAATAAACCAAAAAGGCAAAAGGATACAAGGTACATGTCTACTTTTGCTTTTACTTTTTGCTTTTTGCTTTCCTCTCTCTTCTACTTCATCCATGTGCTCCAATCACCATGTGCCACCTAGCTATGCTCTACTTTCTCTTAATTACCTACAAAATAAGACAAACAAGGATTAGCATGTTGATTTAAGTTAATCTAATCTTGATCAAAGGTCAACTTTGGGTCAAAGTCAATAAGTCAACCAAAATAAGTGAACTAGAAACCAACTTAGGGAATTCAAACTAAAGTAATGCAAAACAAAGATAAAGGTGATGGAATAGAAGACTCCCCTCTAGACATGCTTCTAGTGATCCTTCTTGAGGGAGCTTCTAAGGAGGTGGTATGGTGGGTCACGCCTTCATCAGAACTCTAACCTACTCACTTGGAGCAAGGATTCTCAGGTTAAAGGAGTAGAACTCTGTGCATTTTTTCTCCGTATTGATAGATTGCATGATGTATGTAAAATTTCATGTCTAAAAACCCTGCCTATTTTTGTTGAATTTCGTGATTCTAGGAATTTCCAAGAAATTGCCTGGTGGCCTTGAAGGTCCGCCAGGCAACTCATGTGAACTGTACTGAAATTTTGGGTTCTTGTTTGGAACCGCCTGGCGGCATGAACTGCCCGCCAGGCGACGTAAGCTATGTAACCCAATTTTTGGATTTTTTGTATGATCTGCTTGGCAGCGATGAACACCCACTCAGTGACGCGAGTAAAATTGGTTCGATTTGAGGTTTTTGCTCATTTTAGGATACTTTGATTGGGAAAATTGGAACTTTACATGATAATGGAATGTGGAATATTGACAATTTTCTCATTGCGATGTTAATTGCGTGAAATTGGGAAGACTATATTTTAGGGTTTAGAAAATTGGAGATTTTGAGTGTTAGGAATGATTGATGCTTAAACTACACTGATAATTTGTACGTTTGCATTTGATTTCATATTAAGTACCATTGGTCGTATGATTGATTATTGAGGCGTGAAAATGATCAATGTATTGTGTTTTGGATTTTTAGGCCCTCGTAGGTACAAAGGAATTCTAGGATCTACCCAGAATTATATGCACCACCTGGCGGCCCTTGAATTTTCGCCAGGCGCCAGCATAGTGGATTTTGCACTGCGTGCCTGTAAGGTGCAAACCCAGGGTTGGGTTTCTGTTTGGGCAAAAATATCTTTATGTAAGAGAATTGTGACCTTTTGGATAAGGGCCTAGCGGTATAAAGGATTGAATATTAGCATGACTTAAATTATGGGTTGAGTTGTGATTGGAGGATTTTAGTAGTAAATACAATACAATTTAGTTCCTAAACTAGGATTATAATTGAAGTTGGTTGTGGAAAAAGGACTTAGTCATTGAGATAGTTGTTGAGTGTTTGAGTAGCCAAGAGTGTAATTAATGGGCTAAAGTGTAGTATAATGTGGCAGGGGACTAAAGGGATAATTTGGTAATGTTGAATCATGGTTGTATTAAGAATTAGAGCAAGAGTACAACAATGGTCAATTGAAATGGAAGTATGAATGCTTAAGCTTTTACATATGAGATATATAAAGTTAATTAATGCACATGAGATGGGATATGATGATTTGAAATAGTGTTGACAATGTTTAGTTAGGTCTATGGATTCTGGATGAGTGTTGGGTTAAAAAAGGTGTGTTAGAAACTGTGCAGGATTGTGAAAAACTAGTACAACTCATTGTATTGGTGTAGCGCCTAGGAGCGAGGCTTGGACCGCTAGGTGATAGCTACAAAAACAATGAGGTCTAGAGCGCTTAGCGCCTGGTGACGGGGACAATTTTTCCAAGCGACAAGTTAAAGGCAGTGGGCACTACAGCACGTGGCGCTTGCCGACTTGTGACTTTCGCCAAGCAATATGCAACTATTTTTCGCCTAATGGCTCTATAGTAGAGTCAGACAACCAGGCCATAACGTAGGGCAGTGATTTGTGTGCTTTGGATATATGCATGGTCTACAAGGCTTTGGATGATACCTTAAGGATTGACTTATTTGAGCATTTCTAGAGTTGTGGCTCGGGATAAAGGGTAAACGTGTTACGTTCCTTGAGTTGTGGCTCGGAATGGCATCCATTGAGTTGTTGCTCGAGATGGAGGATGAACACAAGCATTCCTTAAGTTGTGGCTCGGATTGGCGAGTGTTACCGGTGGAAGTTTGCGAGTTTTGGCTAACATGGTGGTAGCCATGTGGTATGAAACCAAAGGATGGAGTTCCTTGGATGAGTGTATGTATATATCTGCATTGTGTTTTATATATCCTTATACAGTTAGCTGACCCTATTTGCTTGTGTTTGGCGATGATCGTGTAATTCATTACACAGGAGCAGATGATGTTACAGGTGGTGTTGGTGAGGCACAAAGCCAAAGTGGGGCTGGCGTGGGAAAACGTTTTATGGAGTTTTATTTCTTTATGAATTTTAAAGATTTTGTAAACATTTACTTTATCAGACTCGGAAACTTGTAATCGACTATGGAATAAACGATTTTAATTTTCTCGCGTTTTGGGAAAGTCAGATAATAAATGCGAATATTAATTTCATTTTTTTATTTCATTATAAATTAGTAATATCCGACCGGGATGTTACAAGGTGGAGTGAAGTTTTATTCATCTGAAGGAGTTCTCAGTCATTTTCTTCTCCATGGATTAAAAATCCCCTAAATCCTTCTTTTAACACAATCAAGAAGAGTCAATAAGTTTGTGTGTTCGTTGGATTGACCTTAGTTCATCCTTGTACTACAATGGTTTTAAGGAAAGATAGTTTTTGTTTGGTAAAACTTATGCGACAAGGTCCCTCGTGAGTTGTTTATTGTGTTCCTCTTGGAATGATCCATGAGTTTGACATATTATCCTTAGGTGCATTCAAAATTTGATCTACTTGTGTTTTACATATAAAGACAATGGAAAAGCCCCGTGATTTTGATTAAGTATTGAATCCAACAAAATATAAAACATGAAGAAGTTGTGTTTGATAAACATTATATGGAAAGAGAAAATCATGAAAGTGCTTCATCCAACAAACAATAAAGCACTAGGCAAGATGTTCCACTTTGTCTAATGAGTGTTAATGATCATTAAGCAATAATTGCAAATAGACTTTAAGCTAATGTAAAAGTAAAGAATTTCCAATGAAGCTTAATTATGTGTTGTAGGGAATGCCTTCACCATTTATCACTAGGAATCAAGCTAAAGTAGCTTTTGTCCATCAACTATCCTAGAACAAGCATATTTGGAGTAAAAAATTATGCAACCTAGGGAGATAAGTACAACTAGCTATCACAAATGTTGTGTGAAAAAGAGAAAAGAAAATAATATTGCATGAAGCACATTTAATGCTTCTAAATGATCAAACTCAACAAATAGTAAAAAAGTAGATGTTCAAAATTAGTTCAAATTTAATCAACGATCGAAAAAAGGGATAACAAATGCTACATTCTTCAAGAACCTATTTGAAGACGTACTTTGAAGAAGAAGATGATCAGACAAGTCAGTGTTTGCAAGTGGTTAATGTAAGACCCAGAAAAAATGTTGTTTTTTATATATTTATTTACTTAAATAAAATTAAATGGGATGATGTAATATGTTTTATTATCATTATTTTTGTTTTTTTAGAGAATGTGATAGTTTAGTTAGTGAGTACTTAGTAGCAAGGAAGATCATGAGTTAGATTCCCTACTAGTATGCTTATCAAATTTTATTTTTTTTGGAGAATAAGGTGAAAGTGTAGAATTATATTTGTATTATTATATTAGAGTTATTATCAAATGGAGAAGTGGTTAGTTGGTCAATATGCTTTGTTCTAGAGCTAAAGGTCATGGGTTCAATCCTTTTTAGTTCAATAGTATAATTTCGACAATTAAATGAAACTTTGGATGATGATGAACAAATTAACGTGAGCCAAAATTCAACGTCCAATCTTTGGAGAATTAGAGAGAATTATAATTTGAATTTCAAATCGGTCAAAATTGGGGAACTAATGTAAATGGACATAAGACAAAGAAATAAATAGAAATAAAAAATATTAAGTGGCTGATTATGGAGAGTGAATAGATTATCAGTTTTAATTTGTAATTATTTTGTTTTTTATGGTAGAGTAATGGAACAAGTGCTTTTTGTCACAGGTTGGTCAACATAAGCATTTTAACCGGAATTGAAGAAGGCTGTTTTGGAACGGTGATAAGAAAAGATTCAAAGACGTCTTTTAAAAGTAGTAGCAAGAGAAAAAGGTGTTATCGGCTAGAGGTAAGGGGAGTTATTCAATTTATATTT
This sequence comes from Vigna unguiculata, assembly GCF_037176805.1. Classification (NCBI taxonomy): domain Eukaryota; kingdom Viridiplantae; phylum Streptophyta; class Magnoliopsida; order Fabales; family Fabaceae; genus Vigna; species Vigna unguiculata. The sequence continues at coordinate 32,975,057 of NC_140801.1, forward strand.
GTTTTTTTTTTTTCGAAGTTAAGTGTTGGTATTATTTGTGTAATGGGATTGATCTTTCTCGTAATTAACTAGAATTTGTGATGGGGATTCTTGGAGTTCTTTCGTATGGTAGCAGAAAGATATATACGAATTGGGAATTCAATAAAAGGAAAAGCAAAGGAGCATGAGATGATGTGTCGTTAAAGAAATAAAAATGAATAAAAGCTTAAGCGGTTTTCGCATGAAGTGTAGCAATGAGTATATATTAGTTTAAAAAATATACGTGAACAGGTTTGTGAGATATATATATATATATATATATATATATATATATATATATATATATATATATATATATATATATATAGTATATGTTAAAGCGTGTATATATAGTATATTATATTATTATATTATAGGACGAAATTCATTAGGTGTGAATCATATAAAATCTTATATATTTTTTGGAATAGATACCTTTATATTATTGGTTTAGAAAGAGGTTAAGTGACCCAACAAAGAAAGAAAAGGAATGAACCTGGCGTATGATAAAATGCGTAGAGCATTGATTTATTCACCATGAGCTAAGTATGAGTATATGGCGAAAAAAAAAAGAAGATAAAAATAATAGGACATAAAATCAAGCTTTTAGTTATTGGTGGTGCAGAGTGTTGAAGCGGAAACGTGGTTTAGTTTAGAGCCTTTAATATAAGTTGGATTGATGCAATCCAGGAGCGAAATGAGTAGGAATGTTGGTATTTTATTTTAAGTACGAATTGATTTTTATTATCCAACATGTTTCTTTTAAAGGTGAAACTTTCAGAGAAAGTTGGATAGTAAATTAGTATAGATCCTGTATAAAGATGGATTACTTGATTTTTTTTTAGACCAACAATGATTAGGTATATCAGAAGTCTTTGGAAGTATCCGGTTAGTACTGTTGGCACAAACAAGTTTGAAGCAAAGAATTGATAAAATCATGTGCATGAAGATCTTAAGTGTTTGATGAAGATTGATGAAGATCCTTTTGAAGATCAAGTTCTAGTGTGTTAAATATGTAAATAACATGTTAAATGTAATGTGTTAGTGTTATATCTTGTTGGTAGGCTATATGACAGGTTAGATGTCTTGTGTGCCTTAGTGTGTCTTTTTTAATTTGTTAAAATGAGTTTTAACAGGTGAAAAGACCTGATGTATATAGTTTCTTGTATGAATGTATTCAGTCAGTTGAATTATTTTTCAATCGACTAATTTCACTTAAGTCATGTGAAATCAGCTCACTATACGAAAAATTCAATTGTCTGTTTTCACTTAAACCAGACTATATAAGCTGTGTTTTTGCGAGCAAAGGTGAAAATCTGAGCTTTTGAGCACAAAATTTTGTCATTCATCTCTGGGAAGCTCTCTCTTTGCAATACATAGCTGGAAGACATGTTTTGAAGATCTTAGTTGATCTTGGTTAATCTTGGAGGCATTTTGGCTTGTAAGTAGCTTGAAGAACACATGTATGGTTGGCTAGGGACAGCCACCATCAGGTTTGGATGTTCTTGTGCCTCTAGTTGGTTTGCCTGATGTGATTTTAGGTCTGCAAGTGTGATTCTTGTAGGGTGTGTATCTAGATTTTTGTGAGTCAAAAATGTGTAAGTCTTAGCAAGAGGTGAGGGGGCTCTAGGAGCTGACCTTGAGGGGGCTCTGGGAGTTGACCCTGAGGAATCCGATTGTACTCTCTAAGAGAATAGCAGGGAGTGATAGACTCGACGTAGTGGTACTGATGTTTGACGTTGCCTTAAGACTTATGGTGGGGCAGTGGAAAGTAAACTCTGTCTGGAGACTCCTAAGGAGTAGGAACGAAGAGTGTGTTTGGCTCTATAAGTGAGCTAGTTGGATGGTAAACTACGTGTGGGGGTTGTGTTGAGGATTGAACCTCTTGAATTGAGATAATAGACTTTGTGCTTAATTATGTTGTATTGAATGATGTAATAAAAATGTTTGGGTGAGGTGTTATATGATAATTTTATTTGTTAGATAACTTATTTCAATTATGATGTGATATTAAGTTAGCTCACCCTTGTATTTTGTTGTTGTGATTCTCACCTGTGATGATTGTAAGACTTGTGGTATAGGGAGCAGATAAGGTTGCAGATGATGTTCAAGATTTACAGTAGTGAGGAGTGTGGGTTTGCATTGGGAAGAAGAATTTGTTTTTATATAAGATGTATTTGGAACGATTTTAATTATTGAGTACTTTTAAATGTTTTTAGTATTGAATAAATGTTAATGTATGGAACATTTATTTGAGGAAATAAATGAGAGATTTGTTTTCTTTTTTTTTTTTGTTGAAAAAAAAATAATATATGAAAAAGTTTTTGGTAGCACCTTGATGGGGTGTTACAATTAAACTCTGCAAATTTTTATCCGTGTCCAAAAGTTTTGTATGAACATGGTTTATGTTCAATCTTTAGCAAATTAGTAGAGAATGCTTAACCTTGTAAAGGTCAAAAGACACAAACACTTTCTAATGAGTGAAACCTATGGTTTGTTAATGAGAAAGAGATTTTCTTTGTCTTAAGTCAAGAATGACTTGTTGAAATAATACTCGGTGGCTTAACAAAGAGTGGCTACATTTTGAAATAATACTAGGGAAATTTAGGCATGAGTGACTAAGTGTCAAACAATACTCGACGGGTTAGCCAAAAGTAGGTACATCATAACACATATGTTGTACACATATTTAGAGCTTTATTATACCATGATTACATTTTCCATTTGCTTTACTTTTATTATTAGTTAATTTTATTTCATTAATAATACATTACGTTCATTAATAATAAATGATTATTTTTTGTAATTTTGTCTTTTCTTATTAAAGACCTTTGATCATTATTTTAACCATAAACTTTTTTGTATATATCAATTTTGGCTTAGTTTAGTTTCACTCGATTTAAACTTTTAGTGCTTCAAAATGGACAACTCGATTATTGGATTTAGACTCCTTTGCTATTTCTTAAATTATTTTTGAAGTTGAGGCAAATTTATTGTATATGGATCCTACGAGATTTGCACATTTTTAATTGGGTTTCTAGACCTAATTCGGCCAATTATTCTCTAGAGTTTGTAACATTAGAGTTTAAGTTTAGAGCTTACTTTTAAGGTTTATTCTGCAAAACACAAAATAGACAAAAATCAATAGAACAATTTTTAGGGTTTTAGGTTTCCCCTTTTTGTTACTTGTCACATTCTTTCTACATTTTATTGTATCATTTTTATTATTCATCAATGGAGAACATAATTCCTCGTGATCAATTCATGGATTTCACATTAACAATAAGAATTGAGTTCTTGCACTGATCGATCGTCAATTGGAGTTTATTCTTCTCCTTAATTTTGGGTTTGTTCTTTGTGATGTCTATTTATGTTTCTAAATTTAGAATTTAAAATTGATTGAATCTAAATTTGGTAGTTAAATATAATTTGGATTGAATGATATTAAGATTTAATTGGTATAAACTGGTTTAGTGGATTGATTAAATCTATTAATGATTCAAACTTGAATCTAATCTTTAAAGAATTATGATTTTTGAATTCTTTGGTTGATTTAATCTATGGATTGATTAGCTTAATTATTATTTATTTCAACTTTGCTATTTTTAAAAAAAAAAATTGTTTATAGTTTTCTAATCCCTAAACCACCGATCTCATTTTTTATCAGCAAAATGCTATAGATATAATACAATTCAATATGTGTCCTTAGTCAATCGGTCAAGGTTGTGATCTATACTACATAATTACATAATTTAGAGAATCATATTACCTTTTTTTTCACATATGACATCATTATGCTTTGAAATAGTGCACATAGATTAACAAGGAGTAACTACAAGCCAAAATAATAGCTCATTTCTACTTTACAATAGTAGGCCTAGTGAAACTTGACTAATTAGTCAAGAATTAGACATAGTTTTTGCTATCAAAATTAACTAGTGTAAAAAGATTAAGTAATCGTTTATTTCACAACGTTTTATATTACATGTTGTTGAGTTTGCATTAACTAAAGAAGGAGAGCATTTGTGAAAATGAATTTCAATAGCTCTCTAATAGATCATCTATCGTACAAACTATTACCACCTAGTTTCAAGCAACATTTAGCAAAAAAGTGAAAAAAATAAGACATTGAAAGATAATTCAACTCTCTTTTTTTTTTGTATGTTTTGCCTGTTGTTTACAACTAGTATAAGAAGAACTCAACCTCCAAAGGGTTGATAGAGATATTATATATCTTTTACTTTTATTTGTATATTGAGAGATATCATATATTTGATCCTCTTTTATTATTATCAAATATTATGTTTTATTGCTTTATTAGGTTTTTCCTTTTCTCTCTTTATGATGGGACATTGTACTTTGTATATTGATCAAGATTCTAATAAATCAGTAAACAAATTCTCTTTGAGTTGTTTTCATCAAACACCCGTTGTGCATATTTTTCCTTCCCATGACTTATATATGTCTAACAACTAGTATAAGAAGAACTTAACCTCCAAAGGGTTAGTATAAAAAAACTCAGCTTCTAAAAGGTTAAGCATCTGACAACGTCCGGAGAAAAAGTTCTCATATGATAGGAATGAACATATTAATTGATTTCATAGAGTCTTTCTTTCCCGACCTCAAAGAAAAATTTCCGTAAGAAAATATCAAATAAGATGAACGTTAAAGACATATAACTAGGGATGTCAAAAAAATTCGTACCCGCGGGTATCCGCAAATAAAACCCGCAACGGTTAGGAAATAGATATTGTAAATGGATACCCGCGAGTAACGGGTACGGGTATTTTTAATACACGCATGTTAACAGGGCGGATACGGGTATCATAGTATCCGTACTTGTGGATACTCGTATCCGCTATACTCTAATTTAAATTAAAAAATAAAAAAATATGATTAAAATATTAACATATTGATTTTGAATAAGTTATTTTTTATCAATTAATTTTAAAAAAAATTATTTCTTTGTAAACAGTCATTCAATACTATTTAAATGGGTTACTTGGACTTTGTTTAAAATTTATGAATGTTATGTATTGTATTTTATTTGAATTTGCGATTAAAATATGTTGTTAAATATTTATTTTTATTTTTTTAAAATATCCGCGGGTACCCGTGAATATCTGTGGATATTAAAAAATTATGCAGATACCCACATAACGGATATCCAACATACACGAAAGAGCTATTACCTGTATCCTACCCGCCCTGTTGACATTCCTACGTATAATTCTAATAAAATAAATAAATATAATCAAAAAATTATCTTATCTTAAATTCCCCTCAACACTAAAAGTTGGTTAAGATGATAATAAAAATTAACATTAAATATATAGGTTACAGTAATGGGAGGCGATACAGTGGACAACGATTTGAATTGTTTATTCTGCATAGAACATCTCTATTCACTTATTTATTGGTAGATTAATGATCTTCATTCCGTGAACAATTGTTAATCCTAAACATCACATTCTTTCTTAATTCTGATTTGGATTTTTAGAAGAAAAACAAGAGAAACTTTGGACACTATGTGTGCAAGTGGCGTCTCATTTGTTGGGTCAGTAATAATTTCTTATAATCCACATATGTCAAAATGATTGACCATAAAAAATTTAAAATTTAACAACCAATAGTAATCAACTACTATATTCTCCTACCACCAAACATAGGCAATTTCTTTAGGACATCACTTAGGCGTAATAGCTTCTTATTGACCACTATGTTAACATATACTTTGGCACTAAACTAAAGTAACCATTGATTTAGCAAGTGATAATTTTAAATATGTTTTTAGACAATGACATTCCAAATCCATATTAATCAATCTTCAAATAAATAAAGGAAGAACAGTTGTATCTAAGCTACCTAATTCTTTCTAATATGCATGCACATGACCTTATATCACACTTTAAATTAAATTCACCTTAAACTTTAATATTAGAACTCAATGTTTTAGTATTCGTTTACGCTAAACACGATAACTTAATCTCATAAACCAACTCAATGTTATTAATTTAGCTGGCATATGCTTTCTTTTCAAAATCTATTTTCACATTTTTCATATTATTAAAAGATAAATTGTGGCCCAGTATAACAACTATTAACATATTTTATTTTTAATATAATAAAAATATATATAGTAAAAAAGCTTTAATTTTGTTATTTTTGTTTGAACTTAATTGAGATGATTAAATATATATTTATTTTTTATAATAATTATACATATTTATTAAAAGAAGAATTAATGTTAATATACAACTCATCTTAGAGAAAGTCTTATACCCTTAACCTTTTTGTATTATAAATTTACAACTCTTAATATTTCTTAAATTTGAAATTCTTAACCCTTCTTTAATATTTATTAACCTAGTGTAAATAAAACTAACATAATTACAATTGGTGTATTAAGAATGGTAAGTTTTTCTCTTATTCTATTCAGAACGAAATATACTAATAACTATTTACCCTTATTAAAATAATGTATCAACAAAAATTAATCTTTCATTCTTAGTTTAGAATATTGTGTGCTCTTGTCATTGGAAAATGCTCTCTGCTGCAACAATATTTGGTTCTGACATTAGAGTTGGAAAATTTCTTCCATTAACTTGTTGATGAATAATATCCGTCATACCAAATATTATATGTTGCCAAAAACTATCTACTTTATATTTGATGCAAATGGATCAAAATTATTTAATGTACCGGACCTAGTCAACTTAACCATATAAGTGACAACCCTCACATATATGTCGGAAACAACCCAAGTACACGACTTGGGCCGGCATAGACTCATACTCATAACTGAATAAAGGCTAAAGTAACAACAAAGCGGACAACCTAGGACAGTGTGCGGCCAAGGACGACATCCGACAAGTCAAGAAGTAAACGGATCAGACAGCTCTTGAAGACTTAGTAAAATGGAAGCCCCTGCATTCAATAGGCCTTAAGGGCCTGGATTAGAGCCTAGGCCCATTCACAGCCCAAGCTAGAGCCCAAGTCAAGGCCTGGCCCACAGGATAACCAGACATCATTAATGCTCTATAAATACGCGTGGACCCCAGTAATTAAAGGTACGCATTCATTAATCACATATTTGACCTTTTTGAGAGTTTTGACTCGCTTGAGCTTCGGAGTCCCTTCTGCAGGTACCTCTGGGTCCAAACCGACATGTATCAAGCAAGAAGAAGCCAACTGAAGAGATAGCGGACTACATGGGTAAGGTGACGCTTGTGCCTAACTTATCTTGTTTGTTCTCTGTAGGAACATTTAATATGTTTAATATGAAGTTAAATTTATTAAGAATTAATATCATACCATGTATCTAATGAAGTATAATTTAATCAATATTAAGATGTGTGTTATTTAGCTTTCACATTATCACATAAAATTAAACATAAAAAGTTCGGCCCAAAACTTAAAACATGGCTTGTTGCCTGTCTCATGGACCAACTTTTATTTGGGAGCTACAATGATGACTCGGCCTCTTAACCATTTTATAATTATTTTTTCGATATCTTTTATAAATGTTAAAATTTTAACTCATTTTGGAAATTACTTTTTGAAAATATTAACGTTTTAAATATTTTTCAAAAAACTAAATTTTAAAAGGAGAATAAGAAGTTTGACAAACTAGACAAAATTTCTTTCAGAATAACAGTTTTTTTATAATTTCCTTTTCAAAATAGTATACAATTTTTTTCATGGAAAAGTTGTTAAGATTTTAAAAAGAAATATAAAAACAATTTTTAATAGCTTAATAGTTTTACATGTTATTATATGTACCACAACTTCTTTTCTTACATTTATAGTTACCTTAAAACATTTATAGTTACATTTATAGTTACAAAACTTTATCTCATATTATACAGAAAGTTGTTATGAAGCATTAATTGTGATATATTCACAAGTTTCAAGTTGATAAATTACTTTGTTGTATTAATAGGATTAAATAAATTAGTTAATAAATATAAAATGATAAAAAAATGGTATAATTATATAAATTTTATTGTATAAGCAGGATGTGTGTTTTAAAACAAAAGGTGTATTATTAACGATTTAGAACTTTTATTTATTTTTCAAAATTTAAATTTTTTGCACTACTAAGAATCGAACTTTTAATATTAATTAGTTTTTACTGTTTAGATCAATTAAAGATTTAATGTAGATGTGGTGTAAAAAATTAGTTACATTTTACCTCAAGTCTTGATCAACAACGTAGAAAAATGGGTCGTATAACATCAATTAGTTCCATATATAATGTTATATGTTTCCTAAAATTGCACAGAAGAGATTCAATATATGAAGAGATTTTTCTACAAAATGTTATATGTTTCCTAAAATTGCACAGAAGAGATTTCAATATATGAAGAGATTTTTCTACAAAAGTTAAAACCTGAAACGGCATATGGAAATGTTATATGTACTTTTCTATAAAAGAACGGTTATATTGAAAATTGGTGTTATATGTACTTTTCTACATCAGTTCAAGTTTTAATACATGTAAAATGTGGCTCTTAAAAAAAGTCACTCAAAAGTTCTGGGAGGTGGTAATGTCACTATTATAGATATAACTTTTAACGACTATTAAAACATGTTACCACAGTGTTAGACCCATTGTTGTAAATTTTATTGTTAAAAGTCTAGGACAATCAACAATGGGTGGTACAACCATCGTCAATTTTCATACAGAACCACAGTATGGAAGATAAAAAAATAATTGACCTCTTCTTCCATATATTAATCACAATTGCTTTTCTTTTTTTCCTAAAGTGTACATGATGACCTTTCACCTTCTCATAAATTTGATCACCAATTAATGAAATTGAAGAAATGTCATGTTCTTGGTATTCATTAAAGGTCTTCTTTAATCTATGATACATATGAAATAGATTTAGAAAACTACGAGGTCGAATATAGATTATTTTTCTCCCATGTTTTAACTACTCATATGCTTTGTGATCTTTCACACTGTAACCTAACAAGTTTCCATATGCAGGAAAGTCGTTGATAGTACAAAATAATATTGCATGCATTTGGAAAGATTCATTGGCAAAACGATCAAAGACTTCAACATCTTATTCCATAACAACTTAAAGTCATCAATCAATAGAATAAGATAAATATCAATGTCATTCCCTGGTTTTCGTGGACCAGAAATCATCATAGATAACATCATGTACTTTCTCTTCTTACACAAACCTGAAGGCAAGTTACAAATCACTAACAAATAAGACCATGAACTATGATTGGTACTTCCATAAGGATTCATTCCAAATGTAGCTAGTCTAACATTGTGTTGTGTTAAGCATATTATAAAAACTCTTCAAACCCTCTCTCGTAATCATCACTTATACGTGGTAAATTAATTCAACTTCGATCCATATCTATGTTCTGTAGATACATGATCAAAATTAGTTTTTTCTCATTGCATACAAATCTCACTTTATCACCCTTTATATTTTACAAAATTTTAACAGCATTTTCGCATTTCGCTCAATGTTTGTCGAAGGTTAGACAACTTCAGACTCAATCCCAACACATTTAACAAATATTTCAAATAACAATCCATACTCATTAATTCCAATATTAATTAAATTAAATAAAAATTATCTAACGATTCATATTATTACCAAAAGATTAAGAAAACATTTATAATAACTCCTAAAAATAAACTTATTCAATATAATTTTATACTAATACAATTAATAAAATATTAATACTTAAATTAATTAATTTATAATTAGTTTGTCTTAAAATGTTAACCAATGATAGTGTACAAATACATTTTATTGGAAACGTGATATTAACCTTGAGGTAGAATAGGAGTGAACGATAGTGAGTGGGAGAATGATAGCCAATAGAATCACAACAACGACAAACAACGACGAAGGAGAAGACGTACGTAAACCCATGGAGCAGAAAAAGTTTGAATTGCACTCTCGAATGATGACCTGTAGTGGTTTGCGACTGACAATTGGAGACTCTTAACGATGGCAAAAACGTTGTCTTCAAACTGAGCAACAATGAGAGTGGCAGGCAGTCATAGGGAAGCAATGAAAAACTAGGGCGCGAAGTGCGAATGCCCTATAAAAGTGAATTTAAAAGGTCAGATGATATTGGTTATGGGTTAAACCATTGTTATTTTCTAAAACGATGACGGGTCTTACTCCCAATCGTCATTATTTATCAGACATTTGAATATCAAAACGACAATTTTTCAATTAACCATGTTTTTTTAAGGACAGTGTTATGATAACCGACTTTATTTTTCGTTGTCGAAGGCCAATTTTACACTAGTGTGTGATGAAAATAATTTTCTCCTTTTCTTTTTGTATGACCTCTTGCTTTCCCCAAATTTTTAATTACTTTAGCTCTTGACCAATTTGGTTTAAATTCTATAGAGCTTCTTGACTAGAGTCACTACAAATGTGGTAAGAAGGATCCCTACTATGCAGGCTAATGGTAAGACTAGAAGGCACATAGAACCTTCAAAGCACTTACCAACTAAGATGTGCTTCACTATGAGGAATTAAGGTTCTAATTAGGAGATGAGATTGAACACTAAAGGCTCCCCCGAGACAACTAATTAGACCAAGATTACAAGAAGCAAAACAAGTAAGAGTTACAACTCAAATAAATGAAAATTGTGCATACAACCAAAGAAATGTTACTCCTCTCCAAGTGTTTTTCTCCTCCCTTTCTTGTATCCTTCACCAAGGCTTCAAGTCCCTTTTAGGTTTCCACCCCCTAAGATGTTACCCCAAGGATTTGGTTCACCTCAAAAGGGAGCCTACACCAAAAACCGAGGAGACCAAAGGGAGAAAAGGAAGAAAATGCTTGAAAATGAAGAAGTCTAACTTCAAAGGAAGAGTTTGTATGACAAAACCAAGAGTACTAAGAAGGACAAACAAGAAAATTCCTAGAAATAAGGTTAAGCATATAAAAGAGAATCACCTAAAGAAATACTCTAGAATGGATGAACAAAACAAAAAACAACTAGAATAAAGTGATATACTTCTTGTTCTCTTTGGTTGATGGCTAATGGTGCATATAATCACTCTTTTTCTCAAACCCGAGACCAATAGATGTTGGAAAGTCCAATTTACAACCCCAAAACATATCGAATGCAAGCAAAATAAACATCCCAAAGAAGGTAGTAGTACCACTACAACATATTTTTAACATATATATTGCACTTGAAGAAGAAACAACTCAAAATGGAAAGAAACCTACTAGAATCAAAAGATGGATTATGAAACTCAACAAAACATAATGGAAACCTAAATCTATGAACTTGTTAATGATCTAATAACAAGTACAAACTCAAATATGCAAAATAAAAACACTCAAAGGAACATATATGGTGCAGTTTTGAAAATGAACATGTATTTTTTACATTTTTCCAAAAGCTAAACTTAGAGAAAATGACATAAAAAGAATTATGCATGACTCTAGACAACATGGATTGATTTAAAAATAAAATTGACCCAACAACACATGATGTAAGACTCAAGAGATTTAAATAATTAATTAAATAATTATTTAATAAATGCGGTAGTAGAAGTCATTAAGACATTAAATACGGAATGTTATGTCGTGGTATAGTATTAGCTCAAATGGTTAAGAGTACTTGATTGTGTGAGAGAACTTGGATTTGAGTCCTATGTATGCCAATTGTGTGTATTTAATTAGTATTATTTTTAATATATGTAGATCATGTTGTAAGATATTATAATAATGGAATCATATTAGTTAGCATGAAATATGAATGGGTTGATTGGTTTGACATTGATTTGGCATTGTCATGGTTGTGGGTTCAAGCCTTGGAAAATCCAAATTAAACTTTATTTTTTCTATTTTTAGTTTTGGCTTGAAGTTGAAGGGTTAAAGGAAACCCTAGCAGACCTAGCAGCCAAGGGTGGCTGGAAAACAATCTATTAAGTGTGCTTGAATGATAATTAACACCATCAATAAGACATTTTCGTTTTAGGGCTTTAATCCACCATTAAAACACCATTAAAAAGCAAATTGAGGGAGGAAAGAAAGGTTTATGCACTTGTCATTGTTGGATAGGCAGAGAAGTGCGAAAATTAGTGGGGATTGAGAGTGTGAGTGAATCATTGGGACTAAATAGAGAGAAGCCAAGGAAGGTTATTGGTGAAGCAAGGGAGAACCAAGGGATACTCAAAGCTTTAAGCAAAGGAAACCAGGTTAGGGGAGTTCTTCTCGATGTTTAATGATAATTTTATGTATTTGTGATATGCTTGTATGTGTGGGATTGCCAATTTTATGTTTCAGATGCATTCTGCACTGGTTTCTAGAAATTTCCCAGAAACTGCCTGGCGGTCACGCGCAAAAACGGGATTGAGATTTGCAAGGAAGCGAAGTAGTGAAATAGGGTGATGTTTAAGTATGAATCAAGGTTTGGTGCAGGAAAATAATATTAAAATTTGAACACCAACTATCTCTGTATGTAATTAATCCCTAAATTCAGGTTAAAAACGAATACTGGAAACTGTGATGGGTGTTTTAGGGTTCATAGGGAATGCAAGGAAGTCTAGGCAAAACCCAAGTTGGTTTGTACCGCTTGGCGGCACATGCACTACCGCTAAGCGACCCATCAGGTGCAAGCAGCCATGAGCCAAGTGATCTTGGATTTTGTAGTGGATTTGGGATTGGGGGTTTGGGAATCTCATGAAGGGATCAGTGAATAAATATAAAATGGGAGAAGAAAGTCTTACATTAATGATAAGCAAGGTTGTGGGTGCATAAACAATAGAGAGAATAGAAGGCATGCTAAGTAATTGATGGTGTCTAATTGTGATTATTATTCATGCTTGTTGAGAAATGTTGAGTACCAGTAGTGTGGTTGATTAATTGGAGTGAGGTGGGTTACATTAAATAGATGAATGAAACTATTTTGAATTTGATGAGGTGTGAATAAGAGTATGACTCAACTTGGAAGCTATAAATTGTGTGGCATGATGTAGGTGTATTTGTGATTTGGGCATAGTGTTGTAAACTGTATAATTGTGTCGTACAGATGGTAGGTACATTATTGATAATTCAGTGGTTTGTTTTAGTTAGTGAATAAAGGGAAAGCATACTAGACACGATAATACTTGATTTGTGCATGAGATATTTGTGTATATTGAGTTGAACTATAGTATTATGTCAGGAATACTAAGATTGTTATAAGAATGATGTATCGTATGTTTAAGGGTCTCTTAAGACCAGGGAAAAGTGTCAAAAACCAGTAATAGTGCGAAACTGGTAAGGCGCCTGGCGGCGCGGGACGAGTCGCCAGGCGAGAGAGTTCAAAATAGTGGCAGTGGCCACTGTCTACGTGAGGCGCCTAGCGACAGGGTTGGGTCTGCCAGGCGGTGCTAGTTCAACAGAGCTTTTGTTTGGCGTGTGGCGCCTGGCGATGGGAGATACCTGCTAGGCGGTCTGGAATCAGATTTCGCCTAGTGACGTTTAGGCGGTGCCAGGCGAATTAGCTGCTGGAAAATTAGTTGTTGCTGTGATCAGTGGACTTGAAGGACTAAGTTCACGTACCTTTGTGTTTGGGCTTGATGGACTAAGTCCAATAGAGGTCTAGGATGTGCTTGGTGGTGGGACGCATTATGGGCATGGAACTGATTAGTTTCCGTCGGTTACTAATGGGCGAGGAGTCCTTAGTATGGTGATTACATGCGTCGGTCGCACGATGGGCAAGGAACAATTATGTTCTCGTCGGCTGCTATTGGGCGAGGAGTCCATAGTATGGTGATTGCGTGCGTGCTTGGGTCCGAGCGAGGAAGGCTTGGATGTTTTGCTACAGGCGAAGAGTCTGTGGGGCAGGACTATGAGCAGGATAGGCTCGTAGAGTCGGACCACGAAAGGGATAATTTCGTGGGAGCACAGTAAAGTCCCAAGACCTAGATTCATTCATATGACTCATGAAGGACTATGAGATCAGGGATGGGTAATTTGAAAGAATAAAATGATTATGTAAGATTTATTTTTTTCGGGATGGGTGTCATATTTATTATATATATATATATATATATATATATATATATATATATATATATATATATATATATATGTGTGTGTGTGTGTGTGTGTGTGTGTGTGTGTGTGTGCATAGCTCACCCTATTTGTTTGTGTGTGGCGATGATCAGATAACTTGTTATTCAGGAGCAGATGATTTGACAGGTGAGCCAGTAGATACTTGAGTTCAGAGAGCATGATTATATGGGGACTTTGGAGACTTTTCATATTTTGATATTTTCATGTTTTCAAACAGTTGCTATTTTGGTTATTTTATGGTTTGTAATAAATGTTAACTGCGAATATTTGTAAAGTATACGATTCCTTGGTTTTAATTTTCCCACATTTTTTGGGAAGTATGGTTATAAATGAGGTTTGACAATTATTATTATTTTTTTATTTATTCCACTATAATTATTTATAAATAATATTCCTTAGAGATGTTACACATGATGTTTGAGTGTGAAACAATAAGGACTCAAAAAGAGCTAAGAACATGTAAACATGTTATCCAACACATTTAGGAGCATTTAGAAGACACAAAACATTAGCCAAAACTACCAATACACAACATGGAAAACATTGATGACAACATTTTGGTAGCTCTAACCTTTGATGACTATTTTGCTCATAACTTTCTCCACAAAACTCTCAATAAGTTGACTCTTTTTTTTTGTTAGAAACTAGACTCAAAGTTTTTCATTTGACCACAAGTACGCAATTTTGTACCTTTGAGCTAGATGCAGTTTAATTTTAAAAATCGTATGTATTTATTGACAACATTGTTTTTATGTGTAAGGGAGGTTGATTTGGACCATTCCAAGATATCTACAACAAGACAAGGTTAGGAAAACACAAAGAAAAAAAAAAAAACCTAAGCTTTGGTTACCAAATGAAGGACAAGCTCCTCCAATATATGACTTAAGCCAAGGGGAGACTCCAAAATGGGTGGTTGTTTACGAAAACTTGATGGTGGTGAAAATATGGTGATGATATGATGATGATGGCTCCTCCTCCAAGCTATATGACTCAAGCAAGGGGAAAGGCTATGTTAGTGTTTGGGTGCTCTCAAGAGAGGTTGGGTCAACTCTTAAGGAAAGGTGGCTAGAGGAAACCTAGAAGGTGGCACAAAATTGGCAGCATAACCATACTCAATTTGAAAGTAGTTTTTACATGGGGAAGACACCTTTATTTATAAGCTTAGGAAACTGATGAGTGTGTATTTTTGCCCTCATTTAATGATTAATTTTGGATTTTTTATTGAATTTTGTTCTTAAAAGATTGATTTAATTAAGATTTCTTATAATTGGATTTATTAAGCATGAGATACAAAAGGATGTTAAAAATAGTTTTTTAGTTGCATAAATGTTCTTTGGATATTTTAAGGTGTGTTAGTGCAGCTGCAGCTAAGTTGAGTTCATGGAGGTGTGAAAATAAATTGCTTAAAGCTTCATGACACCTTAAAGATAAATCCAAGAATAAGAAATTATCAAAATTACAAAAATCCAAGCCAAGCATTGCATGAAGACAACAAGAAAAGCTTGAAAAAGTGAAGAAGTTTGGCTAAACCAAGAAGAAAGTAATAAAAAATTGGACCTTGCGATTTTCTTTATCTTTATGATAGAAGATAATTTGGAAAAATAAATATCTTTAGATATTTTATTTGATATTTTTAAATAATTATCTTATTTAATTATATCATAAAATATTAAAAGATAATAATTACCAAATCTTTTTAATATGACAAGATCTTCTTGAATCTTTTTATATCCACAACAAACAAATATATATTGAAGATATTGGATTATTTAGAAGATAATTTGAGAAGATTGCAAAGGGTTGATTTGGAAAATTAATACAAATATGAATTGATATTTGAGAGATTTTAGCAATAGAAAAGCCCAATCCAAGTCCTATATAAAGAGACCAAGGGAAAGCAGAAAAGACAAGCTCGGGACTTCGGAGTTTTGGAACCCTTATGGGGGCCTAATTTCGTTTCCATTTTCTCTCTATTCTTCTTCTATTTTTATTTTATTTTTGTATTCTATGGATTGCTAAACTTCTTGGGTTGATTCCATTGTAATTTCATTATGGATTCTAAGGTTAGAATGAAATAATTTCTTTGTTCTTTTTATTATTGTTGAGGTTTTCATTCATTTATGTCTTTTATCTTTGAATCACATAAAAAAATAATGATTTTAAATCTATATGCATGTTGATCATGAGTCCAAGGGTTTTTAAATCTAATTGAGACTTTACTTTAATTTTATTTAGAAACTTTCATGTGATTAAATGAGTTTTTACCAATAATTGAGACTTTACTTTGATTAAAGGTATTTACTCTAACGAAAATTAATTGAGGCTTTACTTTGATTAAGCTTTTTATTTGGTGAGGAGATAAAAGAATAGACATGATTAGGCATAGTAAAATTTGATTGAGATTGTACTTTGGTTGAATTTACTGTGGATAATCTAAAAGTTCTCACTTTTAATTGAGATTGTACTTTGGTTAAAAGTGAGAATGCCAACAAATTAATTGAGACTTTACATTGATTAATTTGTAAGTCTACAACAATAATTAATTGAACAATAATATTTAGATAACCAATGATGAATCTATTTTGAAAAAGCAATGGAATCAATCTATTTTCTTTACTATTGTTTTTATTTCTTTTTATCTTTTCTATTTCTTTCTTGTTTATTTTAATCCTCCTATATTTTTATTAGTTTATTTGACTAACTCTTTTGTATAGATTTTATAAGAAATAATTTGTTAAAAATCAATTCCGTGTTCGTTGGGAGACGACTTAGGGTTAATTTTACCCTTTCTATTTCCTTAACTACTATCTTAGCAATACTGAAGTTGCTATAGTGTAGTAGTATTAATTTGATCGCGTCAACGACAGCGTTATCAGAAACCCTATAGGTGCCTCACAAAATGGAAAAGCATAACCCTAATTCTACAAACTTGGAGACAAAGAAAAAACTCATCTCCATTAGGAGGACAGATGGCCATTAATCCTCTCCACTAGGAGCATGACACATGGCGACTAATCCTCTAAATTAGGAGCATGCCACTTGGCAAGAGCATGTGCCTCACAAAAGAGAGCAACTTCGAGATCACTCTAGCCAAGGGCCTACAAGCCTTTAAAAGGTCTCTACTCTAAGCTAGGCTTTTACCCTAGATCCATGTGTCTCCATAGGGCCCATATCCTCTAGCCACAAAACCCTACACTATAACCCTAGACCTAAATACAAGGCTCAAAAGAAAACATAGACTACTTGGCCCATTATACAAGGTCCAAAAGAAAAATCCTATACTATTAGGCTTATAATACAAGGCCCAAAAATAAACCTAATCTAATAAGAATTCACTAATGGCCCATGATGATAGGAGCTTGGGCTAATCTTCCATAGATGACTCCAACTCTTCTTGAATGTGCTTGGTCATGGCTATGGGGTATGTCATTAGAAAGAAATGGAAATAAATGAAGATAGTGATGTAATTATAAAAGAAAAATATATGTAATGAAAGTATTTGTAAAATATGTAGTAAATTTGATTATTGTATATTTTAGTTATTATTGGCAGAATATTTTTTATATAGTAAAATGTTTATGTTGAATTTTGAATTAAGAAATTAATTTTTTCAATTTCAAATTAATTTTAAGATATGTTTGATTTTGTTGTAATTTTTTTTAAGCGAATAAAATTTTCTTGTAGGAAAAAATATTTTATTTTATTTGAATAATTTGTTGATTGTATTTTATTATTGTTGTTGTCAATGTGAATTTTGTAATGTGGTCAATCTTTATCTTTTCCATTTCTCTCTTGCTTCTACATCAAGCTTTCCCTCTTCTCTTCCTTTTCTCTCAATTTGTCTCCAATCTTCATATATTTCAAAATCCATTTGCCCCTCACAGTAGTAGAGGAGCAGAGGATCATTTTTATGAACTGAATAACTTTTATTAACTCTACAAATTCCTTATTTTTTTTTAACTTTGTGTGATTTTTTCAAGAATCTTAGTGGGCTCAAATTGAGAGAAGTGATCCTCTTAACTTGTTTTACCATATACTGAATTTCTATCATGTTTGGATGCCTTACTCTAAGTCTCTAGTTGTAAATAAACCTATTACTTTGAGTTATGGATATTAACTTTGAGGATAATCATTTCAAGAAAGGGAGGCTAGTAAAACTTAAACTACTATTTGTTTAATGTTATGATGATGATATCAATGTAATACATTAATGAAATATTGTTTTTATTGTTAAGTAATTAGTTATGCATTGAATGAATTGATGTCATATATGGTGACTTGTGATATCTATTTATGGATTGGATTATAATGTCCATATGTCAATCTAGTCATTGAAAATATTATTTTAGTGTAAATGTATCATATTACTGAGATAGTAATGGATCCGGTTAATGTTTTTCGGTTAAGCCAAGCTACATCATTTGGTTATATATATATATATATATATATATATATATATATATATCATTTGCAAACATTGTGTTAGTACCTTCATATCATCGTAACTATCAACAAATTCATGTATTTTAACCAACTAAAGCAAGGTGTCGAGGTTGGTTGGGTATTTTTAAATGGTGCACATTTGTCACCATTGTTCTCTATCTACACCTCTTCGTTTAAGAGTTTCAAAAGCAAATTATTCAAATTATAGTGTTCTCTTTAAGGCCTTGAGAAAAAAAAAATTATCCTGACCTTACTCCTCAATTTCCTATGTATGGGCTAAGTCCTAAAAAAATTAAGTTTAGAGCTAAGTGCCTCTTTATTGTCAATGATAAGACAAAAATTGAGATTCTTAAGAACCTATTGAGACCAATAAGCAGCAAAGGTCTTAGGATATCCTTTGTTGAGGATCCTGATTCCTTTCTTCTGAGTTCTTTATCACAAATTTTTCTTTATACAATACTTGTTATACAACACTTGTTAATTATCAAATGTGATTTTTAAGATTTTTAGAGGTTAAAATGTGGGAAATAACACCATTACTTTATGTGATTATGTAATTTTTAACCTCTTAACATTTTAGATCAATGTTATTAGTTCTCATTCTTAAAATTTTCATTTTCATTTTAACCTAATTGTAACCCTGAACAAAAAGATATTTTTAATATAAAATATGTCACAGTCACATTATTTGTAAATATTTTATTATTTAATATATAATATTATTATTATTAGAAATAATAGTGGCCAGAATAAATTATAAATGGTAAAAATTATAATAATAGTAATAATAAATAATAAGTACTAGTACAATAATGATACCAAATGTTTAAATAAAAAATAGAATAATATAAATATATTAACCAAATAATATAAATATTTAGAATATTATATAATGCATCTATTATAATAAATTATGAATATATAAATATAACAATTATAAATAAAAAATGTTAAAACTAATTAACTAAGAACAATATAATAATGTGTTATAAAATCTGCATGTATTATAAATATACGTATATAAGTTATAAACAAATCTATATATTATAATTACATCATCGTTAAAGAAAATAAGATAAATACATCTTGTACAAAGGAGATAAGATTTTAAATGTTACAAAATAAGATGCTAATCTACTGCATAAGTAAAGACTAAAATAAAACAAAAAGAAAATTTGCAAAACTTAAGTTATCTCATGAATTAATGATTGTCCATGGATTTGAGACATTGACTTATATAATTGATATGATTGATATAATTGATACTCATATGATTCATTACTCTTTATGTAAATATTTGTATTAACTAGTTGATTTGTTTCCTTTATGAATTATATGTTGTATCTATAAATAGAACTCTTCCTATCAGTAATAAGATACTCAGAAAAGTTGTTCCCTATTCTCTCATTATTTATTCTTCTTTCTATTTTCTATTCTTCTATTTGTTATTAGCTTTATTTTATAACACTTATCACCACGATGCTCCAACCAACTGAGGACTAGTGGAAGCTTTTTCTCTCTAACGATAGTGTTTGGCATGTCTCAATCCAAGCTCTTTCTAATCCTTTTTCCATTTACAATTTTACCTTATATTTTTCCTCTTGTGATAAGAATTGTTTAACTTTTTCAATTTTCATCTTCGTCTTATTATTTTTATTTTTATTATGACAATGATTATTATTATTATTTTTATGATTATGATTATGATTATTATTATTATTATTATTTTATGTCCTAGTTCTAAACACGTGAAATGTTGCAAAATTTGGATTTGTGACCCTTGATATTACAAGGAAGAATTATTTATATTAGATATTAAATGTTGAAATACATTTAGATGCAATGGGTCTTGGTGATACCATTAAAGAAAGAAATAAAGCATTTAAGCAACTAATTTGCTCATGCGACCAAAATATTGTGAAAAGAGATTTCACAAATATTATGAACTACCAATAGTTTGACTTATTTACAGTTTGACTTTTCGATTGACACTTTGATGAATAAGTTTTTCCAACATTAGGGGGAGAAAGAAACAATTGGAAAAGAATATTAGTTGGAATGAATTATCATTATCTTATCTTGATCTTCGTACAAAAGAATGTGAACTAGAAGTTCAAAGGACAATTCATTTACAAAATTAGTCAATCAATTACCAAATGTTCTTACTAGCAAAAAGGGTAATCAAATCATATATACCAGTTGCTAATGCTTCGAGTGTATTTGATATTAATTCATAACACGCCTGAAGCGTGGTAGGCCTGTTAGTTTCAAAGACACGTTTGAAGCATGGTAGGCCTATTGGTTCCAAAGATAAAAACTCTTGAATGAGAAAGGGAACTAAAATGAAAGATGACCTAATTGAAAAGGTTGAAATCACAAAAAATTCATTTGACATAATTAATGATTCGGTTCGAGAAGAACCTCAAATACCTGAAATTGTTGAAAATGATGAGATCTCAATAAATTACGTCATGAATCATATAATATGGAACCAAAATGAAGTCAACATTGACAAAACTTACATATAATATAACGATGAATGCTATGAATGACAATGAGGATCAATAATTAATGATCATTGAAGATTGTCGACAAAGAAATGATTGGCCAAAATGAAAATATGCAAAGAAGCATAACTAGATTTGCTTGCTAAACGAAATGTTTTTGGACTTATAGTTTGCACACTTGAAGGTGTCAAACCCATTGGGTACATATGGATTTTTGCACAAAAATCAAATTAAGAATGATGAAATTGTTAGATACAAAGCATAGTTGGTTGCTCAAGGTTTTTCCCAAAACTTGATATTGATTTGTGAAAAGATATATTCACGGGTATTGGATGTAACAACATTGCAATATTTGATTATCCTAGTTGCACAACAAGGTTTGCATTTACATCTAATGGATGATGTTACAACCTATTTGAACGGTTCTCTTGAGAATCATATTTATTTAAATATCCCTGAAGGATTTTATTTGCCCAACAAGAAAAATTCTAAAGATGGTTATTCAATAAAATTGAATAAGCTCTTTTATTGATTAAAGCAATCAGGATGTGTGTGGTATAACTGTCTTATTGAGTAATTATTAAAAGAAGGATATAGAAATGATCATATTTATTCTTGTATTTATATGAAAAAATCCGAGAATGAATTTGTCATAATTATTGTTTATGTAGATGGCATAAACATTGTTGGAACTCTTAATGAGCTCACAAAGGCAATTGATTGCTCTAAGAAAGAATTTGAGATGAAGGATCTTTGGAGGGCAAAGTGTTGTTTGAAATTAGAAATTGAGTATTTAAATAAAAGTTTTTTTTTATACATCAAGAGGCTTATATAATTAAGGTGTGTAAAAATGTTCTAAATGGAGAAGTCACATCCATTATGCACTCTAATAGTTGTGAGGTCGTTAGATGTTGATAAATGCTCTTCTTAGACCTCAAGAAAATGATTAAGATCTTCTTGATCCAGAAGCACTATATCTTAGTTTCATAGAAACACTAATGTATCTTGCTAATTATACTCGACTTGATACTGCATTTGTTGTAAATTTGTTAAACAAGATATAGTTCTTCAACTACAAGAAGAAAATGGTTTGGAGTAAAACATATACTTCGTTACCTTAATGGTACTACAAATATGAGATTATTTCATCCAAATGATTCAGAATCAAACCTAATGGGTTATGTATATGCATGCTATTTTACATATTCTCACAATATCATAATGGTTGATCGTAAACAAGATGTTTGTCCACATGTGGTAACACAATGGTTTCATGATGTATATGAAATAAACCATAGTAGCAACATCATCTAATCATACAGAATTACGAGAAAAGTTGTGAATATGTTTGGTTAAGGTCTATAATTCAACATGTGCAAGAAACTTGTGGCTATCCCCGACAAAGATGGAATCAACAACCATACATGAAGACAATAGTGTATTGTTCAATTGAAAGGATGATATAGATATCCAAAAAATCATTTATGTGAAAATCTGGCAGGTCTATTTATAAAGTTTTTGCCAAAAAGAACTTTTGAGCAAATGATTCACAAGTTCGGACTCTGTCACCTTAATGATGTAAGTTTACATGAGGGGGAGAAATAGAATATGCGATGAACAATATTGTATTAAAGAATACAAAATGTTGTACTTTTTTTCCTTCACTGGGTTTTTTTATCCAAAGGATTTTTCCTAGTAAGGTTTTAACGAGACACAATCTCTTATCGGACACGCAAGGGGGAGTGTTATGAATTAATGATTGTCCATTGATTTGATATATTTACTCATATGATTGATATGATTGATACTCATATGATTCATTATTCTTTATATAAATATTTGTATTAACTAGTTGATTTGTTTCCTTTATGGATTACATGTTGTATCTATAAATAGGACTTTTCCTATAAGTAATAAGATACTCAAAAAAATTGTTTTCTATTCTCTCATTATTTATTCTTCTTTCTATTCTCTATTCTTCTATTTGTTATTAGCTTTATTTTATAACAAGTTATAATTATATCATATGTTAAAAATAATAATGACCAACCTTATATCCACAAATGAAGAGATAAGGTGTAATTAATGTTTTGTACTTGATTTTACAAACGTAACATTATGAAAGGGAGAGGAAAATTATTACTATTGGAGAGAGAGTGAATTTTGCTTATGGATAGAAGAAGAATCAGTAATAGAAGAGAATGACAGAGGGAAAGAGAGGAAGAAATACTTATAATTTTTAAATATCTTATTTTTAAAAAGATCAACTTATAATTTTGGAGGACGGTATATACTTAATTACATTTATGTGTTGTTGATTATTATTTATATTGATATAATTATATGCTAATTTGGATCATTACATATTTAATAAAGATGTAAACTTTAATAAAAATATCATTATAATATTTATATAAAAAAATTTAAATTTGGTTTCAATTTGGAGAAAAAAAAATTACTGCATTTTACAAAAAATTAGGAAAAAAATTAGGACTAAAATTTGTTAGTTTTGCATGATATTATTCTTTTTCAATAAATAATTAAAATGAAATATTTTTTATATAATAAATAATGGTATTTAAAAATAAATTGATATAAAAAATGCATAAATTTGTATATTTTATTCTGCGCTGTCCCTAAACACATGCTATAAGGAAACTATAAGGAAAACACCCAGATGTGTTAACCTCTCTCCCTGAGAAAACCTCCAAATCCTTATATATTCTGTTTGTTTATTATTATTTTATTTAGAATTAAATTTAAATAGTAATATTAAGAGTAATATTACTAAAACAAATATTTTATTTTAAATCTACGTAGCTAAATAATAATAATAATACTACTACTACTATTATTATTATTTATTTTTTTTTAGAATTAAATTTAAATAGTTAAATTATATCAATTAGAGGTTAGTTAAAAACCATCAAGTAAATAGTTCAGAATAACACTTACTAATTTTTCAAATCTGTGACTGCTTTGACCCGTAAATTTGATTCAAGAATGATGAATTATAATTACTTTTTATTTCTTTATAAAGTATTAAAATTATTCACAATGAAAACTTCAACACATATGAATTTAATACAAGGCTTGGAAACAACGAAATTGACTAGTTAGATAATTTAGGTTGTTAGATCATGAATTGTTCAAACAAATAATAGATACAGGCAAAGAAAAAAGGTTTTATGATTGAGTTGTTTGGAGTAAAAGACAACAAATAGTTTAGTTTGTCTCTCCTTTCCTTAAAGTTTCTTAGAATATGTCAGATTAATTGCCTGTTTTATGCCTAACTGGAATAAAATATACAAGACTTATGGTTTTAGTTTTCTTGTCTCATAAGATGTAATTAAGTAGAAATAATTGTGTTTAAGTAGATATTAGTGTAACTATCAAATGGGTTAGTTGAGGTTATTAAGGGTGGTCAACCTTAACTATTTTTATCTGATCAAAACAAAAGTCTTAATCTGTTTTATATACAAACAGATTTGACCGATTTAATAATATATAATCTAAATGTAATTATTTCAGTTCAATCCATCACAAAGTAACAAATAAAATAAGTTCATCGCATTTAAAATATATATTTCAAAATGAATAAAATTTATATTAAGTTTTAAATATTAAGTTAGGTATTTTTATTTGATTTCTTCGAAATAATTTTTTTAAATGTTTCAAATATTTTTATTTTCATTTAAATTCTTTACTGATTGATTTTATTGATAGTGGAGATTAGATCACTTTACTTTAATTTTCATGTTTCCAACTCGTACGTCAATTTACGCTTTTCTCTCCAATCTTTTTTGACCAACTAGTCAACTCATTATTTCAAAGATGAACGAGTTTAAAGATATTGGAGAGAAAATAAAAAGTGTATTGATACGTTGAATATAAGAAAACAAAAATAATATTTATGTAATTCTGTAGCGAAAATAAAAAATATCTTCAATATTGAATAAAATATGAAAACTTTTATTTAGATAATGAAATTTATGATATATTAAAATTTAATTAAATTATTATTTTAAAATAAAAATGCATATTTTTATTTTTGCATGTGTTTAACAAATACTTTCAATTTCATAGGAAGTTTCCTTTTCATTTATTTTTCCTTCTATTATTTTGTTCTCAAATGAAAGATATCACCACGTGTTTCATACAAATCTTTCAAAACTTTTTTGTCAGAAGGAAGGAAAAAGTATATCCATAGATAGAAAAAATTTAAGATGGGTAAAAATTAAATATGCTTAGTGGAAGAAAAATAAATAATAAATTAGTTAATTAATTCACAGTAATTTATTTTTATAAATAATAAATACATTTTTTATTCTAATAATTTATTTTGTTAATTTTGCAAAACAATAAGATAACATGGTACTTGCATCATTATAATTTTTGTATTGCTTCTTTAACACTGAACATGTCATAACTGATAATTTATTACACTTCATTTCATTTTATATGTAAACCCCACTTTTTTGTACAAATAAAATTGTTTCACATTGTTTTTAGTTCAAAATCCATTTTTTTCTTAATGAAAAAAGAGAAAATATCGAACGAAAGATAAGCAAACAGTTTTCTATTTTAAAAGCTTTTATTTTTATCGGAAGTAACATAGTGATATTTCGATAAAAAAAAGAAAAGAAAAGAATAGATTATATTGTTTTAAAGAAAATCCTTTAAATATACTTTTCAGTCATTTAAAATAAGCGTGTTTTAATTTTGGTTGCAATGCTTTTATGAAAATCAATAAAAATAATGTTGGGACCAAAATTTTATTGGAAATAAAAATGTTTTAAATTTTTTAATTATAAAACTGAAATTGTAAAAGAAATAAGAAGACAAAATTTACAAAGAAGTTAAAGGAAACAAAATTATTAATCAAAACAAAATTTTCAAAAATATAACAGTACAATAATTGAGAATTTTCAATACAAAATTCTATTTGTGATTTCTTATTAACTGGACAAGATAAAAGTTTAAATATTGTCCTTCGAAATAATTAGTGGGCCCCACCTATAGTTTACTTATAATTATTAGGTTAAATTATACTTTTAGTCCCTATTTTCGTAGCAAAATTTGAATTTGGTCCCTCAATTAATTTTTATCTCAATCTGGTCCCTATTTTGGGAAATTTGACCCAATCAAGTCCTTTCCGTTAGTGGTGGAGTAACGGTGTTAAATGGGATGCCACGTGTCAGCTTCTGGATTTTTTGAATTTTTTTTATTTTTATTTTTGAATTTTTTTTAAAATTTTTTTGAATTTTTATTTTATTTTTTATTAATTTTTTTAAAGTTTTTTAAAAAATTAAAATTTTGCCACGTGTCAAGCGGACATTGTGTCACGTGGAAGTGACAGTGCCACATGTCACTATTTGGGAGTTGTCATTTTCTCATTCTCAATTTGGTCCCTGTATTTTATTTTTTGTCTCAATTTAGTCCCAATTTTTGTAAAAATTGTGCAATTTTGTCCCTCTCCAAATTTAAACCAAATTTAATTTCTATATAAATATGCACAAATATTTCTATCAAAATTGATATTTCAAGTAAATATTTTTAACAAGATTAAGTTTATTTTAATTTATATTTTACGTTAAACTTTATTTAAAATTGTTTTAAAGTTGTTAATAGAAAATAATGTTAATAAAAAAATTCATAAATTATATTGATATTTTATTACATTATACTTTAATATTGTTTTTATTTGAATTTATATTTTAAATAATTGCATATTTTTAAAATGTGTAAAATTCAATAATTTTTATACAAATATTTTAGTTAGTATAAAAATAACAATTATATAATTTAAGAAAAATTAACTAGTTTATGTAACAATAAAAAACAAATAAATTTAAAATTTGAAAACAATTTTAAGTAAAATTTAATGTGAAACAAATTTAAAGAAACTTGGTTTTATTGAAAATATATAATAAAAAAATTAATTTGAATAAAAAAATCAAATTTAATAAAAATATTTGTATAACATTTTATAATTTTTGTTTCAATTTGGAGGGGGGCGAAATTGTATAATTTTTACAAAAACTAAGACTAAATTGAGACAAAAGATAAAATACAGGGACCAAATTGAGAATGAGAAAATGACACCTCCCAAGTAGTGACACGTGGCACTGTCACTGCCACGTGGCACGATGTCAGCTTGACACGTGGCAAAATTTTAATTTTTTTAAAAATTTTAAAAAAATTAATAAAAAATAAAAAAAAAATTCAAAAAAAAAATTCAAAAAAAAAATAAAAAAAATTCAAAAAATCCAGAAGCTGACACGTGGCACCCCATTTAACACCGTTACTCCACCACTAACGGAAAGGACTTGATTGAGTCAAATTTCCCAAAATAGGGACCAGATTGAGATAAAAATTAATTGAGGGACCAAATTCAAATTTTACTACGAAAATAGGGACTAACAATATAATTTAACCTAATTATTATATTTAACAAATATCAATGTACGTGAACTTGGTGACAATAGTAAATTATGTGTCACTCTGAGCAAGCATGAATTGATTAGACCAACTTGATGATTAATTAAACATAAAAAGAATTAATTCTTAGTTAATTATACATTGAAAATTATTTGTCGGTGTTGGAGCTGCTTGGAACATTCTGGTTCATCTGTAGCTAGCTGTCTTTGCTTTAGGCGCTGTGGGTCTTGCTGAAAGTCAAAAATAATTTTCATTATTTTTTCTCCACAGTTTTACCAAAATATTGTTCATATACAAGGCTTTCCATTCAAATCATAAAATTAACTAAACAATTAAAATTAAACAAAGGCTCA
This sequence comes from Vigna unguiculata, assembly GCF_037176805.1. Taxonomy (NCBI): domain Eukaryota; kingdom Viridiplantae; phylum Streptophyta; class Magnoliopsida; order Fabales; family Fabaceae; genus Vigna; species Vigna unguiculata. The sequence goes on from NC_140801.1 coordinate 33,002,892, forward strand.
AAATTCTTCCTAAAAGCACATCATTCCCAACTATCTCAATTTTATCATTTTATCTATAATTTAGTTACTGTTCAGAAATTTAAATTTTTCTCCATTTTTTTATGTATGCCAATCATTATATGTCACTTTTCCTTTTTCTTTTTTCTTCCTCAAATCAATAAGAAAATAATTTTTGTTCAAAAATAACACTGTGAAGATCCTCATCTTAAATTAGGTTGCAGAAGGTGCACGAGCCGGAGGTACATCCAAAATAATAGGAGTGGATATGAACTCTGATAAAAAAATATGTAACACATAATCTATTGCTTTTTAATAAAAAAAATATGTAAAATACAATAATTAATAATAATAATTTTTAATAATTAATGATGTATTTATAATAATAATTAATAATAATATATATAATAATAAATAGGCTTAAATACTTTTTTAGTCCCATTTTTCGTGAATTTTGTTTCGTTTGATCCTCATTTTTTCGAAATGTTCTAAATGGTCTTCATTTTTGTAATTTGTGATTAGTTTAGTCCTTTTTGCATATGTCGTGGAGGGTGAACAGTAACTGTCACGTGTCACTCCGTGATTTTTTTTAATTTTTTAATTTTAAAAGTGTTGTCCACGTGTCAAGTCAGCATTGTAACATGTGGCAGTATCTCGTGGCTTATATTCAATTTGGTCCCAATTTTTGTTAATTTTGTTCAGTTTAGTTTCAATTTTCGTTAATTTTGTTCAAATGAGTCCCAATTTTACTCCTCTCCAAATTAACCAAATTTAATTTCTATATAAATGATGTACCGAATCATTTAAAAAATAATGAAAAATTTCCTTCTAATTTTAAAAATAATGAAGAATTTTTTCTCTAATTTTAAACTAACTTTAACCATATTTTTTACATGTACCAAAAATCAAACATATATAATAATTTCCCTCCAAAAATATAGTTAGGTTTGGTATAAAAATAATGAAAGAAATATTTAAAATAAATGTGAATTTTAGTAAAAATAAATTTTTCAGTACAACATTTATATAGAAATTAAACTTGGTCAATTTGGAGATGAGCAAAATTGGGACTGATTTGAACAAAATTAACGAAAATTGAGACCAAATTGAATATAAGCCACGAGATACTACCACGTGTCACATTGCTGACTTGACACATGGACAACATTTTTAAAATTAAAAAATAAAAATAAAAAAACCACGGAGTGACACATGACAATTATTGTTCACACTTCGTTAACGATTTAAATGACGTTTGCAAAAATGACCAAATTGACCACAAATTACAAAAATGAGGACCATTTAGAACATTTCAATAAAATGAGGACAAAAAAAAAACAAAGTTCACGAAAATTGGGACCAAAAAAGTATTTACGCCTAATAAATAATATATATATATATAGTAATTAATAATAATAATAAATAATATATAGTAATTAAATATAAAAATAGATAATAAAAATACTATATATAATAATTAATAATAGTTTTAAATAATAGTAATTGTTATTAAAATAATAATAATAATTTAATGTAATTTATCTTTTTATTAATTTTTTATTAAAATTTCTTAAATAATAGTTTTTAAAATTTAATATTTTTAACTAATCTAAAAATTATTTCATATATTTTTTTCATTAAAAATATTTTAGTAATTTTTAAATTTTATCTATTATAACTTTTTATTTTATCTATCACATCACTCAAATCGGTCACTTATTTTCATAAAATTCATCGTCAAATTCATTTACTTTACCTTCTAAGTCTACACAAAAAATTGCAGATATTGATCCATGCAAATCCATTCAAATTCATCTTCGGACTTTCTTCCAAATTCATCTCTAACATCTTTTCTTTTATAGTCCCTAAACACATGCTATAATGAAAACACCCACATGTGTTAGGCCTTCCCCTTGAACACCTCCAAATCCTTATATATAGTTCTGTTTGTTCATCCAATTTTATCATAACTTTGCTTTATTGCATGTGCTTGAACTCTCTGCTAGAGAAAAACACACACACACAGAAAAATCACTGAAAAGCTCAGAGAAAGATATGGCAGGTCAAGAGTTTGCTACTGAGAACTTCAATCCAAATGATACCAAGGGAAAGACCATTACTTGCAGAGGTACTATATATATTATTCAGATCTCATGTTTTCCAATTCTCATCCTCATAACCTAATATTATTAATTGATGTTCATGAATTTTGATGACGAAGCTGCTGTGGCATATGGTCCTGGAGAACCCTTTGTGGTGGAACGTGTTCTTGTTCATCCTCCTCAGAAAATGGAGGTTCGAATCAAGATCCTCTTCACTTCAATCTGTCATACTGATCTCAGTGCTTGGCAAGGCGAGGTATGTATATATATATATATATATATATATATATATATATATATGTATTAGGAAAAACTGAATTTCATAAGTTATCTAATATTGTTTATTGATGCTTCTCATTTTCCTTCTTTTATGGCCACCAAAGAATGAGGCTGCTCGTGTTTATCCTCGGATTTTCGGCCATGAAGCTTCTGGGTAGGTCACCAGAAAAATTATTCAATGCTCACAAATTATACCATTAATGAATATTCACAATATCGAAACGAAGTTAATATGGTTAATAATAATTTATGTCTTAATTAATTTTTAAGTCTCTCCTTATTTTGTGTGTTTTTAATTCAGTTTTTATTTATTTTTTATTTATTAAATATTTAAAGTTTTTATATTTTTTAATTGAATTTGTATTATATAAATTTTTTTGTTAATTAGGGGACATAATTTGATATCTTGTCTTTTCTTATCTTCACGTATTAAAAATAAGTGTTTTTTATTGTTTTATGTTAACTAACAAACATCATGTTTCGGTGAAGACAACGAAAAAAATGACAAGACAAGTCACCGGTCATCTAAATGATCAAAAATTTAAATAATAATGATTTAATTGAAAAATATGAAAATTTTAAAAATTTAAAAATTAAAAAAAATTAATAAAACTCAATTAAAAATAAAAATTTACAAATAACTTAAAATTTAATTAAGTCATAATTTATTTGTATAGGAGAGCTGGTTCAGTTTGAATATGTTCTTTCATTTCTATAGACGTATAGAGATTGTTTTTTGTTCAAAAAGGTCGTTTAGATGAATAGTTTTTACAAACTTTTTTTTTCATTCAAAATAATTATTAACATGAAATAAATGAGGAATTTTACGGAGAAAATAAAAAATAGAAAGACTTATATAAATTTAACTACAGGAGTTAAGTTTAAGTGATGTAAAAGAACACAATGGAGATGTTTAATACTATGTGAGAGTATAAAACATTGTTGACATGAATATGAATTGAAAGTTGTGATGATTGTGATTGTATTGATGAATTTGTAGGATTGTGGAGAGTGTGGGAGAAGGTGTGAGTGAGATGAAAGAAGGGGATTTGGTGGTGCCAATTTTCAATGGGGAATGTGGGGATTGCAAATATTGCAAGAGTGAGAAGACGAACAAGTGTGAGAGATTTGGGGTGGATATTATGAAGAAGGTGATGGATTGTGATGGTGGAACAAGGTTTTCTACAATGGATAGAAAACCCATCTTCCATTTCTTGAACACTTCAACTTTCACAGAGTACACAGTGCTGGATTCAGCATGCGTCGTCAAGATTGACCATAATGGCCATGGAAACTTCAACCCCTTCATCAAAACACTCACCTTGCTTAGTTGTGGTGTGTCTACAGGTCAGAAACTAACTTTGCTCAAATTCAGTTTATATATAATGCTCATGTTTCATCACATTCAAATTTTAATTTATGTCTGAAAAATATAGGTTAAATATGTTTTTAGTCTCTTAATTTTTACTGAAAATGGAAATTGATTCATTTTTAAAACTTTGACCCAGTTTAGTTTACAAAATGTGTGGATCTAGTACTTTTATAAATATAGATGTCATTTAATATTTGATAAATTGAACTTTTAAATTTAGAATTTAAAAATCATATTAAGAGTAATATTACTAAAAGGTATTTTATTTTAAATCTACGTAACTAAATACTACTACTACTACTATTATTATTTTTATATTTTAAATTAAATTTAAATAGTTAAGTTATATCAATTAGAGATTAATTAAAACCATAAACTAAATAGTTCAGAATATCGCTTACTAATATTTCAAATCAATGACCGCTTTGAACCGTAAATTTGATTCAAGAATGATGTATTATAATTATTTTTTATTTCCTTATAAAATATTAAAGTTATTCACTATGAAAAAAAACTTGGACACACATATGAATTTAATACAAGGCTTGGAACCAACGAAATTGACTAGTTAGATAATTTAGGTTTTAGACAACGAATTGTTGAAAGAGATAGGCAATGCAAGGTTTATTCATTGACTTGTTTGGAGTAAAAGACAAATTAATTTAGTTTGTGTCTCCTTCTCTTAAATTTTCTAAGAATATGTTAGCTGTAATGTGCATGTGTTATGCCTAACTAAAATAAAGTATATATATACAAAACTTATTGTTTTAGTTTTCTTAATTAGTAGAAATAATTGTGTTTAAGAAGATATTAGTGTAACTATCAAATGGGTTAGTTGAGGTTATTAAGCGTGGTCAACCTTAATCGTTTTTATCTTATCAAAACAAAAACCTTAATCTATATTATAAACAAACAGCTTTGACCGAGTTATTATATAATCTAAAAAATATTACTTCACTTCAACCCATCAAAAATTAACACGTAAAAAATAAATAAATAAATAAATAAATATATATATATATATATATTTATATATATATATATATATATATATATATATATATATATATATATATATATATGCTAGTTCATCTGCATTTTAAAATATATATTTAAAAATAATTACAAATTTAAATTAAGTTTGAGCTATCTTATACCAGTTACGTATTTTTATTTGATTTATTTGACATTTTTATTTTATTAAGTGTTTAAAATATTTTTTATTTTCATTTAAATACTTAACTGATTAATTTTACTATTAATTGATTTATTTTCGTGCTTCCAACTTTCACATCAATTTACGCTTTTCTCTCCAATTTTTTTTTTTTTACCAACTAGTCAACTCATTATCTGAGAGAAAAGGATTGAGATTAAAAAATTTAGAGAGAAAATAAAGGGTGTATTTGATGAGTTGAATACAAGAAGACAAAAAATAACACTCATGTTATTTTATTGACAACCAAAATCAAATAACAAAACAGTTTAATAAAAATAAAAATACTTTCAATATTTAATAAAACATTCAATTTAGATGTTTATGATATATTTACAACTTAATTAAGTTATAAATTTTAAAATAAAAATGTTTATTTTTGCATATATTTGACAAATATACTTTCAATTTCATAGGAAGTTTCCCTTTCCTTTTATTATTTTGTTCACAGATGAAGAATATGACCACGTGTTTCACACAAATCTTTCAAGATTTTTATTCGCAGAAGGAAGTAAAAGGTTGATAGATAGAAATTTTTTAAAATAAGTAAAAACTAAATATGCTTAATGAAAGAAAACAAAATAATAAAATAGTTAAATTTTTTCACGTAATTTATTTTAACAAATAATAAATATGTCTTTTATTCGTATAATTTATTTTGTTAGTTTTGCAAAACACAAGAAAACGTGCTACTCCAATCATTTTAATTGATTAATGAAAGAATAAGAAGGTTTGCGATATGATCTATGCCAACCATTACCATTATAAAAATTTATTTGACATTAAAAGTAATTATTTAACAATCCAATGTAGGAGTAAAATGTCATTATAAAAAACTATTGTATGTGTAAAATAATAAAAAAAGAGTGAAAGATAGTAAATAATAGTGTGAATTGAGTGCAAAAAAGTTGTGGATGTTAAAATAGAAATTATCATTTGAACTGATTTATTTTGTGATTATTACTTTATCGTATTTTATATGTAAACCCGCTTCTTATAAAAGTAATATTGTTTCACATCGTTTTAGAGTAAAATTCACTTTTTTTAAACCAAAAAAGAGAAAAAATGTTGAATAAAAGATAATAAACAAATTTTTATTTATTTTAAAAGCCTTTATTTTCATCGGAAGTAACATTGATATTTTGATAAAAAAAAACGGATTATATTGTTTAAAAAGAAAAGCTTTAAATATACTTTTAAGTCATTTAAAATAAGCACATTCTAATTTTGGTTGCAATGCTTTTATAAAAACCAATAAAAAATTGTTGGGACCAAAATTTTATTGGAAACAAAAATATTTTAACTTTTTAATTAAAAAACTGAAATCACCAAAAAAAAAGACAAAACTTTAAAAAAAAAGTTAAAGGAAACAAAATTATTAATAAGAATAAAATATTGAGAAATAATTGAGAATATCCAATACAAAATTATATTTAATGATTCCTCATATTTAACAAATAACAATGTTTGTTAACTATTGATTCGATAGTAAATGATATGATAACTCTGAGCAAGCATGAATTGCTTAGACCAACTTGATGATTAATTAAACATAAAAATAATTAATTAGTAATTAATTATACCTTGAAAATTAATTGTGTAGGTGTTGGAGCTGCTTGGAACACCGCGAATGTGCATTCTGGTTCAACTGTAGCTGTCTTTGGTTTAGGCGCTGTGGGTCTTGCTGTAAGTCAAAAATATTTTTTATTATTTTTTTCTTTACAGTTTTACCAAAATATTGTTCAAATAAATACAAGGCTTTCCATTCAAACCATAAAATTAACTAAACAATTAAAATTAAACTAAGGCTCAAAATTCTTTCTAAAAGCACATCATTTTCAACTATCTCCAATTTTATCATTTTATCTCTAATTTAGTTACTCTTCGGAAATTTAAATTTTTCTCCATTTTTTTATTTATGTCAATCATTATATGTCACTTTTCCTTTTTCTCTTTTCTTCCTCAAATTAATTAGAAAATAATCTTTGCTGAAAAATAATGCTGTGAAGACCCACATCTTAAATTAGGTTGCAGAAGGTGCACGAGCCAGAGGTGCGTCCAAAATAATAGGAGTCGATATCAACTCTGACAAATTCATCAAAGGTAATTCTATTTTATGGTTAACTATGTTTTTGTATTTTTAACGTAGAAAATTAAAATTAGTTTTTTTTAAAGTGTTGAATCAATTTATTATCTAAATTTTATAAATATATAAATTAAATCTTTTTAATTACATTTTATTAAGTTTAGTTGACATTTTAAATATATTTTATGATAATATTTTAGCTAACATCGAAGCAAAAATATCTCAAACAGTATAAATAATTCAAAAGTTATTATAAACGTATTTGAAACATCAAATTCGCGTATTTATAAAGATAAAAAACTAAATTAGGTCAAAATTTTGAAAATGAACTAATTCCAATATTTACTTAAAATTAAAGAATCAAAAATATATTTAACCCTTTCTTTTATATCTCTTTTGTTTCATTTCTCTACTTTAAACTTAATTCAATTTTATAAAATAAAGTTTAGTTTAATTATATAATAAAATTGACTTAATTTTTAATCCATATGGTCTTTAACAGATTTCTTCTATTCTTTATTAACTTGTTTTGAAAATTATTGAAAATAATAAAACCTTAAAAAACTTGACATGAACTTGTTCTTGTTCTATTTTGAGTGCTACAATTAAAATGGTAATAACATATATTATACATTTCATGAAAGGCCGTGCAATGGGCATCACTCACTTCATAAATCCAAGAGATGATGAGAAGCCAGTATATGAGGTTAGAATTCTCTATGCCATCTCTATTTATTTCATTTAAAATAAAAAGGAAAATAAGAAGTTTGGTTTCTAATATTCGAACTTTCAAAAATTAAATTATATAATTTTGGTGATATATTTTAAAATTAGTAAATGAGTTAAACATGTTTTTAATCTTTAAATTATTTTTAAACGTTGCATGTTATCGTTAAATTAAATTACATGTTTATTTTGTATTTATGTATTTTATGAATTTCATGTAAAACATTTTTTCATAAACGTATATGTTATCGTATAGTCAATTATAAAATTCTATTTATTACATGAGAATATTTTATGTATTATTTGTCAGGAAAAAAATTTACATAATTTTTATAAATTTTAGAAATAAAATAAATATATAATTTAACTTTGTAACAAATTTGATATTTTATCAGTAGAGTTTAAACCTGAAGAAAAGTTTAAATTTTTAAAGGAAGAGGCCAGAATTGTATGGGATAAAACCACATATTTTCCTTAAAAATATATAATCTTTATTTGGATTTTCACAAGTAAAATATGTATATTGTTTTTGGCAGAGGATTAGAGAGATGAGTGATGGGGGCGTGCACTATAGTTTTGAATGTGCTGGAAATTTGAACGTTCTAAGGGATGCCTTCTTGTCAGCTCATGAGGTATATGTATCTATCTATCTTCATTCACATAAATTTATGATTTAATATTGTAATATATGATAAAGCGACTAACAGAGAGAATGATAGATAATAGAGAAGAGAAGAAACAATAGAGCATAAAGGATGAGAGAATGGGAGTAACTCATCTGTGTATTATTATTGTTAGGAAGAGTCCTATTTATATATACAACATGTACTCCATAAAGGAAACAAACCAATCAACGTAGTTAATACAAATGTTTACATAAAGAGTAATGAATCAGATGAGTATCAATCATATGAGTAAATGTATCATAATTATTAATTCATAACACTCCACCTTGAGTGTCCATTGATAAAAGAATGTGCATCATTAAAACCTTACTAGGAAAAACCCTTTGGGATAAAAAACTTAGTGAAGGAAAAAGAATACAACATTCTATATTCTTTAATACAATATTGTTCATCACATGTTCTATTTCTCCCCCTCATGTAAACTTACATCATTAAGGTGACGAATTCCAAACTTGTGAATCATTTGCTCAAAAGTTCTTCTTGGCAAAAACTTCATAAATAGACTTGCCATATTTTCACATGAATGAATTTTTGGATATCTATATCATCCTTTCAATTGAACAATACAATATTATCTTCATATATGGTTGTTGATTCCATCTTTGTCGGGGATAGTCACAAGTTTCTTGCACATGTTGAATTATAGACCTTAGCCAAACATATTCACAACTTTCCTCGTAATTCTGTATGATTAGACGATGTTGCTACTATGGTTTGTTTCATATACCTTCATGAAACCAATGTGCTACCACATGTGAACAACCATTGTGACATTGTGAGAATATGTAAAATAACATGCATATACATAACCCATTCATTTGAATCTGAATCATTTGGATGGAATAAGCTCATATTTGTAATACCCTTAAAGTAACGAAGTATATGTTTTACTCCAAACCATGTTCTTCTTGTAGTTGAAGAACTATATCTTGCTTAACAAAATTACAACAAATGCAATATTAGATCGAGTATAATTAGCAAGATACATTAGTGTTCTTATGACACTAAGATATGGTGCTTCTGGACCAAGAAGATCTTCATCATTTTCTTGAGGTCTAAGAAAAGTCTTTATCAACATCTAACGACCTCACAACTATTGGAGTGCATAATGGACATGACTTGTCCATTTAGAACATTTTAAGCACCTTAATTATATAAGTCTTTTGACGTATAAAAACACCTTTATTTAAATACTCAATTTCTAATTTCAAATAAGACTTTGCCCTTCAAAGATCATTCATCTCAAATTATTTCTTTGAGTAATCAATTGCCTTTGTGAGCTCATTAAGAGTTCCAACGTTGTTTATGTCATCTACATAAACAATAATTATAGCAAATTCATTTTTGGATCTTTTCATATAAATACAAGAACAATTAGGATCATTTTTATATCTTTATTTTAATAAGTACTCAATAGGACGATTATGTCGCACACGTCCCGATTGCTTTAATCAATAAAAGAGCATGTTCAATTTTATTGAATAACCCTCTTTAGAATTTGTCTTGTTGAGCAAATAAAATCCTTCAGGGATTTTCATATAAATATGATTCTCATTCTCAAAAGAACGGTACAAATATGTTGTAACATCATCCATTAGATGTAAATGAAAACCTTGTTGTGTAACTAGGATAATCGAATATTATAACGTCCTAGCCGGAAATTACTTATTAAAATAAATAAGAAAAAAAATAAATATGTCACAACCTCATTTATTAAACATCAATTTCCCAAAAACGCGGGAAAAATTTAAATATCGATGTTCAACGCGCCAACATGAATAAAAATAGTCGTACAATGCGTAATACAAATAAAATTGTTTGTATAGTTATTACAATAAACCATCGTCCAACATGAAAACTAGTGATAACAAAATCCCTAGAAGATCCCCACTCCGTCTCTAAATACCATATTAACAAAAGTAAACCCGGGTTAGTACACTTTCCCCTTTTTCCTTTTTACTACTTCACTTTCATCTCTTGCCTTTAGACGTCTATCATTTCTATACCCTTTAGGTGAGATCAATGATCAATCTTTGCTGCACGAGTGTCTACTCGCCCCTCCGACTACAGGCCACCACCTGATAGTCCACACGTGGGAATAACTTTGCCACAGCATCTCACCGTGACACCAAGTGGAGTTCCCCACAATAAACCTAAGTGTGTAGTTGTTCCCAGACTACCAAATCTCTATCAGAATCCACTGAAGAGGGCAATCATCCGAAACCTTGCCGTACGAGCCACAACCTGCACACTCCACTAGACTTCCTAAACCACCAGGCTATAACATAGAGTGGTCACGTGTTACCCCAATACAAGATACACTCGTAACTGGGCCCCCGGCCAAAACATCGCATCACAACATCCCCTAAAGCAGTGTAGAAAACTTTCCTCGCGCACCATCACTAGACCAAAACCGCCTGGCACGCATCTCACGCCGCTAGACGGAACTTAGCTTCAGACCGCTTGGCGGGCATCCCACATCTCCAGGCGCCACGCGCTTGTAATTCTCTCACAGTACCACTACTGCCTGGCGGACACCACCACACCGCCATGCGCCCTGCTTCGTCGTCACCGCCTGGCGCATCCATCGCCACCGCCAGGCGCTCTACTCTCGCTGTGACCACTGTCACTAGTTTATTTTCCCGTCCGCCTGGTGGCTCGCTCACGCCGCCAGGCGCTATACCAGTAGCATAATGCTACTGATTTTTGAGCACTTAAACAGATCCCAAAGGATCTCCAAACATACCAACCACCCAAGTATGGTGCTGCTAAGATTTTCCAGTTATATATCAATACCAAATTACATCACACATATTTGGACATGCCAATAAATCAAGTATTGTCATGTCCCATGCTCACTTTCAATTACCTCTTCTACACATGCCTTATACAATTCACATACACCCAATAATACAATCATACATTCTGAAATTTATATGAAACATGACACCCCACTTTGATCAATGTTGCATATGCACCTCAATAAGATTTCACAAGCATAAACCATACCATATCTCACATAACTAACTCATTTAAGTCCAATTCTTCTTACATGTTAAATTTCCATATCATACAAATGTAGTTTGCCAATGAAATACCCAAATACCCAAACACACATAATAATGTCCGGACATTCACTGTACTGACAGGCCGCCTGGCGGCAGTTCATGCGCCGCCAAGCAGTGCATACGCGTTTGGATTTTGCCCAGATTTTCCAGCACCGAACTGCACCCCGATTTTCCAATTATAGTACCCACCTGCACCCCAACGAGTTTCTATTTGCACACACACCATACAAGGTTGGTACAACACACATACTATAGTCAATTCTGTATAATCAATACACCAATCATTAAAACATTTCATGCTTATTATCCCCAATACCCGCATGTACCCGAACCCCAAATTCCATTTCATGAGTTCATGCACTTTTCATCGATTCAGTCACTGTAACAATTACTCAGCATGTAATCGAAATGTGTATAATAAGAATTCATCCACATATCTCAACATCACTGACAAACCAATCAAAACAAAAGAAAACAGTGACCGTAGTACAACGCCTGGCGGTTCTAGCCCAGCCGCCAGGCGGTTCATCCACAAACCCAGAAAATAGTGTGTAACCACATATGCCGCCTGGCGGCAGTTTATGCGTTGCCAGGTGGTTTCTGGAAAATTCTAGAAAACGCAAACAGAATCAGGATTCAAAGCTTCCACAATTCAAACATGATTAACGACACATCATTATAAGATAGCAAAATTAAAACACAGAATAGGAACTCTCCTAACCTGGATTCCTTGCTCAGTTTGCTAAATGTGCTACTTCTTCCTCGTTCGCCAATCTCCCTCTTGCTCTTCTACCAATTCAGACCCAAACTTCTCTCAACACTCACAATCACTCTCCTTTCGTGCTCTCTTTCTGGTATAGACTCAGCCTTGGCAAAATCCTTCCTAATACTCCACTTTCACCTTTTAAACAATGCTTAAATTTAGGTTAATAAGGCAAAAACGGGTTTCTCCCTTAATTAATGGTTAATGGCCATTCATGACCCCTCCATGACTGTTTTTCAGCCTCCCTAACCCTTCCCATTCCACCCAAATCTACCATAAAAAAATATAAAGTTTAATTTAGGTGTTCCCCAAGGCTAGAACCCATAACCATGCAATTGCCAAATCAATATCAAACCATCATGCCAATTCATGTTCATGACAACTAGTATAACTCAATTGTCATCTTCTTACTCACACGCTCATACATTTTAGAAAAAGAAATAAATAGAATTAAATTAAATCCTACACAAATGGCATACTTAGGACTCGAACCCAACTCCTTTTGACAATCAAAGTACTCTCAACTACTTGAGCTAGTACATTTCCACATCATGAAGGTTAACATTTATTGCCATAAAGGCTTCTCTCACTCACATTAATTAAATAATTAATCATTTTATTATTTAAATTTAGCGGGTCTTACAAATATTGCAATGTTGTTGCATCGAATACTAGTGAATATGTTTTTTCACAAATCAATACAAGGTTTTGTGAACAACCTTAAGCAACCAATTGTGCTTTGTATCTAAAAATTTCATCATTCTTAATTTGATTTTTGCGCAAAAGTCCATATGTACCCAACGGGTTTCACAACTTCAGTTTTGCGAACTATACGTTCAAAAACCTTTCATTTAGCAAGCAAATATAATTATGCTTCTTTGCATATTTTCATTTTTTCCAATCTTTTCTTTGCCGACAATCTTCAATGATCATTGTTTATTGATCCTCATTGTCATTCATAGCATTCATCGCTATGTTATAAGTAAAAGAAAGTTTCATCAATGTTAACTTCATTTTGGTTCCATATTATATGATTCATGACATAATTTATTGAGATCTCATTATTTTCAACAATTTCAGGTACTTGAGGTTCTTCTGGAACCTAATCATTAATTATGTTAAATGAATCTTTTGGGATTTTCAAATTTTCAAGTAGGTCATCTTGCATTTTAGCTCCCTTTCTCATTCAAGAGTTTTTATCTTTGGAACCAATAGGCCTACCACGCTTCAAGCGTGTCTTTGGAACTAACAGGCCTACCACGCTTCAAGCGTGTTATGAAATAATATCAAATATACTCAAAGCATTAGCAGTTGGTATATATGATTTAATATCTTTTTCATTGTTTGTCTCAATATGATATCCATTTAGACAAATATCCTTGAAACTTAATAAGTTTCTATTTAACTTCTTGGTAGAAGTATAATAAATCTTTTAGAGCCTTCAAAAATATTTGTAGTACTATAAATAATACTAACATTGATGTCTCGAATTATCAAACAAGAGAAAAATTTATTACTCTTGAGAATTGTATAAGTTGTTGCACTATCAATAAAACACATATCCTTTGGTACTAGTGCAAATATTTGCTCTTCATATCAACATAAATATCAATATGAGATTTTTTTTAACACTCTCATAACCAATGAGGTGATCAATGCTTCCATTTGGTTTAGGAAAGAAAATAATAATATCAAGATGAGTAACATCCATATGGCCATAATCCCATAATGAGAATGTGTTTCTATGTTCTTCTCATTATTTGTAAGATGCTTTGGTGTACAATAAATACAACTCAAATGGCCTTTACCACCGTAATGATAATATATACTTTCATCTTTTTTTTGACAATATTTTTACATTTTCCTTTTCCCTTTTTCACATTATTGTGCCACTTCTGGTGACAAAATGTGTCTTTGAAATTTTCTTTATAACCATGTCCATAATCAATATCACGATCACGATCATGAAAATATAAATCAAATGTTGCTGCATTCACTTCTAGGAATGGAGGAGAATTTGGACAGGTTTCATGATTTTCTATCAAAAGCCCATTGCTTTGTTCAGCCATACAAAGGCATGAAATAAATTCATAATATTTATTGCTGTATTCACTTCTGGGAAGGAGCAGATTAGGTGGATCTCATGATTTTTTATCAAAAAGCTTTATTGCTTTGTCCAGCAAGCTATACATAGGCATAAAATAAATTCATAATATTTGTGAAATCTCTTTTCACAATATTTTTGTCACATGAGCAAATTAGTTGCTTAGATGCTTTATTTCTTTATTTAAAGGTATCCCAATATCCGTTGCATCTAAATGTATTTCAACATTTAAATTCCAATATAAGGAATTCTTTCTTGTAATATCAAGGGTCACAAATCCAAATTTTGCAATATTTTGCATGTTTAGAACTAACACATAAAATAATAATAATAATAATAATAATAATAATAATAATAATAATAATCAAAATAATAATAATAATAATCACCGTCATAATAAAAATAAAAATAAAAAGACGGAGATGAAAATTGATAAAGTCAAACAATTCTTATCACAAGAGGAAAAATATAAAGTAAAATTATAAATTGAGAAAGGATTAGAAAGAGCCTAGATTGAGACACACAAAACACTATCGTTAGAGAGAAAAAGCTTCCACTAGTCCTCAGTTGTTTGGAGCATCGTGCTAATAACATGTTATGAAATAAAGCGACTAACAGAAAGAATGATAGATAATAGGGAAGAGAAGAAACAATAGAGAATAGAGGATGAGAGAATAGGGAGCAACTTATCTTTGTATTATTATTTATAGATACAACATGTACTCCATAAAGGAAACAAATCAACAAATTTAGTT
The DNA here is from genome assembly GCF_037176805.1 of Vigna unguiculata. Taxonomy (NCBI): domain Eukaryota; kingdom Viridiplantae; phylum Streptophyta; class Magnoliopsida; order Fabales; family Fabaceae; genus Vigna; species Vigna unguiculata. The sequence continues at coordinate 33,018,043 of NC_140801.1, forward strand.
AATACAAATATTTACATAAATAGTAATGAATCATATGAATAAGTGTATCAAATCAATGGACAATATTTTAAAGATTTTATATTCATAAGAGATTCTAAGATTTTATATTCAATTGGCGTAACAATTGGGGTGTCAAAGCTGCATTCCTTATTATTATTATTGCGAAAAATAGCAAAAATGTGATTGATGTGGCTTTTAAAATCTTGATGTAGGATTTTTTTTGAAGGTAATGTATTTCTTTGAAAATTTATTTAATTAGAACTGTTAGGAATAAAATAAGAATAAAAATGAAATGAATTTTTCTACTAATTAAAACTAGTGTAAGTATAAATTTTAAAACATAAAATAAAAGTTTAGAAAAATTATACAAAAAACGAAACTTTTACAGATTAATTTATAATGCTAAGAGTTTCCTATTGAATACGATAAACTTCTAGGTATGATATTTAATTAAGTTTAGAGTTCAACAAATGGGCTAAATTTTAGTTATGTAAAAAAAATATGTTTTAATGATTTATATATGATAAAAAAAAATCTCAAAACACATTTAGATTATCTATAAAAGGATGAAGCTAAAAAAATATAACTTCAAAATATTTACAATCATTGTTATATGATGAACTAAGTTTCATTCATATTATATGATGTTTAACATTTTTTAGCGACATGTATTTTATTAAATGATTAATAATCATCAACTTAAATATGTTCAATGACCATTTTATTATTTTTAACAGATTCTCTTATGATTAGATATTTAATGTTGATATGTTCATTTCAATTTTTACTTTTATTATTTTTATTTTTTGTTGTCAATACAACAAATATCACAACATAGTTATAATTCTTTTATTATCTTGTATTTGGTGATGCAGGGTTGGGGATTGACTGTGGTATTAGGGGTTCATACATCACCGAAACTGCTTCCAATCCACCCAATGGATTTGCTCGAGGGTCGTAGAATTGTAGGATCGGTTTTTGGAGGCTTCAAAGGGAAGACTCAATTACCACATTTTGCCAAAGAATGCATGGATGGAGTAAGGACTGCATTTCCCTCAATTTACCTCTCTTCTTTACGGTCCATTTCTATACTATTAAGATACAATACTACAATAAAGTTCTTAAATAATAATCAATTTTAGTAACAAAATATTAATTAATTTTAATAATAAAAAATTGTTAGTATGACAAATTTAGATACCAATTTATAAAATAAAAAAAATTATTAATTACTAAAATAGTCATTAATATGAATAAAATATTATAATTGATCGCTAAATTGATCACTAATCAAGTAGAGAGTAATTAAGAACTAATTTTTCTAGTAGTCAAAATCTTAACAGCTAATGTTTAATGACCAATTTGTAAACTAATTCTTTTATAACCAAAGTCTTGATAGCTAAATTTTGGAGACCAATTATAAATTTTTATTCATATATTATTTTAGTAACCAATAACTTTTTATTTTGTATATTAATATTTAAATTGGTCACTATAGTAACTAATTATTTTTTGTTACTAAAATTGATAGATAATGAAATATATTTTTAGTGTTTGTAATTATATGTGAAAAAGAATAAAGGTAAAATTTAATCTCTAATTTAATACAAAGATTTTTTTTTTCAGAATATAAAATTACTCCCTCCGTTCTTCAGTAACCAAAGTTTAAGGTTATTATATACATTTAAGAAAAACAGTAAATATTACCTTTAAAAACAAATTCAGTGAAATAGCATTTCTTTTTCTTGCTTTTAATTATAAAAAAGACAATTAATTTAAGAGTTAAATATATTTGTAGTTTTTAAATTTAGATGTAAAATTGGAATTTTTTTTGTTTCAAATTTTATTTTGGTCTCCAAATTTTAAAGTTAAATAAATATAATCTTTTATTAAAATGTTAGAAAATTAGTTAATTTGAACGCTTTTAGCAGAGGTAATATAATTTTATTATTCAATGGTACAAAAAAACTGGTTAATAGAACTAAAATTTAAGGAAATATATTTTTTTCATTCAGTGATTTTAAAAGTATCACAAAAAACTTGAATTTGGCACAATGGTTGATAAATGCAAATGTACAAAAGCACTGCACGAAACGATTTTCCTTTCTCAAATAACTGTTGTAATAATTGTAGTTAATGAATTGATGCGCATTTGTATGGTGTGAATTAGGTGGTGAAGTTAGATGGTTTTATCACTCATGAGCTTCCACTGGAGGAGATAAACCAGGCCTTTGATCTTTTGATTGCTGGAAAGTCTCTAAGATGTCTTCTACGCTTCTAAATATTCTGTTCACCATTTCTTTAAAATCAAGAGTGTTTTAGACGTCATAAAATCATATCCCAGAGCATAATTTGAAAGCCAAAATAAGCTCTATTAAATACCCCTTTTCTCGTTGGTGTGTTGAAAAAATTAATTTCATTTGTATTCCCCCTTTAATGTATTCTTAAAACAGTTTATATTCACAATAACGTATCTTGCATTCTATATAATCTCTTATTAAATACGCTTGAATTTGTTTTGTTTTTTAAATTATAATGTGATAGAAGACATGTAGGTAGTTAAAGTTTAGCATACATTTTAACACCAGAGGATAATTATGAACCTCATCTTTGTCTCAAAAATGTGAAAGATTAACGACAAATTTTGATTCATGGACTCAGATAACTCTTAAATGCATTAAAGACACAATATCACCCCAACAAAAATTGGTTTAATAGGGGTTTTATTTGGTGTTTCAAGGGATTTTAAGTCCGTTAAGTACGTTGTTCACGGTTTGATTTTTCTTGAGTAAAACCCGTGTAGCTAATAGATTATTGATGGTTTTGAATAACCCCTATTAAAGCGAAACTTTCCTATAATTTCATAACCCTCGTAAATTATCAAGGGTTTCATAACTCCCTAAATTACAACGGATTTCAAACCCCTACTACTTTTCAGGGGTTTCAAACCCTCTTTACTTCCCAGGAAATAATTAACTTTCTACCCACTAGTTAGTCATGTTGTCAGTTGCAACAGGAATCCACCCCACTTCTGAGTTTTAAGGAGAGGTGGGCATTTGGGATGTGAAAAACATGTTTCCTATCTTTAAATACGAAGGTCACGAAGGTTTCTCTCAAAGGAGAGGACAAACTTTTTTTGGGCTAATATCCCACTTAGTTATGAAAGTCACAATTTATCTTCTACTCCCCAATTGACGAGCTAGATTAGTGATGGGTTCAAATTTTTGCCCTCATTTATTATTTAAATTTGGGGGATTTAATATAATTTTGGTGGTTAAGGATTAATTTAATCATGATTTGTTATTGTTGGATTTATTGAGTTCATAAGTTAAAAATGGCGTAAAAAGTAATTTTAATTGCATAAAATATTATTGGATATTCTAATGTTTGTTGATGTAGCTGAAGTTTAATTTAGGTCATTGAAAGTGTGAATCTGAAATGTTCAAAGTTACAAAATAAGTCCAATATCAGTAAATTTTGGAAAGAAATAATTCAGGAGCTAAATGCACCTCCAGTTTTATTTTACACACTCATCTTTCAAGTGGATCACCTAAAACTTTGTTCTGCACTCCTAATTTCTACGAGTTGCACCTCTCCTACCACTTAAACTCCACTCAACTAGATCGTGCCATGTGACAATCCTTCACTAACTAAATTGGCCAAGCACAGCTTGCCACCTCATCACCTTCAACCTCTCAAACCCTAACACCATTATTGCACATCAACCATGGAGCGGAGCCACCATCGTGCAGTCCACCACCGTCAGCCTCGTACCTTGCTGGAAACCACCACTGCAGTAGCCACGCAAAATGCAAACGCGTTACCATCCTCGCACACCGTTTGTGCAACACCATCTGAGCTTGTGAAACCTGTAGAAATTATCACGCTGCCACCAAAAAAGTCTACGAGCAACCTCCTAATCTGCAACACCAACAACGCCACCACCGCGTCCACGCCGTTCCTGCGGGAAATCCACGATGCAACAGTTGAAACTCCATTTTCGAGAGCTCCTCCATTGTAGAATGCGTTGCTCACCAGAACAACAACCTTCAAGCCACCATGTGCGGCCACAGGAAAGCACCATCGCACCCGCAGTTTCACGCATCTGCACCATGAAGCCATTGCAACAGTCTGTGAGCCAGCAGCACGCCACCACCGTTCATTGTCCATGCCACCTGCGACAGTCCGATCAGCCATCACCGTAGCAGTTGTCAACCATGGAAGCCACACTTGGGAAATCCTAATTCTGATGAGAGAGTGTGTGGCACATGGTAGCCTCTGAATGTTCACCGAAAATGTGTCAAACATTGCATATTCTGGTCAAAGAGTCAAACAAGAAGGGCAAAATTGGAAATTGGACAGAAATATTATATCAAAAGATAAAATATTTCAACAACAGACAAGATAAAGTCCAAGTCCAATCAAAGCCTATATAAAGAGACCCAAGGGAGCAGAAGAGGGACACTTAACAACTCTCTGATTTTGGCAGCTACCACCATCCACCACATCTCTTCTTCTTCCATCCCTTTTATTTTTCTTTCATTCATCATTTATCATGTATTCCATCCAATCCATGAAGAGATAAGCTTTTAAGGTTGATTCCACTATAATTTCTTAACTGAATTTTGAGGTTAGATGAATTAATGTATTTGTTCTTTTGATTATTGTTGTGGTTTTTATTTATCTATGTCCTTTGCTTCTTAATTGAATAGAAAATAATGATTTTAAATCTACATTCATGCTAATCATGAGTTAAATTGTTTTTAAATTCAATTGAGACTTTACTTTGATTTTATTTAGAAACTTTCATATGCTTCAATAAGTTTTTACCAATAATTGAGACTTTACTTTGATTAAAGGTAATCACTTTAACTAAAATTAGTCCAGACTTTACTTTTATTAATTTATTGTGGATAATCTAAAAATTCCCACTTTTAATTGAGACTGTACTTTGATTAAATGCGAGAGTGCCAACAAATGAATTGAGACTTTACATTGATTGATTTATAAATCAACAAAAATAATTAATTTAACAATAATATTTAGATAACCGATGAAGAATCCTATTTTGAAAAAGTAGTGGAATTGACCTATTTACTATTACTGTGTTTACAATATTTTATTTGCATGACATTCATTTCTTTTGCATATCAAAACCCCATATTTTCATAGTTACTAGTTGTAATTGCATTAGGATAGATTTCTTATAAGAGTCAAATATTAAAAGTCAATTCCGTACTCGTTGGGATACGACTCAGGGTTAGCTTAACCTTATCTAGTTGGTTCACTACTAACTTGACAACACTGAAGTTGCTAGAGTTAAGTAATGTTAATTTGATCGCTTAACAACAACGATATCAATTAGTTACGATAAACTTTCCTAGTGAACGAGTTGGTTTAGTTGTGGGAACAAGTAACATTTATAAGAATATACATAGACTTTTTTTTTTTCTTTTCTTTGTAATGGAATAAATATAAATTACTTTTGTAGTGACTAGTCAGGATGAATGAACTTTACATGGTCAATAATAGTAATTCAAGATCATCTTTACTTGAATAACAATGTACTCATTTAAATCCACAAGACAATGCCTCCACTACAAATTAATTTAACGAATGATAAAATAATATATATATATATATATATATATATATATATATATATATATATATATATATATATAATATGGCAAAATTTTGATATATATAGTTTTATACGGTATATATAATTTTTATATTACAAATATACATATATAATAAATTAAGCATCATAAATAATTATATAAAAAAGTTAGTAAGATTAGGATACTCCATTTGAAAAATAGTATGAATTAAGTAAGAGTAGGATTAAGATAGGGTTGGGAACACCTACTTAGTAATAAAAACATGTAATATATATATATATATATATATATATATATATATATATATATATATATATATATATATATATATATATATATATAAAGTTGTAGATATCTCTTCTTTCTTACCTCAGTTACTATTGTGAAGAACATGCCTAAAAAATTTTAACTACTCTGTGAATCATTTCATTAATGTTTTTCTCTCTTTTTTTTGGTTAAATTTGTTTTCGATCCCTCAACTTGCAGTGAAAATTGGAATTAGTCTCTCTTCAAAACTCGCCCAACTTAGTGCCCTAACTTTATAACTACGTCAATTTAGTCTTTTATCTAAATATTGTTAAGTTTATTTGATGTTTCAAATGCCTTTCATGATAGTTTCTTAGTTAACATTGAAGAAAAAAATGTGTCAAACGGTGTAAACAACTCAAATGTTATCATTAAATGCGTTTGAAACGTTAAATAAAGTTAACAAAGATTTGGTTGAAAGGACTAAATCCACGTAGTTCTAAAGTTGACGAACTAAATTAGGCAAAAGTTCCGAAGAGGGACTAATTCCAATTTTCACGTTGAGAGATCAAAAACATATTTAACCTCTTTTTTTTTCACTATTATCCTTTCTTATATTTATTCAACCTAAACTCATTCTTATCTATTTATTTCAGAGATTTATTTATATAATTGAAAGTTTATCTAATCATGTTAGAAAGTTTACGCTTCTTTTTTTCTTTATTATTCATACGTTTGTATATACAAATGTATTTATATATTTATATATTTCTATATATTTCTATATATATATATATATATATATATAACCTTTAAGTATAATATTATTATTTAATTAGTTTTTCTTATATATTTATAGTATTTACGTGTTCATAATTTATTATAATAAATATATTATTAGTTCTAATAATATATATATATATATATATATATATATATATATATATATTATAATATATTATATAGATACATAACAAAATGCTTATAAATAATGTAATAAATTGTTTATTGATAGTATAATTTGTGGATGTTACAATTTTTCCTTACTAATATAAATTTCATCCTTGAAATTTTATTTGTATTGACTAAAACGGTAACATCCTTGCTAGATATTATTTATTTAAATTTAAAAATACGAGAAATAATAGTATATCGCATTTATTATCCAAAATACCTTTTCATAGCGCGGGAAAAATTTAACTTTTATTGTAAATGTCAAAGTTTCAAAACCACATAAATCCGTATAGTGTTTACAAAATTTCAACACTAATAACTAGTCTCTTATTACAAGAAAAAAAATAAAATAAATCCATGAAAATTCCCTATCCTAGCCCCTCTCCAGCTCTAAGTATCCACGTGCTCACCTATATCCACATTTGCTCCTATGTAATGAGTTACATGATTATCGCCAAACACACACAGATAGGGTGTGTTCAAATAAAAAGAAATACAAGATACAATAAAGTAATGGTTTTAAACCCATAACTCTAATGAAAACCCAACCAGCAAACCCAACATTCACTTATTCCTCTGGACGCCTCTTGATTCTACACCCTTTGATGATTACATTGATTGATCCTTGTTGTCACGAGTGTCAACTCGTCCCTCCGACATTGATCGATCCTTGTTGTCACGAGTGTCAACTCGTCCCTCCGACTTCCTATAGTCCACACGTGGGAATAATCTTGTCACGATCATAATTTGCATCACCAAGTGGAGTTCCCCAATACGAATTACATTTTGTATTTGTCCCAAGACTACCAAACTCATCGGATAACACCGAGAAAGGCAGTCTTCCGGAACCCATTCGTACGAGCCACGTTCTCGCACACTCCACTGGACTTCCAAAACCACCAAGCTACAACCTCGAGTTGCCACGTGTTACCCCAATACAAACTACACTCGTAACTGGGCCCTAGCAAAGCATCACCTCCAGACCTCCATCAAAGTCGTGTAGAATCCTCCACGCAATCCAACTCTGCACCCAACACCGCCTGACACATCGCACGCGCCGCCTGATGCTATCTTATTCCAGACTGCCTGGTGGTCACCTCACGCCACCGAACGCCACATGCCTTCCAATACCTCTTCCAGACCACCTCCGCTTGGTGGAACCACCCCTGCCGCCACGCACCACACAATTCTAGTGGCCATTACTACTATTTTGGGTCCCTATCATCTGACGGCTCGTCCCGTGTCGCTAGGCACCATACTAGTAGCGCAAATGCTATTGGTTTTGGCATTTTTGGGCAGGTTCTATTGAACCTCAAGCACGCAATACGCATTACATAAGTCAATCTTAATTGCCCAGTCATAACCTTATGACTGGACCACAACTCAACATATTCAATTACCAAGTGTACCATAATCAAGATCGCCATTACTCAATTATTTAAGAGACTTACCATACATTTATTCTTTTACCAATTTGACACATACCACACTAATTTTCCAATCAATCATCCCAATTTGCAATTTATAACAATTTCCAAATCATTCAATATACGACATCACAGTCAAGGTAAACTTATCACTTTTACACTCTTGTAATTCCAATTACCACATAATCCTACTTAATTCAATTAATAAATGTGTGCCCTTTCCAACACCTCTGCCTAATTATATAGTAATATACACAAAATTTCCTAGAGAGTCCACCCCCAATAGCCCAACTCAAAACAAAATCAGAGGCCTCTCAACACCTGATGTGTTGCTTGGCAGAAGTTCCTGTACCGCCAGGCGATGCATACAAATTATATGTTCTGCCTAGATTTTCCTACACCTGCATGGACCTCAAGCCCTAACTCATTCATTCAACACATATTTTGGCATATCCGTAGCGTTCCATCTAAATCTTAGAGTTCATGTTCGTTCCAAATAAAAATCATTTTCCATGAAAACAATGCACCAATCACAACACAGACCACATGTACTCATCCCTAATCCCAACATGAACCCTAATTCACCAATCATGCAAAGATTCATACAATTATCACCAATTGATACAATCTCAGACATGTAAACACATAAACAATTTTATAATTTGATATAAAGACTCCAACCAAGCACCACCAACATCACAGAACTCAAGAAAACATAACAATTGGACAAGCCAACTCGCGTCATTATTCTATCCAGAATCATGCAATTCAATAAAAACACGTAAGATAGCTCCCATAACCTGGAAATCCCGCTAAAAAAATGATCTACTGATGTTCCTCTTTGCTCCAAAGTTGATCTCCCCCTCTTGAGACCTTCTCCCAATAATCAACACTCTCCTCACTCAACTTTTTAGGGTTCTGGACTCTCTTGGTTTTAGCTACACAAAATTGAGTGAATTTTCCTCACTTTTCAGCCCTAAAATTAATTAAATTAATTTTAAAACGAATTAAATTAATTCTCATATTTAATTTGGTCCTTAAAGCCTAATTAAGTCCAATTAACCTCTTTATCTGTGTTCAGATTCATGGAACCTATCTCTAGCTCTTCATCTCCTCAATTTGTCTCCAAGGCATAAAAAAATATGTTATGATTTTACTCTAGCTAAGGTTCGAACCCATAACCTCCCAATTACCAAGTACATGCACAACAATCAAGCCAATTCATGTTTCTTGGTAATTCATACTTATCTATGATTTTATCTTACTACTCTAATCTTAAGTAGACATGCAAAACAATAAAGTAATTAAATTAACAAAATTGGCATACACAAGACTTGAACCCAAGTCCTCTCAACATAATCAAGTACTCTCAACTATTTGAGTTAGTACTATTCAACGTCATAATTTCCAACATTAAATGCCATAAAGGTTCTCACTACCCACATTTATTAAATAATTAATTATTTAATTATTTAAATTTCTCGAGTCTTACAAAAATAAATGAGGATAAATTCCTCTTATTTTTTCTTCTAATTCCCATGTAGTATCTCCCGTAGTTTCATTCCAAATGACCTTCACTTGTGGAATTTGTTTGCCTCTCAATTCTTTGACCTTATTGTACATAATTTGTACAAGTATTGCGTTAAATGTAAGATTGACCTTTAATTGTACTATATAGGGTCTTATTATATGGGATGAGTTAAAAATATATTTTGTTAATTGAGACACATGAAAAACATTGTGAATGTTAGAAAGAAACGGAGGTAGACATATTTGGTAAGCAACATGACCTATTTTTCTATGAATTTCATAAAGACCAATAAATTGGGGAGTGTGTTTCTTTGATTTCATCACTCTACCAATTCTAGGTGTTGGTGTAACTTTCAAGAATACGTGATCACCTTCTAGAAATTCAAGAGGTTGTCTCTTTTTGTCAACATAACTTTTCTTTCTACTTTGAGTTGCTCTCAACTTGTCCTTAATAATTTTGATTTTCTCAATTATTTGTTGAATCATATCAAGACCTAAGATCGAACTTTCTCTAGTCTCAAACCAACACAAAGGTGTTCTACACTTTCTTCCATAATGCCTCATAGGGTGCCATGCCTATGTTAGAATGAAAACTATTGTTATAGGTGAACTCAATCAAAGGTAGACATCGATCCTAACTACTTGAATCTTCCAGCACACAAGCTCTCAACAAATCTTTCAAAGATTGGATGGTTCTTTTTGATTGTCCATCAGTTTGGGGATGATAAGCTGAACTAATATGGAGTCTAGTCCTTAAAGCTTGATGTAAACTTTTCCAAAACTTGGAAGTAAATCTAGGCTCCCTATAAGATATAATGCTTGTTGGAACTCCATGCAACCTTACAATTTCTCTTATGTACAATTCACTTAACTTCTCCAATGAATACCTAATGTTAAGTGGTAAGAAATGAGTAGACTTTGTTAACCTATCCACGATAACCCATACAAAATCAAATTTTTGAACGGTTCGTGTGGCAAGCCAACTACAAAATCCATTGCTATACTATCCCATTTCCATTCAGGTATATATAAAGATTGTAGCATTCCCGGGGGCTTTTGGTGTTCTACCTTAGATTTTTGACAAATCAGACATGCTGCTACATATTGTGCTCCTTTTTTCTTCATTTTGGGCCTCTAGAACATTTTTTTAAGATCTTGATACATTTTTATCATCCCCGGATGTATGCTTAATTTGCTTTTATGTGCTTCTTCTAGAATAATCTTTTTAATTTCCTTATTATTAGGCACGTGATAACTATTTCACAACAACCATTTCTCAACAAGTGTACTGGTACATAGTAGTATCAACAAGTGTCGTATCCACAAGGATTTAGCAAGTATATTGATAGTTTGATTTTTGGGTTTTTGGTTTGAGATAAAGAGTGCAAGTAAAAATAGATAGAAGTTATTAAATAGATTGAGTGAAGTAGTGGCTATGAATTGATTTCATTCATCTTTTTCTACTACACCACTACCATCTTGTTTACTTATTATGCAAATCATTCAATGTCCTAGGAGTACTCTTTCCATGTAGATCTAGGTAATCCTTGATACATTAGAACCTAAGGACTTCAAACCTAGTATGATTCCTCAACTTCTAGTAGAATGAATCCTTACTTTAATGTGCAAGACTCTTTCCTACAACATTCCCTTTGGCTACTTAAATAAGCACCAGTACAGGTATGATGATTTGATTGGATCACAATTTCATATCGATTTCCCAACTCAATCCAAACCAGTTAAATAGATGAGTGATCAAGTCATCATTAAGCGTATATTAAACCACACAAAAATGAATGAAAGCAAAGAAAAATACCCAAGAAGTAGAAGTGAATAGAATCAGAATTGATTACATCAAACCTGAACACGAGGGAGTCAACTACTCATAGAATATTATAATGCAATTCTAACAACATCTATACATAAGATCTACACTAAGATCATATCACTTATACCTTACAAACCATATTCTATCCTACTGCTACATTTTTTAGCCTCCACTCAATGCCTATAATGGAGAATCAAGGTCTTTATTTATAGAAATTTTTAGGTAGTGCTCAGTCCAACTTTTAGTGCTCAGCCATAGGGGTTACTTCACAAGTGAGTTTCCTTCTCACCTCAGCCCCTTGTTTTGGTGCTTAACACATGACCTTTCCCTCTTGGGAGGGTTTTCTTTGTTGCTCAATCCCATGGATTTGCTCTCTATGTTTCCTTGTAAAGAAATTTTTGTCACGAGGCTCAACTTCATTTGTTGTGCTCAGCCAGAAAGTTCAAATATGTTGTCCTATCTTTTCTACTTCCGTGGCTCAACTCTAGTACTATGGCTCAGCTGCATATTGCAAGTATTGAAATGGTTGAAATGCCAAGAGGGCGGGGGGGGGGGGGGGTTGAATTGGCTAGTTAAAAGATATGTTGACTTTTAAAGGCTTAAAACAATTTTCAATTGAATCAAATCAACCACGAAGTAAGGATGCAAACATTCCTAGTTTGGAAACTTTCAATCGATCCAAAATAGTGATAGCCGATTGATTTCATGAAACAAATATAGTACTGATAGTGTAACATCCCAACCGGATATTACGGATTTAATAAAAAATAAAACAAAATATTACATCAGCATCATTTATGTAAAAACTCATTCATTAATAATGCCTCATTTCCCCAAACACAGGAAAAGTAAAAACTTCATTAAAACCACCAATAAGTCCATACATACAAAAGCGTGAGTTTAGTCAAGTAGGCCATAGGCCTTTACATCATATGTTAAAATAGAGTGACAAAAACATGAACATAAAAATCCCCATAAACAGCCCCTCTCCGCAGCTAAGCCTCACCAGCTCCACCTGCATCATCACATGCTCACGTGTACGATCATCGCTAAACACAAGCAGATAGGGTGAGCTAACAGTTAAAACATATAAAATATATATAACATATGCATATACATGTTAACCAATACAAATAGTATAACAACAACACAATTCTTCTTTATACTGCTTGGCCACAACCATATCAAGTATCTTTTCTCTTTCCACAGAATCTTCCTCTATTTCCATCACATGGCCACCACCATGTGCACTAATGCACTTAATGGAAGTCACGTTACCTTCCCTCCACATGGCCACCACCACGTATATTAAGTACATCAGGGACATCGTTCCATTTCTTTCACATGGCTACAACCATGTTAACAGTCTTCTACATCTCCTATTAGGTATCTTGAAGCGCCTTACTGCCACACCTATCGGCTACAACCGATAGAGCACGTGCGGAAACCATGCTACGGATCACACACCGTAACGCCAGGTGAAGTTCCCAAATACGAACATAGTCCGCAACGTTCCAGGACTACCAAACTCGTTAGTGACTCACTGAGGAGGGCAATCCATCTGGACCCATCCGTACTGGCCACAACCAGCACACTCCACCGGCACACTCGCCAACCCGAGCCACAACTTAAGGTTCCTCGTGTTCATCCGCTATCCCGAGCCACCACTCAAGGAAGTCATTCTGGGCCACAACCCATAGAATGCCACGTGCTTATCCTTATCCTGAGCCACAACTCAAAGATACGTTCCGGGCCACGACCCATGGAACTCCAGCAAGCTCGCCATCGAGATATCTTAGGAACATTGTAGATCCCCCATCATCACTCAAACTCCAATCAATCCAATATTGCAACCATTTTGCTTCTGAACTTATCATCCATCCACCTCTGGGCTTAAACATCCATCTCTCGCCTAAGCATTCCAGTTCATCTCGCTCAGGCTAGGTTACCTCGCCTGAGCGAGCATCATACATGAAACCAACCACGAACCCTCGCTTAAGCGAGTCACACTCGCCTGGGTGAGATCACGTTTCACCCAAGACTCTCCTCCCTCGCTTGAGCTGTGTGGTAAACCTCCATTAGAACGCTATTCGAATTCTCGCTTAGGCGAGAGGCTCTCGCCTGAGCGAGACACATCTTCGCCTAAACAACAAACACCGCCTGCGCGAGATGTACAACCAACACACTCGAGGCACGCACGGATTCTCGCCTGGGCGAGTCACCCTCGCCTAAGCGAGATGGTCTGTCGCCCAAGACCAATTCATCTCGCCTGAGCGAACTGCTCGAGCAGAGAGAGATTTATGAGTTCCTGCACGTCTCGCCTAGGCGAGCCTGACTCGCCTGAGCGAGAATTGCAGGTTTTGGCACTGATTCACGCATGCACCCACTATTCCAGAGACCCAAAATACGACTCACACTTACCAGTTCATTCAACACCAATTCATTAAACTTATGCACCTATTTGGACTCGAAATTATGCCCCAACAACAGAACTTTGCACCATTGTAATACATACAGTTCATAACCCCAAACTACACGTGCATTTTAGGCCAACATTCAATATAACAGTACCCAAACCCAAACCCTTAATTCCCTCAGATGTAAAACGACAATTCAGAACCCAATTCATCACAGATCATGCAAAACAACATCATAAGCATAGAAATTCGGCTTAGCTCCCCTAACATGAAATTTCCCCGCTTAAAGCTTGAAATTGAGGGATTCATTTGATCACCACAGACTGACCGTACCACCACTTCCTTTTGGTAAGGTAAAAAAAACGAGACTGTGATTAACTTTGGGTTTTATTTCAAAGGCCTTTAATTGATTATTTCTCAGCCCTAGCTACCTCTACCTCTTTTCTGCTTGGTCTTTACCACCCTTTCCTATTCAGCCCACAATTCATCTTTTAACAAAAAGAGTTAAATTTTGACTCACCCAGGTTCGATCCCATGACCTTCCCAATGCCAAATCAAATCTAAACCACCAGGCCAACTTATGTTTCTTGCTAACACACACAACTCAAGCATTATCTCATACAAAAACGTGGCCCAACATATTATTAGAACAATAAAAACAAATAACACACTATTGGCATACTTAAGACTCGAACCCAAGTCCTCTCACACAACCAAAGTACTCTCAACCACTTAAGCTAGTACTTTTCCACATCATACTTAACATAATTTAATGTCATAAATGCACTAGCCTCCCGCATTTATTAATTATTTAATTAATTAAATTCCGCGGGTCTTACAGATAGAATCAACATATTAAATAACAAAAATAGTCGACTAAAAAGCTGGAAAAATTGCAGAAATGCAAATTTGTGATTTAGGCCAGGAACAAAATGAAATATCAAATAACATTGATTCCAATGAATTATACAAACATGATCAAAGCTTCAAACTATGCTATATCACACAAGAATGTAAAAAAGTGGTCCAAATCAAAATTCTTTAAACTTTAAAGTGCAATACAAGTGAGGAGAGATAGAGACAAAAACAATGCACTAGATTTTTATACTGATTCACTCAAACTTGAGCTACATCAGTTGGTCAAGGCAACCTGAGCGTAATCTTTGCACTATTTCAAAAGATTTATAAAGTTTACAACACTACACTTTCAAAATATACAAAAAACACTACACAATGACTTTTGATTCACACAAGAATCATACCAACACAACAAGACACCTCTTGCAGACATGGAAAATCACCAAGCACAACTTAAAAATTTGAGAAAGACCAAACCTCAGTGGTAGCACAATCTTGCCTACCAAAGCCACCTTCACCAAGCTTCAAACACCAATCAAAAGATTCAAGAATGATCCAAGATCAATCTTCAACAACTGCACACTGTATTATCACGAAAGACAGAAAGTTCCACATATTCTATAAAATTTTCGCGCTAAAAAATGGTCTTCTTTCGCTCTCTACTGAAAAATATAGCTTTTCAAATCATCAATTTATTTCACTTAACATAAGTGAAATCAGTCCATTACAAAATAAATCAACTCATTGAATATGTACTAGTTAAGACTACTGCAACAAACATTTTAATCTATTAAAAAATCATTCAACAGATTAATAGACACCATTCAACCTGTTGAAAACATTTCAACAGATTAAAAGACACAAATAAGACCTTATACATCTAATTTATGCAAAATGATCTACAACAAGAATACAATTCTTCAAGCTTGTTTTCCCCATGAATAATCTAGATAGAGAGCACGCACACAAGGCTTGATCAACACATGAAAAATCAAATCTCCACATCTTCATCAATGTAAGCATGGTTCCAACATGTTCCAAGGCAATGACTTCATGTACCTTCATCAAATCTTCAAGCACCAAATCATCCAAGCTGTTTATGCTAACACATACTTGATATTTTCTATTATTTTTACTGCAAAACAACAAAATATCATTATAATTTTTATCATGTGATCTTAGTTTCCTAGAAGCATATTCCAATACCCTTCGATCTTGTATAAGAAAACATCATAATCCCATTTTTGAAACAAAATATCACAAAATGTCCAATAGGGTCAGGTAACGGTAAAACAGGGAAAACGATTAATCTTAGATTGAGTTCTTGAAAACTATTCTCACATTTTTCTGTCCACATAAATACTTGTCCCTTTTGGGTGAGTTGGGTTAAAGGCATGGTTTTTTTAGAAAATCCATTAATGAATCTCTCATAGTATCCCGCCAAACCAAGGGACCTCTGAATCTCAATCACTCCTTTTGGTGGTTCCTATTGTAAAATTATTTCTACTTTGGTTGGATCCATTGATACTCCTTCTTTGGAAATCACATGTCTTAAGAATTTCAGTTCTTCTAGCCAAAATTTACACTTAGACAATTTAGCATAGAATTGCTTCTCTTATCTTTAAGATAGTCTGAAGGTGTTTCTCATGTTCCTCAAAAGTCTTAGAATAAATAAGTATATCATTTATAAAAACAACTATAAAATAGTCTTAGTATGGATCAAAATTTCTATTCATATAAAACATAAATATTGTAGGAGCATTGGTCACTCCAAAAGGAATCACTTGATACTCATAATGATTATACCTAGTTTTAAATACAATTTTTTTTATGTCTTCTACTTTTACTCTAATCTGGTGATATCCTAACCTTAAATCTATCTTAGAAAATACAAAGGCTCATCTCAATTGGTCCATCAAATCATCTATTCTAGGAAGATGGTATTTATTTTTTACGGTAAACCTATTTAATTGACGTTAATATACACACAACGTAAAACTTCCATCTTTCTCCTTAACTAGCAAACTTGGGCTCCCCAAGGTGACACACTAGGAAAAATGAACTGCTTTTCAAGTAACTCTTCTAATTATTTCTTCAGTTATGCTAATTTAAAGGGTGACATCCTATATGGTGCTATAGATATTGGTCCAGTTCCAAGCATCAAATCTGTTGAAAATTCCATTTCTCTATTGGGTGGTAAACTAAGAATATCACTGGAAAATGCCTCAGGAAAATTCTGAACAACTGCTATTCTTTTCAAATCAACTCCTTGTTTATTTCCTTAGAAGATAATAACAAGTACCCTTGAATTTCATTTCTCAAGGAGCCACTTTCTAAGTTGGTAGGTGATTTTAAAAGATTTTTAGAGTTTGGAAATATTATTGATTTCTCAGCACAATTCAAAAAGACTTGATTGAAGATAACCATTTTATACCTAAGATCACATCTAATTGAGACAAAGGTTGACAGACTAAATTTACAAAGAATCTTCTATTTTCAATAAGTATGGGAGAATTTAAACATACTTTATTGGTAATTATAGATTTACTTGTGAGAGTTGAAACAACCAAAATAATGAGAAAAGAGATTGACAAGTTAAGGTATTGAGAACAATCATTGGAAATAAATGAGTGATTTGCACCTGAATCATACAGTGCATTTAAATTTTTACCCTTAATAAAACACACACCTTGAATCTGATTATGATTTTCAACTACCCTTAATAATATGATTATGATTTTCAACTACTTTTGCATTGAAATGTTGATTTTGTTGTCCACACTCAGTGGATATGTGATCATGTTTTCCATATTTGAAACAGATTGGTCCTATAAGATGATAATTTCTAGTATAATGACCTTGGCCACATTTGAAGAATTTATTCATGGGTTTGCTAGAATTTCCTGAAGAGGGTTGGCTGGGTCAAGATTTCCATTGAGGGCGATTATAAGGTTTTCCTTCAAAGTGAAGGTTTTTATTTATCTGAGGTCCAAAATATTTTGGTTTGTTGTTTTGGTTGTTCTCAAAATCTTCCGAAAACCAACACTTATGACTAAGAGTAGAAAAATCAGAAATTTCTAGTTACCCTACTGCTTTCCTCAATTAAGGCCTAAGTTCATTTTCAAACTTTATACATTTCATCCTTTTCTCTAGGTGATAAAAGAAAGTAGAGTATTTTTCTAATTCTTTATACTTGGAAGCATATTCCCCTATTGACATATTTCCTTGTTTTAATTGTATAAACTCTATTTCTTTTTGCTCTTCTCACATTATTTGGGAAATATTTTTCAAAAAATTTTGTCCTACATATTCCTAAATAATAATTATTCTCCCCATTTCGAGTAATCTCTTAGTACTATCCTACTAGTATTCAGCTTCTGCAATCAACATAAACATAACATAACTTACCTTTTGGTTGTCAATACAATTCATAACTCGAAATATTTTTTCCATTTCCTTAATCCATAATTCAACTTTGTTTGGGTCATATCCTCCAAACAATTGTAGGGGTTTGTTTCTCCTAAATTCAGCTAAACCTTGTGATTCAAGGGTTCCTTCAAGTCTTTGATTCCTTAATAGAGCAGCAACCATGTCTTTGATAACTTGCATTGCTTCAGGTAATTCATTGTTCCTCCTATTGTTTGCCATTTCAATTGTATGAGTTAGTAAGAAAAATATGACGAGCACATTTCACAGATCTCGCATGAAACATTGCTCTGATACCATCTAATGTGATGACCTACTATTTATTATTATTATTATTATTATTATTATTATTATTATTATTTTCTATAATATACTTATAGAATTTTGACACATAATTCTACAATAACATATAACATACTTAAAATACTCATATATTATTATTTAATTAGTTTTTTTTATATATTTATAATATTTATGTGTTCGTAATTTAATATAATAGATATATTATTATTTCTAATAATATATATATATATATATATATATATATATATATATATATATATATATATATATATATATATAAAATAAAATGCTTATAAATAATGTAATACATTCCTTATTGATAGTATAATTTATGGATGTGACATCCCATTTATAATAGAATAATTCTACTAAATTAAAACATCACATAATCATAGTAATAAATAGAGCAACCAAAAGAATAGCATACTTAAAGAATTCACTGTTACAGTCATCCTTAAATCTGCTTGGAAAGAAACTTAGGCAAAATCACAATGCCTTAAAACAAACATAAGTCCAAAGAGATTTAATAGTTTTTCAAAAGAGGTTGCTCCTAGAGCTAGAAATTTCAGAAAGGCTCTAGGACCAAGACATTTCTCCTAAGAGCCACAAGGAACGAGTCCAGCTAAACAGCGCCGCTGCCCCCATCAGATCTATCACCAGGATTATCACCATCTGCTCCCACCAATAAGGTGATCATCGCAAAAGAGAAAGCAAGACAAGAACATAGAGAACAAAAGGGTAAGCTAGTGAAAAATATCTTTAACATATTATAAAGCATGTACAAGGCAAAGCAATTTATTAACAATTAACTCGTAAACATTCAAATCATGTGAGGGAAAACAAATGCAAGTTACTACGACTCGATATCCGGATTATACTCTTGATATAGAATTCTAAAGGAAGTATGCACCTGTGTTGGTTTCTAAACTCTGTAGAGTCTAGACGCAAGGGGTTATCACCCAACCACACACAGGGTTAATCCTCTATTGTCTTGGGCCCAAAATGTCCCAAGACTAGGATCTTCTGCCACTCTCACCACATAAACCATTCTGCTCTATGTGAGCATGAATGCTTGTTAGAGTTCAGGATACCCTCCTTTATCTAGAGATCTCTTATATCAAGGTATACACTAGGCATATATATATATATATATATATATATATATATATATATATATCACCAAGAGTTTCCCATGAAACTCTCTCACCAACACATTTCACATGCCTATCAAACACCCAATTCTCATGTAATTCCATCACCAAATGTGTTCCTGCAGAGAACAAATAAGATAGGTTAGGCACAAGCGTTACCTTACCATGTAGTCCGCTATCTCCTCAGTTGGCCTCTTCTCGGTTGATACATGTTAGCATTGACCCAGGAGGGGTTACCTACAGAAGAGTCTCCGAAGCTCAAGTAAGTCAAAGTTCTCCTCAAGTCAAATTAGTGATTAATGAATGCGTACCATTAAATGATGGGGTCCACGCGTATTTATAGAGCATTAATGACGTTTGACCATTTCATGGGTTGGGCCTTGACTTGGGCTCTAGGTGGGGCTTGTGAGTGGGCCAGGGCCCAAACACAGGCCCTTAAGATTTATTGAATGCGGGGGCTTCTATCATACTGAGTGTATTGAAGTGGTCGGCTTAGGCTGTAATCTTACCAGATATGCTCGAGTAGTCGGTCTAGACCGACTACTTGCCTTGATGGCTTATGTTGGTGATATGAGGTGCAGGTTGTCCCTTTAGACGTTTAGTTTAGGTTAAAATCGGTACAAGTTAGGCTAACTCGGCCTAGGCTGGATACTTGGTGGCCTCAATATGCACATTGTTTACTTATTTGGTCGAGTTTGGCTAGGTACGGTACACCAGTCCCCCAGCCTTGTCCGATATGAGTTGTCGGTCAAGGATGATATGTGTTGATAAGCTAGCAGAACCGGCTAGGTGTGATACACCAGTCCCCCAGCCTTTAAGTGTGGTGAACAGTGTTAAGGCTAAAAAAGTGATAACCGTCAGAGGGTAGGTGAAGGGGCGTCAGTGGTCAAATCGAAAAGTTTTGGCGCCGTCGTTTTGAAGTGTCATATCCTTTGCAATGATGGTGTCGATTGGTCTGTGGTATGGTTTTGGCGGGAAGAGTTTCGTCGTTTGGGATTATGGACTATAAATATGGGTTTGCAAACAGATGAGGGGTTACTTGTTTCATTTGTGAATTCTGAATTTAGAGATCTTGTGCGCGTAAAACTGTCCGACTAGTCCTCAATTTCGACCGACATCTTCTCGTAAAAAACGAAATCAGGTATGTCCAGTAGTGGCAGCGTGTCTTCGTCTAGTAGTAGTGAAAGTACTGAGTCAGATAGAAGTAAGGATAGGCGACTTGGCGGAGAGGGTACGAGTTCTGGAGTTGTTACGAGCGGGATGCCGATGGAGGTTGTGAGGGAGGTTCGAGAGGATCCCCCCGAAGAGTTGGAGGAGAGCAACTGGCCGGCGAAAGGCGGCTATGGGTGGGTTGCTGCTGATGTTCGTGATCAATCATCTTTATTCATGTGGTCTCGTCTGTTGAACTCTTGGCTGAACTGCACACCCGTCATTTCCAAGGGTGTCAGTGGAGACATTGTTTCGCTGGAGAGGGTGAGTGCCGTCGACCGAGTATGCCACGGGCAGGAGGGGGCTACCGAAAAATTCTTCTACATGTATATGTGCCACTTTTCTCAGCTTCATGTGCGACTGCCCTTAGACGATTTCACTATGGGTGTGCTACGGGCGTTGAATGTGGCACCTACCCAGCTACATCCCAATAGTTGGGCCTACTTGCAGGCCTTCCGCATTTTGTGCAAGTCCTTATATTTGGAGCCTACTCCCTATGCTTTCTTATATTTTTATGACACCAGACCCTGGAGACCGGCTACTTGGCTCTCTTTAATCAGTCGCCCCAGCATCAGCAGACTGGATGCTTTCTCCCAGTCTTTCAAGCATTTCAAGGACGGCTACTTCAAAGTCGTCGTTAAGGAAGGGGGTAAATCTCATTTTTTGAATGCGGATGGGAGTACTAAGTTTCCCTTTAGCTGGACCAACAATCCTTCTCGATATAAAGACATGGGAGTGGAGGAGTTGTCGGCTGGTGATAAGGAGGTGGTGGGGATGTTGTTGAAGTTTGTGGATAAGTTGCCCACTAAGGGCCTAGTTAGGGTTTATAATTCGGTGCATCCGATAATAGATATTGAAGGTATCTGTTTATTACTTAAGCTGTGTTAATAATGCTAAGTTGTTTTGATCCGAGTCGTGATATGTTATTGCAGGGCATATGGCGCAATCTGGCAAGAAGAATCTGGCGCTCTTTCAATCATTGAGGAAAGAAATGGCCACTAAGGCCAAGGCGGCTGGGAAAGCTGATGTTCCCAACCTGCAGGAATCGGTGGTGGAGGTGCACGTACATGGCGGGACGAAAAGGAAGGCTGAGCTTCCGCCTCGACCCGGGAAAGGCAAAGATGTGAAGAAGATAAGGGCAGCTCTTCTTGGAACGGCTAGCGGGGCGGGGTTGGCTAGTGGGGAGAAGGGGCCTGAAGCCGGGTTGATCGAGTTGCCGGAGATATCCGTTAGGAAGGATATTTCGATCGACCTCCCGGATACCGTTGTTAACTCTATCGATAATATGGATGTGGATCATATTGTGAGAACCATGGTAGAGTTTGGGAGCAAGGCCTTAGTCTTGAGTCGGCGTGTAGGGTCTCTTTACAGAAGGAAAGTAAAGGAGGTTGGGGAGTTGCAGGGTAAGGTGGATAAGCTGGAGGAGGAGAAGGCGGTCTTAGAAAAGGAGAAAGAAGGCTGGGAAGCGGAGAGGAAAAGGCTGGCAACATGGAAGGTGCATTGCTTGGATTCTGAGGATAAACTGAATAAGCGTAGAGGGGAGTTGGAGGAAGACTATGAGGACTTGAAGGATAAGTATGATGGGGCTGTTGGGGAACTTGATGATCTGAAGAACAACGTCATCCAGGAGCATATCAATGGTTTTGAGAAGGGGTTGCGGCAGGTGGCCTTCTTCCATCCAGATGTAGACGTCTCGAATTCAAGGTTCGATGTAGATAAGGACATAGTTGATGGAAAGTTGGTGAGGGAGGATGAGGGGGATGCTGAGGAGGTGGAGGAGAAGGCGGCAGAGGAGGAGAGGAAAGCGGATGAGGCTGCAGAGGTGGGCCATGATTTAGTAGAGTAGGACATTGATTTTTTAAATTTGTGAAAGTATTATTGAGCCTATGTCTGTATTATTTGGTACAATATGTTCGATGCGTTGGTACATTTATTTGCGTTCATGCTTAATGCAATTAGTTTTTGTATGTTATTGTGTATATCGAATTTTGACGACTTGTGGTGTATGTTATGTACGGCGTGAGCGATTGTATGTTTAAGGGTGTTCGACCCAGGCCGCTTACTTGGGGTAAGGGTGGGATATGTGTGGTATGGAGGGTGGTGGGTATGTTGTAGGGGATGTGGGTGGTAAGGAGGGTGGGGGCGGGAGTTGGGGGTGCGGTGAGCCCCGGTTGACCGGATGGAAAGTGGTGGGGATGGGTAGAGGTAACGGGTGTCTGTTGGGTGGTGGTGAAGGTGTGGAGGGTGGGATTGTATTCACTTTCTTCCTCTGTAGGCTGGAAAGTCGGAGACTTCACAGCTTCAGAGGTTTCTTTGGCTTTTCCCTTCAGGTTGGGGTCCGCCTCGATCCTTCGCCGGAGGCGAGAGTTCTCTTGCCTCAGCGCCTCCATTTCTTCAGCACTGCGCTTCTTCAGTTCTTGTTGCATCTTTGCTTGGCCGTCTAGGATGGCGGCAAAGTCAGGGGTGATGCTGGGAGGTCCAGAGGGACCAGCATCCGCTTGCTTGTTCGCTCCAGCTCTGCTGCGGGTAGAAACCATCTTCAGAGAAAAAATGGGTACTAAAGGTGTTCGTCTTGTGCCCCACGGTGGGCGCCAATTGTTCCTGCAGAGAACAAATAAGATAGGTTAGGCACAAGCGTCACCTTACCATGTAGTCCGCTATCTCCTCAGTTGGCCTCTTCTCGGTTGATACATGTTAGCTTGGACCCATGAGGGGTTACCTGCAGAAGAGTCTCCGAAGCTCAAGTAAGTCAAAGTTCTCCTCAAGTCAAATTAGTGATTAATGAATACGTACCTTTAAATGATGGGGTCCACGCGTATTTATAGAGCATTAATGACGTTTGACCATTTCATGGGCTGGGCCTTGACTTGGGCTCTAGGTGGGGCTTGCGAGTGGGCCAGGGCCCAAACCCAGGCCCTTAAGATTTATTGAATGCGGGGGCTTCTATCATACTGAGTGTATTGAAGTAGTCGGCTTAGGCTGTAATCTTACCAGATATGCTTGAGTAGTCGGTCTAGACCGACTACTTGCCTTGATGGCTTATGTTGGTGATATGAGGTGCAGGTTGTCCCTTTAGACGTTTAGTTTAGGTTAAAACCGGTACAAGTTAGGCTAACTCGGCCTAGGCTGGATACTTGGCGGCCTCGATATGCACATTGTTTACTTATTTGGTCGAGTTTGGCTAGGTACGGTACAAAATGTATCATGTTTCTCAATTCATACTTATCACATGCATACCGATATACCATCCAACTAATTGTCACATTTTATACATAACAGCCCTTTCATCCCAGTCCAAATTCAACCATACATGTCAAGCATAGCCGCATACAATAAGCAAGGAAAATAGTTAATACCAGCAGGGAGCCACATTAGCCAACACAACAGCCCTTGTCAAGGTCTTTTCGCCCAAGCTAAAGGTCCTCGCCCAGGCGAAAGGGGGTTCCTTTCGCTCAGGCGACCCATTCTTGCTTAGGCGAGAGCCCAACAATGGCCATTGCAAGAATTTCATCGAGTTCTTGCTCAGGTGACAACGTCTCGCCTAAGCGACACTACGCCTCGCTAAAAAATAAAGCCAGTCGCCTAGGCGACCACTCGAGCTGAAATCCAAGGGTGAGTTCCTGCTACTCTCGCTTAGGCGAAAGTTACTCGCTTGGGCGAGATTAGCAGGTTTCTCACCTGCCAACACATGCATCTTCTCATTCAATCAAACATACACACACACACACAACAACCATGTTCATACATCCAACAACAAGGTTCAAGCACCAAAGACACAAGAGCAGTCCAGAAACACGCAAAATACTTCAAAGAAAAACGTAAACCCTAGCTCCCCTTACCTTTTCGGATGCTAAACACAATAAGCCCACAACTAAGGAGGACCACAGCTCCAGGAACTACAGTAGTGAGCTGCAACATGAAAATCGAGACAACACATGGTATAAGGACCGGGAAACAATGAAGAATAAGAGGGGAAAGACCGGGAAACCCTAAAGGTTACTTACTTGGAAACGAAAATGGTCCTAGCTAGCTCAAGGAGGGAAGTTCACTATGCCCTAGCAGAGCTCTCAAGTTCCAGCAGAGAGAGATGGAAGAGAATTTTCTTTTCTGAAAAAGTGAAAAGTGAGAGTGTGACAGCTGGGCAGGGTATTAGGGGTCCCTTTCATGGGTTGGCCTTGGGCCTACGAAAAGGCCAGGCCCAAACACATAAGAGCTGAAGAAGAAAGAAAGAAAAAAAAATGGGGCTTACAATGGATGTTATAAAGATCCCCACTGGACATTAGATAACAAGCTATCTAGATGTGAAGGTTCACTTCTAGAGGTTGTAGAGATGGAGAGTGATGGATTGAATTAAGACCCAAAACAAAAAGATGAACATAACATGATTGCCAAATTGAAAAGACAAGAAAACAAGATAAAAATGGAAGCAATGATAACGAACAAGGGAGTACACCACTCTTAGGTAAGGACCATAAGGTCAACTGTTTCCTAGAGATGAGTGATGGAATCATTGCCTGCTAAGAAAAATAAGGAAAATGAGAGCTTTCACTCCTTGGAGAAAGGTCTCACGATTGGTTGAAACATATAATGTATAAACTCAAAATGGTCAACCCTTTTACAAGCTTATGAACACTCTTTATAAACAAAAGTGCAAAAGGATGTCTCAGCAATTACAAAACCCTACATTCTAAAAGTTAGGTTAAATGGAAAGAACGAATGGAATGAAATAAGCTCTCCAATGTGGATTCTCGACCTAGAGAAGTTGGCGCCTCCATGTGGTCCACTTATACCACCAAGGTAGAAGTTGCTTTTGCTTTTACTTTGTGCTTTTGCCTTTTCTCTCTTATCACCTTTCCATGTGGTTCAATGATACTTTGCCATGTGGGAGTGTTTTAATCCATATCCATTAGTGATCATCCAAGCCTTTTTAACCTAATTAAACACACAAAATACATAAACATAGATTAGCATGTTGGCTGAAGTCAAGTCAACTCTAGTTAATAAGTCAAACTTAGTCAAAGGTCAACAAGTCAACTATGGTTGAGTCAATTAAGTCAACTTAGGGAAATCACATAATGAAATGCAAAACAAGGATAAATATGAAAGACTAGAAGTCTCCCCTCTAGACATGTTTTTTGTGATCTTTCTTGAGAGAGCTACCATTGCATTATGTAGTCAAGCCTTCATCATTCTCCCCTTCTTGGAGAGAATTCGACTACAAATTCTTATACCCTACATCACAAAGAGAAAGATCACACACATTAAATGAGTTAGTCATGTTATAACTAGAAGGTAAGTCTAACTCACATGCATTGTTGTTGATCTTCCTAATGATTTGGAAATGACCATCTCCTTTTGGGAGGAGCTTGGACTTCCTTTAAGTAGGGAGCCTCTCCTTTCTCAAGTAAAGTCAAACCTAATCTCCCTCCTTGAATATGACTTCCTTTCTTCTTTTGTTACCAACCTCTTGATGTTTCTTCACCCTTTTCTTAATGGATTCCTTAACTTGCACATGCAAGTCTTCGATCATCTTAGCTTTTATTTTCCCATCTTGGTAAGTCCATGCCTCATGAGTGTGGAGGGGAAGAAGATCCAAGGGAGTAAAGGGATTGAACCCATAAACAACCTGAAAAGGGGAGTGGGAAGTAGTGGAGTGCACCACCCTATTGTTTGCAAACTCAATGTGAGGAAGAGGTTCCTCCCACTCTCTATTGTTTTAGACGATCATGCATCTCAACATTTGGCCATCACTTTAAGGGTGATAAGTTGTAGAAAAGATATGTTTGGTTCCAAGCCTCCCCCACAATGTTCTCCAAAAGGGGCTAAAGAACTTGATATTCCTATCACTCACAATAGTTCTAGAGATGCCATGTAGTCTTACAACTTCCTTAAAGAAAAGATTTACAATGTAAGTTCCATCATCAACTTTGTGGCATGGGCAAAATAAGCCATTTTTGAAAATCTATCTACTACCACAAAGATGAAATCCCTATCCTTTCTTGTCCTTGGGAGCCCTAAAAATAATCCATGGAAATGTTAACCCAAGGCATGGAAGGGATGGGAAAAGGAGTGTAAATACCATGAGGCTGGACTCTAGACTTTGCTTTCATGCATGCTATGCAAATTTTACAATGATTATTTACATGCTTTCTCACGTGAGGCCAATAGAAGTGCGCTTTCAAGACTTCCAAAGGCTTGTTGGCCCCAAAATGTCTCATTAAACCTCTCTCATGTGCCTCTCTTATAAGTGATGCTCTTAAAGAACCTTGGGGAATTCAAAGCCTTTTACCTTTGAAAAGGTATTGATTGAGGAGATAAAAGTCTTTGTTAGTCCTTAGGTGGCATTCATTAAAAATGGAAGAGAAGTCATCATCTTTAGTATACAATTCCTTAATGTATCAAAGCTAAGAAATTTGGTTTCAAGCATGAAAAGAAGGAAATACCTTCTTGAAAGTGCATTTGCCACTATGTTGGCTTTTCCTTGACCGTGCTTGATCACATAGGAGAATTGTTTAAGAAATTGTATGTACCTAGCATGTGTCTTGTGCAACTTGTCTTGTCCTTTCAAAAAGTTTAGGGATATATGATAACTATGGATCACAAACTCCTTGGAAAGGTGGTAGTGCTACCAAGTTTTCAAAGTCCTCACAAGAGCATAAAGCTCATTGTCATAGGTAGAGAGCGTAATTGATGTGACTACACGTAAACTTCTCACTAAAGTATGCTATGGGGTACCTTTCTTGGAGAAGCACGACCCCGATACCTACATTTGATGCATCACACTCAATTTCAAATATCTTGGAAAAGTTAGGAAGGGTTAGAAGTGGTGCATTGATCAATTTTTATTTTAAAGTTTTGAAGGCCTTTGTTTGATCAATTCTCCACTTGAAGTCCACACCTTTCTTAACCAATTCATTCAAAGGGGGGCTATTGTGCTAAAACTTTTCACAAACCTTCTATAGAACCTAGCTAATCCATGAAAAGATCTAAGTTCACTCACATTCTTGGGTGTAGGCCACTCCTTAACAACCACAACTTTTTTTTAGTCCACATGGACCCCATGTAGATTGATTTTAAACCCTAGGAAGATCACATGATCCATTCCAAAAATGCATTTCTCCAAGTTAGCATACAAAGACTCCTTCCTTATGGTCTCTAACACACTTCTCAAATGATGCACATGCTCCTCCCTAAACAAGCTATAACTCAAAAGATCATCAAAATAGACCACAACAAACTTGCCTAAGAAGTCTCTAAGCACATGATGCATGAGTCTCATTAAGGTACTAGGTGCGTTGGTCAAGCCAAAAGGCACGACTAACCACTCATGCAATCCAAAATTAGTCTTGAAAGAGGTTTCCGTTCGTCACACGCTTTGATTCTAATTTGATTGTACGCACCTTTTCAAGTCTATTTTAGAAAATATGGTGACACCATGTAACTCATCCAACAAATCATCTAACCTAGGAATAAGATGCCTATATTAGATGATTATGTTATTGATAGCCCTACAATCTATGCACATTCTCCATGTTCCATCATTTTTGGGGTCTAGAATCATGGGTATTGCACAAGGATTCATGTTATGTTGCACCTACTCTTTTTCAACCAACTTTTCCACTTGGTTTTGGATTTCCTTTGCCTCTTTGGGACTAGTCCTATAGGCTGGCCTATTAGGCAAATATGAGCCTTGGATAAAGTCAATTTGGTGTTCTATGCCTCTTTGTGGTGGAAGCCCCTTTGGAGGCTCTTGAAAAACATCTTGGAACTCATCTAAGACTAAAGACAAGTCTTAAGGACATGATGAGTAAGGCTTTTGGAAGGAGGGGGAAGACTCACTAGGATAAGCTATTAGGACTTGCTTTTGGGCAAGCATTACTTTTTTGGCCCCTTTGAGGGAGATCATGGTCTTCTTAACCTCTTTACCATGACATGCTTTCATTTGTGCCTTCTCCTATTCTTTTTTAAAGCATTTACATTTGGTCCTCATTGACTTATTTGGGTGAAAGAGGTAGAAGGGTGACATTCTTGCCTCGAAAGTTAAAAGAAAATTCGTTGGTATGATATAATGAAAAGCTTTTTTCAAATTGTCATGGCCTACCAAGTAAAATGTCAATTGCTTCCATGGGTACTAGGTCACACAAAACCGCATCCTTGTAACTTCCAATGGAGAAGTTGATGAGGACTTGCTTGTCAACTTTGATTTGTCCTTCCTCATTAAGCAAGAAAGCTTATAAGGCTTGGCATGAGGGATGGTTTTTAAGCCAAGTTTGTCCACAACCCTTGTGCTAACAACATTGACACAACTTCCACTTTCAATTATGAGGGAGCAAAGCTTGTTGTTGATTAGGTATCTTAACTAGAGAAGAGGCACAATTGAAGTTGTATTATTAGTTGCAAAATGTAATGGAATGAATAAATCCAATAACAACCATGTACCTCTTGTTCAACTATGAAATATGTGTTGTTCCAACACAAAGTTCTAAATAACTTTACATAGATATATCTTGTACTAATATTATTGAGCAACCTTTATGAAGGTTCAATCTCAAATATTTGCTCCCATTAGGATAATTTCCCTCTAGATGACACAACTAGATATATCACCATGTTTGGTAGATATTCTTGTTGGTCATTTGGTGATGAATATTGCATTCTTTGTTCTTTAAGGCCAAGAATACATAAATTCCTTAGGTAGTGCCTATCTAAGTCTTGAAAAACTTACTCAATTCCTTGACATAAGATTTGTTCAATGCCTACTATAATAGTTAGAGTAGTGGGGCCAAACATAATCCCATCCTTGGTGACTTGCACTACTTGACTTCCTAGGACCTTCCAACAACTAGATCAAGCTCTAAGACATATCCTAAGATAAACATTAAGAATAAACTGAATCAATGCAAAGCATAAACGTATAAATATAATTGCATAAGCAAAAAGAGAGTATAGAGAAATTATTAATCCAATCAATCACAATGAAGCTTAAATACCCAAGATGAGTAGTATGTTGTTGTACAAATTTAGTATCAACTAACTAATGTAAGACCTGTGAAATTTAATTAATTAAATAAATAATTAATTAATAAATGCGGGTAGTGAGAGCCTTTATGACATTAATTATTGATTGAGGTGATGTGGAAAAGTACTAGCTCAAATGGTTGAGAGTACTTGGTTATGTGAGAGGACTTGGGTTCAAGTCCTATGTATTCCAATTATTCGTTATTTAATTATTATTATTATTATTTTAGTATGCTTAATCATGTTGGGTGATAATATAATCTTAGGATTATATGAATTATGTAAGACCCAGGAAATTCATACAATTCATAATTAATAAAGTATAAGAAATGAGGGAGTTCTTTGATAAACCCTAGACAAGAAACAATGTTAACCTAAGTGCTTTAGAGCACTTGATTATGTTGAGGGGACTTGGGTTCGAGTCCTGAGCATGTCATTAGTAGATCTATTTAATTCTGTTTTATTTTGCAATTATACTGTGAATGTGTAAACATGATTTAAGTTCATACGAATGGGTGAATTGACATGAATAATGTGAAGGGGGGGATACACAGAGAGGAGGCTTTGATAGGTAAGGGGAGCTGTCTATGTTTGTTACTTGTATTTTACTGTTCTGGAATGATTTTATGGCTTGACAATTGAGTTTCCTTTTCATTTCACGTTAATTTTCATAAGTTCTGGACATCTGCCCAAAAAGCACCCGGCGGCTAAGAATGCTCCGCCAGGCGACACATCCATTTCTGATCGATTACTGGGCTCTGTGACAAACCGCCTGGCGGCAATAGGGAACCGCCAGGCGACGTGCACTAGAGTTGCGTGATTTGTTGTGTTTTGATGTATTTGTGATATGTTTGGACTTCTGAAATTATACGATATCGGTAATATTCTTTTTGGCGTGATTAGATGATGATGTAAATATGGGTGTGGATGTGATAACATTTGTGGTTGGGTACCAATGCATGATTACTATGGGATATGTTTGATTGCTAATTGGAATGTACAGGAAGCAACAATGTGTTATTGGAATCCTTAATTAGAATGCATAAAATGATATGTGCGTGTTAATTAAATGAATGCATATGGTTGAAGAAATTGAAATGGGAATTTAGGGATAATAGAGTTTCTGCATACGCGAGGAAATCTGGATGTTTCCAAGTTCCTGATGCGCCGCCCGGCAATATCCAATGAGTACTTGCTTTGGTTGATGTTTGATGATTCGATGATTTGAAGTGTTGTAAAATACTTGAATGTGCTGATCTGAATGTATGACTGAATGGCTGGATGTGTTGGAAACCCTTGGAAGTGTCTAAACCAGTAAAAGATTGTTTTTACTGGTGTGGCGCTTGGCGGTAGGAGAAGCTCCACCAGGCAATAAGCCACGAACAAGGGAATCATTGGGAGAGTAGCGCCCGGTGGCAGAGAGACACCGCCAGGCAGTCTGAAGCCTGTTCGCCTAGCGGCGCTTGGGACGCGCCAGGCGATAACGCAGGGTCAGGGGTCCTTTGTAGATGGTTTTGCATGGACGATTTTGATGGCTTGGTCAGGGATATGCTAGATTGTTACGAGTGGGGAGGTTCGTAACGGAGACGTGAGATGTGTGATTGATGCGGGCTAGGTGGTTCGTATCTATTGTACTCTTGTGTTGGGATACGAGCGGGTAGGTTCGTATGTTCCGTGCTCACACTTGAGGCTACTATGAGCGGGGGGTTCATAGTAGGTGTTCACGCATGTTGGACTACGAGCGGGCAGGTTCGTAGAGTTGGAGTACGGGCGGGGAGATCCGTAGAGTTGGACCACGAGCGGGTAGGTTCGTGGGAGCATGATAATCCCTAAGGACCAAGGTTGTGAATGGATCTTTTCTCATATAGGTTATGAGATTGGGGTATATTGTTATAAAAAGGTCAATAAACTAAAATTGGCTAAGTTAGATTGGGTGAGAGTCAATTCTTATTATCTTATTATTTGTATTATTTTTCTTTTTCAGCTCATCCTTCTTGTTTGTGTGTTTGTGTTTGGCGATGATCACGTGACTTGTCACGTGGGAGCAGATGTGACTTCAGGTGATAATGCTGATCCATACCGACGGAGCGGGGGCTTACGATGGGAGATTTTTCCTTATATTTCATTTTCATACATTTTGTGATAGACATTATGATGTTTTTCTCTATTATGAACTTGTAATAAAGATGAAGTATTGTGATTGGATTATCACGAGAGAAGTTTTAAATTTTCCTGCACTTGGGAACTTTATATAATGTTTGGATTTCCAAAAGAAATTTCATGATTTATGCTTTATCTAGTAATATCCATTTGGGGTGTTACAAATTATCAAGAAACATGAATTGGTTAAATGGTTGTGCATTGATTTTGACATAACCATGATTATGGGTTCAAACCTTGGTAGACATGAATTAAACTTTCTTTTTGCTAAACTTAGTTTTGGCAAGAATGTGAAAAGGTAAGGAACCCTAGCTGGCCAAGGAGCAGCCAGGAGGAGTTGGAAAAAACAACCCATTATGATTCATTGAATGGCAATTACCTTTAAACATTTAACCATATTTCGTTTTGGCCAATTAACATTAATTAAAGTACAATTAAAGAGGCAAAATAGGGGGAGAGGAAGGGGAATTGAGAGCTGAAAGTATTCTGCAGTTTAGATAGGAGATTCAGGACGAAATTGGAGAGTGTTGGGGCAAGCTAGAGGAAGGCCATTGGCGAGCAAGTAGGAACTCTCAATTGTCCAAAATTTAAGCAAGGAATCCAGGTTAGGGGAGTTCTATTCTGTATTTGTGTGTCAAATATATGGTTTCGTGCTATACTTCTTGAATGGGGTGCATTTTTCTGCATTTTTGCTTGAACCTTGTCACCTTTCTGGAAAATCTAAAAAACCGCCTGGTGGTGTTGAAGGCCTGCACGGAAACTCATACCATCAGAACCCATTTTTCTGGGCTTTTCTATAACATGATTAGATTATGAAACCTGGATGTTGTGTGCATGTGAAAGTGCTCCTGCAGAGAACAAATAAGACCAGTTAGGCACAAGTATCACCTTACCCATATCCACTATCTCCTCGGTTGGCTTCTCCCCTTCTTGTATATATCGGCTTGGACCCAAGAGGGGTTACCTGTAGAAGGGAATCCGAAGCTTAAGTCAGCCAAAGCTCTCAAAGTCAAATCAGGTGATTAATGGAGTAATGAATGTGTACCTTTAATTTGTGGGGTCCATGTGTATTTATAGATTATTAATTATGTTTGCCCATTTCGTGGGCTGGGCCCTAGTTTGGGCCATAGGTGGGCCTAGGCCCTTAGTCTCGACTATTGGGGACTCACTGGATATCAGGGGGCTATGATTTCACTGAGTGTCTTAAGGTTGTCGGCATAAACCGACTACTCCCTTTGGCAGTTTGTGTTGCTCATATGTTGTCCTAGGCGGGTTATTCCTCTTAGCGTCTTATGTTACCGATTCAGGCCGGTTAGGCTTAGGTCAGCCCAAGCTGGTTACTTGAATGATTTTGCGTGTAGGTATGGTGATTGTTTTTTATTATTATTTGGTTAAATTGGCTCGGTGTTGTACATCAGTCCCCCAGCCTTTGCCGATATAGGTATGTCGGTCAAGAGTGATATGTGTTGATATGCCAGTGGGACCGGTTAGGTGTGGTACACCAGTCCCCCAGCCTTTAAGTGTGATGAACAGTGTTAAGGCTAAAGGCGGGAAAAGGTTGGTAGCAAGTGAAGGGATGTCAGAGGTCAAATCAAATAGGGGTTTTTGCACCGTCGTTTCTGATACTCATGGCTTTTGAGATGGTTGTGTCGATTGGTATGGGTTGTGATTTTGGCGGGAAGAGGTTTCATCTTTTGGGATTCACACCTATAAATATGGATTTTACGATGTGTGAATGCTTGTTGGTTCATTTGCTAGAATTTCACATTCAGAGATCTTGTGTGCGTTATACCTGTCCGACTAGTTCTTAGTTCCTACCGTCAACTTTTCAGAAAAAAGGTATGTCTAGTAGTGATAGTGTGTCGTTGTCTTCATCCAGTAGTGAAAGTATGAAGTCTGGGGGAGTATAGGTAGACACTTTGAGGAGGAGAGTACTAGTTTTGCGGGCATGGTAGGCAGAATTCCGGTGGAAACGGTAACTGAGGTGCGAGAAGACCCTCTAGAAGAGTTAGCGAAGAGTACCTGGCCGGCCAAGGGAGGCTATGGGTGGGTGGCTGCTGACGTTCGTAATCAATCGTCTTTGTTTCGGTGGTCTCGTCTGTTGAACTCTTGGTTAAATTGTACCCCTGTTATCGCGAAAGGTGTAAATAGGGGTATCGTTGCCTTTGAGCGGGTGAGCGCCATTGACCGCGTATGCCACGGGCAAGAGGGGACGACCGAGAAGTTTTTTTATATGTACATGTGCCATTTCTCCCAGCTGCATGTGAGGTTATCGCTGGAAGACTTTACCATGGGGGTACTGCGTGCGCTGAACGTTGCACCTACACAGTTTCATCCAAACAGTTGGGCCTATATGCAAGCCTTCCGTGTTTTGTGCCAATCACTATACCTACAACCTTCTCCTCATGCATTTTTGTACTTCTATGACACTAGGCCCCGCCAGCCGACTACTTGGTTATCTTTGGTGAGCTGCCCTAGCATCAACAGATTTGACGCATTCTCTCAGTCCTTCAAGCATTTCAAAGACGGACACTTTAAAGTTGTGGTGAAAGAGGAGGTTAGGTCCCATTTCCTTAATGCAGATGGGAGCACAAAGTTCCCGTTTAGCTGGACGGGAAGTCCTTCTCGATATAAGGACATGGGTACCGACGAGTTGTCGGTGGTTGATAAGGAGGTGGTAGAGGTCTTGATGAAGTTCACCGATAAGTTTCCCACTAAGGGTCTAGTTAGAGTTTATAATTCGGTTCACCCGATTATTGATATAGAAGGTATCTGTTTATTACTTAAACTATACTAATGCTTGTAAGTTGACTTAACCGGGTTTTGATGTGTTGTTGTAGGGCACATGGCTCAATCTGGAAAAAAGAACCTGGCACTTTTCCAAGCGTTGAGGAAGGAGATGGCCGCCAAGGCTAAAACAGCCAGGAACACTGATGTTCCCAACTTGCAGGAGTCGCTGGTTAAGGTGCACGTGCACGGCGGTACTAAGAGAAAGGTTTAGTTGCCTGCTCGACCCGGCAAGGGTAAAGATGTAAAGAAGGTCAGGGCGACATTGCTTGGGGCGGGGTCAGCCAGTGGGACAAAAGGGCCAGAGTCCGGTTTGATTGAGTTGCCGAAAACGTCAATTAGGAAAGATATTGCTATTAATCTTCCAGCGACAATCGTCAACTCTATCGACGATATGGAGGCGGATCATCTCGTAAGGGCCATGGTTGAATTTGGAAGCAAGGCATTGATACTGAGTCACCGGGTTGGGTCTTTGTACCGACGAGAAGTGAAGGAGGGAGGTAGGGAAAATGTGGAGGAATTGCAAGGAAAAGTTGATAAGTTTGAGGAGGAGAGGGCCGCTTGGAAGAAGGAGAGGGAGAGTTGGGAGGAGGAGAGGAAAAGGTTGAGAACTTGGAAAGTTCGTTGCTTGGATTCGGAGGGAAAACTTAATAAGAGGATAGCAGACCTAGAGGCTGACTATGATGACTTGAAGGAAAAATATGAGGGTGCTGAGGTTGAACTTGATGATTTGAAGGGTTGTATTATCCAAGAGCATATTAATGGGTTCCAAAAGGGGTTGCGGTAGGCGACCTTCTTTTATAAGGATGTTGATGTTGTTGATTCTAAGTTTGATGTAAATAAAGATGTTGTTGATGGGCAACTCGTTAACGAGGTTGAGAGTAGCCCGGAGGAGGAGGTGGAAAAGGAAGCGGCCGAGGAGGAGAAGGAAACGTCGATTGTCGTGGAAGGTGGCGATGACAAGGCGGAATAGGACTTTCATTTTTTATGATTTGAAATTGTTATTGAGCCTATGTTTGTAATAATTGGTACATTATGTGTGTGGCACTATGTGCATTTCTTTGCTTTTATTTTAATATGATTAATGCTTTAAGTATGCTATTTTGTTTGTCGGATGTCAATAGTATTTATGTTTGGCGAATTCAGTCGTTTGTTAAGGGTGTTCGACCCAGGCAGCTTACTTGTGGTAAGGGTGGGGAACTTAAACGAATTAACCAACAAGTTAAGGGTGTTCGACCCAGGCCGCTTACTTGTGGTAAGGGTGCGGAACTTAAACGAATTAATCAACAAGTTAAGGGTGTTCGACCCAGGCCGCTTACTTGTGGTAAGGGTGGGGAACATAAACGAATTAACCAACAAGTTAAGGGTGTTCGACCCAGGCCGCTTAGTTGTGGTAAGGATGGGGAACTTAAACGAATTAACCAACAAGTTAAAGGTGTTCGACCTAGGTCGCTTACTTGTGGTAAGGGTGGGGAACTTAAACGAATTAACCAACAAGTTAAGGGTGTTCGACCCAGGCTACTTACTTGTGTAAGGGTGGGAAACTTAAATCAATTAACCAACAAGTTAAGGGTGTTCGACCTAGACCGCTTACTTGTGGTAAGGGTTCGAAACTTAAACGAATTAACCAACAAGTTAAGGGTGTTCGACCCAGGCCGCTTATTGTGGTAAGGGTGGGGAACTTAAATGAATATGAGAAGTGAAGTAAAGAATGGTCGTAAAGTTGGGAACCCTTTGTATTATTCATTGAATCTGGGGTGCCTCGTTAAAACCTCCCCCTCCAAAACCCTCCTTAGGGAAAAAAGACCAGGTGAGGAAAAAGAGTACACCCAGGGTTATAAGTGTTTGGTGCGATGCAATATATGTTTTTAACTAAAGTAGAACTTGAGATGGGACACATTCCATGTATTGGGTATTTCTTCCTCAGATAACTGCTCCAGCCGGTATGCTCCTCCCCCAGCGTCTTCACGTATTCGGTATGGGTCATCCTAATTGGCGGAGAACTTGCCATCCTTCTTTCTTGCACTGCTGGCCATTCTCCAAACTAAGTCTCCTTTTGCGAATGATCGTGGGCATAGGTTGGCGTTATATTTCCTGGCGGCTCTTTGTTTGGTAGCTAAGTTGCGTATTTGAGCTTTTTCTCTTAGCTCGGGTAGGAGGTCAAGGTGGGTGGCCATGTTTTGATGATTGTGGGTTGGGTCGTATAGTTCTGGGCGCAGGAGTGGTTCACTAATTTCAACAGGTATCATGGCGTCTGCACCGTATACTAGGCTGAATGGAGACTTGTTCATTGCTGATTGAGGGGTACACCTGTAGGCCCACAACACTTCTACTAGTTCTTCTGGCCATAGGCTTTTGGCGCTGTCCAACCGCTTGCGTAGCTCTAGTAGGATAACCTTGTTTGCTTCCTCAGCCTGTCCGTTGGTCTGTGGGTGTTCAATAGAGCTGGTTATGTGTTTGATGCCTAGACCGGTGTAGAATTTAACGAGTTCTTTATCTATAAACTATCGGCCATTGTCAGTGATGATGGTATGTGGGACACCATATTGGCATATAATATCCTTCCAAACAAACTGTTGGACTTGCTAGGCTGTGATGGTGGTTAGTGGTTTGGCCTCTATCCACTTGGTAAAGTAATCGACGGCTACTATCAAGAATTTTACTTGGTCTTTGCCGGGGGAGAAGGGGCCGAGGATGTTCATTCCCCACTTTGCGAAGGGCCACGGGGATAGGATAGAATGAAGTTGTTCTTGTTTCTGATGAATGAGGTTGCCATGTTTCTGGCATGGTTTGCATTTTTTGACGAAGTCTCGGCAGTCTGCTTCCACAGTCGGCCAGAAGTAACCGGCGCGAAGGATTCTGGTAGTCATGGTGCGTGTGCCGAAATGGTAGCCGCATATGCCTTCGTGTAATTCCTTAATCATGTACTGGGCTTGTTCTGTAGTGACGCATTTGAGAAGCGGTTGGCCATATCTGCGTTTGTAAAGATCATCGCCTATCATGGTATATCTGGCGACCTTAGCCATCCAAGTTTTGTCAGCATCTAGTTGGGGGTTGCCGGTTTGGAGATATTGGATATAAGGGGTGGTCTAGTTGTGGGCTTGGGGATGGGTGAGGTTGTTGGCTGGGGTGTGGGTTAGGTTATGGCAAGTATTTGTGATGGAAGGTGTGGATAGTGTCTGTTGCAATAGGGATCGATGGCGGCTTTTTAATTTGGTGCTGGCTAATTTGGATAGGATGTCGGCTTTGATGTTGTCGGTCCTAAGGATATGTTCGATGCGGACTTGGTCAAAAGCGGATTGAATGACTGCACAAACTAGATGGTAATATTGTAAAAGGGTAGGGTCCTTAACGAAGTCTAGGAGGCATTGGGCTTTTATGGGGCAATGGGGTTCGTAACGAATGTTAAATTCGGATAACTCAACGACCCAAGACGACATCCGTCCTGCCAGGTCTGGTTTTTACAATATCTTCTGGATTGGGTAATCGGTTTTGACAGTGATGTTGTGGTTTTGGAAGTATGGGCGCAGGTGGCGAGCTGCGTTTACCAAAGATAGGGTCAGCTTTTCCACCATTTGGTATTTGGTTTCAGGATCTTGCAACGTTCTGCTGACAAAGTAAACAGGATGCTGCATGCCGCCTACATCCTGAACAAGTGCGGCGCTGATTGTGTGATCGGTGGTTGTGATGTAAACCAGTAAGGGTTGATAAGTATCCAGCTTGTGGAGAATAGGTGGTGAGGTAAGGGTGGTTTTCAGCAGGGTGTTGATAGTGCCATGTAGGGGAGGGTCGGTAGGGGTAACATCGGTGCGAGCCGATTGGGGGTCCTGGTTAGTGGGTTGGGTAGGGTGTCTATCGTGGCGAGAGTCGTGGGGAGGGCGTCTGTGGTCAGATCAAGGAGGGTGATGGGCTCGAGAGGAATGATCATCTCTGCGGATGAAGTAGCGAAAGTGGCCAACACGAACCAGTTCTTCAATTTTATCCTGGAGTGCTTTGGAATCCTCTGTAGTGTGGCCATGGTTGCGGTGGTAGCAACAATATTTGGTCATATCAGCATTGGGGGGAGTGGTCGTCTTGCGCGGTGGCAGGATGAGGTAAGCTTGTAAGGCCTCATCAAGGAGGCGGGATCTGGGGACATTAAGGAGGGTGTATCTAGTAAAGTGGGGTTGGCGGAGCTCTCGTGGTCTGGGATCAGGGCGGGGGGTGGTAGGGTGGGGTTGGCAGTGGTGGCTGCATAGTTATTGCAGAATTTGGTGTGGAGGGTCTGCATTTCCTCCATTCGAACATAGTCGGCAGCACGCAACTTGAGCTCGTGCATAAAGGTAGGTGGGTGGAGGTAGACATTGTTGGCGAAAGGGTCGGGTTAGAGGGTAAGGGCCATACATTGGAGGATCATTTCCTGGTTGAGGTGTGGGGTGCGAAAGGCTGCCTTACTGAAACGATCGATGAATGCCCTGAGTGGCTCACCTTGTTCTTGCCTGATGCCTATGAGGGATATTGTAGTAGTTTGATGTGGGCGGCTGCCAGCGAAATGGGTTGAGAACATGTGTGAGAGGGCGTCGAAACTATCGATTGAGTATGGTGGGAGGGTTGTGAACCATTCGAGAGTGGGGCCTTTGAGGGTGGTGGGAAAGGCTTTGCAGAAGACTGCATCTTGGGAGGTGTATAGGGCAACATGAGTGATGTAGAC
The DNA here is from genome assembly GCF_037176805.1 of Vigna unguiculata. Classification (NCBI taxonomy): domain Eukaryota; kingdom Viridiplantae; phylum Streptophyta; class Magnoliopsida; order Fabales; family Fabaceae; genus Vigna; species Vigna unguiculata. Next base: position 33,057,671 of record NC_140801.1, read on the forward strand.
TTTAAGGTGTTCGTCGGGGTCAGTTTCACCAGTGTAGCGGTCTAGTGTGAAGAGTTCCCACTGGGTGGGAAGGGGGGTGTTGGCGATGAAGTTGATGAAGGGCTGGCGACGTTTGGGTTGGTGTGGTGGTAGTGGATGGGGGGAATTGTATGGTGGACAAGGGTGTGAAAGGTGGAGGTGAAGTTGTGAGGGGGGATGTGGGTCGCAGGGAGGTAGTGTGGGTTATAAGGTGGGGCATGGGTGGTATGTAAGGTGGTAGGTATATTGTAGGGGACCTGGGTGGTGGGGAGGGAAGCAGCAGGGGTAGGGGCCGCGGTGTGCCCTGGTAGGTGGAGGGGAAGTGAGTGGGATGGGTTGAGGGAATGGGTGTTTATTGGGTGGTGGTGAAGGTGTGAGGGGTGGGGTTGTATTCGCTTTCTTCTTTTGTAGGCTGGAAGGTCGAGGACCTTGCAGCTTCAGATGCCTCCTTGGCCTTTCCCTTCTGAGTGGGATCGGCCTCGATCTTTCGCCTAAGGCGAGAGTTTTCCTATCACAGTGCCTCCATCTCATCAGCGTTGCGTTTCTTCAGATCAGCCAGCTCCTGTTGCATTTTGGCTTGACCGTCAAGGATGGTGGCCAGATCTGGGGTGATGTTAGCGGGTCCTGAGGGGCCAGCGTCAACTTGCTTGTTAACTCCAGTTCTACTACGGGTTGAAACCATCTTCAGAGAAAAATGGGTAGTAAGGTATTGTCTCGTGTCCCATGGTGGGCGTCAATTGTTCTTACAGAGAACAAATAAGATCAATTAGGCACAAGTATCACCTTACCTATATCCGTTATCTCCTCGGTTGGCTTTTCCCCTTCTTGTATATATCGACTTGGACCCAGGAGGGGTTACCTGCAGAAGGGACTCCGAAGCTTAAGTCAGCCAAAGCTCTCAAAGTCAAATCAGGTGATTAATGGAGTAATGAATGCGTACCTTTAATTTGTGGGGTCCATGTGTATTTATAGATTATTAATTATGTTTGCCCATTCCGTGGGCTGGGCCCTGGTTTGGGCCATAGGTGGGCCTAGGCCTTGGCCCAGACCCTTAGTCTCGACTATTGGGGGCTCACTAGATATAAGGGGGCTTTGATTTCACTGAGTGTCTTAAGGTTGTCGGCATAAACCGACTACTCCCTTTGGCGGTTTGTGTTGCTCATATGCTGTCCTAGGCGGGTTATTCCTCTTAGCGTCTTATGTTACCGGTTCAGACCGGTTAGGCTTAGGTAAGCCCAGGCCGGTTACTTAAATGATTTTGCGGGTAGGTATGGTGATTGTTTTTTATTATTATTTGGTTAAATTGGCTCGGTGTGGTACAAAAAGCATGTCAGTTTGAAGGTGGACATTGTAATTGTGGTGTTTGCGAGTCACACTGTGTGCGAGAGAAATTTGGAAGAACCCATATGGTCATGCACCGCCTGGCGGCACCTAGACTACCGCCAGGCGACACGTCAAACTAATGGCGTCTGAAGTGGCTTTGTGATTTGCGTTTTGCGAATTTAGCTAGTGATTTTTTTATGAATGGATTAGTTATTAATGGATGTTTTAAATTGAACATGTGAAGAAGTTAATTGTTAGCATCTATAAGGAGGAGTTGTATGAAATCAATTGCATGAAAGAATGAGGGGATTCCTTGTCTGAATGTGTTAAACTGAGTATTTTGGGATGTAATTATGTATTTCATGGGATGTTGAAGTACAAAAGGAGTTAACAAGTGTTAATGGGAAAACGAATAAAAACATGATTACTTGCATAATATTAATTATATGTATGACTTAGATGGTGAAACCGTGAATTGTGATGCTTGGAAATTCTGTCATAGGAAATGGATTTAAGTTTGTTTAGGAATGATTGTATGATAATTTGTGTATGAATGGTTTGGGAGTCCATTAAGGCATATTTAATATGCCAAAAACTAGTAACATTGCGCTATTGGTATGGCGCTTGGCTGCGCGGGGCGAGCCGCCAAGCGGTAGACATCTAAACCAGTGGCAGTGGCCACTGATCTTACTTGGCGCCTGGCGGCGCAAAATGATGTGCCAGGCAGTTTGCTTGAGTTTCGCCCAGCAGCGCTTTGGCAGCGCCAAGAGGATATGGTTGTGGCTGGAAGTTATGTTTGTGATGTTGGGCTTGACGGGCTAAGTCCATAGCTGATCTGGGATGTGCTTGGTTTGAGTCACGAGCGAGGAGTTCGTGTTGGGTGGACCGCATGCGGAACGTGAACGATTTAGTTCACCGAAGGTACTCTTGTTTGGGATGAGTGAGCGAGGGAGTTCATTTCATGCTTAAACTTGAGAATTCTATGAGCGGGGGAGTTCATAGTAGGAAAGGCGGGTATGCATGTCCGGGTCCAGGTCCGAGTGAGGAGTTCGGATGATGGGCGAAGGAGTCCGTGAAGCAGGACTGCGAGCGGGATAGACTCATAGGTTGGACCACGAGCGAGGAGGTTCGTACAGGAAAGTGGGTGTTTATTATAAATAGATGAATAATTATGAGTTTTTGGGTGGGTTTATTTCATATTTATTTTATTATGTGTATAACTCATCCTATTTGTTTGTGTGTGGCGATGATCGGGTAAATTGTGATCCAGGAGCAGCTGGTGTTACAAGTGAGCCAGGAGATGCTTAGTGGCGAAGAGTGGGAGCAAAGTGCATGGGGATTTATAAAGACCTCTTTATTAAATTTTCATGTAATTTAATTGTTGGTTTTTACTGCTTTTGACTTTTGAATTGTAAAGACCGATTATGACTGTTTTGTCTGATACCGCGAACATTATGTTTAAGTTTAAAAACATTTCTTGCGTTCTGGGGAAATGATTTGACAATAAATGAGGTATTTATTTCTTAAGCTTTTTATTTTTATTTTATTTAAGTAATATCCTACCAGGATGTTACACTATACAATGTTTACAATATGGGCAACATATTTCTATCCTCACAAATCTCTAATGCTATGTTCCAACTCAATATTCTCTCCTAAATTTGCTCATCCACTCAATGCCTAAACCTATAGATGAGTTCTCTATTTATGGAAAAATAAAATGACATTCAACACCATCCTTGGGTGCTCAGCTATAAGGTTTCCTTCCTTGGAGAGTTTTCTTGTGGGTAAGCTTCTCATTTTGGTGCTCTATCCTTCTAGATCTAGTTTGACTAAACTTTCCTTCTTTTGAGTTTTCCTCCAAGGCTCAACGCTTCTTTCAGTGCTTAGTTACGAAAGGTGCATTCTAAATCTTCACAAACCGCCACACTCAACACCAATCCTAGAGCTCAATTGTGCTAATTCTTTTCTTAATGCAAAAGCGCTGCATTTTTATCATAAATTCATTTAATTCACAAGTAACTAATTCTCATTACTATGTTTTATACTTTTAAGCTAAAGTGGTCTGATTTACTAAAAGATATATCAATTGGATGCATTTTATATGCCAAAATCATTTGTTAAATTAAGTAATCTAGACACTCATCATTGATCCATAAACACGATTTCTTTGGGTGTCCATGAAGAAATGCATTGTTTATAAGTTATTTGACCTCCTTATTGTGATATACTACAGTTGTGATTATTATTCGAACTATACTAACCTTGACAACTAGACTAAAGGTTTCTTCATAGCTTGATCCAGTTATTTGTTGAAACTATTGCAATTAATCGTGCTTTTCTCCTTTCAATTGTGCCATCTGCTTTGTACTTGGTCTTGAAGACGCATTGGGAGTTAGTGATGTTCTTTTGGCCTTCATATGGTACTAGGAACTAGATTTGATTTGACATGAGGGTTTTGTATTCATTATTTATAACTTCTTTCCATTGTGATCTTGTGAGTGCTTCTTTGATTTTTTATGATTCCTTTTCATCTTTGCAAGTTTCAATTAATCCAACAAATGGTTTCTTTGCCTTGTGAATTTCAGCCTTGCTTGTGGTCATATGATTGTTGAGGGTTGTGCTTGGTTAAGTAATTTTTGATAAATTCTAACAGTTAAGTTAAAAAAAATCGCTTAAAAAAATAAAATTGGTAAGATAATTATTTTAGACTTTAAATAAATATTACTTATTAAATCTAAGGTATTGTCCGCTTTGGAGCCTGAAACTCTGACGATTTTGTCCTTAAAAGATACTTTGAAGGGTGGTAAAAGAAAAAAATATATTTAAATCGTCTTTGTTGTGAGTGCTTCTTTGATTTTTTTTAGGGGTAGCAATGCAGGCCGGCCCGACCCGTTTAGGCCCGGCCCGCATAAGGCCCGCACAATGCGGGCTGGTCCACCCCGCCCCGCATACTTTATGCGGGCTGAAAACACTGGCCCGCCCCGCATACTTCTTGGCCCGCAGGCCGGTCCGCTTTTTTTTTTTATGATAAAACTTTCAATGTTTAAAAATTGGGAAATTTTAAGAAGTTCACAAAATTAAGTAAAGACTTTGGGGAATTAGATGATAAATTGATAATTCAACATTTTCATCATATTCATACTATGACATACACAATGTATTCTTTAAATTTTAGCACATTAAAAATTACATAATACTTGTCTTTTCTAGTTATACAAGAATTTGAAACGTTAAGAGTCCATAAAAGAAGTAATTAATATACACAAGTGAAAGTTTTTTTTTTATGTGGGCTTGCGGGCCGGCCCGCGCGGGCTAGCCCGTGCGGGCTGCGGGCCGGGCCCGGGCGGGCCTACGGGCTCACTATCCTGTCCCACCCTGCGTTTTTTCTGCGGGCCTGTAGGCCGGGCCCGCGGGCCAGGCCCTAATTGTCAACTAACGGAAAGGAACCAACTGCAACGAATTTTCGAAAATAGGGACTCAATTGAGTCAAATAAAAATGGGGGGACCTACTTGAGATTTCACTACAAAAATGGGGACCTATGGAATGAGTTAACCTCTTTTTATGATTCCTTTTCATCTTTGCAAGTTTCAATTAATCCAACAAATGGTTTCCTTGCCTTGTGAATTTCAGCCTTGCTTGTGGTCCTATGATTGTTGAGGGTTGTGTTTGGTTAAGTAATTTCTGATAAATTCCAACAGTTAAGTTAAACAAAAATTGCTTAAAAAATAAAATTGGTAAGATAATTATTTTAGACTTTAAATAAATATTACTTATTAAATCTAAGGTATTGTCCGCTTTAGAGTGTGAAACTTTGACAGTTTTGTCCTTAAAATTGTCTTTGACCTCGACTTCTAAAGTGTGAAATTATTGGACCAGACAATAATAATGTTTAAAAATCAAATCATATTGTTTTCAAATTTAAGATACTAAAGCGACTTTTTTTTCCTTAATTTAAAGACAAAAATTAGATTCATTCCCATAAAATTGATCACCAAAGATTTCATCTAGTCTTGTCCCTTGTCTAGAGTTACAAGTAATTAGAAGTAAAAGCTTGTTCGTATTGCGGATGTGATTGGAAATATTACTAAATTTATTTATCCCATTCGCAAGAATCTTAAAAGCATGAGTAGGAGTAGATTAGGTTAGGATCTCATTAGGATAAGCACTTCCCCTAAATTTATTTGGAAAATTCTAGTATTTAAATACATGTTTGGCCCTACCAAAAATTTAACATTAAATTAATGGTTATATATATATATATATATATATATATATATATATATTGCTAAAATATCATAAAAAATAATAAAATAATATTTTTTATACTAAATTATAAACTATTATAATATACTAGTAAAAATACTTCAAATTATTTTTATATAATTTTATTGTAATAGTTTTTATTTCTTTTGTAAATAGTTTTACAAAAATATCAATTAAATATAAAAAAATGTTACTTAAAAAATAAAATTAATAAAATAATTATTTTAATTAAAAAAAATTATTTAAAGGATAAAATTAGAAAATAAATGTGAATACTAAAAAATAATTTTATATATAAGTATAGATTATATATATTTTTTCATATAAAAAATATTTCACATATAAAATTTTTATTTTTATAATAATTTAAAAACAAAAAACATTTTATTCTTAAATTATTTTTGTCTTTGAATTGCTCATTCGTTGATGGTGTCATCAATACCTTATTTTCTAGATACTATTCTAGGATGAATTTGATGCAAGGCAGTAAATAAAAGACAAAGCCAAGTTATCTATTGTCACTGACAAAAAATTCATTTCACAATGTGTGTTTGGAAACGAATGTCGAAATGCAGTTTGGCAAAATCCCTCTGAAAAAGATACAGCTACAAAAACTTTTAGCAGAAAACAAGTATAGCATTATGTGCTGCAAAATTTCCAACCCTAAGATACAAGATAATGGCTGCTGGTATACACTCATAAATGTTGAAAATTTGGCTATCAAAACAAAAAAGCAATTATCGCAAATTCTAATTGCCGAAGCATTGGTCCTGAAAACTTCAGCAGCAGAAGAAAACATTTGGATTTTCTACTGAATTTTTGGTATGCAATTTCTGCTCTGCGTTTAAAATATACTGATGTCTAATGATTTTGATACAGTTTCCGCTGTGCTTTCATAATATATTAAAAACTTTTAAATATATCAATGTCGGTATATTTTGAAAGCCTAGGAAAGGAACACTAAAAGAAACAGCAGAGAATGTGAACTGAGAAAAGAGTACAACAACATGAATCATTGTCATTGACTATTGAGGTTTCTTTTTGTTGCGGTTTTCCTCGGTAATTGTTTGAAACTCTTTCTCACTGGCTGCAATTAGGCGTTTGGCAATGTCATATGTAGTAAGCCTGATGCTGCAAACATAAACATGGACTGGATCAGGTAATTAATCATAACAATGTGCTTCATGTCACAACAAGAATAGAACTAAGATTCAGCAGAAGGAATTTCATGAGTTGCAGTAAGAAGATTGAAAACTTATTCAAAATAGAAGATCAGAAGCACCTGCTATTTGGTAGGGTTTTCAAAGCATTTGGCACAAATCCCCGATACAAGCCAACAATTCCATCCCTTGCCACAATACCTGCATCAATGAAATAATGAATTTAATAACAGTATAATGAATTTGCCTAACTAACGATGGCATGTAATCCACGCATGAGGTAATGATAATACTGAAGAAGACTTTGACATGCAAAACAATGGTGATTATTTTGATGCAGATAAGAAAAACTCATAAATATGGTTATTATAGTTATATATCTGTCATGTCAGGTGACTATAGCATGCTGATGCTAAAAGGTAAATCCGAGAAGTCCTAACCTGAAATGGCATCTAATACAGTCTTATAAGGTGTGCCCTTCAATTGCATTTGTCTTCGTACTGTGTCCAAAGGATAGCATGTGAGTGTGGCAAGAGATGATGAAATAACAGCAGTGAGTAAAGAAGTTTCAGTTCTCTTCTGATATTTCTCTGGCAATGACTTCTTTAATCTATTGTCCATAGAAGGTCACAATAATTCAATGTCAATATCTTGCTCATATCCAATGTTCTTAAAAGACAAAAAGATTACTAATGAACTCACAAATCAAAAACACAGAAGTTCACTGCAATATATGGAGCAATTGCAATGAGAGAAGGCCCAAGGCCATAGTAAAAAGATGCAAATCCTTCCTCTCTTAGCATGCTCAAGGCAACCTAGAAAAACCACAACATGCTTCATTTACAGAGGAAAATCTTGTGAAAATATTTCACAGACAAGTTTATATACCTCTGACATTGTTCGATAACCAGGTTCAACAGCTAATCGTAACCTTAGGACATCTAACGGGTAAGTGATCTACATATAAGACATATACAACGTTAGATACATATATTGATAATTAAGAAGTTGCTCATAAGTGTTTAAACACAAGGTTTAATCCCTTGGATGAAACAAAACAACATTACAAAACCAGTTGCATATCATACAAGGTTGAGCATCGTAATTAACTACTTACAAAAGTTGATGTCATGCCAGCAAAAGCACCTGCTGCAAGTCTTCCCACAACAGAGAGCTCACCATCCTTTCCCTCGAATATTTTCTATGAATCCAAAGGTATAACTTAGACATCAACATGCAATAATTGGGGTTGTAAGAAATTCATGAAAGATAATTAACAGTTAACCTTGTAAATTTCATAAGCAAAAAGTTGGACAGCACTGTAAGGTATAACTCGAATCACCTGGAATCATTAGAAGTAGAGACACTGAAACAAATGAAAAGACTAGCTAACAGAATAAGAAAATATACATACAGAAATACTAATTACCGATAAATTCGTTCCTAATTATAGAGACCTGGGGGAGATTGCCCTTCCAATAACCCTTAATGCCTTCTTCCTTTCCTATTACAGTTATTGCCTGTAAATCATGACAATGTAAGCCCCAACAAAAATTTCACTGGTATTATTTCAAATAATTCATACATCATAGACACAATTTCAACATTTCCTTTCTAATAAAACAGCTACATTTGAAAATTAGAGTTTCAATGGAAAAGGAGAGAGGAAGACACAGAAAAATTTGAAATCGGATTATACCATTCTGTTCATATTTAACTGAGCTCAAGTAGTTGTAGTATCATAACCACAAGCCTATTCATTAAGATTTTTAAAACAATAAGAATCCTAAAATATTCCAATATCTACAATTATCATGCTTTCAGGAGGAAACAGCCTAAACAAACACCACAAATGAACCAAACATTGACCAAAACAAACAAACAGATCTCATTAAGCATTTACAAAAGCACCAATCACAAAAGTCACACTGTCACACTTTTCAATAATGGACTTCCACTAGTTGATAACTACACAAAATATTTTATCAACGATAGCCAAAGAATAAGCCAGCAACTCCACATTTTGTTGCTCTCAGAATAATCTTTTCACGACTTTTCTTCTCGTTTTCAAATTGGCTTTAGAAAATCTTTTCATGGTTTTGTGTTTCTACTAATAAAATACTCCCTGAACGAGACATGACCCAATTCTACAAAGGTGACATGATACCGAAACTCATTAACAAGAGAAGCACTAATATAAAATTAAAACAAGGATTCATGGTGAACCAAACATATAATTTTAAATTATATCACAAATTCATGCTCCTCATAAAATTCAACAATAGTTACATAAATTAATATTGGTATATGTCTGTATGTATAAGTATAAATACATGTGTGTGTGCATAAACAGAACCAAACACGGAAAAAGTTGCGATTACTCAATACCTCAATGAAACCAATCGCTCTCTTGGCACTTTCTTGTCCAACTCGCACGCCGTGAGTCTGCGAAATGCGCAATGTTGAACTGACCGAACTTTCAGACACTAACTTATCCGCGAAAACGGTGATAGAAGAAAAAAAACAAAACGAATTCGCACCTGCATGAGAAGCTTGATGCGGTCGAGGGGAGCGGTGACGGATTTGGCGGCGGCGCCGGCGATAGCGCCAGCGAAGAACAGAGCGGCGTCTCTAGGCACCAATGCCCCGAACGCGAGCGGGTGCTGCAGAAGCTGAGCCGCCGTCGGCGAGAACTCCCTTTCGAATTTCCTTTCTGCCACTGACATGCTCGCGAAATTACAGCGTGCGCCACTGCCAGGTGCGAGGCGGAGGACGGCGACGCCGTCTCGGAGCGGAGGAACGACGTCGTTGCGGGAGGATTTGAGGTCCGGGATTTTGCGCCACGTCAGCGTGGCTCTCTCCTTGGATTCTACCATGTCGGAAATTTGAAACGTTGTCAAGTGTCGGGATGCAGCGAGGATAAGTTAGTTTGGTCCGAAGGGAGTGAGAGAGAAGTTGGAGCCAATTTAAAGTATGAATGAATGAAAGAAGAAGGTTAAAATATTCCCTTATTTAAAAATGTAATCGTATTTTTATTAATTTCGATTAGGTTTTCACTATTGTAAATTAGTATTAATCAGGTCTTTTTGCAGTTAGCAGAGAACTAATATCGTTAAGTAAGTATCACGTGTCAGCTCCTTATTTTTTGTTTTTTTAAATTTTTTGAATTTTTTTGACTAATACCGTTAAGTAAGTGCCACGTGCCACGTATCATCATTACATTGACTAAAAAATTATTTTTTTTCTAAATTTGGAGAATATGAAATTAAAGTTTTTTAAAAAAATTTGGGACTGAAATCAAATCAAATTAACAAATATGAGGACCAAATTGAGATTCATACAATAATTTGAACTGTCACCATATTAGATTGACACGTGGTACAATACAAACCTGACACGTGGCATAAATATTTTTTTAAAAAAAATTCAAAAAAAAAATTCAAAAAAAGAGGAGCTGACACGTGGCACCTACTTAACGTGTTAGTTCTCTGCTAACGGAAAAGACCTAATTGATACTAATTTACAAAAATGAGGACATAATTGAGACTAATAAAAATACGAGGACCAAATTGAAATTTTGCTACAAAAACGAGGACCAACGGAGTATTTTAACCAAAGAAGAAAGATAGAAGCAAACACATTTTTTCAATAGGTTTCCATTTTCGTGTTTTTTAATTTATATTAGGTTAAATATTTATAGAGGTCCTTTTTTTTTAAGTGAAATTTCAAGTAGGTTTTCTTACTTTTATTTGACTCAATAGAATTTTTATTTTGAAAAATTAGTTGCAATTAAGTCATTTTCGTTAGTACACTAACAACATTAACTATTTACCACGTGTCAGCACGTGATTTTTTTAATTACTTTTAATTTTTTTTAATTTTTATAATAAAAAAAGGCCACGTGTTAATCTGACATTGTGCCACGTGGTAGAGACAGTATGATGTGGCATTGGTAGTGCCACATGTCACTATTGGATGTGAAAAGTCTCAATGCAGTCCCTGCATTTGTTATCGTGTCTCAATTTGATTTCAATTTTTTTAAAACTGAATCAATTTCATCCCTATATCAAATTTATATTTTATATAAATTTTGCAATGGTATTTTTATTATTATAATTGATATTTTAATAAAATTAAGTTTATTTAAATGTATATTTTGCATTGAACTTTATTTAAATATTGTTTCAAATATTTATATATCAATAATTTATAGACAAATGTTAGAATTTGTTTAAAAATTAGTTTAAGTAAATATATTTATTTTAAATTGTTATAAAAATATTTTAAAATTTTATATTTGAATTTATAAATTATAATTGTGATTAAAATCTAAATAAATATTAACACGATCCAAATACAATCCAAAATAACGTTCAACCCTAAATACAAACCAAAATCACAAAAATAATAGGTTTGCATTTGCCAACCCAATATGTTGGCTAAAAAAAGAACAAGCCAATCCCAACCCAATTAAAAAAAAAATTGTATGACCCTTTATCTACGGGTGGGTTGGTGAGCTAATCTAGCTTACCACGGGTTCAACCTGGGTGAGTCGAGTTCTTGGTGGGCTGTGTAAAAAATGAACTCATATCGAAATTTGTAAAAAAATTTCAACCCAACCTGGCTCGAACCCGTGGTGGGCTGGGTTGACCCACAGATTCAGACCCAGTTTGACAGTTCTAGTTTTCAACTTCAGTAGGGAATCTTAGCAACAAGTTTCTTTTTGTATTTTTATTAAAAAACGTATGGTTTTCTTAGTCAATTTTGGGCAAGTAGTAGAAAACAAACAAGATTGACTAGTCAAAACATGTCAGAGCAACGCAACAATCAAAATTTTAATCTATTAAGAACATAATGTAATCCATTTGATGGAGAATCGTTTTGGATTTGGGGATAGATTTTACGTCTTGGTCAAAGGGGGGTAAAAACCTTAAAACGAAAATGGGAAAAAAATGGAGGACATCGATTTGGGGATTGCAGAACGAGAGGAAACCTAATATTTATATTAATTTAAATAAACTTAATTTGGTTAAATATGTTTAGTATGATAAAAATATCATTGTAATATTTATATAAAAATTAAATTTGGTTTCAATTTGGAAGAGATGAAATTGTTCCAATTTAAAAAGAAATTAGGACTAAATTGAGATAAAATAACTAATAAAGGAACCAAATTTAGATTAATTGCATGATGAATAATCTGTTTATGCATGATTACTTTGCTGTTCACGTTAAATTTTTGGGTTTCTGGATTTTTCCCAGAAACTGCTTGGCGGGTGATGAACTCCCGCTAGGTGACTCATCACTACTATGCTAATTCTGGGTTCCTGAAGAGCAACCGCTTGGCAGGGTCCTAGCCGCCAGGCGACACAAGCCGCAACTCAATTTCTGGGTTTTTCTTGATAAACTGCCTGATGGTGATGAACACCCATCAGGCGACGTGAGTCGAATTGACTCGATTTTGATGTTTTTGTGTTCTGAGAGGATTCTGATAGGGGAGAAATCAAGTTCTAATTGTTTGCGAATGATTAGACATCATGCATCCCTGAAATTCGTGTAATTGGTGGTTAAATTGGATGAACTCATATGAACATCTTTTAGGGTTTGGCAAATTGGGGATTTCGGGTTTATTAATGTTTGATGTTGGAATTGCGTTGATAGTTTGAAAATTTTGACTCTGGTTGGAGAATAGGTACCTTGGTAGCAATGATTGACTGCTGGAATTAGGTAAAGGATCAATGTAGGGTGGTTTGGAGTTGTTGGACATTCGTAGGTGCAGTGAAAAGCTAGAATTTTTTCAGGCTTTCATGCACCGCCTGGCGGTGCTTGCATTTCCGCCACGTGCCAGCGTAGTGGATTCTACACTACGTGGCTGTGATGGTAGATATTGGGTTTGGGTTCTGTTGCAGTCTCAAATGGAATTGAAAGAATGGATTTGGGGATATATTTGAATAGTTAATGATAGAACACTAAGGCATGAATTAAAGTAGTTGGGTTAAATTTAGAATTTGATGGATTTAATGGCAAAATGACGTGGGGGAGGTATAGATGAGGTTAGTGAATGAGGATTGAGAATGATTGTTGTCTACTCAGATGTTGTATTAGTTATTCTAAGACTTTACTTATATAAAGCTTGGTATAGTGTGAATTATGGATTTGGAAAAGCTATGTGAAGGAGGTCCAGAAACTTGACCTATTCTTTGATTGGGTTCAAATTTATGACTGAAGTGTTGGTAAGTACTTAGGTAGCAGTGAATGGAAATCGGATGCAAAGCTAGTACTTGGAATGTGAGTGGAGTTGTGATCTATCTAGGAGGAGTTGACATGTAATTGGTTGTTGGTGGCTATAATGACTAGAACTAAGGTTAAGAAATAAGTAATATGAATGGATTGTAGCATATTAGGAATGAATAAGCTTAACTTTAAGAAAGCCTAATTTTAGTATAATTGGGATATTGCACTTAAATAGAAGTAGGAACCTTAATAATGGGTTAGCCACTTGAAAAGTGATACAAATAAATTGGTATAACTTATCGTGACCCTTGATGTCTCAAATGAGGAATAGAAACGGGTTGGAAGTGATTTTAAACCAGTACTGCGCATGTACTGGTGTAGCGCCTGGTGGTAAAATTGACATCGCCAGGCGATAGCGTCAATTACAATGGATTCTTGGAATGTGTGTGCTTGGCATTGAGGGTGGTCCCGCCAGGCGATATTTGCAGCATTAGTATGTTCGACGCGCTTAGCGCCTCGCGACACGTGTACCCCGCAAGGCGATCTCAAAGTGTGTTGCGTCTGGCAACTCGTGAGCAGCGCCAGGTGATATTGCTGAGGCAAAAGGGGTTTTTGCTTGCTTGGATGTGCGTGGTCTACAAGATTTTGATGATATCTCGAAGGTCGGCTTCCTTGAGTTGTGACTCAGAATGGCATGTCTTGAGTTATGACTCGGGATAGCGGATGAACATGAGGAACTCTTGAGTTGTGGCTCAGGTTGGCGAGTGTTGCCGGTGTGAGTGTGCGCGTTATGGCGTGTACGGATGGGTCCAATTAGATTGCCCTCCTCAGTTTTGAGCTGACGAGTTTGGTAGTCTTGAGACGTTACAAATGTTATTCGTATTGGGAACTCCACCTAGCGTTACAAAGTGTGATCTATAGCATGGTTTCCCACACGTGCTCTACCAGTTGTGGCTGGTAGGTATGGCAGCAAGACACCTTGAGGTACTCATCAAAAGACGTAGAACACGGTTCACATGGTGGTGGCCATGTGATATGGAATCAAAGGATGGAATTCCTTTGGTGTGATTGTGATATGTATATATATATATATATATATATATATATATATATATATATATATATATATATATATATATATATATATATATGTTTGTATATATGATTTATTTTATTGTTAGATCACCTTATTTGCTTGTGTTTGGCGATGATCGTGTACGCAGTACATTGGAGCAGATGATGTTGTAGGTGGATCTAATGAGCCAAAGTGTAGGCTAACTGGGAAAATTATATTCATAGTCTTATTATCTTATGAATTTTATGGATTATGTAAGCGTTTGGATTATGGAACATGATTTTTATATTTGACTTTATAAATTGAGGATTTGAGATACTTTATAATGTAATAAAGTTTTAAATTTTCCCGTGATTTTGGGAAACGATGTTTCAATAAATGATGTTTATTTATTATTTCCTTATTTTATTATTTAAAATTCGTAATATCCGAACGGGATGTTACACTCGCTCAGGTGAGAGAAACCCTTCATTCAAGCTACCAGCTCTTGCTTGGGCGAGATTGCAAACAAAGTGCACGTCGAGGTCTCTCTCAAGGTAGCCCATCTCACTCAAGTGAGAGGCCTTCGCTTAGGCGAGCCCTCGAAATAAAGAGGGGGATGGGTTGTTGTTATTCTCGCTTAGGCGAGAGCTCCTCACTTAAGCGAGAGCTTTTTATTTTGAGCGACCACCCAGCTCGCCTGGGCAAGTTTAGCAGAACCCACCTGCTCTCACCCATGCCAAACCAGATTCAAACAACACCATGAGCACAAACAATGTATTATCACACGACCAACAATATATATATCAAGCACCCATAGCGTAAAGCAAACCCAACAGGCAAAATAATTGAAAAATAGTGAAACCATAGCTTCTCTTACCTTAACAAAAGCTACTGCGAGGTGGTTTACACACTAGCAGAAGAGCACCACAGCTCCATAAACACCAGAAAACTGAAAAGAAAGGCACACCAACACGAGGGTGAGGTTCTGGAAAGAACCCATTTTTGAACCAAAGCAAAAGGACTGGAAAAAGAAATGCGAAAGTTGGAGCTCAACATACATGGAGGGAAACACTCACTAAGCTTGGAGGAAGAATGGGGACCAAACCCTAATAGAGCTCTGTTGGAGAAAAGAGAGAGTGAGAAAATGAGCTGTTTTGCAAAGAGAATGCAGAATGGAAACCAAGAGGATGGGAGGGGGTCTTGGGGCACCCTATGGGCTGGCCTTAGGCCCAACAGATAAGGCTAGGCCCTTAAGCATTTAGGACAGAAAATAAAAGTGGGCCTTATAGGGAGGGGGTTTTGGGGCACCCTATGGGCTGGCCTTGGGCCCAAAAGATAAGGCTAGGCCCTTAAACATTTAGGACAGAAAATAAAAGTGGGCCTTACAGTTGGTTGTCAGGTAACTGATTGATTGGCTTCTGTTAATGATTTATGTGACTTGTTCGATTTGTGCACTAATACGGGTGGCATTGCAAAGTTATTTTCTTCTTCAATTAACATTTGTTGTTTCTTGGGTGGTTAGAGTAGACAATAACACTTGAGGTTTTGGATGTTGTTTTTCAAAAATCTTATTTTGGAGGAATTGTTATGTTGTAGAAGTGGTGATAGGTATGTTGTAGAGTAGACTATTCAATGGATTTAGAGTGTACCACTTTTCCAAACGCCATATACCTTTCAAAACGGTGACCAAAGATGTGGTGAATAGGTTGCTGGCTAACTCAAGCAACCTTTACCGCCATTATTCGATGTTGTTTTCTAGTTTTTCAAGTACTTGTCTTGTACATTTAACAATCATTGATGATTGCCTTATATTGTAATCCCGGTTACAAATGTTGCTTTCTTTTTTCCTCATACACCTTAATATGTTATAAATTTCAGGCTACTAGGAAAACAACATAGTGTTGTAAACCTTACATGAGTAATTGCTACTGTGAAAGTTGTTGAGAACAAGATCGATGGAAAATTTTATGTTACTAATGTTTTTTAGAATTTGTTAGATGCTTGCTTTTTGTGGAGTTGTAATTGTAAATTTTACCAAATTTTAGTCCTTGGAAGATATCACCCCAATAAGCCAAAGCTTATTGGAGGTTGAAGATAGAGTATGTTAGTTTTTACCACACTATAACTTGTATATAAGTGTATATCAATGAAAGATCAATTTGATCAACTTGTTTCTTGTTGATATGTCATTTTTAATTTTACACGCCACTGAGATTTGAAATCCCAAGAAAAAAAATGCTGAAAAATATTGACTAATTGTAGGGGTTTAAAACCTTCAAACATGTTGGGAAGTGGTAAATGTTTTAAAAAATGTCAGAATGTAGCGGAGGTTTAGAAACTATCAAGATGTAATTGGACTTCGAAACCTCCGTTAAGTAAATAGGGTTATAAAACTGTCGATAATGTCTTTCCAAGGATTAGCAAAACCGCCAGTAATGTACCCAGCGGGGTTAAAACCTTTGAAAAATGCTAAAACTATAGTATTACTATTTCAAATGGATATTGTTTCGTCTATTACTTTTATTTTATAGCTCTTTTGTCACGATTAATGCATAATTTGGTTTCGTAACATTTTTATTTTCATTTATAACTGTAATATTTTTAATTATTATGATCTTTTCGTTTATATAAACCTTAAAAATCCTCATCTTTTTACTCAACTAGTTGATAACTTAGTACTTTGGATATGGAGTGAATTAAAAACTTCAGAATTCATAAACCTGAGAAAATATAGTACAACGTTTTTGTCCGGAGAATTTTAAGAAAGTAATTGACTTTTCTTACAGGGAATTTTAAATATTTGATAATAAAATATGTTGTTTAAATTAAAAAAAAAAAAGAATTTAAATTTTATTAATTTTGAGATTATTTGAATTACAAAATTTGAATTTTTGTTATGAAATTTTTTTTCTCTATATTTTTCTTAATCAAATTTATATTTATTCTTCTCATGTTCTTTCTATAACTAGATTTTGATTGAGATGGTTGTTTGATTTGTAACACCCTTACAAAATTATATAGCCTTTAAATATGAATTATATATATATATATATATATATATATATATATATATATATATATATATATTTTATGTGTATATAAATACAAATGTTTAATAAAAAGAATCACAAGAAAAAGTCAATCAAAGAGTAAACTATTGAAATAAAATTTTTAAAGTAAGAAAGATATATATAGAATGATACATTTTAATTAACAAGTCAAAACAATTTAATTTTATTAAGAAAAGTTAAAATATAGGCTTAAATATATATTTGGTCCCTATTTTTGTTGATTTTATTCAATTTGGTCCCTATTTTCGTTTTATGTTCAACTAGGTCCTCATTTTCGTCAAATTGTGGTCAATTTGGTCCTTTTCACTAACGGTGTTTAAATAGTTAACGTTTTTGAATAGTACATGCCACGTGTCAACTCCTGGTTTTTTTGATTTTTTTTTGAATTTTCTTTTGAATTTTTTTTGAATTTTTTGAATTTTTTTTTTGAATTTTTTTTAATTTCAAAAAAAGTGTCCACGTGTCAAGTCACAATTGTGCCACGTGTCAGTTTCTGGTAGTATTATTTTTTTTGTTCAATTTAGTCCCTATATTCGTTATTTTTGTTCAATTCAGTCCCTATATTCGTTATTTTTGTTTAATTTAGTCCTAAATTTTGTTAAAATAAAACCATTTAATTTTTAAAATTGACATTATTATTACTTATTTTTTAAATTTAATTATAAATTATAATATTTAATTATTAATTGAATATAATTTTTAGATTCAATTGTTAAATAAAATATAATTATTTAAATATAATTAAAATATAATTATTAAAATTTTAAAAATATATATTAACATTTGTAAAATTTACATTTAAATTTAAAATATTTAATATTTTTATTGCATTTTAGATATTAAAATCTAAAATATTTTATATGTAAATGTTAATTTTACAAATATTAGTTTATTTTTCTAAAATATTTTGAATATTTAAAATATTTTTATATATCAATTTTAAAAATATTTTAGAATATAAATTTTAGAAAAAAAATTAATAATTATATTCTTATAATATTTTAAATAATTATATTCTATTTAGAAATTAAATACAAGAATTTATTCAATTTATAATTAAATTTAATAATTTATAATTGAATTTAAAAAATAATAAATTTAAAGGTCAATTTTAGAAAAGATATTAATATAATTTGTATAAAAGATATTAAATTTAGTGTCAATTTGAAAAGGACAAAATTGATTTATTTTAATAAAAATTGGGACTAAATTGAACAAAAATAACGAATATAGGGACTAAATTGAACAAAAAAAATAATACTACCACAAACTGACACGTGGCACTAGCATTGACATGTGGCACAATTGTGACTTGACACGTGGATCATTTTTTTGAAATTAAAAAAATTTAAAAAAAATTAAAAAAAAAAATCAAAAAATATAAAAAAAAACAAAAAAAAAAACAGGAGCTGACACGTGGCATGTACTGTTCAAAAACGTTAACTATTTAAACACTGTTAGTGAAAAGGACCAAATTGACCACAATTTGACGAAAATGAGGACCTAATTGAACATAAAACGAAAATAGGGACTAAATTGAATAAAATCAACAAAAATAGGGACCAAATGTATATTTAAGCCTAAAATATAATAAGCATATAAAACACACATGTTTTATATATAAAAGATATTCAATAAGCAATATATAGACTAATACCTTCCAGAAGATTAGTATTATGTATATTCCACCAAAGATTAACATATTATCGAAACTATTAAATAGATTTAAATGCAAATCTAAAAATAATGGATCAAGGTAAGTTCATTACAACTCAGTCTACACATGTGAATGTGTAAGAACTTTTTCCACGACTTACCAGTGAAGCAAGACGTCTCTATTATAACATACATATTAATACTTAATATACAAATTAAATAATAGTTCACATATTATCCATGTATATGTGACTGCAAATACAAACAATTCTTATCAATAGTCTCAATTACCCTTTTCGTATATACATAATGTAAATAAATTCATACACTAGTGAAAAAAGCACTTTTTATAATGACTTTTTATTTCAGTTATAATCCACCCAATATAAGAAGTGAAGCAGTGGCATAATTGTAAATATTATAAGTGTAACATCCCTTTCGAGATGCCACGTGTAATTTAAAAATTTCCAATACTTCAAAAACAAACCTTTGATACCATCTTATAAAATAGGAAACTTCACAAGTATTTTATCTCAAAAGCCACTTGCTAAAAATTTTCATTTAAATAAAAATTTATTCTCCAAAATAAAGCATCATTAAAATCCGCACATAACCACTCTAGCATAAGTCATTAAATTAGAAAACCTTCCAAAAGAAAAGAAACTTTCAAAGTAACCAACTATTACATTATATTCCAAAAATAGTTTCCAAATGATTTTAACTAAAATGCCCAAGTCTTTCCAGCGAGCTCCTCATAGCTATGCATCTCTATTAGCATCTGCATCAACATTTACTCTTGTATAACACAAATTATCTGATCATCGCAGGTGGAAACCACAACCACAAACATGCAAGGGTGAGCAAACCATGTAACACATCACATAACAACATATATATTAACACAACTCACATAGCATTATCACAATCTATGCATAACCTCAATCAAGATAAAAGCTACCACAGGTTCCCAAATCACAACATGTAATCATCAATATATTACCACCAAGTAATATCAAACAATATGACATGTTCTCATAACCAATGACTCTACCTTTCTTGCGCAACAACGTCTCTTGGAAAGAGCCTTTCCACTGCTTTTCATAAACTTACAAGTAACAACTCTACCCGCTCGAAAAAGCCTTACATTTCAAATTCCATGCACATTATTCATCACTACAACACCACCGATTCAAACAAGCACTAACATTTAACCAATCATTGACACAAACTCACTAATTCTTATTAACCACAGGAAATTTTACTATACCTAAAATCCAAAATAAATTGTACACACTAAAACCATATTCATTCCATAACCTTTACCTAAAACCCAATTTTTAACCCACCATACCAACTCCAACACAAAACCATAATGTTCATTATAACAAGGAAACATCCCCAATTTCTAATTCACCATGAATTTCCCATGTGCTCAAGAACAGAAAAAAAAACCAACGAGACCATATAACTAAACCTTCAAATTACTAAAGAATTTCCACACGCCAAAAGTTAAAACAATTTTATTCCATACAAACCTGTCACCTCTACCTCTCTAACGATTAATCCAACCCATTAATTGCTTTTTAAAAAAAAATACTATTCCTATCAACTTACCTCCAAACGTCCAACACTTCACAAAGATTTCCATTGACGCAACCAAGAACCCGTTATCAAATCATACCCATCTCCAACCAATAATTAACACTACAAAGGAAAAAAAATCCATTTACATCTATTGCTCTAACCTCAAATAAATTCACAAAGTAACAAGGTGAAGATCAACCATCATCAAATCCCCCATTGATTTATCCATGAAAAAAAATATAAATTCAACATCTTAATCCACCACCAAGCAACAAATTTTCCATCCAGAAGAAGAACATGAAAATTTTGCTTCACTTACAATTCCATGTTCAAAACACCCAAAACTTAATACATGCCCATAAAAAAATTAATGAAAACAAGGCTTTACACCCCTTACCAAAATCTGCCCTCAACTTTTCATCTTCCTAAGATCACCAGAAAAATATGAAAAAGAAAACTAATATTTCTGCCTTTTTACTCTATCAAAGGTTCAAGCTCACCACCTATAATTTCCAA
The DNA here is from genome assembly GCF_037176805.1 of Vigna unguiculata. NCBI lineage: Eukaryota > Viridiplantae > Streptophyta > Magnoliopsida > Fabales > Fabaceae > Vigna > Vigna unguiculata. Next base: position 33,078,557 of record NC_140801.1, read on the forward strand.
ACCAACATTCCAAATCATATCAACTATCCCATTTTTCTCATTAACCACACACATAGCAAACATTACAATAATATCCCCACCTTTAATGCATTCAAGAAAATAAATTATAAACATGCCAAGGGAATTATAAATAATTTATAAAATATAAATCACACCAAAGACAAACATAAACACTTCCAAAACAATCATAAAAATAATATTTAAATATAAATACTCTAAATGCACATATTAAGAATCAAACCCATGATCACCAATCCATACTACAACTTTAACCAACTGTGCTACACTTCAGTTTTATCTAATTATTTAAATAATACTAATGAGTCATTATTTTCCCTTATTCTATTGCCTTTTTATACCCATCTTGATGGTTGTTTAGTGCTTAATTGCCTTTTGTTAATGCATTTTCCTCAATTAGACTTCATTGGGCCATTATTCTGAATTTGAATAATTTGACATTAATTGGTCTAATTTTTGTTTTTAATTATTTTTAGGTATTTTGTAGAACAAATTTTTGAGTTTGGACATTAAGCTTAAGATAAAGAGAGTGTTGCCATATCATTGCCACGTTTGCGCCATGTCAATGTGCCTGTCCACATCTTTAGGCCAACATTTTCAACCCATAGTGACATTTTTGTAATTATGCTCACCAGAATGACCTTTTTGTAAATACTTTGATCTGTGGTGATGTGACCACGAATTTTAGGTCTTCTTCTTCATGGGCAACCAACATCTTCTTGCATAGACTCCATTTTTATATTTCCTTTCTTTGTATGGTAACCATGGAGGCACCAACTCTTAGGCGTTTTTACACTTTGAATCAGCACCCATTTGGGGATTTTTACATTATTGCACCTTGGAACCCCTTTGGTATCATTTTATTGAAGTATTGTTGCAGTATCTCCTATGTTTTCATTTATAGCTCTTTCACTGAAGCAATTTTGATTTTCGTTTTTTCCATTTTTCATTTTCATTTCTGCCATTTATGTTTTGCTATTGTTTGGTGCATTGAAAGGATGGATTTGATTAGGGTTACATTCGGTTGCAACTCCATTTCTATGGAGAACTAATTTTGTGATTGATTCCCTGAAGAGAATGCATGAGCTTTGAAGTTTTTTATTTCATAATGTTGATTGGGTTCTATTTTGGTTCACTTTTCCTCTTTTAATCTCCTGGGATATTTCGAAATCCGTATGTGCTTAATATGCAGTGGATAATTTGGTGTTTAAGTGAATCTGTATTCATGCTTAATGAATGTTGGTTGCTTATTCAGTGGTAAGATTAATTGACGTGTGCATTGCTTTAATGTATAATGAAACTTTTCTTAATCTTTGCTTAGTTGATTGAGAATGAATGGATTATGAGTTAATCTAACAAAGCTCAAATTGTCGTGATTGATAATAAGTGGAAGTGCATTTGAATCAAGGAATCGACACATTTTCATTACTGTTTGATTGAATTAAAATTGTGATTTTAACACTGCTAAGATTTGTGTGTTGAATTGCATCTGGAAAGCTTTGAATGAAAGGTTTGGTCACTGGGAGATAACTTTGGGTTAACTCCCAAGTATTGCATTTAACTGTTTTATTTGGTCGAGTACGACCTCGATCAAAAGGCAACTTGAAACTTTGTTACTGCTTCTAACATCAAATATGTGGAATTCCACCTTGTGGGAACATCAAGACACAATAGTTTTTTGCAATCAATTTTTGAAAATTCAACTCACTCTCTAAACTTAACCAATCTTTATGGTAAAGACCTTACAAGTCTAACTACATCTATAATACTTGTAATTGTTATTTTTTGCACAAGTTCTTAAAACCCTCACCCTTCACCACCTTAAATGGTTGTTCATCTACAATAACAAACATAGAAAATGTCTTTCGACAATCTTCAACATTATACTTTTGGGAAGTTTTAAGAAGACTACTATTGTCACTACTTTTAAAGGTGAAAGTTGTTTGGTTAGGGTCACTAATAATAGCTAATGGATATTTAGGACACAACTTTTTAAGGTAATTAAGGTTAGATGTTCCATGTGTCTTTGGATCACATCTAAATTGTTTACCACAATGATTACATGTTGCAATATTATAAGAGGATTCAAGAGATCTTGTGAAGTGATCCCAAACAACATAAGTTGTTTTCTTACCACTAGAATTTGGTTTTCTCTTTTTTGTACTTTTGGAAAGAAGAACATTATTATCCCCTCCTATAGGTTCAGGTTCAGTTGTAGGGTTTGGAGGGTCAAATTGTTGTGAACCTAGAGGAAGAAATCATAGTCAATAACTACCATCATACATGTAATTTATTTTAGAGATTTATATCTATAAATTTAATTGTTTGACCGTTCTAATATTGTACAACAATATTGATAGAGAATAATGAATTGGTTAGAAGAGATCGAATTTGTAGTATATATATTTAAAAGAAGGTTTAATTATGCCTTTGATCCCCATTTTGGAGTCAAAATCTCAAAATGGTACCCAAATTTTTAAAAGTCTCAAAATGGTCCTTTTTTTTTGAAACGTCTCACGTTTGCCCTTTCCGTTAAGTCAAGGTTGACGCCGTTGGAGGGAGTGCCATGTGTCAGTTCCTCGATTTTTTGAATTTTTTTATTATTTTTTTGATTTTTTTTGATTTTGTATTTTTTTTTGAATTTTTTTTAAAAATCAAAAAATTGCCACGTGTCAAGCTGTCATCGTGCCACGTGCCAGTGACAGTGACACATGTCAGTATTACGCCACGTGTCATTTCCTTAGTCTCAATTTGGTTCCTTTATTTTAATTTGTCTCAATTTATTCCCAATTTTTGTTAAAATTAGCAATTTTGTCCCTCTTCAAATTGAAACAAAAATTAATTTTATATAAATGTTATACAAATATTTTTATTAAGTTTGATATTTTTATTCAAATTGATATTTTTATTATATATTTTTAACATAGCTAAGTTTATTTAAAATTATGTTTTAAATTCAACTTTATTTAAAATTGTTTTCAAATTTTAAATTTATATGCATTTTATTGTTACATGAACTAGTTAATTTATGAATTTTTTTCTATTAACATTATTTTCTATTAACAACTTTTAAATCATTTTAAATAAAGTTCAATGTAAAATATTAATTAAATGAACTTAATTTGGTTAAAAATATTTACTTGAAATATCAATTTTGATGGAAATATTTGTGTACATTTATATAGAAATTAAATTTGATTTCAATTTGGATAGGGACAAAATTGCTAATTTTACAAAAAATGGGACTAAATTGAGACAAATTAAAATAAAGGGACCAAATTGAGACTAAGGAAATGACACGTGGCGTAATACTGACACGTGTCACTGTCACTGCCACTGCCACTGCCACGTGGCAATTTTTTGATTTTTTAAAAAATTTCAAAAAAAAAAATTAAAAAAAAAAAATCGAAAATAAAAATAAAAAAATTCAAAAAATCGAAGAACTGACACGTGGCACACCCTCTAACGACGTCAACCTTGACTTAACGAAAAGGGCAAACGTGAGACGTTTCAACAAAAAAGGGGACCATTTTGAGACTTTTAAAAAATTGGGTACCATTTTGAGATTTTGACTCAAAAATGGGGACCAAAGGCATAAATAAACCTTAAAAGAAAAAGGTTTTAGTGAAAAAAAGTGTATGCATTTTCAACATAATTACTAAACTGTATGAGGCGTTCAGGTAGAGCTGGATTTGGGTAAGTAAATAGTCACTTAGCCACACAAGGATACACAACCTATTTGAAATATTGGTGATCATATTAGACTAGAAAATAAGGTATGATAAGGAACGATAATTTAGACAGTTTCTCAAACTGATTCATTTACAATAGTAACTACAAAAGTATTTAGAACTTTATTACTTTTGATACCATATAATACAACTTTTTTTCTTGTAATGCAACTTAAAAAGTTATATTCTAAAAATATATAGCATGCAGTCATCAAGAAAGCAAATTAGCCACATGATATTAAAGAAACTCTACCTTTCTAATGTAACTATTCTTCGATTGTTTGATTCTATCATGGTACTCAAGGTCTATACAAAACTGCATAACAATAAAAATAAAATGAGATTCCAAATAATCATGATAAAGTGTTCCTGCGGAGAACAAATAAGAAATGTCAGACACAAATATCACCTTATCTCAATCCGCAATCCCTCTAGTAGGCTTCCTCCCGGCTCACATATGTTATCTGTTGGTACTTTGGCTTGGACCCATGATGGGCTACCTCTAATTGCTGGGGTTCATGCATATTTATAGATTATTAATTATGTTTGACCACGTCATGGGCTGGGCCATTGGTTGAGGCTGTAGGTGGGCTTGGTCTTAGGCCAGGCCCTTTGGTTCGATCACTGTTGGCTTTAGGGATCTTGCTTGTAGTACCTTAAGTCTGGAATAGTTGACAAGTTCTCGTTCTATCTTCTTATGTAGGCGGTTTGGGCCGCTTATGCCTGCTTGCTTGATTCGAGTTCGGTTTCTCTGTTGTAAAAACAATGTTAAGTCTCTATTGTGCTATTTAAAACGACGTCGTTTACACATTTTGAATTTAATAAAATATTTATTTATTTCTAATATATTATTGAAACGGTTGCGTTTAGTTTTAAAATTTAATAGCCTTAGGTTATGTCTGGGAAAACTATGAAGCAAGAAAAAACAGCAACGATGGCTTTCATAACCATTAAGATGGATAACACTAAATTTTGGGGATGGATTTAGGCCAGCAATATTTTTCGGAACTAATTGTAGTAACAACAGTGCGAGCATTACATCTCGTCTCCACCACAAGGCTTCTTCGTTTTCACGGATTCAACCGTTGCATCTCGTCTCCACCATTGGCGCCTCTGCAATGGAATCAAAAGCACCGTCAGATGGCTACGCCGACATCATTTTCGTTTTTACTGTTGCTCAAGGTTTATTTTGTACCCAATTGGTTTCCCTTTTCGATGAACATCCATCACTTTATCGTACTCGCAAATAGAGGTGTTTCTAATTGGGAACACTAAATCCTTTTCCCCTTTTGTCAATTGTGTGTTATCTTGGTTGTTTGTTGCAGGTGGCTGTTGACATTCAAATAAATTCATATCACATTGAAATGTATGCCGATTGAACATCTAAAGGTAATGTCCTTGATATTGAATTTGCTCAAATAATTTCCATTACTTGGTTCATTATATCTTAGAAATTTTGGTGCAGTTGGAGTGGAGCCATCGGTCGTGCCACCTAGTCTAAAATATCTTAGCCCATCTGATTTATAATTATTGTTATTTTTGTGTAGGCAAGAATTTGTGTGTGATGTATGGGTAATGAAGAAGTGTGATTGTGTTTTAGTCTAAGTTTTGAGATAGTTTATTTTGACAACAAAACATGCTAGTCTAAAGACTATTTTCCAGATTCATAGTCATGCTTAGAAGTTTTTTCCCAGGATTTACAATTGTATTCTAATAATCATTATCAGTCATGTTTTTCAACCATCAAATGGAAAGGTCGATGCAACAAGAAGTTGATATTGTGTTGATCTGAGTGCATTTCAATCTGAGTGCAGCAAGAAGTTGATATTGACATTAGGATGAACATAAAACAAGTATGTGGGGGCTAAAATGTCTTCCACCTTCGAAAGACCTATGTTACCTAAAATGTACTGCTCCAAAGTTATGGCTACTTGATTGAAGTCTCCAGAGACGATTATGGTTTTCATGAAGAAGCAGATACATGTCTTCTGCATTTGGAATTCTTCCTCTACCCGAAACTATACAAGAATTTCCTTGTAGCTTTAGAAGAATGACTTTTGAAACATAACTTCCTATTGTAATATGTAGTTTTTCTTTTGAAGCAAAGCTTTTTATTGTAATATCTAGTTTATGTTTTGAAGCAAAACTTCTTGTTGTAATATGTAATTTCTTTGTATTGTAATAATGTACAATTTAATTGGTGTAATAAAAAGTTGTTCTTGGAAATACTTCTTTTTCATTCTTGTTTATACAAAAGATGGTGCAAAGTTGATTACAAGAGCATATCAAATTTCAGAACTTAAAAAGCATTAAGAAAGTCATATTTCACAAACAACTAATCATGACAATAAAGTGACCTAACTAAATTCTAATGATTAATTTGATGCAATATTGCAGCCATCTTGGACATCCTGAAACAATAAAATAAGATGTATGTTAGTAACTTCAATAAGCATGCTAGTTATTGTTGTAAGTTATTGTTAAATTCTAAATAAATACACATGCCATAAGCATGCTAGTGAAGCTCATTTGAAAGGGTTGAGATAGAGAAGGTACTGAATATGAATCTAATGAAACTGAAGCTGATGACTCCAATAAATTTTGACTTGAATGAAGTTGTGAAGGATTCACTTTTCTTCTTTTTTGTTTTAATTCATCAACCCAACTCTTCAAACGTCTATACTTCTTTTTGTTTTGGACCATCTTTCTTCTTAAAGCTAATATACCTTTGGATGTTGATGATTCAACCACATGTTGTGTTGCCTCAATAGTCGTACCATGAGTACCATGTGATTGATTGTTCAATCGAATTGTAGCCACTTTCTTCTCAAATTCTAACACCCCTTCCCAAACCATAGTGCATGCTTCTGAATCATCTGATACATCATGAGCTAATCTTAAAAGTCTTGAACATAGTTGCTTATATTGTTTTGAACTTTCCAATCTAGGATCAACATTGATTGGCTTTCCACCATGATCACTCATTGCATCACTTCGTGCATGTCTTGTCCACCTCTTCAATATATATTTTTCTGGGAGAAGCTTGATATCCTTACAAAATAGTATTCTTAATGAATGACAACACAATATTCCCCATTGTTCAATTTTTCTACAACTACAAGTAATTGCCCACTCTCCATTCTCTAAGTATGACTCATATGAAACATTCCATTCTCCTTTTTCATCCACCATTGTTATGACATAGTTGCAACATACATTGGTTTCATTCCTTTCAATTATGTTTGTTATAGATACAAGATCCCATTCTCGTTGGAACAAGTTGAACATAGGAGGAGTGTATATCTGTGAAAGTTGTCGAATTAATGGTGAACTTTGTACTATCATTCTTGGTATCTTTTGGCGCATCTCATAATCATTTTGTAACTCATTATATCTTTTTTCTTGAACAATCCGTTCAAATTGCTTAAAAAATTGGTTGATATTCAAATTAGGTCTTGTGTAATTCTTTATATCTGAATTAATGCTTTCACTTAGTTGTGTGCTCCTCATGCCAAGCGTAAAAGCATTCTTCATATAACATGTTGCCCATTTCTCTTTTCTCTGATATATTGAATTCAACCATGTGTTTTCTTCAACATTGTATTTCACCAATAAATCTCTCCATGAGTTTTCAAAATCTATTTCTTCTTCAAAATCATACATACACTTCTTGAAATCTCGTAAGAAATGTGATCCATCCTTCATTAAATTTCCAAGATGCTTGACTCCATTCCTCATTATATTCCATGTGCACAAACCATGCTTTGTCAACGGCATAATCTCCTTTAATGCTCTTTTCATGGCTTGGTCTTGATCAGTAAAAATAGTTTGTAGATTTTTTTGATTGTGTGCTTGCAAAAATGTTTGAAATAACCATTTGAAGGACTCAATGGTCTCATCATACAATAAGATTGCCCCAAATATCACCCTTCCTCTATAATGATTAAATCTTGAGAAAATTGCAAGAGGCCTATGATCTCCATTTGTAAAATATGTTGTATCCAACGAAATGACATCTACAAAACAATGATAATCAAATAACATTCTTGCATCAACCCAAAATATGTTTGTTATTTGTTCTTCCAAATCCATTTGGTAGGCATGGAAAAATGAAGGATTATCTATTAGTTGTTGTTGGAAATATTGTAACAAAATTCCAGCTTCACCATATGCCATATCTCTCCGCCTTTTTGAGTTCAGATAGTTCTTTGCATCTTCTCTTGATAGCCCAAATTCTCTCTACCTCCTACATATTTACTCATCAAATCAAATGATGCCTTTTGTTGAATCCCTGCCTGTTCTGCCATTTCAAGATCATATGCTTGACAATCTGTTATTTTTTGTTGACAAGGTAATAGATGAACTGTTTCTGGTGGATGAAGTGGGTGGTTATGATCATCAATAAAATCAACTACTCTATATTTTTCACCAACTCTTTTAACTTTCATTCTTGCAGCACATCCTGTTCTTGTCTCAGGTCGAGGATTATTGGTCTTAAAGTCTCTTTTATGTGGTTTTCACATACCTTCCTTGCAACAAACATAGATGTAAGAAGTAATACACCCATCTTTTTTATTCTTGCTAAGGTACTGTTTTCTAACTCCAAAACCTTTACTACCACCATAATTAACCCAAAACTTTCCATGCATCTTCTAAGTTATCAAATTCAAGACCAAGTTTAAGACTCAAACCTGTATCCATCAATTACTCCTATAAAAAACAAATATAAATAAAAACATTTATTAAATTGGTCATAAGAAAACATGAATATTTTTAAGGAGAATCATGACAGAAACACAATAATATATGCTTACACATTTAAATGTTGAGAAGAAAAAAAAAACTCAAAAGAACTATGCTGAATAACAAAAAAAAAATAATGACTTGATAAACTTCCAAGGTCTTGGTCCTGAGCAGTTGCACTGTTTCATTTAGATGAGGGATTTTTTACAACAGTGAAAGAGGAACTGTTAAAACGTTACGTTTCATTTTTCTACTAAAAGTTAATATATTTTATGAAATTGGAAAAGTGCAAACGGTGTCGTTTTAACTACGTTAGCAGGGATTAAATTGAAAAAGTGCAAACAATGCCATTTTAATTGGATCAGCAAAAACTCAGTACCTTCCTATACAGTAGAGAAACCCAACTCGCTTAATTCATCTGATATATGTTCGTATGTTTTGCAGGAATTCATGTAGACGGGTTTTACCGTGTAGTTGTATGAGACCATCTAGGTGTGGTACACTAGTCCCCCAACCTTTGCTGGTGAAGATATAACGACAAAGGATGAAAAGTGTGGGTGGTTTTTGTTAGGCCGCCTAGGTGGTACACCAGTCCCCCAGCCTTTGAGAATCTTAATAGGTTATAGAAGGTGAAAGAGTGGCAGATGTCAAAGGTCTAATTAGAAGGGTTTTGTGCCATCATTTTGAGGTTTGTGGCTTTTCGTATGCGTTGTGACGCTTCATCTAATCGCTGTTTCTGGTGGGAAAAGTTGAAACGTTTGAGATGATGATTATAAATATTAGTGTAGGAGAAAAAACTTCACTGTGGTTCATTTGCAAGAAATTTGAGGGAGTTGTTTGTTTGCGTGAGATCGTGTCTGATACCTTCATTGTTTCCACCGTCTACCTAAAAAAGAAAAGGTATGTCTAGTTGTAGTGATAGCGTTTCCTTGTCGAGTCCGAGTAGTGAGCAGTTAGGGGGGAGTGGAAGTAGTCAGTCAACTAGTAGTGATAGGGAGCAACTGGGAGGTGTAGGGAGAATCCTAATGGAGACAACGATTGAAGTTATGGAATATCCGCCAAAAGAGTTGGCGAAAAGCAATTGGCCGACGAAAGCAGGATATGAATGGGTTGCGATGGATGTGCGAACACAATACTCTATATTATGGTGGTTGCAGTTGCTGAAGATGTGGCTGAATTGTACTCCCATATTTGAGAAGGGCGCTCGAAGGGACATTGTGGATATCGGAGAGGGTTAGTGCTGTCGAATGTGTATGTCACGGCCGAGAGGGAGTAGACGAGGAGTTCTTCTATATGTATATGTGTCATTTTTCGCAGCTGCATATCAGGCTGTCGTTTGATGAGTTTACCATGGGGGTGTTGAGGTTGTTGAACATCGCTCCTACTCAGCTGCATCCGAACAGTTGGGCGTGTCTGCTAGTGGGAAAGGGCCGAAAGTTGGGTTGATCGAGCTGTTGGAAACGGTTGTTCCGCGAGATATTGAAATTAACATGTCAGAGACGTTTATCAACGCAATTGACAGTATGGAGCCCAACGCTTTGGTGAGGGCTATGGTGGAGTTTAACAGGAAGGCATTATTACTAGGGCGCCGAGTGGGGTCCTTGTACCAGAGGGAACTGAAGGAGGGGAACCGGGCAAAGCTCGAGGAGCTGCAAGGTCAAGTTGACAAGCATACGAAGGAGAAGGAGGCTTGGGAGAAAGAAAGGGAGGAATGGCAGGAAGAGAGGAAAAGGCTGGGAACGTGGAGGATTCAGTGCTTGGATTTCGAAGAAAAGTTTAAAGTCAAGATTGTTGATCTTTAGGCTAATTATGACGAGTTGAAGGAAAAGGACAAGGGCCTGGAAGTTGAGCTGGAGGATCTTAAAGGTTGCATTATCCAAGAGCACATTAATGGGTTCCAGAAAGGCCTGAGTCATACGGCCTTTTTCTGTAAAGATGTGGATGTGGCAGATTCCAGGTTCAATGTGAACAAGGACGTAGTGGATGGTCAACTTATTATTGAAGTCGAGACGAGTCCTGAGGAGGAGGGAGAGAAGAAAGCGGTTGATGAAGACATGAATGTTGAAGAGGCCGTGGAGGGTGGTGATGATCAAGCAACTTAGGATAAAGCTCTTTATGTTTTGTATTCTCGATTAATTCTAAGTCTGTAATAACTCGTATAATATTTTTCCTTGTTTCTAATGTGATGCATATTCTGGATATATCTGTTGTGTGGTTGTTGACGATAGTATATGTGATAGGAACACACTTGTTGAATTATGTTGTTATGTATTCGGTTTGTTACTTTAAATGTTGTTTCATTGGGATGAGTATTATTGACTGTTGTAGTGTAGTAAGAGTATTGTTATGTGGATGCTATGTAAGTTGTAGTGCTCGACCCAGGCTGCTTACTTGTGGTAAGGGTGGGGAACTTAAATGATTAAGAGCATGTAAAGGATATTCGACCCAGGCCGCTTACTTGTGGTAAAGGTGAGGAATCTTAAATAATTAAAAACATATATAGAGGGTGTTCGACCCAGGCCCCTTACTTATGGTAAGGATGGGGAATCTTAAACGATTAAAAACATATATAGGATGTTCGACCTAAGCCGCTTACTTGTGGTAAGGGTGGGGAATCTTAAACGATTAAAAACATATATAAAGGGTGTAACATCCTGTCAGGATATTACGGACTTATAAATAAATAAAATAAATAAATAAAAACAGCGCATTTAATAATACCTCATTTTCTCAAAACGCGGGAAAATTTAAAACTTTATTAAATGAGCGGATAAAGTTTATAACGTCCATTACAAAACCAAAATCACAATATTATCAAGTCACTCATCAGGGTTTACAAATGTTTTCAAAAACAATAGATAAACATAAGAGTTTCCCTTGTCGAACCCCTCTCTGCGACTAAGCTGCACTAGAGCCACCTGCATCATCAACATCTGCTCTCGCGTACCGCGTACACGATCATCGCCACACACACGCAGATAGGGTGAGCTTAGCAGATAAATCATATATATACAATGCTATAAACATATATATCAATATGCATACATATCACAACACTTAACTTAACTTTCCACATTGCCCTATATTTTTATTCCTGCAATCCGACCCTCGATCAGATTATTCGTGTTCTACATCGTCTAATGATTACTTCAAGGTGACTTGCTGCCATACCTATCGGCCATAACCGATAAAGCACGTGCGGGAAAACATGCTACGGAGTTCCCATATACGAACATAGTCCGTATACGAACATAGTCCGTATCTTCATACACCGCAACGCCAGGTAGAGTTTCCATATACGAACATAGTCCGTATCGTCCCAAGACTACCAAACTCGTCAGCCAACAACTGAGGAGGGCAATCTATCTGGACCCATCCGTACTGGCCATAACCAGCACACTCACACCAGCAACACTCGCCCACCCGAGCCACAACTCAAGGGTTCCTCGTGTTCATCCGCCATCCCGAGCCACAACTCAAGAGATGCTATTCCAAGCCACAACTCAAGGAATACCACGTGCTTAACCCCTATCCCGAGCCACAACTCAAGGGATACGTTCCGAGTCACAACTCAAGGAACACCAGCAATGCCACCCTTAAAGCATCACTAGACACATTGCAGTTCACAAATTCATAATCAAAACTCAAAGCTGCAGCAGTATAAATCGCCTGGCGGGGGACACGTGCCGCCAGGCGCTGCCAGCTCCTAGACCACCTGGCGGATGTCGCGTACCGCCAGGCGCACAACGCCTCAAATTATACAGACTTATTAGCTACCGCCTAGCGATTCAACCCCCCACCGCCAGGCGCCACCGCTTCATACCCTACCACTGTTCTCACTACCACCTGGCGGGATACCTCTCACCGCCAGGCGCCTCCTGCTATTCAGACCCATTGTACCGTTGCTATCGCTTGGCGGGTTGAACCCCACCACCAGGCGTCATCTCAGAACCTCGTCACGTGCTGGTTTATCTACAATCCACTCCTTTGTTATTCTTCATACTTGCGTTTGTACTATCTAAAACACTCGTTTTTGATGAATATGTTAACCCCAAGACTAGTTATATCCATTCGAGTCCTCTCATCCTATCTTGTCTATGAGTTACACTAATTAAGGTTATTTATAAAATGCCCCAGTCAACCACATATCATCCATATACACATTATCCCCTAGTATGACCACAGCGTGATTAATCCTTCCATTATGCTCACATGAAGTCCCCCTCTATTTTTTGTACCCAATCTGACCAAAAAGCACTCACCTCACTGCAGGTATTTTTCAGTCCTAAGACCTATCTGTCAACATTCTCTTCTCATTGTCCACCCCATAATTGACCCCATCCTATTAGTCATACTTAACTCTACACTCTCCTAATTTTCCAATTCATCTCGTAGTCAAATTTGTTCACACCCAATATTATTACCCCTACTGCACGAATTTCCACTCCTCCAGCCCGAACCAGTCCAACTAGACCTCCAGTCTGCCACTACTGTAACGATGCCGCCTGGCGGCAACTGATCTTCCGCCAAGCGATGTACCAGACCTAAAAGCCCTCCTGCTCTCTTTCGCCACTACTAATACTCCCAACCACCATCTATCGTCTATCTCAATGCAATTCCTCCTATTTTGGCATAACAACTCCAATAATTTCAGTCCCCCCATCTCACTACCACCGTACCCCATAAGGATCACGACAATTTCATCCCAAGAGTACTCCGCTTTCATCTCCGTCACATTAAATCATTATTTCATTCATTTCTACCTACAAATGCGTAAACTGCACATCATGTAATATCGAATTCCTCTATTGTTAATCACCAACAGCTTTTCCACCGATTAGATTTAACCCAGAATTCCAGAAAACCCCAAAATAGGAAAAATGGCCCCGCGCTGCTTGGCGGTTCAACCAGCCCCGCCAGGCGCTTCATTCGCAACCCAGAAATTCAGTGTAACTTCAAGCGTCGCCTGACAACCGGAAATGTGCAGCCAGGCGGTTCCCCCCAGAACCCCCCAAACTCGCATAGACAAATGAGCCGCCTGGCGGTGATTCATCACCCGCCAGGCGGTTTCTGGAAAATTTCCAGAAACGTAGAAATTCAAGCATACAACAGCAGATAGGCATTCCATTATCATACATCACATGTTATTATTCTTTTTAAAACAAAATCGCGGAGTCCAGCTCCCCTAACCTGGTTTTCCTTCGCTTAAGCTTGATGATCGAAATTCCTCCCTACGCCAATGGTTCCCTTAGCCTTCTCACAATTCAGTCCCTAAAATCCCCCTTCAATCTCACAAGCTCTCAGATTTTCGTGCTCTCTCCCTGGGTATGTTTTCTAGCTTGCAAAACCTTCACTATTAACCTAGTTTTACCTTTTAAAGTGTGCTTAAAACTTAACTAAATGCCCTAGAACGAAAATTAATTATTAGGTGGTGTTTTAATGTCATTCACCCACTCCTTAAGGCTATTTTCCAACCACCCCTCAGTTGTCATACCACTAGGGTTTTCCTTTCCACCTTTTCATATTCAAATCAAATCCAAAAATTCCAAAAATGAAGTTTAATGTAAGTTCTCCAAGGCTTGAACCCATAACCATGTAATTACCAAATCAATATCACACCATCATGCTAATTCATGTTTCATGCTTAACGAATCCAATCCAGACATCATATCGTACCAGAACATAATTTCATAGTTTAATTAATAAAGCAATAGCACAAAAGTTAGCATACATAGGACTCGAACCCAAGTCCTCACACACAATAAAGTACTCTCAACCACTTGAGCCAGTACTTTTCCACGTCATACCAACCATAATTTAATGTCATAATTATTTCCCATCCCGCATTTATTAATTAATTATTTATTTAATTAATTAAATTCTACGGGTCTTACAATACTCTCACCTTTTAAATTTTTCGTCCTCGAAAAAGAGAACTTACCAGTGAAGAGATGAGGATAGGACCGCCTCATGACATCTTCCATCTCCCATGTCATTTCTTGAGTTGCCTCATCCCATAACACTTTCACGGTTCTGATCTCCTTCCCTCTGAGCTGTTTTACTTGAGAGTCCAAGATTCTCACCGGTCCGACTCCAATGGTCAAGTCCTCCCGTATCTGCACATCGTCATCCTCCAGAACATGCGTAGGATCGACTATGTATTTTCTCAACTGTGACACATGGAAAACATTATGCAAGTTTCCCAAGTGTGGTGGTAATGCTATCTCATACGCTGCAGGACCAATCCTCCACATGATCTAATATGGTCCGATGAATCGAGGTGTCAGCTTCCTCGATTTAAGTGCCCTGCCAATACCTGCAGTAGGAGTCACTCTAAGAAACACGTGGTCCCCTGCTCAAACTCAAGCGGCCTCCCCCTCTTGTCTGCGTAAGACTTCTGCCTGCTTTGAGTCACACGCATCCGATCCTGAATCACCCTCACCTTCTCGGTGGTCTGCTGTAAGAACTCTAGCCCAAGAACCACTGCCTCGCCATCCTGCTGCCAACACAATGGTTTCCTGCATCTCCTACCATCGTAGGGAGCCATTCCAATACTGGAATGATAACTGTTATTATACGTGAATTCTACGAACAGCAACACATCACTCCATGTACCCAGATGGTCCAAAACACATGTCCTCAGCAGGTCCTCCAATGATTGTATAGTCCGCTCAGATTGTCCATCTGTCTGAGGATGATAAGCGGAGCTCATCTTGAGCTGAGTACCCAAAGTATTCTGCAATGACTGCCAGAACCTCGATGTGAACCTCGGGTCTCTGTCTGACACAATACTTGCCGGCACCCCATGTAATCTAACAGTCTCTCGCACATACAAATCCGCCAGCCTATCCATACTCATTTTCTGATTAATCGGCAGAAAATGAGCACACTTCGTCAACCTGTCTACTATCACCCAGATTGAGTCGTGCCCTCTCACTGATCTCGGTAGGTGGGTGACGAAATCCATGAAAATGCTGTCCCATTTCCACTGTGGAATGTCCAGAGGCTCTAACATACCACCCGGCCGCTGATGTTCTATCTTCGCTTTCTAACATACCAAGCAAGAAGCGACGTAATCAGCCACGTCTGTCTTCATACCCGTCCACTAGAAAGAGGCTTTCAAATCCTTATACATCTTAGTCATACCAGGGTGTATGCTAAGACGACTCTTATGCCCCTCATCTAGGAGCATCTTCCTCAGAACCCTGCTGCTAGGAACACACACTCTCTCCCTGAACCATAGAATCCCATCTCTGCCCATCCAAAAATCCTTCCTCTTCTCAGTGCCCAACTCACCAATGATCTATTGCAGCTCTTGATCCTTACCCTGTTCCACTCGGAGCTCATCTAGGAACTCGTTCGTGATCCTCAACATGCTGCATCGTATTTGTCCAGGCCCCATATCCAACCCCAGATTCATGTCCCTCAATTGGTCTATCAGCTCCAACTCTCTAATCATCATAGCTGATACATGAATTCTCTTCCTACTCAAGGCATCCACTACGACATTAGCTTTACCAGGGTGGTACAACAGCTCAAAGTCGTAGTCCTTTAAATACTCCATCCAGCGCCTCTGTCTCATATTCAGCTCCTTCTGATCAAATAAGTATTTCAAACTTTTATGATCGCTGAATACTTGAAATTGCACCCCATACAGATAATGCCTCCATGTCTTGAGGGCAAACACGACTACCGCCAACTCCAAGTCGTTTGTCAGATAATTTTTCTCATGCACCTTCAACTGTCTCGATGCATAGGCTACCGGTCGTTTATCCTGCATCAACACACAACCTAACCCCTGATACGAGGCATCACAGTACACCTCAAATGTTTTAGTCATGTCAGGGATTGTCAATATCGGTGCAGTGGTTAGTCTTCTCTTCATATCCTCGAAACAGACTTCACACTCATCTGTCCATGAGAAAGACTGGTCCTTTCTCGTAAGCTGTGTAAGAGGACTCACCATCTTGGAGAATCCCTCAACAAACCGTCGATAATAACCTGCCAAACCCAGGAAACTCCGCACCTCTGAAACTGTCTGGGGCCTCTCCCACTTCACCACAGTCTCTATCTTTGCCGGATCAACGGCTATTCCTTGGGTTGAGATCACATGGCCCAGGAATTGTACCTCTTCCAACCAGAATTCACATTTCGATAATTTCCCATACAACTGGTGTTCTCTGAGAATCCCCAACACTACTCTTAGATGCTCTGCATGTTCTTCCCTGCTCTCAGAGTAGATCAGAATGTCATCGATAAACACTACTACAAATTGATCTAGGTATGGCCGAAAAATCCTATTCATGTAATCCATGAATATAGCCGGCGCATTGGTCACCCCGAATGGCATCACTACATACTCATAGTGACCATACCGTGACCGAAAAGCAGTCTTCTGAGCATCCTCCGGCCTGACAAGGATCTGATGATATCCAGATCTCAGGTCTATTTTTGAGAACACCGCAGCTCCCCTCAATTGGTCCAACAGATCATCAATCATCGGCAATGGGTACTTATTCTTTATCGTTAACTTGTTCAGCTGCTAGTAATCAACACATAACCTAGAGCTACCATCTTTCTTTTTCACTGATAGAACCGGTGCTCCCCACGGTGATGCACTTGGTCGGATGAACTTCTTCTCAAGCAGATCCTCAATCTATTTCTTTAACTCAGCTAACTCAGCAGGCGCCATTCTGTACGGTGTCATAGAAACTGGTCCAGCACCAGGGATGAGATCAATGGAGAAATCCACATCCCTGTTAGGCGGCAACTCTGGAATCTCATCCGGAAATACGTTTGAGTATTCATCCACTACTGGAATCCTACTGATCTTCTCGGCCGTACTCATCTTCTCCGCCTGAGCCACAATCATGTAACATGTAGCTCCATCCTCAATCTCCCTCACCCCCTGATTAGACGAGATAAGCTCCAACCCCTCTGTATCGGGAAACACTATCCTGCGCTGCCAGCAATCAATGACGACATGGTTGTTTGACAACCAGTCCATGCCCAGGATCACATCTAGACCCTCCATCGGCAGACAAATGAGATTCAGTCTGAACCTACGGCCTGCCACCTCCATAGGGCACCCCACGCACATAGAAGTGGTGGATACCTCTCCAAACGCTGGCGTCGCGACTAAAAGCTCGCACCCCAGCTCTCGCATCGTAAGCTTGAGCCTCCTCACACATTCATTAGACACAAACGAATGAGTGGCTCCTGAGTCGAACAACACTACCACCTCGTGATCACACAACAAACACAAAAACTGTAAGAGGTTACCTGACTGTTTCGCCTTCGTGGTTGTCAAGGCGAACACACGCCCCGGTGCTCTGGGTCGATCTCCTACTGGCCTCTTGGTTGGTGCACCACTGGCTGGTTTTCTATTAGGACACTGACGTGCAAAGTGCCCTTTCTACTCACACACGTAGCACTTAGCAGTGCCACTGCCCCCACCTGTACTGCTGGCAGGTCTAGTACAATCCCTCCTCAAGTGCTCCCCGCCACAGTTATAACATTGTAGCCTCCTGGAGGTAGTCGGTTTGCTATAAGGTTTCTTCTGTGATCTGACATCTGAGGTAGTCTTCTGCTGTTTCCCTCCTCCACTGGCCCCAGTCTCCAACTGCTCCACAGTCTTGGCCTGCTCGACCAAAACTGGAAACTCTCTAATCCGAAGCGGCACAATGAAGCGGCGCAACTCATGTTTTAGTCCACCCTCAAACTTTTTGCACCTCCACTCCTCTGTCACTACAGGCGTATAAAACCGAGCCAAATACTCGAACCGCTCTATGTAAGCCTACACGGTCATAGTTCCCTGTTGGAGGGTAAGAAACTCTGCCTCCTGCTCGTGCCTCGCACTGTCGGGAAAGTACTTCTCCTGGAACCTCATCCTGAATATAGTCCATGTTACCTGCTCCTCACGGGTCTACATCAACTGCTGCATCCCCTGCCACCAGTACTCTGTATCTGCCACCAGGAGAAATGTGACAAACAACAGCCTCTGCTCATCCGTGCATTCCAGCACTCTACAGATCTTCTCACATTCCCGCATCTAGGCATCTGCCTCATCGGGAGTGGCCTTGCCAGAGAACTTGGCCGACCGGTGTTTCATCAAATCTTCCATAGATACTGGCCGGGTAGGTGCCACCACAACTCTGGGTGGCGCCGCTATGGGCTACATCGCGTCCACCATACGATGGATCGCCTGAGCTATGTCGTCAGCTCCAACAGTGTTCCTCCTCCTCCTGTTAGCCATAGCTTGTGCACGCCACATATTATAGCTGGTTCACACACAAACCCCAAATTAGGTTTTCATATCAAACAAAAAAAAATAAACTAATGACACAAACAATTAGCCACGCAAGCGTAACACGGTATGCTCACTCCCCATAGACCCCAAAAATCATTTTGAAAACCATTGCTCTGATACCAAATGTAACATCCTGTCAGGATATTACGGATTTATAAATAAATAAAAACAGCGCATTTAATAATACCTCATTTTCTCAGAACGCGGGAAAATTTAAAACTTTATTAAATGAGCGGATAAAGTTTATAACGTCCATTACAAAACCAAAATCACAATATTATCAAGTTACCCATCAGGGTTTACAAATGTTTTCAAAAACAATAGACAAACATAAGAGTTCCCCAAGTCGAACCCCTCTTCGCGACTAAGCTGCACTAGAGCCACCTACATCATCAACATTTGCTCCCGTGTACCGCGTACACGATCATCGTCACACACACGCAGATAGGGTGAGCTTAGCAGATAAATCATATATATACAATGCTATAAACATATATATCAATATGCATACATATCACAGCACTTAACTTAACTTTCCACATTGCCCTATATTTTTATTCCTGCAATCTGACCCTCGATCAGATTATTCGTGTTCTACATCGTCTAATGATTACTTCAAGGTGACTTACTGCCATACCTATCGGCCACAACCGATAGAGCACGTGCGAGAAAACATGCTACGGATCATACACCGCAACGCCAGGTAGAGTTCCCATATACGAACATAGTCCGTATCGTCCCAAGACTACCAAACTCGTCAGCCAACAACTGAGGAGGGCAATCTATCTGGACCCATCCGTACTGGCCACAACCAGCACACTCACACCGGCAACACTCGTCCACCCAAGCCACAACTCAAGGGTTCCTCGTGTTCATCTGCCATCCCGAGCCACAACTCAAGAGATGCTATTCTGAGCCACAACTCAAGGAACACCAGCAATCCCACCCTTAAAGCATCACTAGACACATTGTAGTTCACAAATTCATAATCAAAACTTAAAGCTGCAGCAGTATAAATCGTCTGGCGGGGGACACGTGCCGCCAAGCGCTGCCAGCTCCCAGACCGCCTGGCGGGTGTCGCGTACCGCCAGGCACACAACGCCTCAAATTATACAGACTTATTAGCTACCGCCTGGCGGTTCAGCCCCCCACCGCCGGGCGCCACCGCTTCATACCCTACCACTGTTCTCACTACCGCCTGGCGGGATACCTCTCACCGCTAGGCGCCTCCTGCTATTCAGACCCACTGTACCGTTGCTACCGCTTGGCGGGTTGAACCCCGCCGCCAGGCGTCATCTCAGAACCTCGTCACGTGCTGGTTTGTCTACAATCCACTCCTTTGTTATTCTCCATACTTGCATTTGTACTATCTGAAACACTCGTTTTTGATGAATATGTTAACCCCAAGACTAGTTATATCCATTCGAGTCCTCTCATCCTATCTTGCCTATGAGTTACACTAATTAAGGTTATTTATA
This sequence comes from Vigna unguiculata, assembly GCF_037176805.1. NCBI lineage: Eukaryota > Viridiplantae > Streptophyta > Magnoliopsida > Fabales > Fabaceae > Vigna > Vigna unguiculata. The sequence continues at coordinate 33,098,836 of NC_140801.1, forward strand.
AACTCCCCCCATCAAGCACATATCATCCATATACACATTATCCCCTAGTATGACCACAGCGTGATTAATCCTTCCATTATGCTCACATGAAGTCCCCCTCTATTTTTGGTACCCAATCTGACCAAAAAGCACTCACCTCACTACAGGTATTTTTCAGTCCTAAGACATATCTGTCAACATTCTCTTCTCATTGTCCACCCCATAATTGACCCCATCTTATTAGTCATACTTAAGTCTACACTCTCCTAATTTTCCAATTCATCTCGTAGTCAAATTTGTTCACACCCAATATTATTACCCCCACTGCACGAATTTCCACTCCTCCAGCCCAAACCAGTCCAACTAGACCTCCAGTCTGCCACTACTGTAACGATGCCGCCTGGCGGCAACTGATCTTCCGCTAGGCGATGTACCAGACCTAAGAGCCCTCCTGCTCTCTTTCGCCACTGCTAATACTCCCAACCACCACCTATCATCTATCTCAATGCAATTCCTCCTATTTTGACATAACAACTCCAATAATTTCAGTCCCCCCATCTCACTACCACCGTACCCCGCAAGGATCACACGACAATTTCATCCCAAGAGTAATCTGCTTTCATCTCCGTCACATTAAATCATTGTTTCATTCATTTCTACCTACAAATGCGTAAACTGCACATCATGTAATATCGAATTCCTCTATTGTTAATCACCAACAGCTTTCCCACCGATTAGATTTAACCCAGAATTCCAGAAAACCCCAAAACAGGAAAAATGGCCTCGCGCTGCCTGGCGGTTCAACCAGCCCCGCCAGGCGCTTCATCCGCAACCCAGAAATTCAGTGTAACTTCAAGCGTCGCCTGACAACCGGGAATGTGCCGCCAAGCGGTTCCCCTCCCAGAACCCCCCAAACTCGCATAAACAGATGAGCCGCCTGGCGGTGATTCATCACCCGCTAGGCGGTTTCTGGAAAATTTCCAGCAACGTAGAAATTCAAGCATACAACAGCAGATAGGCATTCCATTATCATACATCACATGTTATTATTCTTTTTAAAACAAAATCGCGGAGTCCAGCTCCCCTAACCTGGTTTTCCTTCGCTTAAGCTTGATGATCGAAATTCCTCCCTACGCCAATGGTTCCCTTAGCCTTCTCACAATTCAGTCCCCAAAATCCCCCTTCAATCTCACAAGCTCTCAGATTTTCGTGCTCTCTCCCTGGGTATGTTTTCCAGCTTGCAAAACCTTCACTATTAACCTAGTTTTACCTTTTAAAGTGTGCTTAAAACTTAACTAAATGCCCTAGAACGAAAATTAATTATTAGGTGGTGTTTTAATGTCATTCACCCACTCCTTAAGGCTATTTTCCAGCCACCCCTCAGTTGCCATACCACTAGGGTTTTCCTTTCCACCTTTTCATATTCAAATCAAATCCAAAACTTGTCAAAAATGAAGTTACCAAATCAATATCACACCATCATGCTAATTCATGTTTCATGCTTAACAAATCCAATCCAGACATCATATCGTACCAGAACATAATTTCATAGTTTAATTAATAAAACAGTAGCACAAAAGTTAGCATACATAGGACTCGAACCCAAGTCCTCACACACAATAAAGTACTCTCAACCACTTGAGCCAGTACTTTTCCACGTCATACCAACCATAATTTAATGTCATAATTATTTCCCCTCCCGCGTTTATTAATTAATTATTTAATTAATTAATTAAATTCTACGGGTCTTACAGAGGGTGTTCGACCCAAGCCGCTTACTTGTGGTAAGAGTGAGAAATCTTAAACGATGAAAAACATATATAGGATGTTCGACCCAGGCTGCTTACTTATGGTAAGGGTGGGGAACTTAAACGATTAAAAACATATATAGAGTGTGTTGGACCCAGCCACTTACTTGTGGTAAGGGTGGGGGAATCTTAAACGATTAAAAACATAAATAGGATGTTCGACCCAGGCCGCTTACTTATGGTAAGGGTGGGGAATCTTAAACGATTAAAACATGTATAACATCTTTGACCCAGGCCGCTTACTTGTGGGTTTCCGTCTCTTCCTTGGCTTTCCCCTTCTGAGTGGGGTCAGCCTTGATCTTCCTCCTCAGTCGTGAGTTTTCTTGCCTGAGTGCCTCCATCTCATCGACACTGCGCTTTCTCAGATCATCGAGCTCTTGTTGTATCTTGGTTTGGCCTTCCAAGATGGCGGCCAAGTCCGGGGTGAGGCTAGCAGGTGTTGTAGGACCTGCTTTGGGCTGTTTCGTGACTCCAGCTCGGCTATGGGTGGAAACCATCGCTGAGAGTGTGCGGGTTGATATGCAAGGTGTTACTTTGTGCCCCACAGTGGGTGCCAATTGTTCCTACAGACTCAATTCGCACAAATATCAGACACAAATATCACCTTACCTCAATTCGCAATCCCTCTATTAGGCTTCCTCCCGACTCGCATATGCTATCTGCTGGTACTTTGGCTTGGACCCGTGAGGGGTTACCTTTAATTGCTGGGGTCCATGCATATTTATAGATTATTAATTATGTTTGACTACGTCATGGGCTGGGCCATCGTTTGGGGCTGTAGGTGGGCCTGGTCCTAGGTCAGGCCCTTTGGTTCGATCATTGTTGGCTCTAGGGGTCTTGGTTGTAGTACCTTAAGTTTGGAATAGTTGACAAGTTCTCGTTCTATCTTCTTATGTAGGTGGCTTGGGCCGCTTACGCCTGCTTGCTTGATTCATCTGATATTTGTTCGCATGTTTTGCGAGAATTCATGTAGACGGATTTTATCGTGTAGTCGTATGAGACCGCCTAGGTGTGGTACACCAGTCCCACAGTCTTTGCCAGTGAAGATATAACGGCAAATGATGAAAAATGTAGGTGGTTTTTGTTAGGTCGCCTAGGTGAGGTACATAAAGTATGATTATTCTATTTTTTTTTTCTCTACTTTAGTTACTTTTGATTCTCCAAATATACCTTAAACTCTTAAACAGATCCTAAGCTAGGAAACCACGTTATATATATACTTCCCAAATGCTTTTCTCTTGCAAGGTCGGATTTGTGTGGCTATGTCAGGACCTATATATGCTTTCCTTATAATTCTACTTGTCAAAGAATTGTTTAATTCATACTAAAACTTCAAATGAAGTGTATATCAATACATATAAAAAAGGTTAATGCAATTCAAGAAGAAATATGTGTCATTGGTTTCACTTTCTTCCTTTAATTCAATTACCAAGTTTGGTTTTAGTCCTTGGAGAAAGCTAATTACATATACATTCTAATAAAAAAAAAGTTTTCTGCATACATAAAATTAGAACTTATAAGGCTAATCAAAGTTAATTAAGTACAATTATATAAATGCTTTGTGGTATATGAAGATCTCAAGTGATCATGGTTACCTTCAAGATAATGGCTGATGGTATACACTCAATAAATGTTGAAAATTTGGCTATCAAAACAAAAAAGCAATTATCGCAAATTCTAATTGCCGAAGCATTGGTCCTGAAACTTCAGCAGCAAAAGAAAACATTTGGAGTTTCTACTGAATTTTTGGTATACAATTTCTGCTGTGCCTTTAAAATATATTGATGTCTAATTATTTTGATACAGTTTCTGCTATGCTTTCATAATATATTAAAAACTTTTAAATATATCAATGTCAGTATATTTTGAAAGCCTAGCAAAGGAACACTAAAAGAAACCAGCAGAGAATGTGAACTGAGAAAAGAATACAACAATACGAATCATTGTCATTGACTATTGAGGTTTCTTTTTGTTGCGGTTTTCCTCGGTAATTGTTTGAAACTCTTTCTCACTGGCTGCAATTAGGCGTTTGACAATGTCATATGTAGTAAGCCTGATGCTGCAAACATAAACATGGACTGGATCAGGTAATTGATCATAACAATGTGCTTCATGTCACAACTAGAATAGAACTAAGATTCAGCAAAAGGAATTTCATGAGGTGCAGTGAGAAGATTGAAAACTTATTAAAAATAGAAGATCAGAAGTACCTGCTATTTGGTAGGTTTTTCAAAGCATTTGGCACAAATCCCCGATACAAGCCAATAACTCCATCCCTTGCCACAATACCTTCATCAATGAAATAATGAATTTAATAACAGTATAATGAACTTGCCTAACTAAAGATGGCATGTAATCCACGCATGAGGTAATGATAATACTGAAGAAGACTTTGACACGCATAACAATGGTGATTATTTTGATGCGGATAAGAAAAACTCATAAATATGGTTATTATAGTTATATATCTGTCATGTCAGTGACTATAGCATGCTAATGCTAAAAGGTAAATCCGAGAAGTCCTAACCTGAAATGGCATCTAATACAGTCTTATAAGGTGTGCCCTTCAATTGCATTTGTCTTCGTACTGTGTCCAAAGGATAGCATGTGAGTGTGGCAAGAGATGATGAAATAATAGCAGTGAGTAAAGAAGTTTCAGTTCTCTTCTGATATTTCTCTGGCAATGACTTCTTTAATCTATTGTCCATAGAAGGTCACAATAATTCAATGTCAATGTCTTGCCCATATCCAATGATCTTAAAGACAAAAAGATTACTAATGAACTCACAAATCAAAAACGCAGAAGTTCACTGCAATATATGGAGCAATTCCAATGAGAGAAGGCCCAAGGCCATAGTAAAAAGATGCAAATCCTTCCTCTCTTAGCATGCTCAAGGCAACCTAGAAAAACCACAACATGCTTCATTTACATAGGAAAATCTTGTGAAAATATTTCACATACAAGTTTATATACCTCTGACATTGTTCGATAACCAGGTTCAACAGCTAATCTTAACCTTAGGACATCTAACGGGTAAGTGATCTACATATAAGACATATACAACGTTAGATACATATATTGATAATTAAGAAGTTGTTCATAAGTGTTTAAACACAAGGTTTAATCCCTTGGATGAAACAAAACAAACATTGCAAAACCAGTTGCATATCATACAAGGTTGAGCATCGTAATTAACTACTTACAAAAGTTGATGTCATGCCAGCAAAAGCACCTGCTGCAAGTCTTCCCACAACAGAGAGCTCACCATCCTTTCCCTCGAATACTTTCTATGAATCCAAAGGTATAACTTAGACATCAACATGCAATAATTGGGGTTGTAAGAAATTCATGAAAGATAATTAACAGTTAACCTTGTAAATTTCATAAGCAAAAAGTTGGACAGCACTGTAAGGTATAACTCGAATCACCTGGAACATTAGAAGTAGAGACACTGAAACAAATGAAAAGACTAGCTAACAGAATAAGAAGATATACATACAGAAATACTAATTACCGATAAATTCGTTCCTAATTATAGAGACCTGGGGGAGATTGCCCTTCCAATAACCCTTGATTCCTTCTTCCTTCCCTATTACAGTTATAGCCTGTAAATCATGATAATGTAAGCCCCATCAAAAATTTCACTGGTATTATTTCAAATCATTCATACATCACATACACAATTTGAACATTTCCTTTCTAATAAAACAACTACATTTGAAAATTAGAGTTACAATGAAAAAGGAGAGAAGAAGACACGGAAAAATTTGAAATCGGATTATACCATTCTGTTCATATTTAACTGAGTTCCAGTAGTTTTGTAGTATCATAACCACAAGCCTATTCAATAAGATTTTTAAAACAATAAGAATCCTAAAATATTCCAATATCTACGATCATCATGCTTCTCGGAAACAACCTAAACAAACACCACAAATTAAACAACCATTGACCAAAACAAACAGATAGATCTCACTAAACATTTACAAAAGCACCAATCACAAAAGTCAGACTGTCACACTTTTCAATAATGGACTTCCACTAGTTGATAACAACACATAAAATATTTTATCAACAGTGGCCAAAGAATAAGCCAGCTACTCCACATTTTGTTGCTCTCAGAATAATCTTTTCACAAATTTGCTTCCCGTTTTCAAATTGCCTTTAGAAAATCTTTTTATGGTTTTGTGTTTCTACTAATAAAATACTCCCTGAACGAGACATGACCCCATTCTCCAAAGGTGATATGATACCGAAACTCATTAACAAGAGAAGCACTAATATAAAATTAAAACAAGGATTCATGGTGAACCAAACATATAATTTTAAATTATATCACAAATTCATGCTCCTCATAAAATTCAACAATAGTTACATAAATTAATATTAGTATATGTCTGTATGTATAAGTATAAATACATGTGTGTGTGCATAAACAGAACCAAACACGGAAAAAGTTGCGATTACTCAATACCTCAATGAAACCAATCGCTCTCTTGGCACTTTCTTGTCCAACTCGCACGCCGTGAGTCTGCAAAATGCGCAATGTTGAATTGACCGAACTTTCAGACACTAACTTATCCGCGAAAACGGCGATAGAAGAAAAAAAACGAAACGAATGCGCACCTGCATGAGAAGCTTAATGCGGTCGAGGGGGGCGGTGACGGATTTGGCGGCGGCGCCGGCGATAGCGCCAGCGAAGAACAGAGCGGCGTCTCTAGGCACCAATGCCCCGACCGCGAGCGGGTGCTGCAGAAGCTGAGCCGCCGTCGGCGAGAACTCCCTTTCGAATTTCCTTTCTGCCACTGACACGCTCGCGAAATTACAGCGTGTGCCACTTCCAGGTGCGAGGCGGAGGACGGCGACGCCGTCTCGGAGCGGAGAAACGACACCGTTGCTGGAGGATTTGAGGTCCGGGATTTTGCGCCACGTCAGGGTGGCTCTCTCCTTGGATTCTACCATGTCGGAAATTTGAAACGTTGTCAAGTGTCGGGAATGAGATGCAGGGAGGATAAGTTAGTTTGGTCCGAAGGGAGAGAGAAGTTGGAGCCAATTTAAAGTATGAACGAATGATTGAAGAAAGATATAAGCAAACACGTTTTTTCAATTGGTTTTCATTTTCGTGTTTTTTAATTTATACTATTTTTTTTAAGATATAGACATTGAATTTTATATAAATTTATAATTAATTATGATATTAAATAAATTTTAATCTAATAATTTTAATGTAGTTTTATTTTATTTAAAAGATAAAAGTGTATGTAAATATTATACAAATATTTTAATATTTTATTTAATATACATGAATTCATTGTTAAAATATAATTAAATAATATAATAATGTTGTTAAAAATTAAAATAGAATTAAATGTAAAAAAGTTTAAATTAAAAAAAAATAATAAAAAATAGAGTTAAAGATGTAAAATGATTATAAAAAATAAAATAAAATATGAATTTGAAAATTTATTAAAAAAATTTTCTTTATCTTTTCGATAATTTTTTGTAACCTTTTAGTATCCGAAATTATTAATTATAAACATATAAAGTTATCGATATAAAAATTTTAATTATCTAAACTTCTAAGTGAAATATTAGATTTAAATTTACATCTCTACAAAATCTTACAAATTTTAAAGTATTTATTTTATATTAAAGAGATATATCTTAAAAATTTTAAAAGATATTTTTTTTCTTCGTAAAAGTTATTATATGAATTTATTTTATTTTAATTAATAAAGTTAATTATTTTTTATTTCTATATAAAAACAATGAAATAAAAAATGATTAATTATACATTTATTTATATTCTTCTTATTTGTTTTGATATTAAGAATGGAATTATGCATAGAGATGGGTTGTTTTTGTTTGGATCAGAAAACAAGGATTGATATTACGTAAATAAGAGAAATAAAAAGAAAAAGTAAATATATAATAAGTGTAAATAAAATGAAAGTTTACATGTATTATTGATCGTTAAAATGAAATTAAATATAAAATATTATCCATTTGTAATAAAAAAACAAGAATTATAAATTAAAATTAAAAATTAATTAATTAAAAATTAATTATTTTATAAAATTGAAAATAATAATATTAAAACTTATTTAAAATTTAAAATTTAATATATTTAAATTTAATTGTAAATTATGTAAAAAAGTTTACCTACCAAATAAAAATAATTAATTAATTAAAAGATTCAGAACGAAAAATTAGGAGTGAGGATTAAATTAAAAGAAAATTTAATAGATACAAGTATAATAACTAGTTTGATTTTTATATCGTGATACTACATTTTATTCACTACCTAAACTATTTATATTCAGATAGTTTTATTTGTATTCTTAAAGTAGGACAAATTATCAAGGATAACTAAAAATTATAAAATAGCAAAAATTTAAAATAATTTAAATTAAATTACATTGATATACTTTATTTCAATTTATGTCTACCTCATTTGATAGGAATGAAGTGAATGTCTGGTTTGAAATTAGTATTTTAATATTAATATATTAATGTGTGGATTTATATATAGAATCGAATGGTGTGCGTGGAAAATTAATTGTAAAATGAATATTGAAGAAGCGCGTGATTAATTATAACTTTAAAATCATCAATTCATGTAATTATTTCAAGCATTTATTTCAAATCAAAGTCCATTTTGATAAAATTGCATTGATTGCTATAATTATTTATCCTTTATGATTATTATTGATTTTATTAATTAAACCAAGTTAGTTTAAAATTTATATTAAAAACTTCTTTAATATTTTCCTTTTTATCTAATTTATTCACTTAATACCGGAAATACATCTGTCACTTGCATGTATGTCGATTTCTTTTTATTCTAGTAAAAATTGATTAAACTATAATTGTTTTTTAAATAATTGTAAAAATAAATAATTATATAAATTAAAAAAATGTATTAGAAGGATAAAATAGTAAAATAGTTATATTAGTTTATAAAATAATTAAATTTAGATGACAGTTATTTAGTAAACTTAGAAATGTAATTATTTTAGTTTAAAATAACTATTACTTAAAGGGTAAAATTGAAAAAAAAAATAATCTCCTTTGAATTCAGATATAGATAAAACTTGAAAAGAAAATAATACCTCGTTTGAAATACATGATAAACTTGTCGATCGGTCCCTTACTTACTATTGAGAAAAGGTAAACATGAAGAGTTGTCACTTTTTTTTATTACACTACATTGTTTTAATATGTGGTAGTTAAGGGTGTACATGGATTGTATTTTTTTAATATTCAGTCTAGATCTAATCTAAATCCAATAAAATGAATTGGATCTATAATACAAATCTGGTCAATCTAATTAAAATAGATTTATTTAAATGTTATAACAGGTACAACTCAATATTTCATAACCAAAAGGAGAGTGGATTGGTTGTTTTTTTAAAAAATTACTGATTTTAGATTTCAAGAAAACAGTTTTCAAAACTTTTGAATCAGTTAATAAGATTTATGTGATGTTTAGAATTTGGAACCTTTACACATATGAAACAATTAATCAAGCATAAGGAAAGAAAGAGTAAAATAAAACCAATTTATAATAATTCGATTATTCAAGAATCTACATCCAATTTCTAGCGAACTTAGTTAGAGAATCATTATATCAAATACAGTTTACAAGATCAATAGATCACCTAATCAATCCTAAACTCTAAGATATAAAATCTTGATAATCCTATCAAGAAAAATACACTAATGAAAAGATACACACATTTGCATAGACCCAATCACCTACACAATGATTACAATACATTAAAACTGAAGTTACACAAAGTAAAATGGAATAAAAACACCTGGTAGATTTTACAAATTCACCCTATGTCAAGCCAAGATGCATTAGAATCAACATAATCTTGATCAATTTTGAGGTTTTCCAGTAAAAATGTAAAGAATGCTCCAAGAAATCTTTAATCATTTTCAGAATCTTTGTTGAATTGAATTATTACTATTTTGAAATCAGAACTTTAGTTTTTAAAGTGAAAACTAATTTTTGAGAAATTTAATCGATTAAATTAATGAGCTAATAGATTAAGTTTTGATTTCTAGGCAAACTAAATCTTTATATAATAATCGATTATATTAGTACTATAATCTATTAATTCACATAACAAAATATTTTCTCAATTAACACAATATTAATTGATTATTATTTTTTTAGTTAAGTGAGATATCACTTTAAAATACATTCATTTCTCACCAATTTTATTCATGAACTATTAATTTGTGATTATGTTGATTTTAATAGCATTTCAACTTGGTTTTACATATTTTCTAGACACTACTTCTAGCCTCATACTCTAGCACACACCTTAATTATCAAAAAGGCAACAATCAACAACTTTTCTCCCTCTTTGGGCATTAGCAAAAAATAGGAAAACATAATGTAGTTATCATATGACAAAGGGTAATATCATTGCAGGATATATGATAATATCAAAGATTGTTTTAAGCATTTTATAATTTAGGGTAGAATCGCTTTAATATATTATTTTGAGAATACAATTTCTATTTTACAAGGCTAGAAACCTATTTCAGGAAGTATAATAATAACACCTAGATAACCAAATTCCTATGATTTAGGGATACCCATCATACACTATAATTATAATATGCTAAATAAGGAAATAATAAAACACAAATTCTGAGAAAATTAATACAGGTAATAAAACAGATTCTAACAAAGCATAACCTAGGCATCATGCAACAATTAAAACAAAATGACAGAAATATAAATGTGCATGCTTATAGAGCAATATAAACAAAAAAGATAATTATAAGTAGTGTTTCAAAGAAAGAAAAAAAAATAACCTTCAAACATGTCCTCTTCTTGAGTGGGATCTTCCTCCTCATCATCATTATCATCCTCATTCACTTCATCTCCTGTATCCTCATGTTGATCATCAACATAATCTTCCTCCACATCATCATTAACATTCTCAATCACTTCATCCCCAATATCAGTATCAAAATTTTGTTGAGCAGGTGCCTTTACCTCTTCATTGTTTGAAGCATGAGTATCCTACTTTTCCTTAATATTCATATTTTGCATTAGTTTTTCCATTTTCTTATCTAGTTTGTTAAATCTAGCCACGTTAGTTTGATGATTAGCCGTAAGTGTATCAAGTTGTCTAAGCACACACCTCTAAAAAATAGTTTTTGGTTTAACTCTAAATATTAGTTGAGCTTAACAAACATCCACATTGATGGGATCAATTTCTTTTGCTATCTTAGGAGGGTCATCTTTAAAGGCCATTCCTTATCAAATAGAAAAATTCCCATGTGGTGCAACACATTGTCTTCAATTTTGTTTGTGGAATCGAGGTCCATGGATACTTCTTTTATTAAATCAACCTTATACTATTCAAAGGCCTTTGAAAGAAAAATGTCATATAGGAGTGGATACATGGGAAGTCAAATGGCTTTTAGAATGGAGTCACAGATAAGCTCAACCGAGCCAGTTTGAATTTTAGCTTTAAGCGTAAACATAAGATATATTTCTCTTTTAGTCAATTGGGCATGATTACTCCGCTTAGGAGCTAAAATCCATCCTATAATGAAAGCCATAACCCTATCATCTCTTTTCATTTCTACAGCTTTAAACAAAGTACAATTTTCAATAGAGTTGTCAAAATGGGTCACTCGGGCCGGGTTACCACGGGTTGTCCACATAGTGTGCTAACCCAACCCGACTCACTTATTAGCAAGCCAAAAATTTTGAATTTGGCCCAGTCCACTATGGGTTGGTAGGTTAAACGGGTTGACTCACTGACTCACTTAATTAAAAAAAATGCAATTCCTTTTTCTTTAGTCTCAAAAGAACTAAATTATAATTGTGACTGTAATTATAATTGTGATTATAAAAGATAGTGATTGTGCAACTTACAAATACTAAGCCTAGTTAACGTAGAAAAAACTGGTGATAATGAACCTATCAAATTGTTCCCTTTTAAGCCCTTGTCATTTACAAAATGCTTATACTCATAGATACAACTCAAGTCTTTACATAGGAAATTTGGAATAAACCCAATGCTAAAGGAACATTAGTGAGAAAACAAAGTCAATGATAAAAGAAGAAAGACACATTCTAGAAATTACTATCAAACAATGCTTAAAAGCCAACAAAATTCACAAATTCCTTTAAACCAATATGTATGGCTTCTTCCTTATCATAATATCTCTTCAAAACATATGTAATGGAGATATCTTCCAAAAAAAAAAGCATACAAATTTGGTCCCTGCATTTGTTTGTAACAAATGCCTTAGAAAAAGACCACAACTGCATAAAAGAAAACTAGTTAAAACTTAACAAAATAATAAGTAAATTTGTTAATAATAATAATAATTAAAGTAAGACAAACATCTTAGATGGATTAAGAGTCATATTATTGATTGTTCTGAGATGATGAACCAACTCCGCTTGTAGAGCCAACTACTCTAGATGTTACTTCAACTCTTCCCATTGTATTACCATTAAATTCTAAAATTAATTAAAACACTATATTATTAATATACAAAACAACATAATTGCAAAATAATTTCTCAAAAATATAAACCAAACTCTTACATGTGAAAATATTCTCAAAAAGCTCAAACTCTTCATTAACATTAGGCTTAAATATACATTTGGTCCCTATTTTTGTTGATTTTATTCAATTTGGTCCCTATTTTCGTTTTATGTTCTATTAGGTTCTCATTTTCGTCAAATTATAGTCAATTTGATCCTTTTCACTAACGGTATTTAAATAGTTAAAGTTTTTGAACAGTACATGCCACGTGTCAGCTCCTGGTTTTTTCGACTTTTTTTATTTTAATTTTTGATTTTTTTTGATTTTTTTTAAATTTTTTTAATTTCAAAAAAAGTGTCCACGTGTCAAGTCACAATTGTGCCACGTGTCAATGCTAGTGTCATGTGTTAGTTTGTAGATGTATTATTTATTTTTGTTCAATTTAGTCCCGATATTCGTTATTTTTGTTCAATTTAGTCCCTATATTTGCTATTTTTGTTTAATTTAATTCCAAATTTTGTTAACATAAAACCATTTAATTTTTAAAATTAACATTATTATTAGTTATTTTTTAAATTTAATTATAAATTATAATATTTAATTATTAATTGAATGTAATTCTTAGATTCAATTGTTAAATAGAATATAATTATTTAAATATTATTAAAATATAATTATTAAAACTTTAAAAATATATATTAACATTTGTAAAATTCACATTTAAATTTAAAATATTTAATATTTTTATTGCATTTTAGATATTAAAATCTAAAATATTTTATATATAAATGTTAATTTTACAAATATTAGTTTATTTTTTTAAAATATTTTGAATATTTAAAATATTTTTATATATCAATTTTAAAAATATTTTAGAATATAAATATTAGGAAAAAAAATTGTAATTATATTCTTATAATATTTTAAATAATTATATTCTGTTTAACAATTAAATATGAGAATTTATTCAATTTATAATTAAATTTAATAATTTATAATTGAATTTAAAAAATAATAAATTCAAAGGTCAATTTTAGAAAAGATATTAATATAATTTTTATAAAAGATATTAAATTTAGTTTCAATTTGAAAGGGACAAAATTGATTTATTTGAACAAAAATGGGGACTAAATTGAAAAAAAAAAAGAATGAATATAGGGACTAAATTGAACAAAAAAGAATAATACTACCACAAACTGACACGTGGCACTAGCATTGACACGTGGCATAACTGTGACTTGACATGTGGACCATTTTTTTGAAATTAAAAAAAAATTTTAAAAAATTTTTAAAAAAATTTTTAAAAAAATTAAAAAAAATCAAAAAAACCAGGAGCTGACACGTGGCATGTACTCTTCAAAAACATTAACTATTTAAACACCGTTATTGAAAAGGACCAAATTGACCACAATTTAACGAAAATGAGGACCTAATTGAACATAAAACAAAAATAGGGACCAAATTGAATAAAATCAACAAAAATAGGGACCAAATGTATATTTAAGCCTTAACATTAATACCATCAAATTAAGTTATAGTGGTCCTTAACCAATTTTGAGCATAGATAAGCGCCTCAGCCATTGGTGGATTTAAAGAGCTTCTAAAAGCATCCAATATCCTACCTCCAATGCTAAATGCACTTTTAGAGACAATTGTGGAAATTGGGATGGCTAATACATCTCTAACCATTTTTGCTAGAATGGAAAACTGTGAAGAATTTATTTTCCTCCAAACAAAAAAATCAAGATGCTCATCACCATCAACAACAAATTCATTTAAATACCTTTATAACTCATTTTTTTTGTCTATTGTGTCTTTTTCTCTCAAATGCTTCTTAAAAGGATCAACCCTTACCAAATATTCAGGAATTTCAGCAATGGTTGATGCATCACATTAATGTTCAGGTGGTTGCTCATGTCTATGTTGTTCATCATGAACTAATTTGTAACAAAGATACATTTTTTTTCAAGCTGTCTTTTACACAATTACTTAACTCTACAACTTTTTTAGCATCATGTTTGACCATTTATTGAAAATTCCAAATGAAATACTCATGTAACAAGGATAAAAAATGACACCAAAATACAATAAGTGATTGATGTTATCAACATAACCCCTATACTTGTGATATTTTAGCCTCATATCACAACCAGTAGGTGCTAATATACTATTCAAATTCATAGTTGTCTTGTCAAGTGCAAAACGAATAGTAGCCATTTGGTGAAAAGCAATGTGTATACTCATATGCAATGATGTAGAAAACAATTTAGTGGCTTTATAGAAAATTGTTAGAAACTTCACAAAATATTGGCCATGTTTCCAATCACTAGTAGTTGGAGGACCTTCATAACCAAAAGACCTATATAGCTAGAGTCTTCATTGTCAAGCTTTTCATAGGCAACTTGAAACTTTGTTGTTGCTTCTTACATCAAATATGTTGAATTCCACCTTATGGGAACATCAAGACACATTGGTTTTTTGCAATCAATTTTTGAAAATTCAATGCACTCTCTAAACTTAGCCAATCTTTGTGGTGAAAACCTTACAAATCTAACTCCATTCCAAATACTTGTAATTGAATTTTGTAACTCTTTTAAGCCATCACCCACAACTAAGTTTAGTATATGAGCACAACACCTCATATGAAAAAATTGTCCATCCATTAATAATCCACCCATATTCTTCAATCCTTTTTTTAAATTTGTAACAACCATATTAGATGATGCCTTATCAACAGAGTGTGGACACGTTCCTAACTCCCCATTCCCTTAAAACTTCTTCAACTTTCCTTCCCATTGTTTCCCCTTTATGATTAGGTATGATTGAAAAACTGATTATCCATTTTTGATATCTCCAATCATTGTCTATGAAATGTGTAG
Source organism: Vigna unguiculata (assembly GCF_037176805.1). NCBI lineage: Eukaryota > Viridiplantae > Streptophyta > Magnoliopsida > Fabales > Fabaceae > Vigna > Vigna unguiculata. Next base: position 33,114,035 of record NC_140801.1, read on the forward strand.
TGAGCATTAGGTAGCTTAAGTTTTGAATTGATGTCCAATAATCGATAGTTAGTGCTACTTTAACAATTTGACTTAAAAAAGACCTTCAACCTAACTTTTTCTTCCATATATAGCTAAAAACAATCTCTAACTCCGACCCAACCAACACTACCTCCCCATCTTGATACCAAAAAAGAGGTATCCTATATCTCCTACCATAAACACTTCATAAGGGGGCATTCCAATACTAGCGTGATGATTGTTATTATATGTGAATTCTTCCAAGGGTAAAATAACATCCCAACTACCTCGATGATCTAACACATTTGTCCTTAGCAAATACTCAAGAGATTGAATATTCCTTTAGAATACTTATTCGTTTGACAATGATAGGAAGAAATCATCCTCAACCGACTCCCCAATAGATTTTATAACATCTTCCAAAACTAAGAAGGGAACCTAGGATCCCTGTCTGATATGATACTTGATGGCACCCCATGTAGCTTAACTACCTCTCTAATAGATAGTAGTGTTAGGTTGAACTTAGGCATCCTAAGATTTATTGGCATGAAAAGAACATTCTTTTTCAATCTTTCCATAATAACTCAATTTACATTAGTGCCTCTCATTGTAAGTACAAAATGGGTAACAAAATCCATTGAAATGCTATCCCATTTTCAATCAGGAGCCCCAAGCTACTGTAACATACCACCCAACCTCTAATGCTCCACGTTAGCTTTTTGACATGTCAAACACATTGCCACAAATTGAGCCACATCTCTCTTTATCCTTGGTCATGTTGGTCTGCATACTAAGTGTACTCTTGCACCCTTCGCCAACACCAACCTTTTTAAGTCCTTATAACTAGGTATACACACTTTTCCATTGAATCTAAAATCTTCATCTACTCGTAACATGAAATCCTTGGCTTCCACACTTGTTCTCTTTAACTTGCTCAAGAAAAACACTAGATATAGTCAGATGACCACATCTAATGTTATCCACCCCAAACATCGCCTGTAACCTCACATCTATGAATTTCCCTACTAACCCCAACTCTTTAATCATCAAAGAAGACATATGCACTATTTTCCTACTTATTGCATCTACCACCACATTGGCTTTACCTGGATGATACATCAACTTAAAATCACAATCCTCTAGGAATTCTATCCATCATCTTTGCGTCATGTTCAACTCTTTTTTAACAAACAAATATTTTAGGCTCTAGTGATCACCAAACACTTGAAACTATTCTCTGTACAGATAATGTCTTCAAGTCTGTAAGGAAAATACCATAGTTGCCAACTCCAGTCATGAGTAGGATAAATACTTAGAGCATAGGCTACCACTCTCTTCCCTTGCATGAGCATGCATCCCAACCCCTGATGGGAGGTGTCATAATAAACCTCAAAAGGTTTAGTTATGTTAGGGATCACCAAAACTGGAGCACTTGTCAACCCTATCTTAAGCTCTTGAAAACTTTTCTCACATCTATTTGTCAAAACAAATGGTTTATCTTTATGGGTTAACTATGTCACGAGTGCTACTATCTTGGGGAGTCCTTCTATTGATCTTCTATAGTAACCAACTAAACCCTTAAAACTTCTTATCTCTAAAACATTCTTAAGACACTCCCAATATAGCATTGCCTCTACTTTGGCCAAATCCAATAATATCACATGAGTTGATATCAGATCGCTAGTGCAAAACAGGCTTTTTAGGTTTGCCATTTTGGGCATTTTTTGTCTATTTTCAAACTTAAAATTGGTAGTCTAAACCTTAAAACCAGACCTAAGCAAAACCTAATCAAAACCTAATTTACATGGTGGAGGAGATAACTTGCCCATTGATGTGTTATTTCGGCCATGTCCTCCTTTGATATATGTCACAAACCATTGAATACAAATACATCACGTAATACTTATATTCCCATGAATTTAAGAATTGATATTAAACAACTTGTGCAAGAAATAATGAATTTAAGAATTAAATGATATATCACCTTAGGATATATATTTAGGAATGATCACTATTAATTGTCAATGGGGACCTACAATGAAGGAGAAATGTTTAGTTGAATAATTACCATAACTTTGAAAAAAAAAGTTATAGTTGGTAAGACTAACCCATCAATGTATGGAGCCAAGTAAACATGTCTTTGAGAGGTGGACATCCATGTTCGCATAGATTTTTGTATGTTAACCTTTATGTTGTCAAATTTTTGCATATACACGTGAGGGACTTTACTTCACACTCATTGTGTCTATATACCTAAAACAAATAATTATAAATTAAATGTCGTAAAATTTAAACAATAAATATAGAAGAAACATTACTACTTACATTGTTGCAGCATGGAGGCAAATCATTATTATAACCTAAGATTTCACAATTAAAATTTTATTCACAGGGATTATATAACTTGTGTTGAGTAGTAAAGGCCATGATTCTCTCAATACCACTTCTCTGATGCAAACCAAGCATATGTAACTAGCCAAATCTTTGTTAAGGGTTTGTGTTTGTTATCCTTTTCATGAATTACCACTTCCAATTTAAATTTAGAGTTAACTCATTAGTTTCTAAAATAGACTATTTTCTATTTATATATTTTTCCAACTTCTATTAATTCATATAAAAACCTGCCATCAACCCCAATTAAAAATAGATATGCAAACCCTCAAGAAAAAAACATAAAAAATACATTCTATTATACATTTTCAACAGAAATAAATGATAAAATGAATACAATATCATTTATATCATGGTATATATATAGGCTAAAAAATGAAAACTAAAAAGAAATGGATGATATTTTGAAAGTGGAAATTATCATGAAAAGGTATTGAATTTGGATCTAGGAAAAGAAAAAAGAAAAATGTTTATTTATAAATAGATTGGTGGGGAAGAAAAGGAGACAATAGGAAGGTTAAAGAGTGGTGTCTTCTTGGGTTTAGTCCACTACCTTTTCCTTTTCTTTTGCCTTCTTATTAACCATTTTGATCTTAACTTGGTAAAAGTTTCAGCCTTGAAATAACAAAAGAACTTGTTTTCCTTCCTTGAATTCTCTCCTTTGAATCTTCCTTTCATGATACTTTTCTCATTACTTTTATAGAGTTTGGAAGATTCGTAAGCCCGCAATCTCAGATGCTCTAGTTCATGCGTTGCAAAATATATTTCTTTTCAAGAACTTGATCATTGTCATAAAGTCAAACCTTTGAATTGATGCGGCTTGAACCCATTTTGACACATAATTTACAACTACTAGAATATATTCATAAGTGTTTGACATTGGTAGTAGACCAACAAAATATGTTCCCTAACAATCAAAGATGTCAACTTCTAACATGTATTGTAAAGGCAACTCATGTCTTTTTGTGATTCCAATAGTCCTTTGGCATTTATCACATCTCTTACAATGTTCATAAGCATCCTTGAAAATGATGGGCCAATAAAATTCAGATTGCAACACCTTAGTCGTTGTTCTTTCTAGTTGTAGTTCCCTCCATATGGTGAATTATGACAATGCCATAGCACATGTTTGATTTCATCACCAAATAAGCACCATTTTATTAATCCATTTACACCAATCTTGAAAAGATAAGGATCATCCCAAACATATTGCTTGGCATCCATAAATAGCTTCTTTTTTTGCTGCCAATTATACTATTATGGAATCACATCAACTACTTTGAAATTGGTCAGATAAGAAAACCAAGGCCTTTCTTTTATAGACAAAAACTTCACATTAGGGAAACTTTGCAAAATCTCTCCTTCCTTACTTGTGATTGCATAGATGATAATTTGGATAAGTGATCAACTACCAAATTTTTGCTTCCTTTATTGTGTTTGATCACTAAGTCAAATTATTGCAATAAGAGTATCCATCTGATCGGCTTGCCCTTTGAATTTGGCTTAGTTAGCAAGTACTTGATTGCAACATGATCAATAAACACTGTAATAGTTGAGCCAATGAGATATGCTCAAAAGTTTTCTAGACCATAGACAATGGCTAGAAGTTCTTTCTCAATGGTGGCATAAATATCTCCACCCTGTCATTATTCTAAAAGGAATGAGTTCATTGTTTTTGTTTTCAATCACAATAATTCCTTTTTTTTAGGCACAACATGCACAAGGTTGACCCAATCACTATTTGATATTGGATATATCATTTCAGCCTCAAGCAACTTTGTCACTTCCTTCCTTACTACTTCCTTCATTGTTGGGTTGAGAGGCCTTTGAGGTTGAGCTACAAGTCTATACTCATTCTTCATGAAAATCTTATGCATACAATAGGATGGACAAATACCTTTCAAATAAAACAAGGTCCAGCATATTGCACTTTTGTTGCCTTTCAAAAGTTCAACCAGCCTTGATTCTTCATCATCTGTCAAGAAACTATTGAGAATCACAGGTTGTTTACCATCCTATTCATGAAAAACATATTTTAGATGTGATGGTACCTACTTTAACTCTAATTGTTGTTGCTTTTGTGCTCTATTTTTGGAGTTGAGCACTAGTTTTGGAGCTGTAACAGAGGAAATTTATTTGGCAAGATTTAGATCTTCTAAACAATTTTTGATGGCCTCCTCCTCTCTATTAATCCACCTTTCAAGTTGATTTGTCAAAACCTTCTCTAAGGGGTCTGATGTTAGAGCTTTCTCTTTGATCTCACAACATACCTTATCAAGTGTATCCATTATTGATGAAGGATTGACCACAACCAAGGATGGAGGCAAATGCTTAAGAAGACTAAGTATGTTTAGAAAGGAAGTTCACTAATCCTTCATCCCTTTCATTTGACTTTGCTATTTTTGATTCCCAAAGTTGACTTAGTTGAATCAACTTTAGTTGACTTATTGACCTTTGACTAGGTTTGACTTGTTAACTATAGTTGACTTGACTTAAGCAAACATGCTAATCTATGTTTATTTGCTTTGTAGGTTAATTAGGAGTAAGAAAGCAATGCTAGGTGGCACATGGTGATTAGGGAGCATAAATGATGTGGAGGAGAGAGTAAAGCAAAGACATAAAGCATAAAGTAAAAGGCATGAAGCAAGTGTACCTATGTACCTTTGGTCTCCTTTGTTTTTAGCACACTTTGGCCACTTTTTGGAGACATATGAGACACATTCTTTGTCTCCTTTTGTGCTAGAACGAAATTAGCCTTCCACACACCATAGTTAGCTCTTTTGTCTCTCATTTTTGTAACCTCATTTGACCTAGTTTCTAGAAGCTAAGGTTAGGTTTTTGTAGAGACATCCTTAGGTATCTTTTATTTTCTTAGAGGCCCCTAAACTCTTCTATATAAGGGGTGCTCCTAGACATGTAAAAGGGTTGAACATTTTGAAGTAAAAACACTCTTGTGTCTCAACCATTTGTGAGAGTTTCCTCCCTAGGGAGTGAATACTTTTAAGCCTTATCTTGCATAGCAAGTGGCGGCACACATCCACTCATCTTCAAGGTTTCCATGGCTTCTAGCCTAGCCTTGGAGTGACGTGCTTCTCACATTTTTACCATTTCTTTCATTTCCATTTTATGTTTTCTTCTTCCTTTAATTGTTCTTGGTTTTCTATGGTTTATGTGCTTTCCATTTCCTTTTTGTTTGAATCAATCCATCATCTTCTTCTCTTGAGCTTTGTGAAAGGAACCTTCACATCTAGATAGCTTGCTATCTTAATGTCCAGTGGGGATTTCACTTAGCTTTCTTAATCAACTCACACCATATTCAAAAATCTAAAAAGGAACAAGATAATCCTTCATCATTTGGTATCTAGAGCTTTGGTTGTCCTTGAATATGGTGATTTTATGTTCTAACCTTGTCTTGTGTAGCTATCTTTGAATGGTCCACATAAAAACAATGGTGGCAAAAACTGTTCACGATTTTAAAAGATTAAACTGCACCTGCTCAGTGGTCCAAAAATTACGTTCTTGATGTCCAAAGAAAGCTCTGTTTGTCTAGTTTTTAAAAAAAAAGAACCAATGCATTTGGAGTTCTGTGGAGAGAGTTATGATTGAAATAGTGAGCAAAGGTCAGAGCTGCAGAGATCACCGCGAATCAACATTTTTCAGGTTATGTTGGGCAGTTTGGGCTACTGTTTTTGTTACTCTTCTTACTCCTAAATGTTGTTGGATAACATGTCTTTGTGTGCTTAATCATTGACCTTCATTTCCAAAAGTTTAAATGCATGATAGCTACATGTTTGAGTGTTTAAATGTGCCTAACTTTTGCTTGAGTCATATGTCATATGTTAGCTTGAAGTTTTCTTATTCTTGTTTTTCCAAGTATTTGAATCTTGCTTTCACTTTATGTCTTGCTTGATGTATGATCCATGAAATTGATTTTGACCTAAAACTTGAGGAACTAAATGTTCAAGCCACCTAAAACTCTTTCTCACCATTTTATGAAACTAGTTGTGAAAAGAAGAAAATTTTTGCACCAAATATTGTCTAAAAACCGAGAGCAATCTTGCTCATTGGTGAACTAAAAGTGTGTTTTTCAGTAAGTGTTATGCTACTAGTTTCATGCTTGAGAAGTGGGTGATATTGGCAAATTAGTTCCATGCTTTAACTTGGTTATGATCTTTCTTGGTGTATGCATGATTTAAGACTTGAAGATGCTTGTCAAGTGCTTTCCATAGAGTCTTTAAAATGTGCTTTTCTTGTTTTAGTCTTGTTAAAAGTTTTGTCTCAAACTTTTCTTCTTTAGAGTTTAGCTTTCCTTGTTTTTGTGCTTTTCTTGCTTGTCACTAGGTGTTCTTTGTTTTGTCTTAGTAGTTTTCTTTTCTTGAAACTCTTGGGATGTTGTGGCCGAATCACTTGTCTTGCATTTGAAAGGTTTTGAACAAGTTTTTAAAAGTGTTTGCTTCACTCCTTTGGTGGATTTTGAGAGCTAGCCTTGCCTTGTTACTTTGGGAGAGTGATCTAAACACTTGGGTTACATTGTGGGTTGGATTTGGTCTCGGTTTTCATGTTGTCTAACCCCTAATTCATTTATTTTGTCTTGGCTTTGAGTGTTTTGTTGTAGGAATCATGGCAACTTCATCAAATGTACCTACTCCAAACAAAAACAATACATTGATGAGATTGCTTCGGGATTTAGAGTTGTCTAGGAAGGAGTCCTTTGAACAATTGAGAAAGGACAATGAGAAAAATGACCTAAGAATCCAAGAGCACATTCAAAGGCTTGAAGCTAAAGAGCAAGAAAGAGAGGCTAGGAAAAGAGGGCATTTTAGGCGCAACCCATCACAAGAGAAGCAAACTCCAAAGATTCCTAAGTTCAAAGGAGAAAATGACCCAAACATCTACATTGAGTGGGAACAAAAAGTGGACCAAATTTTTACCATTCATGTAGTTAGTGATCAAAAGCAAGTAGATTTGGTAGTCTTAGAGTTTGAGGATTATGCCATGACTTGGTGGCAACAATTATGTATGGACAATATTAACAAAGAGTCACTCGCGACTTCTTGGAGGGAAATTTAAAATTTGATGCGCGCTAGATTCGTTCCTTCCTATTATAGGAGGGAGACTCTTTTGAAGCTCCAAAGGCTTCAACAAGGGTCCATGTGTGTAGATGAATATTACAAGTTAATGGAGTCCATGCTTCTAAAAGTAGGACTCCAATTTGAAAGTGAAGAGGAAAATGTAACTAGATTTGTGAGTGGGTTAAGGAGGGACATACAAGATTTAGTAGAGTTATATGAGTACTCCTTTCTTGACAAAGTTTTACATTTGGCCATCAAAGTTGAAACTCAATTGCAAAAGAAAAAAGAGGCCAAGAGGAGTGGTTCATACAATGACTACTATTCTAGTACTTGGAAAGGTAAAGAAAGAAAACATGATAAATCACCACCCAAGAGTTCCCAAGGCCCACCTCCTAGGACTAATTCGTCTAGGCCTTCTAATGAAACTCCTAATTCTTCTCAAGGTACAAAGACAAGTTCTATAAAATGTTTTAAGTGTTTGGAATATGGACACATAGCTTCAAATTGTCCTACGAAAAGAACCATGGCTTTAAACCTTAGAAGAGAATTAGAGAGTGAACATTCTTCTCCCCCTTCCCCCAAAAGTACTTCTTCCCACACTTCTTCTCCAAGTGAAAAGATTAAACCCCTTGAAGGTGGATTGTTAATGATAAGGAACCAACTAAGACAAGTTTCCAAGGAACTTGACCCTTCTCAAAGACAAAACATTTTTCATTCAAGGTGCCATATCAATGACAAACTATGTCCCCTCATCATAGATAATCGAAGTTGTGTAAATGTGGTTAGCACAAGGGTTGTGGACAAGTTTGGCTTGAAAACTATCCCTCATGGCAAGCCTTACAAACTATCATGGCTTAAGGAAGAAGACATTAAAGTAACTCAATAAGTCCTCATTAACTTTTCAATAGGAAATTTTAAAGATGAGGTGTTATGTGATGTTGTGCCTATGGAAGCAACTCATATTTTGCTAGGTAGGCCATGGCAATTTGATAAAAAAGTCTTTTATGATGGCCATGCTAACACCTATGCTTTCTCCTTCCAAGGCAAGAAGTTCACACTCCTACCTCTCTCACCCAATCAAGCAAATGAGGACCAAAATAAAGTGAAAGATAAGAGAAAAGATGAAAAAGAAAAAGAGCAAGTTACCTCCAAAGTGTTACTTGACTCCAAAAAAAGATTTCCAAAGCAAGATGGACATCACCATTCTTCCTTCTCTTCCAAGGCTCAAAAGGAAGACCCAATGCCCAAGCATGAGAGGAAGAATGGTCTAGAAAATAGAGATGGCCTAACCAAAGCTAGGGGTAATACCCTTAGAAAGGATGGAACAAGAGCTCATAAAAGGGAGGCGCAAATCCTCCCCCAAATCAAGTCAAGCTCCATCTACAAAGGCTTAAAGAATTTGTGGTCAAATTCTCTCCAAGGAGGGGAGGATGATGAAGGATTGACCCCAACCAAGGATGGAGGCAAATGCTTAAGAAGACTAAGCATGTTTAGAAAGGAAGTTCACTAATCCTTCATCCCTTTCATTTGACTTTGCTATTTTTGATTCCCAAAGTTGACTTAGTTGAATCAACTTTAGTTGACTTATTGACCTTTGACTAGGTTTGACTTGTTAACTATAGTTGACTTGACTTAAGCCAACATGCTAATCTATGTTTATTTGCTTTGTAGGTTAATTAGGAGTAAGAAAGCAATGCTAGGTGGCACATGGTGATTGGGGAGCATAAATGATGTGGAGGAGAGAGTAAAGCAAAGACATAAAGCATAAAGTAAAAGGCATGAAGCAAGTGTACCTATGTAACTTTGGTCTCCTTTGTTTTTAGCACACTTTGGCCACTTTTTTGGAGACATATGAGACACATTCTTTGTCTCCTTTTGTGCTAAAACGAAATTAGCCTTGCACACACCATAGTTAGCTCTTTTGTCTCTCATTTTTGTAACCTTATTTGACCTAGTTTCTAGAAGCTAAGGTTAGGTTTTTGTAGAGACATCCTTAGGTATCTTTTATTTTCTTAGAGGCCCCTAAACTCTTCTATATAAGGGGTGCTCCTAGACATGTAAAAGGGTTGAACATTTTGAAGTAAAAACACTTTTGTGTCTCAACCATTTGTGAGAGTTTCCTCCCTAGGGAGTGAATACTTTTAAGCCTTATCTTGCATAGCAAGTGGCGGCACACATCCACTCATCTTCAAGGTTTTCATGGCTTCTAGCCTAGCCTTGTAGTGGCGTGCTTCTCACATTTTTACCATTTCTTTCCTTTCCATTTTATGTTTTCTTCTTCCTTTAATTGTTCTTGGCTTTCTATGGTTTATGTGCTTTCCATTTCCTTTTTGTTTGAATCAATCCATCATCTTCTTCTCTTGAGCTTTGTGAAAGGAATCTTCACATCTAGATAGCTTGCTATCTTAATGTCCAGTGGGGATTTCACTTAGCTTTCTTAATCAACTCACACCATATTGAAAAATCTAAAAAGGAACAAGATAATCCTTCATCAATGTGGTCCTACCAACTTAAAACAAGTTGTAAAACACAAATTTATAAGAACCATGCATTTACGTAAATGTTGAAACCCAAAATCTCACAAAGAAGCAAAAGTAAGTTTATATGTAGGTCCCATCAAACTAAAGATGTACTACATAAAAGAGAGAAAACAAAGCTATTAAATGGGTTCTATAGGAAGCAAGGAAAGTGGAAGAAAATGGATGTGTGGTTTGAGGCCATTACGTAAATTTAAACGCTGCCATAAAGGGCTTGTCCCATCAAAACTATGAAAGTTTAACACTAAGATGAATGGATCTCTAACTAGCAGCCATGGCCTTTACTATTAATGAAAGAATCCAAAGCTACATTCCTCACATTAAAACACCAGCCCAAATATCCCAAAAACTGGAAACGAAACTTGCCTCAAGAAAACTTATAGAAACGTATGACCTGCATTCCCAAATCACTCCAACGCTGTACTCAATGGGAAATACATTCCAAACATAAACCCTCTCAAAACTATAGCAATACCACGTAGAACCCGACCTAGTGCATATAGCATTCTAGTTCTACAGATCCTATGATGCTTATGTAGTGACCATCAAAACCACTAAAACATAAACCCTCTATGCTCATGCGTCCCCACGCATCCCAAAAAGGAACCCTAAATGCTTAACATAAAGAAAAATACTAATATGAATCCTTGAGGTACCCCTCTAAGGCAATGCAAAGGTAGGCTTTCTTTCAATAAACAATGGATCTAGTGTGAAAATAAAGTAAACGTACAAGGTTGTGGAGACTATGAAGCAACTCTACCAAGTATGGAAAATATGTCTAACACGTGAAGTAGAAAATGAAACAACACAACCCTTATCATCATTCTATAAAACTATACAAACTCTCCAAGGAACCATTCACCAGACAACCAAAGTATAGAGAAAGAAAAGAGAATATATCAAGCTTCGTGCATCAAGTAACTAGAAAACAAGGAAAAGGAAAATAAGATATAGCTTCCCCTACCTGGATTTGGTACTTCACTACACGTTTCTCCCGCAGCCTCTTCTTTCACTCTCCATGTTTCTCCTGTTTCTCCAAATCTCGTTCTCTCCCTCTCCCCAAAACCCTAACCTTCAATTAATATTAATACCCTCCTGTTTTGGGTTTTTTAATATTTGGTTAAGATTCTATAAATTAAAAACTCTCTCTTTTATTATCTTCACGTAGCATCAAGGGTTTGAAAACAAATACATAATATAAATGTTGCAGGTTGCAGCAATGGAAAAAGAGAAACTTAATTTGAAAAAGTTTTATGGGCCCCACAACTTAAAGGAGGCAAGAGAAAATAAAATAATTAAAACCACTACATATTCGAACCCATGTACCTACACATATAAATAATAGCGCTAGCCACTAAACTAGATGTTCTCTCGTGACATAAGGCGCACCAATTATTTATACATATATATAGTTTACATTCCATAATTAAATAAATATTTAAAATAAATAAACAACACTTAATTTAAATCAATCAATTAATTATTCCATCATATATCAAAATTAAATAAAATAGTTAATCTAAATAAATCCACAATCTCAAACAAGCCATCAATTTTTATGTGTGTTTCCCTTTCGTTTTCTAATTTTTCTCGGGTCTTACAAAGAAGCTCTCTCAACTTCCGCAAGATCTTCAAAATTTTTCTCAAGCTCAACACCAACAATAGGTGCAAAATTGTGAGTTGAGTGGTGGGGATCATACCAATGAGTAGTGCGCCATGCTGAATACATCTCAAGAAGAGGTTAATTACATGGGTAATACAAGTCGCCAAGGCAATTACAACCAAGGTTGGAGGCCTCACCCAAGCATGGGACAAGCAAGGCCCTCAAATAGACCACCACCTCAATAATTTCAACAACATCCCTCTCTGGTACCAAAGGAGAATTGTTTGTTGTTTAGGCAAATCGTGTGTTATTTACCAGTTTAGGCTTATTCATTTCATTCATTAATTTGTTTTTCACATTTCATTGTATATATTCCAACTGTATATACTTACCCTTTTGCGTAACTTGGCTTTTCTAGTGTTTCTTATTTTGCATGAGAAGTAGAACTAGAGCCGATAATTGTCTCTTTGATCTTGAAATCGAAAGAACGACTTAAAGAAATAATACTAGAAGAAGAAGGTAGAGCAGGGAAGCTAGAGAAGCAACTTTTATTCCTGATCCAACTCTCATTTCTTCATCTGATCAGGAAGAGGAAGAAGACTTGGCAGAAAATCCTCATGACGATGTTGGAGGTCAAAGATGACGCACTTTAGAAGGGAGCAATAAGAGAGCTCAATCTCAACAAAAAAGTGTTCTACAACTTCAGTCTCATAATGCTTTATTGGCACAAAACAAAACCATGACACGATAGCTTGAAGCTCTCATGAAGAAGCTCTCTCAACTTCTGCAAGATCTTTGAAATGTGTCTCAAGCTCAACATTAACAATAGGTGCAAAATTGTGAGTTTTGTGGTGGAGATCATATCAATGGGCAGTTCCCCATGCTGAACACATCTCAAGAAGAGGTTAATTACATGGGTAATACAAGCTGCCAAGGCAATTACAACCACGGTTTGGACAAGCAAGGCCCTCAAATAGACCACCACCTCAACAATTTCAACAACATCAACATCCCTCTTTGGCACCACACTCAATCAATTCATGCAAGTGTCAATCTCAAACCACAAGAGCACCGAAGCTACTATTCGTAACTTTGAAGTTCAAATGGGCCAAATAAGTAAGAGGACGGAGGAGAAATCTGATACAAATGTTATGGCTAACATTGAAGTTAACCCAAAAGAGCATTTTAAAGCTATTACTACAAGGAGTGGAAAGGTGTTAGAAGAGAGAAAAGAAAAGAGAAAAGATGAGAAAAAAAAAAGAGAGTGAGAGTTAAATGAGAGAAAAGTAGAGAGCATTGAAAAAGAAGATGAGAATGTTGAGGGAGGACATAAAGAAATGGGAGAGAGAGAGAGAGAGAGAAAGAGAAAGAGAAGAGTATAGGAAAAAGTGTTGAGAAACCCCTTCCTTACCCTAAAATGCATTCTAGAAAAGAAAAGGATAAGCAATTTGGGCGATTTTTTAGACATATTCAAGAAGCTAGAGATTAGTATCCCTTCTCCAAGGCTCTCCAACAAGTGCCTTCATATGCTCGATTCATGATGGAGTTGCTCACCAAGAAAAGGAAGCACATAGAAGAAGAGACCATCGAAGTCCAAGGAAATTGTAGTGCCATCATCCAAAAGTTGCTTCCACCAAAGTTCAAAGATCCCATTAGTTTCACTATTCCATGCACTATTGGAGAGTTGGCTATTGGGAAGGAATTAATTGATCTGGGAGCAAGCATTAACTTGATGCCTCTTTTTGTAATGAGGAGGATTGGAGATTTGGAATTAAAGCCCACAAGAATGACACTCCAATTAAATGTGGGTCGTGGGAGCCTTTATGGCATTTAATGTAGTTTGTTATGATGTGGAAAAGTACTAGCTCAAATGGTTGAGAGTACTTAGTTAAGTTGAAAGGACTTGGGTTCAAGTCTTATGTATGCTAATTGTATGCTATTTTAATAAGTGTATTATTTTAATGTTAATGTTATGTGTGAATGTGCTTACTGATAATGTAATCCTAAAATTATAGGAATTATCACGAAACATGAATTGGTTGAATTGGTCGTGCATTGACTTTGTAATTGAATGGTTGTGGGTTCAAACCTTGTTAAGAACGAATTTAATTTTCTTTTTGCCAAAATTTCTTTTGGCATGGAGATGAAAAGGGAGGCAGCCTAGTGGGCTGGGAGACAACCAATAATGGTCTTTGAATGGTCATTAACACCTAATTCAAAGCCATTTTCGTTTTCCCTATCATTAACAAGCATTAAGGCTTAATTAATGCTCTAATTAGAGAGTTTTTGATGAAGAAAGAGAGACAAACGTGAAAGGGCAGAGGACAAACGAAATTATCAGTGGAAAAGGGGGCTCTGAAGGTGTTTTGGGTGGACTTGAGAAGAGCATCAAGTGCATTGGGAGAAGGCCAAAGTTGGACTAGTGGTGGCACAAGAGAAGTCTTGGTTCTTCCAAATTGAGCAAGGATTAACAGGTTAGGGGAGTTCCTTTATATGTGTATATGATCTATACTTATTTTCGTGTTATACTATATGAATGTGATGCCTTTATATGATAAAAATCTCTCTGTTTACGCATTTCTGGAAAATCCCCAGAAACCGCCTAGCGGCTTTGTGTATGCCACAAGGCGACGCATGATTATTAACCCAATTCTGGGTTTTTTCTGATGAATCTCCAAGTGATGCGAATACTGTACAAAAACGCTATTTTTCGTACTTTTCGTGCAGCAGGAACCGCCAGGCGCAGCTTTGATATCGCCAGGTGCCAAGCTTTGATTTTCTAGGCGCTAGGCGCCACCGATTTTTCTAGTCTACGCAGTTTTCGTAAAACTGCATTTTCCGCTTCGTTAACCGTCTGATTTAGGTGAAATTTTGGAAGGGGTTTCACAACATGTTTTTCTTCACTTTGAATGGGGGAGATTTGAATTGGATGCCTGTAGAGGGAGATATACGTCACTCATGATTGGTTGTTGAATTCCCTAATAGTATGATTACTAATGGATGATTAAGTGTGCTCAAGTGCTGGTATGGCCTTGATTGGTGAATGTATATATATAAATATATAGATGTGTGATTGATGACTATGTTTTTGGTAATGCTTGCTGAGACATGTTGAATATATGAACCTATATATGTTAGCTCGAATGTAAGATGTTATCAGTGTGTGAATAAGGCCACTATTGATGATATCACTATGACCGAGTGTTGCATGATCATGACGGGTTTTGGGAAAGTATGGGAACATGATAATCATACTTTAAATATAATGGAATTGCGAGGGCATGCAAAATACGTATATAACTTTCATTGTGTCTTTTAAGGGGTATGTGAATTGTAAACATGCAAAGGGTTGGAAAAATGAGAAGGGGAAAATAAAGTGTGTGTTGGAATTGATTTAAGAGGTAAGTATATATGAATTATAAAAGAGAGGAATGTGTGCTTATACTTAAAAGATGCATATGTGTTGTGATGTTATAATTTGGAATATATGAATGTGTGTGTTGATTTTTGGATGTTTGAGAATTGAATGGTTGAATTCTAGGAAATGAATTAGAGTACCAAAAACCAGTAGTGTCACATTACTAGTGTAGCGCCTGACGGTGTAGACTGAATCGTCAGGCGATAGTAGGAAACAGGAATGTCTTATGAGTTGTGGCACCCGACGGTGATGTGGAACCGCTAGACGGTCTGTACTTCCATTTCGCCTAGCGTTGCTTAGGTTGTGCTAGGCGATGGTGTAGTGGCAGGGTTGCGTTGTGATATGTTTTGCATGACTTGTTGTGTTGGTCCTGGTCTGGGATATGCTTGATGTTGTCATGAGCGGGTAGGTTCAAGATTGGTGATGAACACGTGATGATATGAGCGGGGAGGTTCATATCATGATACTCTCGTGTGGGGACACGAGCGGGGAGGTTCGTATGATCCGTGCTCACACGTGAGAGATGCTGCGAGCGGGGAGGTTCATAGCTGGTGGATCACGTGTGTTGGACTACGGATGGGGAGGTCTGTAAAGTTGGACTACGAGCGGGGAAGTTCGTAGAGTTGGACCACGAGCGGGCAGGTTCGTGGAAGCATTGGAATCCCTAAGACCAGCTTGAGTATGTACCTTGTGTAGCGTAATGTGCTTTTCTTGTTTTTGTTATCATGTTGTGATGTGAAACTTGGATAAGGGGTTGTTGTGCCATGAGCGGGTAGGTTCATGGATGGTAGTGAACACGTGATGATCCGCTAAATTGGAAACAAGACTTTGAGATAATATGTGATGCTAGCGACTATGTTATAGGAGTTGTTCTTGGCCAGAGGTGAGAAACATTGTTTCATGCCATTTATTATGCAAGCAAGGTCTTGAATGGAGCTGAATTGAACTATGCCACGACAGAAAAGGAGTTTTTGGCTATTGTATACACTCTAAAGAAGTTTAGACCTTATCTCATTTGGTCTAAAGTTACCATTTACACTGACCATTCTGCCATAAAATATTTGTTGACCAAACCTAACTCCAAACCACGGTTAATTAGATAGGTTCTCTTGCTTCAAGAGTTTGATTTGGAGATCAGAGATAAGAAGGGGAGTGTGAATGTTATTGTTGATCATCTCTCTCGGTTAGTGAATGAAGAAGTGACATGCAAAGAGAAGGAGATCCAAGAAGCTTTTTTAGATGAAAAGCTTATGCTAATTCAAGAGAGGCCATGGTTTGTTGACATGGCTAATTTCAAGGCTACATGAGTTCTCCTAGAAGATCTTAAATGGCATCAAAAGAAGAAATTCTTGCATGATGCAAAGCAGTTCATTTGGGATGATCCCTTCTTATTTAAGCTTGGCGTTGATAATCTTTTGAGGAGGTGTGTCATTATAGAGGAAGTTGCAGGAATCTTGTGGCATTGCCACAACTCGCCGTATGATGGTCACTTTAATGGTGATAGGACAACTGCTAAAGTGCTTCAATCCATGTTATATTGGCTCACTTTGTTTAAGGATGCTTAAGCTCATGCCAAGAGCTATGATAAATGCGAGAGGATTCGAAGCATCTCGAGAAGGCATGATATGTCGTTGCAAGCCATTTTGGAAGTGAAGGTCTTTGATTGTTGGGGAATTGACTTTGTTAGTCCCCTCCCTTCTTCATTCAAGAATGAATATATTTTGGTGGCAGTCGATTACGTCAGCAAGTGGGTGGAGGCAATAGCTTGTCAGAAGATGACAAAACAATCATCAAATTTCTAAAGAGACAAATATTTTCTCGGTTTGGAGTCCGCAGGGCCTTCATCAATGATGCAGGATCCCATTTCTGCAATGCTCAACTGGCAAAAAAAGTCTTGAAACACTATGAAGTGAGGCACAAGGTTGCTTCACCTTATCATCCACAAACTAATGGTTAAGCCGAAGTGTATAACTGTGAGATTAAGAGGATTCTAGAGAAGACTGTTGCGTCATCTAAAAAAGATTGGTCCTTAAAGCTTGATGATGCTCTCTGAGCATATAGGACTGCCATGAAGACTCCTTTTGGATTATTGCCATACCAGCTAGCCTATAGCCAATCATGTCACTTGCCTGTGGAGATGGAGCACAAGGCATACTAGGCCTTGATGTTTTTGAATTTTGAGCCCTCCTTATCTACTGAGAAGAGAAGGATGCAATTGTTGAAGCTTGAAGAGATGAGATTGACTGCATATGAGAACTCCAAAAGCTACAAGAAGAGAGTCAAAATGTATCATGATAAAAAGCTGTTTAAGAAAGAATTTCAACCTGGCCAACAAGTGTTGTTGTTCAATTCCAGGCTCAAATTATTTCTGGACAAGATCAGGTCTAAATGGTCTGAACCCTTCACCATTAAGGAAGTCAAACCCTATGGAGCAATAAAGTTGATGGATCCCTCTTTAGATGATCCAATAAGGAGTTGGGTTGTGAATGGTCTATGGCTTAAGCACTGTCTAGGGGGTGAGGTTGAACGCCTCACCATTATCATTCATCTAGATGACCCCGTGAGCTTACAAGCGTTGAGTTAATGATGTTAAACAAGCGCTGTTTGGGAGGCAACCCAGTGTTTTGAGTTTTTCTTAGTTAGTAGATTCTGTTTAGCATATTTTGGGTGCCTAAGGTTTGTCATTGTTCATCCAGCGAAGAGAAACTAGCTTTACAAGTCTAGTTTTTCATAAAAAAACAATTCCAAAATTTTATAGACTCGCCCAACGACGCCAACCCTCGCCTAGCGAGCAGGACCTCTGCTCCATCAAAATTTTTTGGCCAATAAAATCGTTGGGTGAAGTTTTCTTGCTCACCCTATTTCTGAACAATTTTTGCCCTTGGAACCACTCGCTGGGCGACACACTCACACAACAACGAACATTGTTTTATTTTCTTTAAAAAAAATCAAATTCAAATTTTTGACGAGGAAACCTGACCACTTGCTCAGGGACTGAAATGACATTAATTATTGTCAGAGGGTAGTTAGGGTCAAAGCTGCTTTTTAAATTTTCGAAGCAGTTTGCGCAGCGAGAGGATTGGCTTGCCCAACAAGCAACTGCGGTTACACCTCATTAATTGTTTTTCATTTTAACCCTTCTTCCCTTTCTTCTTTTTACCCTAGCCATCCCCTCCCTCTTTCTTGCCTAAGCTACACCTCCATTTACTTTAGAATCCATTTTTCACGTTTTCTCCTTGCCTCTTTCATCAAGTAAGTGGTACTTGCTTCCATTCTCTTTTGTTGTTGTTTTGATGTTTAGGATTGGTGTTAGGGTTCTATTTTGGTTGATTTAATATTCCTGCTTCTTGAATCTATGTGTATTGTATGTTTGGTTCATCTTGTGTGCCATTTTCATAAGGTTTAGTTGGGTTAGTTGTGTGTGCGCCTAGCGACTGCGTGTTTGTTGTGTTTTTGTGTTCTGCTCATAGTGATTTGTCCAGCGAACATAACCCGTCAAGTGAAGCAGCTTGCCAGCGAGCTTGTTTGCTCAGCGAGTGAAGCTCCCTAACATTGTTTGTTGCAATTTTTTATTTCTTTCCCAACAAGTCAAACCCACTGTCTTCTGCTGTTATATTTGTTTTGATTGCTCGCCGAGTGGCAATATACTCCCCCAACGAGATACCCTTGGAACAGTTTTGGGCGAGCTCAGCTCCATCCTGCTAATCTTCTTTGTTCTTTGTGTATTGTTCTATTTTAATTCTGTTGGTTATCCTTGTTTTGTGTAGTGTAATGTTTGGTGTAACATCCCAACCGAATATTACAGATTTAAATAATAAAATAAAGAAATAGTAAATAGGAGTCAATTAATAAAACCTCATTTCCCAAAAAAACGAAAAATTTAAAACTTTATTTCATCGTGAAATATCTCAAATTCATAATTTATAAAATTCAAATATAAAAACGATGTTCAATAATCCAAATGTTTACATAATCCTTAAAATACATAAATTAATAAAATTGATTAAATCTCTTTTCTCCCAATACTAGCATCGCTCCGGCACTAAGCCTCACCAGATCCACCTGCAAGATCATTTGCTCCCGTGTACCGCGTACATGATCATCGCCAAACACAAGCAAATAGAGTGAGCTAACAGAATAAAACATATGCATACAAATCATATGATTTCAAACACACCAAAGGAAACTATATCCTTTGATTTCACACACACATGGCCACCACCAAGTCAACCGTGTTCTACGTCTTCTGATGAGTACCTCAAGATGTCTTGCTGCCACACCTACCAGCCACAACTGGTAGAGCACGTGCAAGAAACCTTGCTACGGATAACACACCGTAATGTTAGGTTGAGTTTCCAATACGAATATCATTTGTAATGTCCCAAGACTACCAAACTCATCAACTTATTACTGAGGAGGGAAATCTAACTAGATCCATCTGTACACGCCACAACGTGCACACTCACATCGACAACACTCGCCAACCCGAGCCACAATTCAAGAGTTCCTCGTGTTCATCCGCCACCTTGAGCTACAACTCAAGAGTTGCTCGTGTTCATCCGCCATCTCGAGCCACAACTCAAGAGATTTCATTCTGAGCCACAACTCAAGGAATGCCACATGTTTAACCACTATCCCGAGCCACAACTCAAGGAATACGTTCCAAACCACAACTCAAGGAACACCAGCAAGCCAACCTTTGAAGTATCACCAATAGAGATGGCAAATAAACCCGTCCCCGTGGGTATTGTCCGAACCCGTCCTCGTTTTGACAGTGAATCCCCGCATTGACTGGGTATGGGTATGGGGAATCCCCGATTTTTCAATTGGGTATAGGGATGAGGATGGGGATGTACATATCCCCGCTATAATACTCGTCCCCGCCATATCTCCATCCTCGATAAAATTATTAAAATATTCACAATTAATTAAGTAACCATATATATATATATATATATATATATATATATATATATATATATATATATATATATATATACTTTCTATCTTTTATTTCTTCTAATTATTTGGTTTGTCATGAAACTCCTTCGCATCTCCAATATATTTTTATCTTATCATAACCTTTATGTAAAAATGTTAAAATGATGTATGTCAATTAAAAGAATTTTATGTCTAACATTTGAATATTTCTATTATTTTTTAGGTTAAATTACGCTTTTGGTCTTCCATTTGTCATAAAATTTCAATTTGGTCCTCCAATTTTTCGTTGTCTCAATTTGGTCCTAACCGTTAATTTGACCAGACGATTTTAAAGTGAACGTCACGTGTCAATTTCTAGTTTTTTTGAACTTTTTGAATTTTTTTATTTTATTTTTTGTAATTTTTTTCATTTTCTTTTAACTCTTTACACGTGTCCCTTTATAGTTGTGCCACGTGTCAAAATTGTTAATTTTTGACACGTGGCACAACTGTGAAGTGACACATGTAAAGAATTAAAAATATTAAAAAATATTAAAAAATCTTAAAAAAATATTAAAAAAATTCAAAAAAATTCAAAAGAATTCAAAAAAACCAGAATGTTTAATACTCTCAATTTAAGTATTTATTGTATATTTTCCTTTCATATGAGAATATTTAATACTCTCAATTTAAGTGTTTAATAGCATAAACCTTTCATTTACTAGGTAATATAAAAAAATTATTTACTTATTATTATTAATATTAATTTTTGTTTCATTTTAAGAACTATTTTGTTTCGCTCAAACAATTTTTGTTATTTCTCAACCATTGAGTATATATGTTGATATTTGAAAATTTTTCTTAGATCTCTAAGATATTTTTCATCTTATCATACCCTTAATTATACATTTGTTTTTCTTTATGCGATTCCTTTCAATGGTCTCCAAATTGTTTATAAGACACACATTTGTTAATTTTTTAATATTTTTATTTTTTGTTTATTTTTATATTGTAGAATATTATTTTGATAAATTTTATCTAATTATTTTTTATTTTCTAACTCATTACAATCATATTTTAATTTTTTACTATAATTGAATAAATAATTTTTATTTAATACAATATAAAAATTTAATGTAATTGCCATGAATTTTTTTTTTTATCACCATCTAACATATATTGAAGTTTAAAAGATACAAGATCTATCTTAAAATTGTATTATTATGTTTATTATGTGTTCTTTGTGTCATTTTGATAAAGTGATCTATTATAACTTTTATTAGTGTATAAAAAAGAGATTCATTATAATTTAAAAAATTGAAGTAAACAAACATTTAAAATATATTTTAATTTGAATATTTCTTTTCTTTTTATATTTTTTTAAAAATATTTTTAAATTTTATCAACTAGGTTTCATTAATGTTTGCAAATTTAACAAATGTTTTGGTTCTCATGAAATTTTATTTGATATTCTAATCTAAAATGTAAACAATTATAATTTATTTCAAAGTATTTGATATCGAAGAAACAACCATACTCCTAATATTGAATATTTGATAATATTATGTTTCCTTTACCGTAATTTTTTATTATTTTATAAAAATTAATTAAAATTAATATTAAAGTAGTAAGAAAATGGGTACGGGGATGGGTACGAGATTATACCCGTTACCTGGTGGGGATGGGGATGGGACAAAAGTTTGATACCCGTTGGGTTTGGGTATGGGGATGTGTATGAATTTTTTTTACGGGGATGGGTATGGGATAGCGAAACCCATTCCCACCCCGCCCCGTTGCCATCCCTAATCACCAAAGCCTTGTAGACCACACACAATCAAATAACCAAACCACTTTGGCCTCACCAATATCGCCTGGCGCTGCTCACAAGCCGCCAGGCACAATGCGCTCCCAGACCGCTTGGCGGGGGACACATGCCGCTAGGCGCCAAACGCCTCTGGTGCCCACTGATCTGCAGATATCGCCTGGCAGGACACACCCCACCGGCAGTCACCATTCGTAACTAGCCCTTTTGATTTGGTAGCTTTCGTCTAGCGACCAAACACCACCGTTAGGCATTACACCAGTACAAGCGCAATACTGGTTTTTGCTAAGCACTACAGACCCCTATTTCACACGTTTTCACTCATAGCAATCAGACTTATTCTCTATAATAGTTGGTTTCCATCATGCTATCAGCCCCACATAATTATAGTTTCATGATTTCGCACTAAATCCATAGATACACCTTATCTTTCTATCAATTCACGCTCTAAGTCATGTAACTCCTTACTCCATAAGGTCCATATCCATCACTACCACATTTTTATCTAGCCTTGCACCCACAAGTTTCCCATTTCCAATAGCGTCCTTTGCCACGTACAAATTCTTATCATACATTAAACCCATATCGTATATCTCACTCGTGCATATTCATTTAGTACAACTAGTTCCTAATGGTCATATAACTCACCATTCCAATGATGCTTTTATGTAATGAAGCTCCCTATGGTACTGTTATTACGATAATGATGCATCTCACTTCCTATTCACCTTATAATTAATTTATATTAACATGTTATATATATATATATATATATATATATATATATATATATATATATATATATATATATATATATATATATATATATTCACCCTAAACCCTTGTTTAGTTAACTTCTCAATCCCACATTCAACCACATCTGATCTCCAAGAATCCCAGACTTCGCATTTCTCCTCACAACCACTCAATTCCCCCTTCTTTACGCTGGTGCCTAGCGACACATAGTCTGCCGCCAGGCGGTGCATCAGTTCTGGGAAACCCAAAATTCTGCCCTGCACCTGCGAGAATTCCAACTTCCAAACTTTCTTTCTTTGCAGCTTTCTCCTACTTCTCACGTGAATTCACTTGTGACTATAAGGATTCACAACCTAAACACATGCATTCCCATTTTACAATACAATTCAATCACTAATTAACCTCGTAACAACAAAAACCACAATTGTTCAACCCTAAAATCACATTTATACAATTTCCCCCAATTTATATCCATTTACAACGTAATTACAACAATTCTTAATCCTCAGCAATCCATACATACACACAGTCTGTTTTCCCTCTATTAGAATCGTTCCAGAACCCCAAGAATAGCAAAATCGAACCAATTTGGTCCACATCGCCAGCGGGTGTTCATCACCGTCAGACAGTTCAACGATACCCAGAAAAACTGGGTAATCTAGCATGCATCGTCTGGCGGTCGAGAGCTTACCGCCAGGCAGTTCCTCTTCTAGAACCCAGAATGCACTGAAATGGTATGAGTCGCCTAGCGACTATGAGTACCCCGCCAGGCGGGTTTTGGGAATTTTCCAGAAACCCAAAAATTCAAGCAGAACAGAGAGTATTCATGCATTTCATACTGTATATCATACAATTAATCACACACTTAAACAATAACGAGTAAAACTTCCCTAACCTGGATTCCTTAGCTTAAACTTAGACTTTTTGTGAGTTTCTTATTGATCACCAATGATCTTCCTTTGACTCTATCCCAATTCAGCTCCTTGCTTCACCAATCTTTACCATACACTCTCTAATTTCGTTTTCTACTCTCCAAGCACAATGGTAGCCACCAAAAACACTCTCCCTCTCCCTTAATTGGTCACAAATTGTCTTAATTGGCAAGGAAAAAAAAAATGACATTGAAGGTCCATTAGTGGTTGTTTTCCAGCCCCTCTTGGTTGCTAGGGTTTTCTTTGCCCTTTCATATTCATGCCAAAACTAATTTTAGCAAGAAAAGAGTTTAGTTTGGGTTAACCAAGGTTCAAACCCCTAACCATGCTCATGCCAAATCAATGCACAACCATTCAACCAATTCATGTTTCATAATAATTCCTATAAATATAGGATTAAATTACCACTCATCACAATCAAGCATACTATTAAAAATAATAATAAATTAAATAACACCCAATTGGCACATATAGAACTCAAACCCAAGTCCTTTCACACAATAAAGTACTCTCAACCACTTGAGTTAGTACTTTTCCATGTCATACATGGCAGAATTAAATGTCATAAAGGCTCTCCATACTCGCATTTATTTATTAATTAATTATTTAATTAATTAATTTTCATGGGTCTTACATTTGATGTTATTCTTTTTGTAGATGGCTCCCTTTAAGACTTCTTAAGTTGCTAAAAAGAAGAGAGTTACCTAAAGCTCTTTTTCCCAGAACCCCCAGCCGGATTTCATGGAAACACATATGGTGCAAAATTATGATCAACATAAGTTTTCTTCTAAGACGACCACCAATTGCTTTGTTGAGATCATGCCCAGGAGCCTAATACCTGAGAGGAAGGTCAAATTAAACCCTAGGGAGTATAATGAGTTTCGTTTGGAGCTTGAGAGGAAAAACTGGCACAAGGTGTTAGCGGATCTTCCCAATGAAATTGATAAGATCTGGTTAAAAATTTCTATGCAAATGCCTACTAGTAGGTGAGGGATGGCCCACATCAATGTAGGATGCGGGGGAAACTGATTAAATATGACAGGAAGACGATTAATACCTTTTTTAGGACTACTTCAGCTCCTATAGGCCAAGTAATTCCCTTTAGTGAATTCTCAAGTGCTCACAAGGACCATGATGAAATTGCCTCAATATTGTGCATCTCGGGCCAAACTTATGTGTTGGGCATCAATGGCAACCCCATATGCATACTCCAAAAGCATCTGACCTCGTTGGCCCAAATGTGGAGTGCTTTCTCTTACAACTTGAGCCCAAACACTCATACTTCGGATCTTAACCTTGAGAGGTCCTATCTCATTTATGGGATAGTAACAGGTTTGGACATGGATGTGGGGGCCCAAATTTCTTAGGATATCGCTTACACTATTGACATGGAAAATGTCAAGTTGGGTTTTCCTACACTTATCACCACTCTTTGCAGGGAAAAGGGAATCCTTTCTGACACTCCTGTACTCCTCTCCCTCCAGCCACCAATAGATAAAAAAAATCACCAGGAAGAATTGCATTAACAGGGTGGAACTCAATGAACCTACTCCAACACCCCGAGCACCTCATCCACCCCGAGCTGCCACTTCCTCTCATTCCACACATGATCCTTCCTCTACTTTCGAGGCGTCCTTCCAGGCAACCATGACCAAAATGTTTGCAAGGCAGGAGGAGGACTTGTGGCTGGGTCATCAAGCAATCAGGCAAGGCCAAGTCAACATCATGGATAGAATGCACTAGTTGTCTTTAGGTGTTCTGAATTTTCTAGATGATCTCATTATGACAGGAACATAGTTTGAGCCATGCATTCCTTGGCATGTGGGCAGACTTGACTCTCAGTTAGGGGAGGTACTGTTGTTGATGATGATAATGAAGCAAGTGGAATATCAAGAGCAGAAGAAGGAGGTCAAGAGGACCTTAATGCAGAAGGAGAACAAGGAGGTCATGAGGACCTTGATGCAGCCAAGAGTATTGAACCTTGAAGATTGTTGTTTCTGTTGTTTTTCAGTGTTTTAGTATGTGTTATTAGCCATTTGTTGATTTAGTTTTTACTTTCAATACTTTATTTTATGGTGGAACTCTTGCTTGATATTTGAACTAATTCTCTTTTCCTCAAATTATGTTGGCTAGCCTTGTTTTGGATGCCTTATTTTGTTTTTGGCATTGGGAGCTTTGATTTCTTTTCATGTTATCCTTGCATGACCTTGAGGAATTAGCTTGCAAATTTAAGAGTGAGAATGTGGATGTGGTTGCAATTTGATTAATTCCTTAACCTGTGTTTGATTATGAATAGTGGATTGAATAGTGAGAATTGTGAGAATGCGTTTGAAGTGTTGGCAAAAGCAAAAGACAAGTCAAATGCTGAAGCAAGATTTTGATGATGATAAAAGAAGCCTAAAATTCATCTGGAAGTCAATACGAAGAACATGTGTTGTTATGTTTAAAGTTATATTCTAAATTGCACTTAAAATAGTTTAGAATCAACATCAAGATCAAAATTCTGGTATTTCTCGAAAAACAAATGTGATAATCGATTATCACTTAGGATAAGCGATTATCCTGAGCTGAGTCCAATTTTTCAGAAAAGCACTAGAATAATCGATTATCACCTCTAATAATCGATTATTTGCTTAGAGTTTTGTTTTCAGAAAATACATTGATAATCGATTATCCTTGTCAGTTTGAACGTGATTGTTTAGTTTTTGACCTAATTTTTGGAACCCCTATTTAAGGCTTTGAACTTACCTTTTTTAGAAGGTAGATTGCTAGTGTTGTCACTGCACAGAGAGTTCTCTGAGTGTTCTCAAAAGAAGCTTTGAAAAACCTAGTATGGGTAGAGCGATAACTTTTCCTAAGAAGTTTTCTAGGAGATTGAGTGCTATTGTTGTTGCTAGGAAAGCTTAGGTCAAGGTTATTTGTGTGATTCAGAGAAGGGTGTTCATCTCTTGTGTGTTCAAGAGAGGTGTTTTCTTTCCTTAATCTTATGTTATCTGATTATAATCTGATATTTGTTAGTGATTGAGTTAATCTCTTTATTTGAAGAGATTAACAAATGGACGTAGGATCTTTTGATCTGAACCAGTATAAATATCTATGTCATTTCCTCTTCTCTATCTCTTTATTTTATCTACTATTTCTTTTAAGGGAATTGATATTTAACTTAATTGGTAAAATTTCGGAAAAATTTTAAAGCATTAAGTTTATTACTTAAAACCAATTCACCCCCTCTTGGTTTTTGTTCAAACGGTAAAACATTCCGCTGCGCGATACTAACATGAAGTGTATGTGAGAAATTTGTTGTTGCTATGGATTTGAGTTTTGCATGATTCTTGTAAATGCACATACACACTTGATAAAAAATGAGAAAGGCACTACTTTGTTTTAATGTTACATAACTACTTGGCCAAATAGCCACCCTTGATGCATGACTTTGAATCTTTTGTGAACCTTTCGAGCTTTGATATATTCTTTTGTGACCCATGAGCCTATAAAGAGAAATAAATCTTTTCCCACACCCTAGAAGAAGAGAACAAGTAGTATGTGATGAGGGTATAAGTTGTAAGATTCGCTAAATTTAATTAATTAAATAAATAAATAGTTAATAAATATGGGTAGTGGGTGCATCTATGGCATTTAATTCTGACAAGTATGACATAGAAAAGTACTAGCTCAAATGGTTGAGAGTGCTTGGTTGTGTTGAGAGGACTTGAGTTCAAGTCCTATGTATGCCATTTATGTGCTATTTAATTTATAATTATTTTAATTATGTAATTGTTTTATATAATATGTTGGTTGTTGTGCGTGCTATTATATTCTTAAATGAGTAAGAATTATCACGAAACATGAATTGGTTGAATGGTTGTGCATTGGTTTGACATTGGCATGGTCATGGGTTCAAACTTTGGTAAATCTAAACTAAACTTCCCTTTTACAAAAAATAGTTTTGGCATGAAGGTGAAAGGGTAGAGAAAACCCTAGCTGAGCAGGCAAGGGAGGCTGGAAAAACAATCCATAATGACTAATTGAATGACAATTATCATGAACATTAAGCCATTTTCGTTTTAACACATTAAACTACCATTAAGGCACCATTAAAAGTCAAATTTTAAGTGAGAAGGAAGGTTTTCTGTGCTACCATTGTTGAGCATTGTTAGAGGTGTGAATTTAGAGAGTGTACTATGATAATTGAGTGAGAAGGAGAGCTAAAGTGGGAAAGTAAGGGGCGCCCATTTTTTTTTGAACAAAGAAGAAGCCAAGAACCTTACAGTTTAGCAAGTAAACCAGGTTAGGGGAGCTTTACGCGTTAATCTTATGTTTAAATCTGATTGGCATGTTAAATAAAGTATGATTATGCTTGAAATTATTTTATTCTGTTTAATCTAGTGTTTCTGGAAATTTTCAGAAACTTGGCAGGCGATGAACTGCCGCCAGGCGACCCATCCTTTTTCTAGGCAATTCAAGGTTCCTACAGAAGAACCGCCTGCCAAGTATAATTTTCAAATAGTTTATTTGACCAATTTTGACCAATCCTTGTCCAAAGTTGACTGGTTGACTAGTTTTGACTCTTTGAATGTCCATTGAGAAGCGGACATGTGGCAGTGCGCTTTCTCTCTCTAGAATTAGGGTTTCCCATGTGTTTCTTCCATGGTTGACGACTATTGCGATGGTGGCTGATTGGATTGCCGTAGGTGGTTGCGATAACTTAGATCTGCACTTCCGATGAGGCTCACGGTGAATAGTGCGATGGTGATTCAGTCCAAATCAAATGGTTCAGATGCGCGGAAATGATGCTAGCTCCATGGTTGGTAGAGACTATTGCAGGTTTGGCCGTCACGGGATCGCTCTGCTCATGTTCACGTTGTTGCGTTTCAGGTGCACGAACGCAGCATGAGCTAGAGGAGAAAAATGGAGGTTGGTGGTGGCTTCATGAGTGGTTGCGTGAAGGGCTCGCGACTGCAGGTTACGATGGTTCTGCAATGGTGGTTTCTGGTAGCGTGCTGAACGGAGAAGATGGTGGCACAAAGATGATGCCACGGAGCTCCGCGTTGGCTGCTGCAGGTCTCATGAGCAGTCTTGGTGCAGCAGTGGTGGTCTTGACATGTGTGCAAAGAGGGTGCACCAGTGCGGTTCCGGTATGAGCATGACGGTGAAGGTAGTGTTGGTGTAGGTGCTGCCGGAGGTTTCGTGTGAGAAGATGGTGTAAACGTAGAGGAGGCAGGTCAACAATGTGTGCAAAGAGAGAAGGAAAATTAGGGTTACGGTTTTCTGATTGTGTGAAGAAGAGAAGGTGATGAGGTGTCATTCTTTGATTGGTGATGACGTGGCAAGTTTTTTAATTGGTTAGTTTAGTGAGTGGAGGATTGATGACGTGGCAATTTTTAATTTGTTATTTTAGTGAGTGCAGAATTGAGGACGTGGCAAGCTTTAATTGGTTATTTTAGTGAGTGGAGGATTGCCATGTGGCATGATCTAGTTGAGTGGAGTTAAGTGGTGGAAGGGGTGCAAATTAGTAAAAAGTAGGGGTTCAGAACAAATTTTGATTACCCACTTGCAGGAGGGGTGTGTAAAATAAAAACTAGAGGTGCATTTAGCTCCTGAAATATTTCTTTCCAAAATTAGATGGCCCAATTGTAAAAGGGTTGTGTAAAAATGAAAACTGGGGATGCATTTTGTAACGTCCTAGCCAGAAATTACTTATTTAAAACAAAAATCAAGAATAATATATATATATATATATATATATATATATATATATATATATATATATATATATATATATATATATATATATATATATATATATATATATATATATATATAACCTCATTTATTAAAACTTCTTTCCCAAGACGCGGAAAAATTTAATCCAAAGTCAACGCGCCAATAATAAATAAAACTGCAGTGTTTAATTATTACAACATTAAATCATCCATAAAAGTATTACAAAATAGTCCATATTTCTTCGTAAAGAAAACTACTATAAAAAGAACTACTAAAACTCCCATAGTTGTTCCCCACTCCATCGCTAACCATCCACATGCTCACTTACATCAACATCTGCTCCCATGTAACCAGTTACATGATCATCGCCAATCACACACAAATAGGATGAGCTCATTTAAATCAACCAATAAAATATGACAATAAATAAAACATCTCAAGATTATAACCCGTGTTAGTATTTCCCTTTTTTCCTTAGTTCCTCAACTTTCAACCCTTAATTTAGACGTCTATTATTTCTACACTCTTTGGGTGAATTCACTGATCGATCTTTGTTGCACGAGTGTCTACTCGCCCCTCCGACTACAAGCCACCACCTCATAGTCCACACACGGGAATATCTTTGGCACGGCCTCACACCGCGACACCAAATGGAGTTCCTCAAAACGAATAGAAGTCTGTAGTTGTTCCCAGACTACTAAAACTCTATCAGATGCACTAAAGAGGGAAATCATCTGAAACCTCATCGTACGAGCCACGATCTCGAACACTCCACTGGACTTCCTAAACCACCAGGCTACAACCTAGAGTGGCCATGTGTTACCCCATTACAAGATACACTCGTAATTAGGCCCCCAACCAAAGCATTGCATCATGTACATCACCTAAAGCTGTGTAGAAATCATTCCTCATGCACCAAAACCGCCTGGCGCGCCTCTCGCGTCGCTAGGCGGAACCTGGTTCCAAACCGCTTGGCGGGCATCTCACACCGCCAAGTGCCAAGCGCCTAGCGGACTCTGTCACCACCTAGCGGACTCTGTCACCACCTAGCGGACTCCACCCTACCGCCAGGCGCCTCACGTAGACGATGGCCACTGCCACTGTTTTAGAACTCTATCGCCTAGCGGCTCACCCCGCGCCGCCAGGCGCTATACCAGTAGCGCAATGCTACTAGTTTTTGGCATTTTCCTCAGGTCTTAAGAGATTCCAAACATACAATGCATCATTCTCATATTAATCATAGTATTTCAGACATAATACTATAACCAAAACTCAATATATATAATTAACTCACGCCCAAATCATATATTATCATGTCGTAGCATGCTTTACTTTATTCACTAACTGGAACAAGCCACAAAATTTTCAATATCGTACCCACCATTTGCCACAACCCAAATTATACAGTTTACAGTTCCATGCCCAAATAAAAAATACACACCTAAATCATACCAATTCGATTACTATCATGTACACATACTCTTCATCATTTGCTACTTTAAACCTACCACATACACTCAATATACTCTAAGTCTTATAATCATACAGTCTAATATTTATATAACTCATGCCATCACGATTTGGTCAGTATTGCACATGAACTTTATTCCATCATACTCCATACAAAATCACATTACCAATTATTCACAGTTTCACAATTACAAACCCACCTTTACATAATTATAACATTTTCTACTACTCACTCATCATATTACCAATTCACATTTCTTAATTATTGAACCCACTCATACATGGTGCACATGATTACAATTTTCTAATAATTTCAGTTCATATCAACATACAAATTTATTTAGCTTAACACATATATCTCAATCATTACCTTCTCATACATTTTCATTTCATATTCCATGCTTGAAGTTCCTTCCACACCTCTACCTACTAATTCCTATCATACATACAAGTTATCCAGCCTAATACTCAATACACGTAATCACAACAGAACTCAAAATAATCAACAAAACTGAGATGTCGCTTGGCGGCAGCCCAAGCGCCGCGAGGCGGTGCTTGATAATTTGGGTTCTGCCCAAATTTATTTCGAGTCAACCCTGATTCCCAAGCACTCTAATCACAACACCCACTTTCCATGCTGACATAATTTCACATGCTCGCATATGACAACATATACATCAAACAATGCACTAATAATATACATAAATCATGCTTAATTGTATCCAACCCCAACATGAACCCTAGTCCCAATTTCATACAAGAATTCATATGTTCAACATAACCCTAATATCCGCAGTCAATTATACTAATCAAAATTCACATTCATGCATAAAAACATCACTACGACATCACTGATAACACAGAAAAATCCAAAGCAATCAAAATCGGGCAACCTAGTCCGCGTTGCCTGGCGGATCATTCTCCGTCGTTAGGCGATTCATGAAGAAAACCCAGAAACTGGGTCTGGAGCTTGTGCCAACTGGCGGGTCGCGCGTGACCGCCAAGCATTTTCTGAAAATTTCCAGAAACCAGAGCGAAACGCGAATGAATTGGAAGATTGTCATTTCACATACTCAAGCACATCATGAATACATGCAAATAAAATTAAAACATCAAACAAGAACTCCTCTAACTTGGGTTCCTCGCTTTAATGTTGATAATTCTAGAGCTCTCCTTTGACCAACAATGGCTTACTTCCACATCAACCTTCCACCTCTCTGATTGTTACTCTTATGCTCTCAAAACGCTTCAGATGTTTCCCTTAGTATGTCCTACGTTTCTCTCCCTATTTCTCCTCTTTCTCCTCTTTCTCTCACTCTAAATTCCCTTAATTATCCATAATTGAGCCAAAAACGAAAAATGCCATTATGGTTGTGTTAATGGTTATTCAAGATACATTATGGGTTGTTTTCCAGCCCATCCCTTGGCTGCTCCTTTGACCAGCTAGGGTTCTTATACCCTTTCACATTCATGTCAAAAGTAACATTAGCAAAAAGAAACTCAATTTGACTATACCAAGGTTTGAACCCATGACCATTCAATCACAAAGCAAATGCACAACCAATTCAACCAATTCATGTTTCGTGATAACCTTTATAAATATAGAATTTTATACTTTCTTACCGCGCCTAAACATATCATAAGAAAAGGATAAATTTAAATAACATACAAATGGCGTCGATAGGACTCAAACCCAAGTCCTCTCACACAACCAAGTACTCTCAACCATTTGAACTAGTACTTTTTCACATCATAAAGGTTAACATTAATTGCCATAAAGGCTTTCCCTACCCGCATTTATTAAATAATTATTTATTTAATTATTTAAATTCCTTGGGTCTTACACATTTAGCTCGTGAATTCTTTCTTTCCAGAATTCTGATTTTTTTGGACTTATTTTGTAACTTCAAATATTCCAAATTCACACTCTTAAGGACTTAAATTAAATTCTAGTTGCATTATTAAACGTTAAGAATATACAATAAGATTTTATACAACTAAAATCAATTCTTAAGCACAAAAATGATATTAAATCCCCAAAATTTAAACATTTAATGAGGGCAAAAGTTTGAACTCATCACACCCGCCAGGCGGTCTGGAAGTGGAAAGCGCCTGGCACCTCGTGAGCAGCGCCAGGCGATATTGCTGCAACAGAATCATGTTTTGCTCGTTTTGATATGCGTGGTCTACAAGGCTTTTAGGATATCTTAAAGGTCCGCTTGCTGGTGTTCCTTGAGTGGTGGCTCGAAACGTATCCCTTGAGTTGTGACTCAGGATAGGGGTTAAGAAGGTGGTATTCCTTGAGTTGTGACTCAGAATAACATCTCTTGAGTTGTGACTCGGGATGGCGGATGAACACGAGAAACTCTTGAGTTGTGGCTCGGGTTGGCTAATGTTGCCGGTATGAGTGTGCACGTAGCGACGTGTACGGATGGGTCCTGTTAGATTGCCCTTTTCAGTAATTAACTGACGAGTTTTGTAGTCTTGGGACCTTATGAATGTTATTCGTATTGGAAACTCTACCCGGCGTTATGGTGTGTAATCTGTAGCATGGTTTCTCACACGTGCTCTATCAGTTGTGGCTGATAGGTGTGGCAACAAGACTTCTTAAGGTACTCATTAGAAGGATGGTACACCCTATCTGCTTGTGTTTGACGATGATCGTGTACGTGGTACACATCAACATATGATGTTGCAGGTGGATCTGGTGAGGCTTAGAGCTGAAGCGGGGCTAACTTGGGATAAAGATTTTATTCAGAGTTTTTTTTTGTTTTGGAACAATTGTAATATTTTATATTATTAAACTTGGTTTTTTTTAGTATGGATTTTTATGTTTGAGTTGTAGTAGAGGTTTTGAGAATATTTATTATTATTATAAAGTTTTAAATTTCTCGCATTTTGGGGGAAATGATATTCAATAAATGAAGTTATTATTTATTTCTTTATTTTATTTATTTAAATCTGTAATATCGGTCGGGATGTTACACAAATTGGGATTAAGTTTGGGGAAAAATTTTGTGAGAAAGTAAGGGGTGAAGTGGTTGAGAATTTCTTTTAGTAATGTTTGAATATCTCTTTCAATAAAATAAATGAAGAAAAGAAAAAGGCAAGCAAATAGGTTGCTACAGATAAAAATTAGATTAGAAGTATATGGGGCCTATGTTGTATATGAAGGTAGAGGATGTTGATGAATGATTTATGCATATTCTTGTTTTCTTCTTCTCATGTGGTGTCTTTGAATCCAAGAAAAACCATGTTCCTCTAACCAAGTCAAGCTACAACCCTTAAAGACCTTTTGATCTAAATCAAGTTGTGTGAAGTGTTTTTGAGATGAAGTGCAAAGGTTGATGAAGTAGTTTTCTAACATGCTGAGTTTTAGTTGTTTAAACACTTGTTAGTTGAGTGAAACACTACCATTGTGAAAGCTGTGTTGATAAAAGCACCATTCCATGTTCACTCTTTGAAATACAAATGACTTCTCTCTATTTTGTGACAAGGATAGTGCAAGTTGATATCATATGCTTCTCTTTTTGTGTTGATCAAGATGGCCTTGATTCTCATTTTTTGTTTTTATGGTTTTTCCTTTCATGAGGACATGAAAAAAAACTCAAGTTTGGGGGGAGTTGATAAGTGTGATAATTACCTATTATTTACACTTATTAGAACCTCTGAATTGTCTTTTATTCATGTGTTTTGTGTTAATCTCATGAAAGAATTTAGGAATTTGTAATTATATTTCAAAAACAGGTTTACTTTGATGTCTGTGGACTTTTCTAGAAAAAGTGGAAGATTGAAGAAGAATCACTAGACGTTGCCTAGAGTCACTCGCCTAGGGACCTTGACGTGCTCGCCCAACTACCAAGACTTGCTAGCCCAGCGAGGAAAGCTTGTTCGGCCAACGAGAATGTCTGCTGGCCCAACGAATATCACTTTTTGCTTAAACATTAAAAGTGTCCACACTAAAAAAAGGCGATTTTGGTTGGGGGAATGCGACTGGAACTCAAGACATGGGATTTTTCCTGCAAATTTGTTAAAAAAAAATTTTTTAAAAACTTTTTTCAACCATTTTTTCTAAGCATTTTAATTGGTATGTAATAGAGGTGTCAATTTGGCCAGCCAACAGGGCTTGGCCTTGGCCCATGTGGGCTAGGGCAAAAATGCCCACATCAAAAAAAAAAAACTCATCAAAGAAGCCTACAAGGCCAAAAACCCCACAAAAGCCCAATGGGTCAGGGCCAACCCATGGGCTTTCATCTTCAACATGAAAAATATATTATTTTTTAAAATATATTTTTAAACTTTTCGACGACCTAGATGTGCCTGACAAGCCAGATTGGCCAAGCTGCCCAACAACACGAGCAGACCGGACGAGGTCGACGACTAAGACAGGCCCAACGACTTGGATGAGCCCAACGACCAAGACTGGACCTACGATTTGTGTGGGCCTGACAACCCAGACGATGCCATCGACCCGGACGACCCGTGTGGGACCAACAATCCATATGAGCCCAATGACACAGACACATGGATGGACACAACGACCAGAACGACCCAGACAATCTCGACAACCAGGATGAACCTGACAACCTAAACAAGCACGACAAACCACACGGGCCCAACGAGACAGACGAACCCAACGAGAAAGACGAACCAGACGATCTGGACAGGTCGGACGATGCCAACGACCTAGACTGTCCCGACAAGTCAGATGGGCAAGACGAGCTGGACAAACACAACGAGACAGACAACCTCGACGATCCGTACATGCCCAACGACCCTGACAACCACGACTACACAAACGGACCCGACGACCCAGACCTAGTCGACAAGTTAGATAAACACAACAACTCGAAGGGGCTTGACGACCCAAGCGGATCTGATAATCCAAACATGCTCGACAACACGAACGGGCTCGACGAACCGAACGGGTCAAAGGATTCGGATGGGCCCGGTGAATGGGCCCGACGACTCGGACTTGTCCGACAATTCGAACGGGCTTGACGACCCAAACAAGTATGACGATCCGTACAAGCCCGACAACTCGAATGTGTTCGATGAACCAGACACATCCGACTACCTAAACGAACCTTACGAGCCAGACGAGACTAATGATCCGAACAATCCCAACAACCCGAACGATCCCGACAACCCGGGCAAGCCGAAAAGCCTTTACGAGCTTGACGACCAAGACGGGACCATCATTGTTATCGAGCTTGTTTGGGTCTTTT
This sequence comes from Vigna unguiculata, assembly GCF_037176805.1. Lineage (NCBI taxonomy): Eukaryota > Viridiplantae > Streptophyta > Magnoliopsida > Fabales > Fabaceae > Vigna > Vigna unguiculata. The sequence goes on from NC_140801.1 coordinate 33,149,908, forward strand.
GATTCGTCCAAACCGTCGGGTGCGTCTTGATCATTGGGCTTGTACAGATCATTGGGCCCATCAGGATCGTCGGATCTGTTTCGGTCATCGGATTCGTCCAAGTTGTCGTGCAAATTCGGGTAGTTAGGCCCGTTTGGATCGTCGGGTATGTCCGTGTTGTTGTGTTTTTGGTCTAGACGGCCTCGTCCGACTCGTCAAGTCCATTCGGGTCATTTGGCTCGTCTATGGTCGGGTGCGTTCATTTCGTTGTGTCTGTTCGACTCGTCGAGCCCGCATGGCTCATCTAGTATGTTGGTTCGTCGGGTTCGTTTGGATCGTTGGGCTCATCCGGATCATTGGGCCTGTTCGAATCGTCAAGCTCGTCCGTCTTGTTATCTTTGTCCCACTCGTTGGGCCCGTCTGTCTCGTGTTGTCCATTCGGCTCGTCAGGCCCGTTTGGCTTTTTGAGACCGTCTGAATCGTTCGTGTCGTCCGGCGCCATGCAGATCGTTGTTCTTGTATGGATCATTAGGCTCGTCCGTGTCGTCAGGAATATCCATGTCATTGTGCCTGTCTAGATTATCGGGCATGTTCAGATCATTAGGTCCATTTGGGTTGTCGGGCATGTCCGTGTCGTCGAGCTCGTTCAATTCGTCGGGCCCATCCGAGTCATCGTGCTTATCCGGGTCATCAGGCACGTCTCGGTCTTCGGGCCTGCTTAGTTTGTTGGGCTGCTTCGGGTCTTTAGGCTCATCCTAGTCGTTGGTCATGTCCTTGTTGTAGGACTTGTCCGGGGCTTCAGGCCCGTCTGGGTCGTATAGCCCGTCAAGGTCTTCTGGCCCATCTGGGGCTTCAAACTTGTACGGGTGATCGGGCATGTCTGACTCATCGAGCCTGTTTAGGTCTTCAGAATAGTTCGGGTCACTCGGCTTGATCTTTGACTCTAACTTAATGTAGTATTATTGGAGGGCCTAACCCACCTTAGCCCTGACCCTAACCTACCAATGATGGGGCTTTTGGGGCTGGGGCTTTTTTTTGGCTCCCTCAGTTGGGCCTGCCCTAAAAGGGGGCTTAATGAAGAGTGGGCCAGGGCTGGCCCATGGGCTAGGGGCCAAATTGACACCTTTAGTAGGTAATTCCTTCATGGGTAATCATTTCCTTAAAAATTTGTTGCGAAAAGTGTTTTATACAAAATATTTTACAAGAAAATTGGTAGCAATTTCTTGTAAATTTTTTTCACAATAAATTTTGTGAGTATTTCCTACGAAAAAACTTTCAAAACAAAATTGGCAAGAAATATGGTTTTTTTAGTAGAGTTGATAATAATAAAGAACAGTAAGCTTTGATCTCTTGTAAATTTTAATTGGTTTAGTTAATTTTCCTACATACTCTTACTCGTCGGTCAAGATCCAAGATCAATTTATTTACATAAAAGGGTCTGACTTCTGCCAATGCGTAATCGGATTATTATGGCTATGTCCAAGTTCGTTTAGTATATATTATCTTTTAATTGTTTTATTATTTTATATCAATTATCATTGAGATTTGTAGGCTAATTAACTTTAGATATACCGTATATCACACATGACTAACATATAATGTTATATTCATTTTTACTCTCATTTACTAATTCATATTCTCTTGTTGGCTTAAACTTCAGAATGTCTTCTACAAAAGAAGATTTATATTCTTAAACCCCAAATGAAAAATGGTACACTAGTATAATGAAGAGCTTTGGTTTTGATTTTTTTTATATACTCTAATTTTACACCTGAAGTATATCTAGGCGAAGTAAAAAGGAGGTTTAGACTTCGGTTTCTAACCGAAGTTTATACTTAGAGAATAAACTTTGATTGGTAAGACAATCGAAGTCCAAAACCATTCAGTTCAAAACCAAAGTTGTCGCTGGAAAAAGCTAGAGCGAGAGCAAGAAAGGAACGTTTTCAAGACAAGTTCAAGTGGCTCGACCACTACACTCAAAGGAAAGTAAACGAAGAAAACTACTAATACAAAACAAAGAACCTAAAGACAAGCAATAAAAGTACTTAAATCAAAGAAAGTTAAACTCTAAGGAAAGGATATCAAGATGACAAAACTTTAAATCAAACCAAGCAAGAAAAGTACATGAAAAGACTCTATTGGAAAAATACTTGAACTATGCATCACCATTTCTCACTCAATCATATACCAAGAAAGACAATAACCTTTAAAACGAATTTGGACTAATAAGCCAATTTCACCCACATTCAAATCAAGAAACTAGTAGCATAACCCTTTAAAGAAAATTGCACTATGCTTCACCAAATAGAAAGTTTGGTCTCGGCTTTAGGAAGCCAAATGTTCAAATTAATTTTGTTTTCTTTCTTCTTCAAACTAGTTTCCCAAAGGTTTTAAGGCAAGAGATTGTGGTGTCTTGAACACTTAGTCCTTTCTTTTCAAGCCAAAATCCAACAAGAGAAAACTTCAACTAGCATATGACATATGACTCAAGTAAAAGTTTGGCACATTTAAAGACTCAACATGACATACACAAAGACACAAGCACGTAGCTATAATGCATTAAAACTCATGGATTTGAAGTTCAATGACTAAGCATCCAAAGACATGTTATCCAACCACATTTAGGAGAAAAAAGAGTCACAAAACCGAAGCCAAAATTGTCATAACATAACCTGAAAACATTGATTTTCGTATTCTCGACAGCTCAGACCTTTGCTCACTCATTTGATCATAACTCTCTCCACAGAACTCCAAATGCATTCATTCTTCTTTTTTGGAAACTAGACTCAAAGGGCTTTCTTTTGATATAAAGAAAGTTAATTTTTCACAACTAAGCTAGCTGCAATATTTTTTTCAAAAATTCACACGTTGCTGCCAACATTATTTTTATGTGGACCATTCAAAGATAGCTACACAAGACAATGTTGTAACATGAAAACACCATATTCAAGGACAACCAAAGCTCTAGATACCAAATGATGTAGGATTATCTTGTTCCTTTTAGAAGATTATTGAATATGGTGATGATTGATTAAGAAAACCAAGGAAATCCCCACTGGACATTAAGATAGCAAGCTATCTAGATGTGAAGGTTCCTTTCCAAGGTTCTAGCGAAGAGAATGATGAAGGATTATCTTGTTTTCTTTTAGAGTTACGAATATGGTGAAGTTGTTTAAGAAAGCATTTTGAAAATTCTCACTGGACATTAAGATAGCATGCTATCTAGATGTGAAGGTTCATTTCTCAACCTCATGAAAGGAATAAGAGAGTTGGATTCAAGTTAACACACACACGGCTTCAACAACACTTAAAGAACAAAATGAAAGAAGAAACATTAAAAATGGAAATCATAGAAGATGAGCAATGGGTGAAGCACGCCACTCATAGAGGGATCTAAGCCAACCAAACCCTAGAGATGAGGGATGGTGCCACCACTTGCAAGCAAGATAAGGCAAAGGTGAGTTCACTTCTAGGAAGGAGAGGTCACAGAATTTGGTGGTTGAATACACAATTTATAACAAAATGATCAACCCTTTTACAAGACAAGGAGCACCCTTTAAATAGGAGTTCATAGGGATCCTTTAGCAAATACAAAAACATGAAAAAGATGAACTAGCAAACCCTAAACCTAATGTGAAAGTAATTCTCGGCCAAGTGAAGGGAGATGATTGGTGGATGCATTCCCATGAGGATTCTAGGCCAAAAGAGGAAGGAGACCAAGTAACCTTCTAAGGAATAAACCAAAAAGGCAAAATGAGACAAGGTACATGTCTACTTTTGCTTTTACTTTATGCTTTTTGCTTTCCTCTCCCTTCCACTTCATCCATGTGCTCCAATCACCATGTGCCACCTAGCCATGCTCTACTTTCTCTTAATTACCTACAAAATAAGACAAACAAGGATTAGCATGTTGGTTTAAGTTAATCTAATCTTGGTCAAAGGTCAACTTTGGGTCAAAGTCAACAAGTCAACCAAAATAAGTCAACTAGAAACCAACTTAGGGAATTCAAATTAAAGTAATGCAAAACAAAGATAAAGGTGATGGAATAAAAGACTCCCCTCTAGACATGCTTCTAGTGATCCTTCTTGAAGGAGCTTCTAAGGAGGTGGTATGGTGGGTCACACCTTTATCAGAGAAGAATGAATTGATTCAAAACAAATAAGAGTTGACAACACATAAAAAAGAGTAAAATGCAAATCACACACACAAAGGAAGAAGAAAGCATAAAATGGAAAGCAAAGGAATGATAAAAATGTGAGAAGCACGCCACTACAAGGCTAGGCTAGAAGAAGCCATGGCAACCTTGAAGATGAGTGGATGTGTGTCGTCACTTGAATCAAGATTCAAGATAAGGCTTAAAAGAACTCCACTCCCTAAGGAGAAAGACTCTCACAATGGTTGATACACAAAGGCATTTAATTTCTCCAAAATGTTCAACCCTTGTACAAGTGTTAGAGGTCCCCTTAAATAGGCAAGTCTAGGGGGCCCTTAGCAAAACAACAAAGTAGAAGGTTACAAAAGAAACCTAGCATGTTCTAGAAAGTAGGTCAATATAGGGTGCACATGGGTGAAATTTCGTCCAAGCCATCTAGGTGGCAAGTCTTCATGGCCAAGGCTTCCAAAGGAGGGTTCTAAAACATTCTAGAAGACTTGGTATCCAAGGCATGTGGGTCTCCCCTTTCTAGATGCTTCAAGAAAGTCTTGTTCCTTCTCTCTCTTCCTTAGGACACTAAGTGTCTCCTATGTGGTCCTCCTCCTTTCTTATTCCTACAAAAGCAAATTAAGGAATTTAGTAGAATACTGGTTTAAGGTTAAGCTAATCTTGGGTCAACAAGTCCACCCTTAAGTCAAGGTCAACAAGTCAACTCCAAATAGTCAACATAACCAACTTCAAGAAATTGAATCTAAAGAAATGCAAAATAAAGGTAGAGAGGATAATGCCTTTCCTTTTGTCATGCTCCTAGTGATCCTCCTAGGGTTGGCCTCCTTGGAACTTGATGAGGTGGTCACATATTGAGGAGCTTAAATGATGTGGAGGAGAGAGTAAAGCAAAGGCCTAAATCATAAAGTAAAAGGCATAAAACAAGTGTACCTATGTACCTTTGGTCTCCTTTGCTTTTAGCACACTTTGGCCACTTTTTGGAGACATATGAGACACATTCTTTGTCTCCTTTTATGATAGAACGAAATTAGTCTTGCACACACCATAGTTAGCTCTTTTGTCTCTCATTTTTGTAACCTTATTTGACCTAGTTTCTAGAAGCTAGGTTTAGGTTTTTGTGGAAACATCCTTAGGTATATTTTATTTGCTTAGAGGCTCCTAAAATCTTCTATATAAGGGGTGCTCTTAAACATGTAAAAGAGTTTCAACCATTTGTGAGAGTTTCCTCCCTAGGGAGTGAATACTTTTAAGCCTTATCTTGCATAGCAAGTGGTGGCACACATCTACTCATCTTCAAGATTGTCATGGCTTCTAGCCTAGCCTTATAGTGACGTGCTTCTTACATTTTTACCAATTTTGGGATGTCACGGAACATTTGGAAAATGTTTGCATTTAGCGAAAAAGGATTATCATTGGAAATGTACTAATAAAAAAAATCTTTTAATTTGATTTAAATTACGTAGTTCAAAATGTTAGCTTGTCAAAAAAAATCAAATAAAAATTGCGAACAAAAGAAAATTACATAGTCTTCAGTATTTGATTTAAAACAACTAAATAATTTATAAAAACTCTAGAGTCCACCCCAACCTCTCGTCAATCTACTCCATGTCAAAATTATCTGCAATATCATCTGCTCCCGTATAACACACATGTTATACGATCATCGCACATACAACAAACACACAAACAAACAAATAGGGGTAAGCTAACCATAAAGAATGATATTTATAAAAGAAATTCATAAATAAAACATGTCCAATAATACTCAACGTCGCATTCAAGTAACACTTAAGCATTATGATCACAATCAATCCTTGGTTTGAACACACAAACCCCAAAACCCAAAGAATCATATCAAACCAAACATAGCATCACATTCATCTAAAATATTCAAACATAATGACCATAATCAAGCTTTGGTTTTCCGCTGCCTTTTAGCCCACAACAACATCTAGTTTCCTAGAACAGATGGTTCCATGTGTCCCACTATCGCAGCTAGACTGTCTCCCTTATTCCTCAAGGAATTATGAGTAAAAACGTCGATGCATCTCACATCAGGCACTATACTCGCAACGAGCCGAAATAAGGTGAAACATCTTTCCCCTCCCCACTGCTAAGAAAAAAATATATGTAAAAGTAAAATTGCTAAAGTCGACAATGTTAAAATAAAATTTTGGACAAAATATATTAAGAGAACTTCTATAAATTAACTAATGTATTAGTTAATTTTAGTTTATGGAAAGTCTAATTCAATTACTTTTTTATTATATTTTTCTATCCTGGTACAATTATTTTTAAAGTAAAATCAACTTAATGTAAATTGGATTAGAAATTTTCTATTGATGAGAAAAAAATATGTACAACAAAGTTTTTTTTTTTTTTTCATTCTATGAACAAAATGTGAATGTGACTATGGTTAAAATGATAGATTTGAAAGTATACATTTATATTACAAAGTGTGTTAAACTATCAATGGTAATTTTGTTGGTTAATTTTACAGTCAAAGCTTTCTTATTTAGTTTCCTTGGCCAACTTCTGCTGTAGGGACTTCTATTGGGTTGAAACTTTTTTCTTCCAACAATCAATTTTCTGTTGCTGGAAATAATGTGATTAATAATGATTTTGTTCCAACAATCATTTTTTTATAGATAGTAAACTCAATTTGTTTTATGGATTAAAACTGATGAATAATGTGAATAAGTGTGTATAAGTGCTATTAACTGGGATTTTCTATGTATAAGTTGCCACATTTACATTCTTTAGAAATTTTAATCATTATAATGATGATTGAATCATTTGTGCTAAAATATTGTATGAAGTTGTGTGGAATAGCTTTAAAATATGGATCATTCTAAGAGCAAGCCTTTAAATTTGGATGATGATCTTGTATCTGAAACTCCTGGTCCATCTGAAAGTGCTGCCACAAATAAAAAAGAAGTATAAAATGTTTGGAATTTTTTCACAAGAATAGGTAAAGACAAGGATGGGATTGAAAAGGCTTCGTGTAAGTATTGTGGCCATCACTACAAAGTTGGCAAAAACCCTAAAACCAAAAACAATTATGGGACTTCACATTTAAGTCGTCATATCCATTCATGTAAAAGTATTGCAAACTGAGATGTGGAACTCAGTCTTGATCAAGAAGGAAAGTTTGGGACACGAAAAATCAATTAAAAGGTTCATCGTAAGTTACTTGCGAGAGCCATAATTAAACATGGTTTTCCTTACAATTTCGTTGAGTACGAAGGAATTAGGGAGTGGATAAAATACATTAATCCTTATATTGACATGAAATGTAAGAATACCATTGTTTTAGATGTGGAGAGGGAATACATTAAAGAGAGGGATAAAGTTAAGCAAATCATGTCTAAGATTCCTTATAGAATTTGTTTAACTTCTAATGGTTTGACTGCAATTACTTCTAAGGGTTATATTTGCCTAACTACACATTTTGTTGATGAAAACTGGAAATTGACAAGTAGGATTCTGAACTTTTGTTGAATGAAACCACCACACACAGGTGTTGAACTAGAAAGTATTGTATTTGATTTCCTAAAGCAATGGGGTATTGATAAGAGAATTTTCTCCATTACCTTGGACAATGCTTCTACAAATAATACCTTACAAGATATTTTAAAAAGCCATCTTTGTGTTCAGAGAAGTTTATTATGTGATGGTGAGTTTTTTCACGTTCGATGTTGTGCTCATACTCTTAATTTGATAGTTCAAGATGGTTTAAAGGTGGTTGATAAAGTACTTCATAACATTAGAGAGAGTGTTAAGTATGTTAAATCATCGGATGGAAGAACTCTCAAATTCAAAGAATGTGTTAGTGATATTGGCATAAATATGAGCATTGGTTTGAGATTAGATGTGACTAAAAGATGGAATTTGACTTATTTGATGCTTGAAAGTGCAATAAGATACAAGGCTTTTGAAATTCTCAAAGTGGTTGATAGAAGTTATAAAAATTGTCCATTTTTTGAGGAATGGGATAAGGGAGAGAAAATGTGTCAATTCTTAGAACCATTTTATGACATCACAAACATGATTTTCGGTTCTTCTTATCCCACTTCAAATTTGTATTTTATGGAAATTTGGAAGATTCAATTAATCATTGAAGAGAATTTTTTGAATGAAGATGTCATTTTAAAGACAATGGCTTTGAATATGAAGGAGAAGTTTCAAAAGTATTCGAAGGAGTATAGTATTGTGTTAGCTTTTGGAGATATTCTTGACCCACGACTAAAGGTTGATTTTATAATGTATTGTTATTAAAAATTGGATCTTCTAACTTATGAAGAGAAAACTAAGAAAGTGTTAGAAAAGTTCAAGATGTTGTTTGGAGATTATGCAAAGAACTTGTCTACCTCTTATGGTTCTCTTTCCCAATCTGCTACAGAATATCTCTTCATGTCTCAATCCAATATCGAAGAAAGTAAGGCAAAAGATCAAGGATTATTTCGGTAAGTATTTTACACTTGGTGTTCATTGTTTTCATTTGTTTTGATAATTAATATGTAATACATTGTAGGATCTTAAAATGTATCAAAATGAATCAAAATCCATAATTGGCAAGAGCGAGGTAGATGTTTACCTAGATGAACCAACAATAGATGATGAAGAAAGTGAAGATTTTGATGTACTCAAATATTGGAAAACTAATGAGAAAAAATTCCCTATGTTGTCTATAATGGCTCGAGATGTGCTTAGTATTTCCATTACTATTGTCGCATCAAAGTCAGCTTTTAGGAAAGGTGGGCGTATACTTTCCAAATATAGAAGCTCTATTCTTCCTAATCATGTGCAAATGTTGATTTGTACTCAAAGTTGATTATACGGACTTTCTGAAAAATCCTATTGGTAAGTTTATATATTATTGTTTTTAAAATTACTTTACATTAAATAATTAACTCTAGACTAATAGTTTGATTGTCTGTCAATTGTTTTTGGGATAGATGAAGTTGTGCATGATATTTTTGGACATGAAGGAATCACTGTATGAGTCTAAACTTTTTGAAGATGTTGAAGATTGACAGGTTCGACTTTACACTTCAACTCTTTGATTTGAAACCCCTTTGGCTTCTTCTCAACATCTTCCAAATCTCTAATCATCAACCAATAACCACTGCACATGCTAGATGCAAACCTCAACTTTTATACGTTTTCTTTATTTTTTGTCATGTGGAAGGTTTGGAGAAAAACACCACAAAATCAAATTAGTTTCACACAACTTTTTTAAGTAAAACTAGATTTTGAAAACAGTATTACAACTCACTAGCTAGAACTACAAAACTTATACTCACTTTCCATCTCATTCATACAAGCAAAATGCAACACAAGACCAAGTCGTGGTAGAAATATTAATTTATGAAAGTTACAATCTGTTATATATACATGCACAAATTCTTTCAAATAAAGTGTATATATACATGCACAAATTCTTTCAAATAAAGTGTTTGTCAAAAAGTATACATATATATATATATATATATATATATATATATAGGCTTAATTACCATTTTGGTCCCCTAATTTGTTGGGTTGGTTCATTTTGGTCCCCTTATTACTTTTTGGTTCAATTTGGTCCCTGCCCTTAAGTCTACGTTAACACCGCCTCCATACATGCCACGTGTCATTTTGTGAAATTTTCAATTTTTTTTAATTTTTTTTTAATTTTTTTTTAATTTTTTTTAATTTTTTTTAATTTTTTATTTTTAAAAATGCCACGTGTCACCTTATGGTTGTGACACGTGTCAATTTGAGATTTTTTATTTAAAAAAATATACTGTCACATGGCAGGTCACGATTGTGTCACGTGTCAAGCTAACATTGGTTGTTTTCAATTTAATCCCTCTATTTACAATTTTGATTCAATTTAGTCTTCCAATTTTTTAAAATGATTCAATTTTGTCCTCTCTAATTTGATACCAAATTAGTAACTAAGCTTAAATACAACTTATATATACATATTAAAATAATTTTATTATCTTTATATTAAATTACTCCATCTAACTATTCAAATTATTTTTTTTTTTACATGTATAGAAAATTTCAAGTGTAAAAAATTACAAGTGAAAAAATGTAAGAAATGAAAATAACATGAGTATTTAGGGAGTGATTTGATGTATAAATGGTAAAAACTTATTTTAACATAAATATATAAATTGTAATTAAGCTAAATTATTAATTTGGTCTCAATTTGGAGAGGACAAAATTGAATCATTTTAAAAAATTGGGAGACTAAATTGAATCAAAAATTCAAATAGAGGGACTAAATTGAAAACAATGAATGTTAGCTTGACACGTGACACAATCGTGACCTGCCACGTGGCAGTATTTGTTTTTTAAATAAAAAATCTCAAATTGACACATGTGACAACCATAAAGTGACACGTGGCAGTTTAATTTTTTTTAAAAAAAATAATTTTAAAAATTTTGAAAAAAAATTTAAAAAAAAAATTTAAATTCCATAAAATGACACGTGGCATGTACGGAGACAGTGTTAACGTTGACTTAACGGTATGGACCAAATTGAACCTTTTAAAAAATTAGAGGACCAAATTGAACCAAAAAATAATAAGGGGATCAAAATGAACCAACACAACAAATTAGGGGACCAAAATGATAATTAAGCCTATATATATATATATATATATATATATATATATAGAGAGAGAGAGAGAGAGAGGAAGAGTGAGGGAGAGATAAGCATGAATTTGCAATGGGTTCCCACTCTTTAGATAACAACATTGACACTTTATAGTTATACTTGTTTGAGTGGAGAAGATGTTGCAATAATTTTCAGTTTTGATATCTTACATTACTTCTGATAATTTCCACATTTAAAAAGTACATAATGATTTCAATATTATCTATCGAAAGATATTATTGATATAATAAACATATTTTTGTTGAAAATGTTGGCTTTGTTTTTTATATTTGTGTGAATCAGTAGTTTAAAGAAAGGAGTTTTAAATGAAGTTTCAGGAGAGTGATGTAGCCTGAAGTCAAATCCTTGTGAAAAAGTTACTAGTACAAGATGGTGCAGAAGAAAGAAAATGTTTGTTTCTTTGAGCAAACGATAGCAGTTAGAGTGCGACTTCATGATGAATATTTTAGCCCTGTCATTATCAAATAACTTACTATTACATTCAATAATTTTGTATATTCACCATCAAGTCAAATGGCTTTTTGACATGGGTTGTTCTGATTTTGTACAATTTTCAATGAGTTATGTACAATTTTCAATGAGTGGGGCTTTTTATTTCTCTTACAATGGTTGGTGCAATTAATTGGGGTTTGGAAGCTTTTGAATTTTGTCATATAAATATTTTTTTCATGGTTAGAGAAAAGCCCATGGGTTGGCCTTGGCCCACGGGGCTTTTGTGAGCTTTTTGGCCCTATGGGCTTTTTGGCCCTGTGGACTATTTTGGCCCCAGCCCACGTGGGCCAAGGCCAAGCCTTGTGGGTTGGACTAAATTGACAGCTCTAGGAGAAGATATGAAGATTATATTGAAGATCTTATCAAATTACAAGTCTTTATGTTACAATGGTAATATATGAATTAGCGTGAAAATCGAAGAAGAAATCCAAAAGATTATATTGAAGATCTTATCAAATTATAAGCCTGTTACAATGGTAATATATGAACTAAAGCATGAAAATCGAAGAAGAAATCCAAAGAAGGAAAGAAAGAATAATTGAAGACAAGAACTAAAGTGAAATAATGTTGACCAAACAAGTCAACTTAAAAGTGTCAAAAGCATTGGACTTTTACAAAGGAGTAGATGAGTTAGAACAAGCATCAAACAAAAAGGTCATCAAATGTATTCCACAATGCACACCGATAGTAAATCCCTAGCCAAGGTACCAACCACAAGAGTCACAACCATGACCAAACACATATAAGAAGATTGGGTTTCTATTGATATCAATGAGCCTAAACTCTTATAAACTCTTATTTCTTGGGACAATAGTTTATTATAATTAGTATAGTAGGTTTCTTTTGAGTCTTGTATTATAGACCAAGTAATAAGCTGGGACTAGTGTGTGTAAAAAATATGTAATCTTTCTCTCTTTCTATTTCTCTTTTATTTTATTAATTATTTCATAAGTGTTTCTTTATGCAATCTGTATCCATTTTTTATTTCATAATCGATTACATTCAATTTTTATTCAATCTTCTTATAAGAATCATTTTTAAAATTAGTTTGAGAAAGATTAGTCTTTTCAAAACCCATTTTCTGTCTCTTGATTTAATTTAATATTATATTCTTTTCTAATATGAGACACCTCTCTCCATAAAAATTTAAAATTCAATTTAAAATTATATTTAAACATTATGTGACACCTATCTCAATCAAAGTTCAAAATTCAATTTAGAATTCTATTTAAATATTGGGAATTTATGTAACTCATATCTATCATTCCTTTATATTATTAATGCAACTGCCATTTAATTATATTTGTGGTCAAAGTTACAATTTTTTTATTATCATAAAGTTTGAAGTGTGTAGCCTTCCTCTATGAATATATACATAAATTTGTCTCATCATTAAATTTTCATGTCACTTTTCAAGACGTGGATATGAAAGATAAATTTGGAGAAAAATTGAAGAAAAATGAGATGATTGGTTTAGTAGAAAGCTAGTACGTATAAATAGAAAATGTATTTGTATATGTGATTAATTTATTGAATTAATAAAAGTTGATTAGTTTTTTTTTTTAATGTAAAGTCAAAATTGTACTTTGTATATATTTTAAAGTATAAAAATATTATTTATCAATTGACAATAATACTTAAAAAACAAAATAAATACCTTGATGTAAAATAGTAATTGAAGCACCATAGTCACAAATCCCAACATTTTATCTTCATCTCACAATTTTCTCACTCCAAATGCACTCAAAACTCAAAACTCCTGAATAGTAACTTTGCTATATCAAACACACCATTAATGTGTGGCTCACAATGTGGTTTTACAAATTTTTTCTATGTTTTCTCTGTTTCTCTTTCGTGTGGACAATCAAAATCAAAAGGTGGCTCTTACTTCTTTCTTTTCTTATAAAAAGAGAAAAGATTGCTATCATGAGGAAAAGCTCTTGCTTATGTGACCACAGATTCCAAATAACAGTTCTTAATTTATTTGAGAATCATGTCACAGACAACTCTGTCTCTACAACATTATGCAAAAGAATTCTTGAAAAAGAAAAATCCTTTCAAGAGAACTATATACAGAAACAACCAAATAGATTGGAGTGCAAAACTTCTTCATCTCTTTGGCTGGGAATCACAAATGAACAAATAACAAATGCATTGAATCTTGTTCAAAGTTTGGAAGCTCCAACTCTTTATCTCACACCAAAAACAGTCACAAATGCCTGCAAAGAAATGCTCGAAGCTAATTTCATACACTCTTTGAATGCACACAAAAACATTATATATCTGCATGCATATAGAGAACATGAATTTACCCATTAAGCTCTGAAAACTTCTTCCCTTGCTGATTTGAGCATTATGCTAGAAGCATTAATTTGGTCTGGGAAAAAGAGTGACAATTTGATGAATGAATTGTAATTTCAGACAGTACATAAATACACAGATTGATAATGTTTATTATGCTTACCAGAGGATGTTCTTTGTACGAAAAAGCATGCCCCAATAATAATGTAGCACAGGAAGAGCACAAGGCCTTTCATGTAATGAGAAGTTCCATCCTACAATGGAAGAAATACTCGATCAATCTTTCTGTTGTACCAACATAAATTATAATTTAGGGTTAAATATGTTTTCAATCTCTAAACTTTAACATAAAATTAGAATTAGTGTATATCTCAAATTTGTAAAATTAGTATACCTGTAATGTGAAAGCTGTGGTTATTATTGCCAAAGCAAGTGAACCTGTTTCTAAGAGGTTGAAGGTGAGGTCCATTTGAATTCCCAGAATCCAAGCAACAATCACACAAAGGGGAACCTACATTGTAATAACACTTGCTTAATGAAAATTTTTATTCATCCAACTAAACATTCACTATTTTCAAGGTGAATGCTTACCACAAACATGCTAATTTGAGTTGCAGAACCCAGACAAACACCCAAAGAAATGTCCTGCAGCACCATCATTATGTTAGTCTCAGGAAATTAAACACATAAGAATGTGCACAAATGATTTGAATCATATTTCAGGCAAGCAATTTATGTAATAAATGAAAAGTATCAGAATTTCATAAAACTTGATACCAGTTTGTTCTTGAAAGCAAATATGATTGCTCCAGCATGTTCTGCTGCATTACCAACTATTGGAAGCAAGATTATGCTGAGGAAGCTAACAGATATACCCCATGAATTAGATGCATCCTGTTCAATTTCACATATTTTTTTCATCACTATCAGCTGATAGTATAACAGATTATGATATACACAGACTCCAAAACAGTCATAAGAAAACACAGTCACATTAATCACAGGTGGTCATAGATGATAAATACTTTAAAAAGAGTAGCTAAGATAATTTGTTATTGATTTGCAATTTGTAAAATAAACTGAGAAAGAAAAAGAAGTCAATTACCTGAATTGTTTCCACCACATATTCAGACAGCACTGCAATAATCACAGTGATCCCCACCAGCCAAACACACCCACTCCAGAATCCTATCACTGCTTCATCTGAATCAGTGTCACCCTCTTCTTCATTTTGCTGCAAGATGCATGATGACAACTACTATTTACACATTGACATGAAGAAGAATCATCATTAGCCTCATCATTTCAAAATCAAAGAAAGCTTACATCGTGGTCTTCAAATAGTGTTCTGTGAGTCCAAAGCTGGAACACAAGGTAGGCAAAATATGCTATCACCATGATAATGCTAGCAGCTCTTGACAACTGCAGAGATGATTCTGCAGTGACACCTTCTGAGGCACCAGCATAATGGAACAACATTGGCAGCAAGTGGCAATGCAATGCCACAAACAGCATAAGCAAGTTCATATCTGCTTGTCTCTGCAAGAAAATTTGCAAAACATTCAACACTCTAATTAACACTAGTCATTATTACTTCACCTCAAAATAAGATAGGCAATTCATGAACAAAAGTTTGGCTTAGTGGGTGATTTAGTGCCAATATTTGAAGATTTCAAGAGTTTATTCAATGTGATTCTTAACCTTCTTTTTCTTTTTCATTTTCTATTTTATTTAAAAGTAGTCAAAATTGTCTCTTCTATATTAAATTGATGTTGACACCTTTTTAAAAAAATGACGAAGTGTAATAACTTTTGACTTTTTCAATCTTTCACTATATTTTTTTTACTCATCGTAACACCATAGGCGCTATGAGTAGAAAGAGGTGCTATGAGTAGAGAATGAAAAAGTGAGAGAGTGAAAGTTTGAAAAAACTTAAAATCACTCCTGTAATAATCTATCGACCAATGTTAACATCAATTTAATACGTTGACTCCTTTCAAATAAAATAGAAACTAAATTCAAATCAAAATTCAAGAAATTACATCCAATAAGATCCTCAAATATTGTAAAAGAAAAAAAACCTATTAAACCTAAATTTTTTTAATGGATTGAAGGGTCTTACTCTATCATATTTCTGTTCCTGTCTAAGGTTTACAAGGCCTCCACAGAATAGAGAGGTTCCAAGAACCAGAAGAAGATTAGAAATTACAGAACCCAGAAGAGAATATTTGACCAAAGCAATGTTATTATGGCTAAGGGCAAAAATTGCTATAATGAGCTCTGTACTATTCCCACATGTTGCATTCATAAGTCCTCCCACTGTAGAAAAAGAAACACAATAAGACTTAAATATCATGACAATCAATTATATAGTCTTGCATTTTATTATTGGAAAAATATTAGTTAGAAAAGATCAATAATGTATGAAAAAAACAAAGAAATAAGAAACATTGTAATTTTTTTTTTATGATAATAAAGTGAAATTCATATTTAGTCTAAATTAAAGAAAACATAACAGTACACTGACAGTGGAAAACTTGAAAAGAAAGAACATGTTCTAGTAGAACATACAATTATGGATACTCCCAACGTACCTGTGGGACCAGTGTAGCAAGCAATTTGTCTGCAAATTTTGAAGTACCAAATACCAAGGTAACAAATGGAAGAAGAAGAATCAGTAAACAAACATAAAAGGGTAAAGGAAAAATTTACAGAATAATAAAAAATGATTAATGTAGAATCCAGCTATAAACAAAAAGAATGGAACAATCATGTCATGATTTTCTTACTCTGTCAAGAAACTGAGTCTTTCTGCAAGTGGGGTAAGCCCCAATAAGCTCAATGCGAAAACCCATGGCTGTAAGAAACAAAAAGAAAGTGATTATTATTAGATAATCCAACCACTGAATACTACACTTTTCTAAAAAAAGAAAAAGAAATTATGCATTTGTATATATTATCACCACATAGATACTTTAATTATTTTTCTCCCTCTAACGAAAAAGTACTATAATTATTAAAAGTGGTAAGAGAAAACTTTTAGAGTAAATATATATGTATATACATAAAGCTTAATAAAAAAGTATTAAAGGATTAACTTGTTAAAATCTTCCAAATTATAATATAAATTATTTTTAAAGTGACATACATAAGGACAACTGTCATTTTCTATCCATGATTTGGATAAAACGGAATCATAGTTCAAAAAATATATACATAAATGGTTTCATAGAAGAATTTAATTAAAAATGACATATAGCACAGATAAAGAATAAGAAAAGAGGAAAATTGAAAAAAAGAAGGAAGGAAAATGAGTGATAAAGATGCATTATTGGAATAAAAAGTAAAAAGGAGATTTGACTTGTACTAAAGAATATCTTCAATCCATGTGTCCTGTAACATTTTAACTTCTGTACTTGCTTTTGTACCCACCAGACAAGAATTTGTAGATTCTATGGGTCAATTTATGACACTAGAATTATCTTTAACCCTTTTAATTTATCAACAAAAAAAAAAAAAACTTCATAAAACTCAACTAAATTATATGAAATGTAATGATGTAATGATTCAAGAATACACACTGATTGATTCACATTCTACATTAAAAGAATGAAGGGTAGAAATAATCAGTGTTCATTTCCATTCATGCATTACTTTCTTTTCAAACCATACATAAGACAGAAGAAGAAAGGGTTGAAAAGAGAAATGTTGGAAGATCATGCTAATTTCATAGGAAACATTCAATATTGTTCAGTTACACATATGATAATCATATGATAAGAACTCAAACTTATCAGGTGAAAAATGGTGTGAAAATCCAGAAAAACCAGAAGAGAACTCACTCTTCCAAATCCATAGCATTGAGCAACAATGGCAATTGGAACAGCTGGGAAGAGAATAGAGAGTTTGGTTCCCAAAACAACCTCTTGAATGTTCACCAACATGTCTTTTAGAGGACCACAACTAATCTTAGACACAAGAGTTAGGTCGGATTTTTTTCGCAGTGAAGAAGATGACATGTTATGTGCTGTTCTTCCATGTCTCATCTCCTTGTTCAACAACCCCTTCATGTTTGCACCACCACCATTCTCCATCACCTCCATTTTCAACACCTGAAAACTTTGGACTTCTAAATTACAAGAAAATTATAAATTTGACTAATAAAAAATCTTTTATGGGAAGACAAGGTGGCACCTAACCGAATGAGTGAATGAAGGTGTGTGATGATAGCAAGCCACAACAGAAGAGAAATATTATAAATAAGCATGTAGGGTTGTCAGCACAGCAGGTTAGTGCAATTTCCGCGAAGCTTCCTCTTTTATTTTTTTTATTTTTTATATATTTATATTTTAAGGAAAGAAAGAAATGTAATAACTAAATTCATTGTTAATCTTTTAATATTGGAATAAAGAATTTGTTACACGTGTGCTTATTAATTGGTTAACAAAGTTTCCATATATTAATCCCTATGAGTTTTAGGTATCGGCATATAGTATGTATAGTGAGAACTTTGTTATGACTGCAGCTTTGTTAGTTTTTTCTATATGTCATTTTCATTTCCATTGTTTCATTTTCTTTGAATATTATAAGTTATTAATACGTAGAAATTTCATATTGTGAATAGTAATCAAACTTTTATTTTCATTTAACCTACTTAAATATTTATAATAATATATATTATTATAAGAGATATTCACATATTGCATATTATGATAGTATTTTATTATTATGTCTACCTTTTTATTAGGTTTGTTTTTGCAATATTTTTTTTTTAACTTTTATAATTTAGACTATTGAATTTTACTATTGTGTGTATTTTTCTTAATTTAACAGTATTATTTATTTTGTATTTTCTTCATATGATTTGCATTCATTATCGTGTATTTTATTATATTTTATTATTTTATCTTCTCAAAAATTTATAATTTATTGCATTAATGTATTTATTACTTTTATCTTTTAAAAATTTATTAATTTTCATGTCGTTTTCACCTCACTGGTTATTCGTCATGTCAACATCTTTTAACTAAAAAAAAACATATATACAATTGTCTAGGTTTTTAAAAAAAAAATTAAAAAAATATATCTGACTAAAAATATATATATATTCAGTCAAGAACCAATTAAGAGAGAAGATAGTTTGTTGTTAATAACCCATTTAGCTACTACTTTTAAAATATTTACAGTTTAATCTACACTTATTTTAATCTCTATGGTTAAACTATTTTTATCTATTTTCATCTTTAAAAATAATTTTTAATTTATTTTAGCTCTTATATCTAAATTCATAAAAGAAAATAATTTTTTATTTTAGTCTCTATCATTTCATTATAAAATAAGTAATATATATTTAAATTATTAATATAATTAATTTTCATTTTACGAATGTTGATGATTTAATCTATTAAAAACAAATGCCTTTGGATTAAATAGTGCACTTTACACTTTAGTCTATTTTTAAAAAAAATGTTATATATTATTATAAAAAATACTTGTCCACAAAATGTGTCAATTTTATTGAAAAAAACATATGATTTGTTATGTGAACATCACAATTTAATGTAAACATAAATTTGTACAGATTTGACGATGTGATACATGAAAAAAGTGAACCATAATTATAAAATGGGTTTGATATAAAACTATTTCCGACACTATGTGAAAATAAATACATATGTAGCTTTTTTTTTTCTTTCTTTAGAAGTATTTTTTTTTTCTGCTGATGTGCTGAAAAATAGATTTTTTTTCTGCTCATCACCTAAAATAATTGTTTGAATAGTTTACTTGACAACCACATGTTCACTTAATGAATCATGAATCATACAATTTTATTAAATTTATTTTATTAATTTTAAATAAAAAGGTAGACATAGGAAATAGGTAAAATACTACAGTAAAGTAAAATAATAAATGGGTAAAAAAGTAATCCAATAAGTTATTATTTTTTAAAATATTTGTGTATGTGTAGTCTTTTCATATTATAGTGATCTTCTAACCTCTAAATTTTGTATTGAGTATCTATTACGCACATGCCTTACTCTACCTGAAAGCACAAAAATGTACTTCTTCTGACTGGCAGGTTTAAGGTATACGCACATGTATCATTAAAGAAAAAATCAAATGAATATGTTAATGCTTTATTGAATAAATAAGAAAAAAGAAAATAAAAGTAAATAAAAGAAAAAATATATATAAGAAATACAGTAAAACAAAAAATTATTTAACTAAAAACTTTATAACTTATATTTTTAATATTATTTTATTTAAATTTTTATTATTATTATTATTATAAAAATTAAGATTTTAAAAAAAAATCTCTAAAGGTTCGAGAGTTACATTTGTTAAATACATGTCATTTATCTTTATTTATGAATACTAGAATCCTCAATTGCATATTAATATTCAGACTAACTTTTCAATTTTTATGTTCTGAATAATTATATTAAGTATGCCGCACTAAATAGTATATAATTTGTCATAAATAAATTAAAATATTCATCCTCAGATGATTTATTATACATACTGCAATAACTTAATACACAAACCACATTTGAAATGATGTTTTAATTTAAATCATCAAGGAAATTAGAATATTTTATTTTCACTATAATACTATAACAAAATATATCTCACCACATAGTTTTAAAGATAATTATAAACATGAACAAACACACTAATGTCATATATGTTCACATATAAATACACATCAATAAATAATTATCTTATTTTACTGTTTTCACCTAGAATGTTAAGACTAGACATAAACTTTAATTAAATGAAATAAATCGTATAATATAAATGTGACTTAAAAATAATTTAAAATTATATAATTTTACCACTTTCACTTAAAATATTAATACTATTCATAGGCGGATTTGTGATTTAATGAACAAAATCTAACAGTAATCTAAAATGTCATAGATAGTTAATTGTCAATAAGACTTGAATAAAAATTAATTAATTATCTGAATAAGATAGTTAAAAATAAAAAACTATTTAAAATTAATTCATTTTATTTTAAATTAATAAAATATAATCATACGATAACTTGAACTGTAAGAACTATAAGTATAAGACTAAATAACCATATCTTAAAAGATTTTAAACACTTTAATTTTGAAAACTAAAATCGAGTCCTATAATTATAACAACTTTAATTTTTAATTATTTTTAATATTTTTTGTGTGTTCCATTAGAATCATATTCATGAATTCATTTTTAATAGTCATATTTTGCTGTCAAACTTATAAACACAGTCATAAACTAATACAAACAATTTATGTTAAAAATCACTAAAATACACTACTACAAATTCTCATATTACATATTCTCATATTACATGGAAATTTTTTTGTAAATTTGTTAAAAATATTTGCAAGAAAAGACTTTTTACTGCTATTTTTTCTAAGAATTTTAATTGATAGATAATTCCTTCGTGGCTAATTATTTCCTACAAAATTATAAAATTCGCAAGTATTTCTTACAAAATTTGTTGTAAAAAGTGTTTTATACAAAATATTTTACAAAAAAATTGGCAGCAATTTCCTGCAAATCTTTTTTTCATAACAAAATTTATAAGTATTTTCTAAAAAAAAAATTTCAAATCTTTTTTTTAGTAGTGATACAAATATTTAAGACATAGAGAAAGAAAAATTAATATATTATGCCACCAAATGAAAAGGGAAAAGAATTAAAACGGTGGCAGCAGAATTGTTGCACCACGTGGACAAGGACATATAAGATACGAAAGATTTAAGTGCAAACTAATATCAAATTCGTGTGTACGCATGGTCCTTTTTTGTTTTTGTGGGTATTTTGTTTAAATATCATATATTATATTAATATATTATATTAGTAAAAAATTAAATTAAAATATTGTTATTATCGGTATAATTTATATAGATTTGTAATTATATCATTTATATTTTGGTTAATTAGATAATTTTTTTCATTATCTAATTATTCAAGACTATTGTTTAAGTTCATTATATATTGATATAATTCATAGTTAAATAATACATACTTTATAGTTATACTTAATTTATATTGAAATGTTGAAATGATTACATTTGACAATAAATCTAAAGGGTGTGGTTTTGGCGGCAAAGTATACTAATCAGGTGTCTTGTGAACTTTTGTTCCGTGCATATGTACGTATCGTTGTTAAAATAAAGTATTGGTATATTGTGAACTTTTGTCCAGTGCAAAAGTATTATCCACATATAAATAATTAATTTAAAGAAAAATGGAAAACTGCAAACATATTGTGAGATGATATAGTCCCTTTTAAAAGTTAGAGTAATTGAAATTGATGTTAAAATTTTTAAACAAAAATACATGTAGATGTTGTTATCAACGTAAACATTGAATTTATAATAAAAGTTAAACATAATACAATAAATATGAAAGTATTACAGTAATTAGTTTTGTTTTTAATATTCAATGAATAATAATAGATAAAATAAAAAAATAAAAGTATATCTATAACATCTATAATATAATATATAAAGAGGATATCCTTTTTTGTGTCCACATTTCGTTATTCCAGTTTTACCTTAATATTATTTTAAAAATTATAACCTTTTATATATAACAATATATAAAGAGGAGATTGGTGCATACGCACTGGTATTTAAATATGATATTAACAGTGCAATGATGAATGTGGATTCTAGAACCTATTCATGACGCAAATAATAAGAAAAAAATTGATTATTAAAAAATTATTATTACGAATAGATTTAAAAATATCTTTGTTGGAAGTTGTGTTTTCATGAGTTGGAATACGCTCAAATTTAGTAATTTAGTAATACAAAGATATTTGCATTATTTCTTAAGCAGTCATAACTGTCACATTATAGTAGAATACGTTTATTTGCAATGCAATCAAAACAATTACAATCATGGAATATGAAACCAATTATGAGTCATTAATGTAAATTATTTAATAAATATTTATTAATGAATTGGTAAATGTAAACAATTTTAATCTTGGAATATGAAACCATTTATTGAATTTGTAATAATATATTAATTACTTGATTTATAAAAATTATTTTATTTGGAATATGTTTATAAAAAAGAGAAGATTGGTAAGAGATGAAGAACAAGATTGTTAAAATTTGATTGCTAATGAAGAAGTAGAAGATTGATAATCATTACGAGTATATATATATAATATAAAGAGAGTAAGATCATGATAGTTATTCCAAAAGTCACAACTGTATATCATGATGGTTCCAATTTATTGCATATCCTTAGGAACAAAAAAATTTCATTAAATATTATATATAAAAGCAAAATTGATATGACTAACTAATTAAATATATCAAATCAAGTATATATTCATAAATATAAAATCACTATATTAAATTAAATTTATACATAAAATAATTATTAATTAATAATAAAATGAAATATTTTTCAAAGACAACTATGATTTAGAAGAAGTCCAGAGTCAAGACCATAATGCTAGTAAAAAAATGTTGTTTAATTGTTTAATCGCGTAAAAGAAAAGTTTTGGCCTTTTTCGTTGTAACACCCCATTTAATTTAATATACGAAATTAAAGGGAGCGACATAATAAAGATAATATAATAGCGCAGTCCTAGAGTTTAAAACTCAACTCCTTACAATCCAAGGCACACCACGATGCCCAAAAGAAAGCTAGATAAAAAGTTACAAAAAATATCTAGATCCAAGGACAAACAAGTACATGAGTCATAGCCCTAAAGAAAAGCCCATAAAGAAACTAAAGTCTAGTCCACGTGGACTATGTGGCGGAACCATCACGTCCCTGTTGTCCACGGGTGTTCCTTGCATCTGCTCACACCAACAAGTTGATGATCATCGCAAAAGAGAGTACCACACAGCAGAACACACAACAATAAAAGTAGGGTAAGCTAGAGCACAAAAGATTTCATCCATACAATCAAATATATATTCACCATCCCATATACACGAATCAACCAATCATGTTATGACTTCGCAGACAATACACTAAGACATGACTCGACTCATCCGGATACATATAACATGGTCAGATTTAGTGGATGTTTGCACTTGTGCTGGATACCTCTGCTCACCCCCGAGCTGCTCACCCTCGAGCTGTGTGTTACAAGTGTTACAATGAATCAATTTCCCTCACCACAAGGTTAGCCCTTAATAAATTTCAGGTCTCCTGCTACTCTCACCACAAGAGTCAGTCCGCTCTAGGTGAGACTAACTGACTCCTTAGAGTGTCAGGATGCAACCTTACCTTGAATCCTTACCTAGTTATACAGATGGGACACCACCATGGACACCCACTAACAGGGGCCATGGAATTATGTCCCGACCACTGAAGCACGACCTAGAAATCCCACCTAAGGATTTCCAAGGAATTACACACTGACACGGACCAAGCATACCAGATCAATCGATAAAGATTATTGCACATTTATATATACCTCACATACCATCTCTTGATAATTCACCCTTTCTCATTTCTTTCTCAGTGGTTCCATACTCAACCATTTCTCTCCAACCATAGTTATGGGATTTCAGATCATGCCAATACCATGCCATTTTAACACTAACCATCTCATTTAGTTCACATGCCAAGTTCCCACCATATCCATCATTCACCATTCATGAATCATGTCACGCATACATAGCAATTCATTATATATTTCTCATCATAACAATCATACCCAAACAAATACCAATCATCCAAGGGCAACAAAGCAACCAAACAGTGCACTGCCTCACCTAGCCCCTCGCTCAGGCTGAAGGATCTCGCTCAGGCGAGAAGCTCTCGCTCAGGCGAGCCCCCTTCGCCTAGGCGAGGGCTCAAAAAGGGGAACAGTAGCCTCACGCGGGATCTCGCTTAGGCGAGACCCCTCTCGCTTGGGCGAGATGCTCGCTCGCTTAGGAGCAACGTGGGTCGCCTGAGCGACCGCTCGCGTGAAACATCTTGGGCGAGCCTTTGTTGATCTCGCCTAGGCGAGACAAGCTCGCTTGGCCGAGAAAACCAGAGCTCACCACTATTCTCTCGTGCATTACCACTCAACAGATCACCAATGGCTCAAAATTATCATACTGGAGTTCATATTAACATACCAAACATATTTAAACGGCAAAACAAAGGCACAAACAATATCACTCAAAAGAAAGGGCGAACCCTAGCTTCCCGTACTTGGAAAACAAGCTAGCGGAACGCTCCGACACGCACATAGTGAGCACGATTGTCCCTAGGATGGTCAACGAGCTGAAACGAACGGTAAAACAGAGAAAAAGGACGAGTCATTACCAAACCCTAACGGTAAATAATGAACATAGGCCATGAAAAGAGGAAACATGAGCTGAGGAGTGACTTACGTGGAGTAGGAGCTGGGTTTGAGTTAGCTCGAAGAAGGCTTAGAGCAAACCCTAGCAGAGCGTTCTGTGAGAGAGACGTAAAGGTGACGACTGATTTTTTTTTCCGAAAGAGTGAAAGTGGAACATTAGGGCAGACTAGGATTCAGCTTTATCTCTTGGGCCAACTCTTAGGCCCATCAGATTTAGGGCAGCCCTTTTTGTTAAAGGCAGAAAAAGAATAGGGCCTTACATTTGTGTTCTTCATTCTCTTTATGAATCTAAAAAAAAAAAAAAAACATTTATCAAATAGAAGAGTAGTTACGACGATCTACTCCATTATTTGTTGTTAAAGTAAAGTGTTGATATAAAATTAAAGAATGATGAAAAGTCCCAAACAAAACTATTATTTTTAATAAATGTCCCCTTTCTAATTCCAAAACTTATTCTATAATAATTTTTAAAGTACAAATATAAATTATAAATTTTATATCTTAGTTTTATAGTATAATTAATAAATGTCTACTTTCTAATTCCAATACTTTTGACAATAATAACTTAATCTTATTATTCACAAAATATAAAAAAAATTAAACAAATTAAAAATAATTAATTAAACTTTATAATAAGTTAAATATATTAATAAAACTCAAATTAATTATAATAATATATTTACTACCAATCATGAAAATCGTAAAAAGTTAAGTAAAATGATAGAAAATTGAAAGCAAAAAGAAAATAATAATTGAAACTTAAAGACAAAGTAGTATATGTATGAAATATTGTAGATATCATAATTACCAAGAAAAAACAAATTGTAAAGAAAAACTAAAAAATAGGTGGTAATACTACTATTGAAAAAAGTTTAGTAAATTTACAGTCCATCGGGATAGACATGTTAATATCATTGATATAATTTTTCTTTTTCTATGCTTTAAAATCTTGCAGTTTATATGAGATGAGATATATGATAGTGAACAAAATCTCGTTTTCTTTTTTGAGCTCTATAGCACAATGATCATACTTTAGCTCTCAATTCATCGAGCAGTTTCCTTTGATGATTCTCATCATGTTCACCTGTCAAATGTCAAATTCAACCACCGTCTTATGGTTAGAAATTTTTTTGAAAGAAAAATCATTTCATTGCTAAAACAATTAATTTTATACATGTCGTATTATACCCAAGAAGACGTGTGTCTCCCAATAAATAAGAATTTCATTGATGCATACAACACATATATAAAATAAAATAGGTATTCTAAAATAATATAATATAAAATAAAATAAAGCAAACCATGTAGCACCTGGTAGTTTTTCTCGGTGTGTAAAGCAAATCCCATTCTCGCCTTCAAGAGTTGGTATGAACTCATCAATAAAGGGATGAACCTTGCATGCATCAGATGCAACTTTTGCCTTTAAATGCTTTCGTATTTCTTAGTATTTTAGGTAAGATAATAAGAAGAAAAAAACACAACATGTTAGAAATTAGACGGAGCAGAGAATCCAGAAAATAAAAAGATTTAATCTTCAATATCTTTGATCATATCCAACTTTTTGGTCATTACAACCTTTATAAAATAAGAAACATAAAAATAAGAAAAATTAAAAGTGGAACTTTAGAAGACAATATGAAGAATGAAGTCATTTCAAAGATACAAAAATAAGAAAAATGCAAAAAAAAAAAATCAAACCACAAAGCCATCTCAAAGATCCACGAAAATACAATAACACAACTACATTTTAAGATCAAAGATTAAACCACAATAAAAATTAAAACCAAAAACAAAACAGCAAAAACCTTAGCAACCAACCCATCAACAAAAATAACACCTAGACAGTAAAACCCATAAAGCTAAATATACACAAATATGGGTTGAAAAAAAAACCCACAAAGATGAAGGGAAAGAAGGTAATAGGACATGCAAACAAAACCATCACAGCAAAACGAAAATGAAAACAAAGAATCACCTAATCAAGACAACAAAACATTCACAATCAAAGCAAAAGCCAAAACAAAAAAATATAAAGTTGGGATTTTAGAAATAAGATGAGCAGGAGAGAAAGCAAAGAAAGTTTCAAGATATCATCCCACAAAACCCAAATACGAATAACAACCAAAATCTGAAGAAAAAAAAAACATAAATGCCTCAGTAAAACTATGAAAAAAGCAAAACCTAAGGAAAACAAATGAAAAACATAAATGCCACCATACCTTGAAACTGAGGAAACCCAGAAGAAATAACAACCGAAAACTAAAATCTTCCATGCAGTGAAAAAAAATAGTGAGTTATTCAAAAGATGGTTCAAATTCATTTGTGATCTTTATTCTTTTATGTTCTCATTTGAAAGAGTAAGTTATTGCATTAAATATTCTTAAATAGTAATTTATGTTTCTCATGCTATTAAATGGTCTTGAATCATAATTTATGTTTCCCATGCTATTAAATGGTCTTTAATATTAATTTATGTTTTCCATGTTATTAAATGGTCTCGAATAGTAATTTATGTTTCCCATGCTACTGATTTGAAGAGACCAAAACATCCTGAGATTTCCTTGAAGAAACTTTACCATCTAGTGTTGGAGAAACTTAACAAAGAGAGTCATTTATCTATTCAAACAATGGAAAAATAATAAAAATAAAACCATTTAAAAATAAAACCTCTTAATAATGATTTTTCATCATTCTACTTCAGAACTTCGTTTTGGATCTTCAAAAATCTTTGATCTTCTCTTTAATAGAAGAAGAAAACATGAAAGAACAAAGGAAAAAAAATAAGAAACATTTGAAAACTCTAGAACACAAGTACTAACAAAAATTGAAAAACATAACATTAAAATACATACCTGGTAAAACATACAAAATCAAGCACCAAACACCAACGTACGAAATTCAGAAAACACAAACACGAAATCTAAAATGGTCTCAAAACAACTGAGATAGAGAATCCAACCAAAAACTCAAACACACAAACAAAGAAAAAAATGGCATACCTTAGGAACGTAGAAGAAGGAATGTAGACAACGAAACCACCTAACACTACTTTATTTAAAATGCAAATCATCTCAAAGTAACTAAGTTTAAATTATTAATGCATGCAACATCAATCAACTCATGCATAGTACTCCCTCCATCTAACCCTCAAACAAGTGGCCTTTTTAATCGTAGAAGAAGACCAAAGTCGATACCATAATGCCAGTAAAAAAATGTTGTTTAATCGCGTAAAAGAAAAACTTTGGCCTTTTTTGTGTCTTTCATTCTCTTCATGAATCTCAAAGAAAAACCTTCATCAAATAGAGGAGTAGTACAAAGAAAAGTAGTTACATATGGTAGAAGCATAAAAGACCGGAGAGAAGAAAAAAAGCTTAGACCTTTTGGGTGTTCTTCAATCAGTTCATTGAACCATTTCACAGAAAATCTACATGGATGTCCCATAAATCATTGATCCATCGAAGAGAAGAACAAAAGCTTCGACCTTTTTGTGTTCTTCAATCTGCTCATCAATCTCACAGAAAAACATATTTCGTCAATTACCAAGAAACAAAAAAAAAATTGAGTCAAAGAAAAAGAAAAGCTTTTACCTTTTTGGTGTTCTTCATTCTTTTCATGAATCTTAAAAAAACCTTCATCTACAAAGAAAATTAGTTACATATGGTAGAAGCAGAAAAGATCAGAGCCAAGAAAAAAAGCTTACACCTTTTAGGCGTTCTTCAATCAGTTCATTCAACTATTTTGCGAAAAATATTCATGGATGTCCCATAAATAATTGATCCATCAAAGAGAAGAAGAAAAACTTTGGCATTTTTTTGTGTTATGCAATATGTTCATCAATCTCACTAAAAAACATCATTTGCCAACTACCAAGAAAAATAAAACGGGTCAAAGAAAAAGAAAAACTTCTACCTTTTTGGTGTGATTCATTATTTTCATGAATGTCAAAGAAAAATATTCATCCAACAGAGAAGTAGAACAAAGAGAAGTAGTTACATATGGTAAAAGCAGAAAAGATTGGAGAAAAGAAAAACAAATTCACCTATCTTTTGTTGTTCAATCAGTTCATTCAACCATTTCGCAGGAAAGCTTCATGGATGTCCCATAAATCATTGATCTATCGAAGAGAAAAACAAAAGATTTGGCTTTTTTTGTGTTCTTCAATCTGTTCATCAAGCTCACCGAAAAAACATCAAGTTGTTACCTTTTTGTGTTCTTCATGGTATTCATGAATCTGAGAGCAAAACATCAATCCAAGAAAGAAATACAACAAAGAAAAGTAGTTTAATATGATAGAAGAACAAAAAATAGCTGAGAAGAAAAAAGTTGTTATCTTTTTTGTGTTCTACACGGTATTCATCAATCTGACATCCATCCAACAGAGAAATACAACAAAGAAAAAAAGTTAAATATGGTAGAAAAACACAAAATCGGAGAGAAGAAGAAAAGTTCTTACCTTTCTAATGTTCTACACGGTATTCATCAATCTGAGAGCAAAACATCCATCCAACAGAGAAATACAACAAAAAACCTATAGATCTTTTGCAAATTGCTTTTCTACAAAGCTTCATGGACGCAGCAAAATAAAATCCCTATTGATCTTTTGCAAACTTCTTTTCTGCAAATGAGAGACATTTGAAAGCAAAGCCCAATCATGACATGTAGCGGAAAAAGTAAAATAACCTAAAAGCCCAACATCAACTAAACATTTAACAAATAATTCGAGATCATTGCATGGATCAATCTGGAGTACCGAGATGGCCTTTCAACAAAGAAACATGAAAATAAGAACAAATTAGAGAAGAGAGGAAAAAAAGAGTAACGAATTAGAAGGAAAAAGTAGAAGAACCTAGAGTGGTCATAGTGTCGTAGAAGAAGCTTTGATAATGGAAGAGTGCACTCGTTGAAATCCAAAACCATGTTAACCTTGACGAACAAAACCTCGTTTATTGTTGGTTCTAAAGAAAAGAGTGTGGTTGATAAAAAAAAAGTGTGTTTTAGGGTTCAGAATTCAGAGGGTAGAAGATGGTCCAAGAATTTTTTGGCAATAGGAGGATGAAATAGTTTAAGAAAGATAGTGGGATGTGAAAGATATTTTTTAATTTTGAATAGAGTGGTGAGCGGAAGTTAAACTGAGAGAGGAATCACTCCAATTACTAAAAACCCAAAAATAAGGACACGTGTCACACATATAAATATGGATATTTACAAAATTTTCATGACAGAAGCTAAAAAAAGAAGGAAAATGGGATTTTACTGAAAAACCAAAAAAGAGGACAAGTGTCACTTGTTTAAATTGGGGTACTTGGGTAATATCTAGGGGTCATTGTTTTCTTATATTTTAGACTTTTATGCCGATTCTAACATAAACAGAGATATAAAATTTATTTAAATTATAAGTTGATTATTGTGTATATTTCAAATTGTAAATTAAATAATTTTTTTCTAATAATGATAGAAATTTGATTGAATTTGATTGTATCACATTAAAAAAAACTTTTATGTAATTAATGTTTTTTTTTTAATTTTAAAGATAAAATTTGTGATAACTTAAAATTTGTATTTTAGGAGTGACTGTATTTTAAAATAATGAGATTATATTATTTTAATGATAAAATGTTAAGTATAAATAGAAAGTTCATAAAGGATCTTATTATTTTCATCTCTTTAAGAACTCCTATCTAAGAGTTATCTCTCTTCTTTCTAAGAAATTTGACTTTCTGATCATCTAATTAAAATCAGAGACCTCTAAGGTGATCATCTTGGTGAGCTCTTCCTTTCTATCATATCAGTATCTTCAAATTGTGTAAGTGGTTTTCTATTCATTTTCTTAGGGGTCTTTTTGTTCTAGGATTGTATATGATCGTGTCCTGGTCGCATATGGGGTTTTAGTCTTCTTTTTTAGTCTCTGTTGATCAATGATCATGATGATATGGTGTGATCATGTTTGTGATATTTCTATGTATGTGTAAATAGAGTATCATGTGAGTGAAAAGGTGTGGTTGTTATTTTAGAGTTGTGGGGTTAATCTGTCATGGTAAGGGAAGTTAGTTGCCTTTTGTGTACGTGAGTTTGATGTTTTGCATGTACGTGGTTGGATACATTTGATGATAAAATTTACTTGTTGTGGTGAATTTGTTTGGCATGTATGATTGATGTATTTTGGATTGTTTGATCAATGGTTGCATGTTATTGTTTAATCTTGTGGTAATTTGAAGAAAGTGGAATTTGAGTCACTAATCAAATTAATACCAACTCTTATGTTTTAAAAATTGTTTTAGACTAATACTTGAGAGGAGAACCACTTTGAGCAATGCAATAAGTCCATATTTCCCAAAAATCACCAAAATGCATCTATTGTGAACTGATGTAGCGCTAATTGGTAGTTTTCATCATTGAGCACCACTTTTTGCGAGTTGATGGGCATTAAGTGGCATTCAGGAAGTGTTGAGTGTCAGTCCTAGTGCAGGTTTGGGAGCATTTTGGCTCCACGATGCTGAGCACCAGACTTTGCCATTCAACGCCAGAATCTATCAATGAGCGCTAGCTTTCCGAATGGTCTGGCATTGAGCGGTGACATGATTCTACTAAGAACCAATATTTTTCGAGGCAAACAGCACTGAGTGTCAGATACCTTATTTTTTCTATTTTTCTTGTTTATTTTTGGAGGTTTGTGATTGATGCTAAGCATGTTTTATGGTTTTCATTATTATAAATTGAAGTGGATATGTTCTTGTGAGCATGTATGATGATGGTGTTTATAGGATTTCAAAGAGAAATAAAAATAACGATGATTCCACCTATAACCATTGTTAAACGATTAAAAAAGTAAAAAATTGAAAGAATAATGACGGTGGGGTGTCATAATCGTCGTTAAATCAAGAAATGACAACTATTTTGGTCACAATCGTCGTCAAAAAATATTTTTACAATGCTACTTCAAACAATTCAAATGATATAAAAGTAAAAAAGTTCCAACCATAATTAACTAAAGTTTTAACATAATTGATAAAGATATAAAAGTAGTATAAGCTAATATACTTTAACTTTTCAAATACTATAAATTCTTACATCTATGAATAAAATACTTTGCCCACATTTTTTGAACATAGGCTAATGTTTTTTAATCCAATGTTTGTACGTCATCAAAATTCTGCAAATGTGAATTGAAGACAAAATTAGTACATATGAAAACATGAATTATTCACTACAACAAAAAAATACAATAGGCAATAGTGAAAAACTACAACCTAAAGCTAAAAAATTGGTGCCTAAACTTTAGGCAACGAATTTGCAGTTGTTGTGTATGTTGGGCAACTATATTTCTCATTTAGGCCATAACATTGTACAATCGTTACCTATTATGCAACAATGAAACAATTGTTGCCAAAGATATCATAATAGGCAACATTTTTGTAAACACAACGATTTTGTTTTTTGTGTTACTTATTCTTTTAATCAAGGATTATGAAAATATTGCCTATACTAAACCATGAATAGACAAAACTTTTTCAAATGTTGAAATATAAACGTATAACGTCTTAAATTAATTTTACAATATTATTTTGAATTTTATTACATTTGGACAATCATATTCTAAAGGGATAAATATGTTTTTTGTTCTCAAACTTTTAATGGATTTTGAAATTAGTCCTTGTGTGAAGCTATAACCTATTTTAGTCGTCCAACTTTTGTATTATTTTTTTTGTTTTAGTTCTTTTTCTATAACGACGTTAATAGCTTGTTGACCTATACAATGGCGTTCCATGTTGTCATGTGAATTTTTTTGACATCATACGACATGTGTTGTTGAAATTATTATTTCTATTGATTTAATTAAAAATTGAATTTGAAAAACCTATTAAAAATTGAACTTAACTTTTCCTTACAAAGTAACCCTAAGAATTGAATTAAAAAAAGCAAGATAGTTGTTGTTCGAAAGAGACCGAGAAACTCGAGCATTAACGAATTGTTGAGGACGAGTGCGTTGGTGAAGAACAATGGTAAAAAATACTACAATCATATTCAGAGGTTGTTGAAAAGGAAAGGTATCTTGTCATCCTTTCACTTGCGTCAAGCAAACCCATTATCGTTCAACTTTCGCCAAGTAAGATTTGCCATTCTATGTTTATTTTGATTGAAAATTGGGGTTTTATCAATGTACATTGTGGTTTTGTATTATGATTTTTTTTGTGGTTGTTCAAGGTTAACATGTTTTGTTCCCATTTAGGGTTATTGATGAGTATGAACGATTTTGTATAAAAATGCAGGGCATGGGTTTCACTTTGGAGATCATGGAATTATGTGTCAACGAGCGACTACCCGTGAGCAATTTCAAGCATACAACATATCGAGTGTCAGGAAGCTAGTTATTAATAATATGGAATTATGTGTCAACGAGTAGTTACCCGCGGACAATATCGAGCGTACCACATGCCGAGTGTGAGGGTGCCAACTATTAATCATATGAAATAATGTGTCAACAAAACAACCTATGATCCTAGTCATGTCGAACGACTCATAATGAGTTATGTTAAGGTTTGCCATAAATATTTCAGATGTCTTTATGACTCGAACAATGACATATGGCCGACACAGTCGAACGACGTCTAAGTTAAACAAGTCAACTGGTAATTAAGGATAAACAAGTCACTAATAAGGTTTTTAAAGCAATTGAGCCTTATTAGATCAATCCTAATCAAAGGTCTATGTAGAAAATTATAAATACAAGTCAAAGATAAGGTTTTTGGAACTTTTTTCTCGCATTTATTATAGCATTAATTGCTATTGTCAATCGAACCATTGCTGACTTAAGCATCAAAGTCTCTATAATAGGTACACCGATCGATTGGAGCACCGAGTGGACGACAAGAGTATTGGACGGACGATTAGAGTGAAAGCTAAAAGACTGGACAAGTTGTTCAAGTAGACGTTATCCCCCTATATTTGAAACAATTTTGAACTCCCAATTTTTTAGGATAAAATTTGAGTTATTGGTTGAGGAGTAAGTATGAAATGTGTACTTCCTTTATATAATTATGTATAAGTACGATTTTGAATCCCAGTAATACTAAATAATAAAAATATATATTCTATTGTAAACAATTAGCTAGGTAGATACATCTCTATTAAAGATTTTTTTTTATGAAATGTTATTCCTCTCATTTGTTGTTGAGTGAATGCTCTTTATAGTGTCTAAGCTTCAATTAGCGAAGAGAAGAGCATATATACCAAATAAAATATAAGATGACTCTTAATCACTCATATATGCGTTTGATTGTGAAACAAGATAGACAAATGAGAGGAATTGGTTCTACTTGAACTCATTTTTAAATTTATTTTACTATGAAAAGGCTACAGACAATCCAAGTTCCTCGTGTATTTATGACAAATTTTGTCTGTCGTTCTTTGTGTAAGCATGTGATTTTGTTGTCGGGACCATACAGATGTGGTGTGATTTTCTTTGATGGAACCATCCGAGGCTATACATATCACAAAAATATCCCACAAAATATAAATTTCAATACTTTTCTTTAGAATAATGAAATCACAAGTAAATATACCACATTTTATTCAAAACTTCAATACTTTGTTTTTGTGTGTTTGATCTAATATTTGAAGTTTTAATATCTACAATTTCAGATATTTAAAATAGTTTCAGCTTAAAGATAAAACATGAACTGAAGTTTAACTTGATAACTTCTAACTAAACTTGTACCGAATTTGTGATTTTTTTTTACTTATGTTATTCAACTCGTCTAATTTATATCCTAACATGAGAACTTATATTAAAGCTTTAGAAGTTCACATGCAAATCAAAACCAAATAATATGAGTGTTATCATGTTCATGTCCTTGTCAACTTAGGCAAAAGTTTGAGAATTTCCCATCTTCTCAAATTCCGTTCCGCTTTCCACTTGTCTCCAAAATCACATCCCTAAAAATACGTAATTACATAATTATATATTTTTTTCGAGTCAAAGATATTAGAGAGATTTGGTACATTTTTTATTAAAACATTATTACTAAATTTAAAATAAATTTTTTGAAATTTTAAACATTGAAACAAAAATTAATAAGATCTTAAGAAATTTTACATCTTACAAAGCATAAAAGAACTTACCAAATAATATTACAAACCTCGAAAACAATATTTCTGCGTTCAAATTTTTGTAAAATATGTAAAGCTGTGAAGTGTATAAATTACAAACCTCTTAAGTTGGTTTATTATGTATAAAGTCTTCCAAATTTTGAAACACGAATTGGAATATATCAAGCCTAGAATATCATCGGACAAGTTTAAGAAAAAAAAAAGTTTAAAAAAATTCCACAAATTAAAAGTAACACATGAGTTCGTAAAATTAAAATCGTTTTCAAATTTTTATTTTTAATCTATATATAATCTAATTAAAATAAATAAAACATTTAAAATATTAGGTGCCATTAAACTGGTCCTTAAAAAATTTAGAAATACGATTTTGTTTTGATTGAGTGCTTGAATACAACAAAACATAGAGGAGTATAACAAATGATGATCAAATTATGTGTGCATGTGTTTTGTCTAATAGACAATAGAGTATCATGTTAAGTTCTAATTCTTCTAATAAAATAAATGATTATCAACCGAATGATAAATATGAACCAAGCAAACAAGAACTCGAAGAATACTCTAACCTTGTGTTTGGATGAAGCATTTCAGCAATACTTAGAAATTAAAATGCTTTGCATTTGAATTGTTTGCAATTAAATTTCATTCATTTTTTAAATAATTTGTTTGGATAAGGGAATTAAAATACCTTATATTTCAATTCTTGTTTGGAAAAAAAATTTGAATTTATTATGAGATAAAATTCAATTTTAACAATATTTATTTTAGGCTTAATTATGTTTTGAGTTCATGATAAATTTGGAAACCTGACGATCAAGAAGGGCCCGACGACACGGACGGGTTCAACGACCCGGACGGGCCCGACAACCTAGACAGGTCGACGACCTAGACAGGTCGACGACCTGGACGGGTCTAACGACTCGAACGGGCCTTCCAAACTGTCGGGCCCGTCTGAGTTGTCGGGCTTGTCCGGATAGCTTGACCCGTCCGAGTCGTCGGGTCCGTCTGTGTCATTGGAACCATCCATGTCGTCGGGCCTGTCTGGATCGTCGGGCTTGACGGTTTGGAAGGGTTCGTCCGGGTTGTCGGGCCTGTCCAAGTTGTCGGGCTTGTTCGGGTCGTCGGGCCCAACGATTTGGAGGGGCTCGTTCGGGTCGTCATACCCGTTTGGATTGTCGGGCCCGTCAGATCATTGGTCTTGTCCGGATAGTCTTCCCCGTTCGAGTCGTCGGGCCATTCTGGGTCGTCGACCCGTTTTGGTTGTAAGGCCTGTTCGGGTCGTTGGGCCCGTCCGGGTCGACGGACAGGCCCGTCTGGATCATTGAGCCCATTTAGGTCGTCGGACCCGTCTGGATCGTCGAGCCCATTTGGGTCGTTGGACCCGTTTGGGTCGTCGGCTCTGTCTGGGTCGTCGAGCCCATTCGGGTCATCGGACCCGTCTGAATCGTCGACCCCGTTTGTGTCATCGGGCCTACCAAAGAGTCTAGAATGTGAGGTTGAGTGAAAAGAATTTCAAATTCCACTTATTTTGAGGATATTTGAATTTCTACTAATTTAGCTAATTGAAATCCCTCAAAAAAAAAAAAGCTTGCATTTGAAATGCTTTTTAATTTATGTATCCAAACAAAGCATTTCATTACAAAGAAATCTAAATTCTTCAAAACAATGAATTACTTCATTAAAATACTCTATCCAAACACACTCTAAAGATTAATTGTGTTTTAGAAAATGTCTTTACTATGTGCCATCAAGAAATTCAATGTCGATTTTGACCAATAATTTTTAAAAAGTCAAAATAATATACTCAAAATTTTTATATTTAATTATTGTCATTAATACAATATAAATAGGTACATAATTTATTATAATTGTAACTATAAAAGAAATCGTACATATTTAAAGGATTACCCTTCGTTCCTTCACATTATTGAACTCATCAATAATTGAATCAAAAATAAAATTTTTAGTTATTTCTTTTTCAATATAAATTTGTTGACAAGAAATTTATCTTTCATTTTATTCCACAATTTTGTTTTGATAATCTTCATTGCAGAAAATGATCTTTATGTTGTAGTTGTAGAAACAGAAATAGTTCAAATAAGACGAATTAAATGATCAATCGAATAAAATGTCTTTAACTTTCCTGTTATTGCTAAAAATTAGCATAATTCAAGCATAGATGATAAATTATTCTAATTTGGATGGTTAAAAACATCAACAATAAAATGTCGAAGTTGAAATTTTAATCTGATCTTTTCTTGCTCACTAAAATCGGTAAAATTTGTTCACAATAGTGCATATATCCTCAATGTTAAAAGCTTTATAAGCATTATTAGAAACTAAAGCATTGCTTAAAGTTAAAAGTTCACTTGTTTGCTCACTAAAATTATCATTTACTTCTTGTAGTTGTTTATCTACTGTAACAAAAAAAATCACCCTACAATGATGTTCTATAGTGACATGATATTTTGATTTTGAGAATGACCATGACGTGCAACATAATTAGATTTAAAATTAGGAATATCAATGGCATGTTGCTCCCAAAACAATATCACAC
This sequence comes from Vigna unguiculata, assembly GCF_037176805.1. NCBI lineage: Eukaryota > Viridiplantae > Streptophyta > Magnoliopsida > Fabales > Fabaceae > Vigna > Vigna unguiculata. The sequence continues at coordinate 33,187,503 of NC_140801.1, forward strand.
CTATCAATAAATTTTTCTAAGAAGTTTTGAATCAAAATTTTAGTAGAACAAACCAATTTTATAGCATTCAATATATCTTAAAATTATTTTTGCAAAGCTTGACAAAGAAAATTAGTAGTTCTCGTAATTTCATTCATCATGTGTACACAAGTCTAGCAATACACATACATTAGATCAATTGTTCATACATTGATTTACAGTTTTAGTGAGTCTACTCTACATATTTTTGCATATGCTTTATATTTTCAGAAATTCTGCTCTATATTTTTGTACATTTTTACCCTTTATATCTTTACAAATTTTGTTATTTATAAATTTACAAACATATTGACTTTCTAAACCTATAAATCATTTTTCATGTTGAATCTATTCAAAACTTAAAGGTTAAATATGTTTTTAGCCTCTGAACTTTAGTGCGAAATTGAAATTTGTCAATGTTTGAAATTAATACATTTTAGTCTAAAAATGAATAGATATAATCTTTTTAACTCAATTGCGTTAAATTTTTTTGACATATGCATATTAATATTTGAATTATTTAAACACATTTGTCACGTCAAAAAAAATTAATATAAATGGATTAAATATACTACCTATTGATTTTTAAATTTTGAAAGCTAAAATGTATCAAAATTCGATTGTTCGGAAATTAAATTCTAACTTGTTTTTGAACCCTTTCAATCACAGTTCAGAAATTATGTGTAAATACTTGCTGCAGAGTGCTATCTAAGTAATTTTTTAGTGCACATATTCTGTTTGGGTAAAATAATTCAAGAAGTGTTTCTATTCGGAGATTTATTTAACGAAGATATTTTAGACAGATAGCACAAGAACATTCTGATTTTGAAAAGCAAATTGGAGTACTTGTTTTAGATTTCTAGTACACAAAGGCAAGTCTTTTCAAAAAGAAAAAGCAAAGCAAGCTCAAGCATTCAAATCAAACTCTATAAAGATAATAATAACCACCAATGTTGCCTATCTTATATCAACTTTGTCGTCTTCAGCAAAAACAAAGTCACATCAAGAGTGCTTTGTCCAAAAGATTCCCTATATGACGATATTTCAAATTAATGGTCAAGTTAGTAACAATAACATGAGAAAATGGTACATGCCAACCATTTGGGGCCCCACAAGCCTCATGATGTTTTGTGTTGATAGAGAAGCCAACTTGGCACGTAATGAGAAGATTCTACATGTAAAGTCTATCAATTAAATTACCATATTACAGTGTTGCATGATCAACCCCACCTAGAAATGAATTCCACTTTTTAAGAAAAAACAAGGACTCAATTATAATAAAGCGCAAATGCATCAAATCAACCTTGAATCACTATAAGGTCACACGATATCAACAGTGACACAACCAACACCAAAAAATGTATTTCCGTGATGTGACAACTACCAAGAAAATAGAACATTATCTTAAAAGTTTCGATCAGAACCAAGAATTGAATTTCAGTGATGTAACAACTAACAAGGAAATAACACAATTCAAATAACTTGTGGCATGGTTACTCTGCTCAAATTGATGAAAAGATATTTAGTAAGTAGGTATCAGTGTTATCACCTAGGAGCTGCAAATTAATCTTTAGAAGCTAACTATAACCAGAATTTCTAGTTTACACTGCATTCTCCTCCCAGATATGCTTGAAGACTAATTTCATTAATCAAGGTTTTGTTTCTGATATCTCATTTTCTATGGGGTTGATGCAATATACACGTGACCCAATATGCTTCACCTTTAGACCAGCTTTTTCACAACCATTGAAGAAAAGAGATTCATCTTCCTTCCCAATTCTGCGTCTCCAGCTCATTAAAAATGCTGGCTGCGGCAATACTACATCTCCTGCCAACACAAAATTCAGTAAAGATGCAAACTTGAGTAGCTAAAGCATGTTGGTTAGAAGGGTCTCTACATAATACCATGACTCTCATCATTTCCAGTCGGAGAAACCACTCTGCTATGCCGGGGCTTGTAACATTTGAGAAGAAAGGAAATGGTCTGTATCAAATTTGCATACTGCTTTACATCTACAAACATTTAAGATTTGATACATATTAGTGACTATTTTCATAAGTTATGATGATAGAATGGGCCTAATGAGGCTCTAGAGAAGGAAAATCAAGTGGCTTAATGGATTTTATAGGATGGTCTTCAAATATAAAAGAGAAAAATGTTTTTAAGATTGTTTAGTTTATATGAACAATCTTACATTGTTTAGTTACATGAACAATCTTATAAAATGTTAACAATCTTACATTAAGATGAGTTACTTGATGCTGTAAGTCTCGAGGTTATGCTAACTAGTAAACCGGATTCGGATCTTCCTTTATGCTGAAGTCTTAACAAATAATCTCTTTCCTTTATGAAAGACAGTGAAGAGGACAGAAATTCAACACAGAAGAGATGAGAAACACAAATCTTAACATTTCCCACACAGCATGATGATCAAGAAATTTGTCTAGTAATTATGAATTGGACATGTGTGACCATGATTGACCAGAACAGTATTCACTCCTTGAATTTAAAAAAAAAAATTAGGTTATTAAAACTCAAACAAAAATCCAGATACAATTAATTATTACAAAATTGGCCAAATACAAAATATTCATAGATGCAATTATATATTAAGTAAATACCAAAATTGGTCCTCGAAAGATGAGTGTGTTGGCTGGTAGGTCCTTAATTAAAATTTTCATATAAATGAGTCTTTGAAAAATTCATCTGCTTGCATATAAGCCCTTTCATATTAAATACAAATAAAAACTTGTGTTTACGTATCAAATACTCATAATGGACTTATATGCAAGCAGATGAAATTTTCAAAAACCCATCTACATAAAATTTGAATGAGGGTAGCGCACTCATCTTTTAAGGACCAATTTGGACATTAATTAAGTATTGCAAGATGATGAAATTAAATGACATTTCAATAATTATTAAACAAGTACTTTAATTTGGTTACATCATTTTTTAATTTAATGGAAAGAAGATTATTAGTGAGAATTAGAGCTCAGAAAGAAAAGGACAGAGTACAAGCTCAACCCTTCCACTACAATCACAAAATCTAGAAAATCGTTTACAAATTGTATTCACGCCAGATTGAAATTACCAATCTTGGTATTCCAGCAAACAATGATCACCAAGTCACAGAGCTCAAGATAGATGCTCAGTCGCAACTAAACCTGACAATGATCACTCATACTGATAGAACCAAATGCCATGAACTCATAATGAAAAGTGTAGCATGAAAAATTACATGAAAATGACTTGTACACGTTTATTTTTCATTACTTTATCTCAATGAGATCAATATAACAACCTTAACATATAGAGTGTAATTTCTGAATATATTTATTAAACCAAATATGTCCAAAGACAATGTATGCATACATAAAATCAAACATAGAATACAAAACACAAAAGTGACTAACTTCAACTAAACCAAAGATTCCTCAAAATGTAAAACACCCATATAAGCTACATGAAAGACCTGGGGTGGAAGTACCTTAGTGAGAGGATCTTTCATCATGGAGTTTGTCCCTAATTGTTCTATTGAAAAATTATTCACTTTGTACCCTATTGTTAGAATACGATACAACTGATTTATTGACACAGTATAACTTTTTGGTTTTTTCAATTTCTTTCACAATACGCAGTCCTGTAACAAAATTCCTTAGCCATATTCCTTATTTGATGCTGATAGAATATTAAAGGTGTATGTGAGAAGAAATAAGAACTGAATTAGTTAGTTAGTTAGTCTGGTAGTAGGTTGTTAGGGAATGAAAGTCTGTTTTAGGAAGAGTATAAATAAGAAGGGGGGTAGTGTTGTAAAAGGAGAGATTCTTTTGTTTGTTGTAAGTGTAAACAGGAGTCCTAACAAATCCTGTGAGGGGGGAATTGTTGTCTTTCCCTGGACACATTCTTTGAGAGAGTAATAAAAGTTTGTTTCTGTTTTCTTTCTGTGTTGGTGTGAGTGAGTTCTGCACGAGTGGCTTGGGTTTCTAGCTCTAAGAAACCTAACAATTGGTCCGACCTGCCGGATCCAAGGGCCTGTTATCATGGAGGGAAGAGTTGCTGCGTTGGAAAGGTGGATCCGCGAGAATGGGAAGATTATCTTGGAGATTCAAGAAAATCTTCACGAAATCAGAAATATGATCAAGAATAGTAAGAAATCAGAAGAAGGGTCTGAGAAGAGTTCTGAAAATGGGGAGAACTCTGTTAACAACAAGAAAGGAGTTGTAAAGATGATCAGAAAGGAGGAGTCTGATTCTGACAGTGAAGAAGAGGTCCAGAAGCAGTGGATGAAAAGGGTAGAATTACCAACTTTTGAAGGCAGTGATCCTATGGGCTGGATTGCTAGAGCAGAAAAGTTTTTTGAGATTCAAAATATTTCTCCAAAAGAGAAATTACGCTTAGCATTCATAAGTATGGAGGGAAACGCTAGTCATTGGTTTAGCTTCTGGAAAAAGAAATCCAAGAACCCATCTTGGGAGAGTTTTGTCGAAGCTTTGAATAAAAGATTTGGAGGCAAGGATAGGAGTACAGTCTTTGAGAAATTAGCATCCATAAGGCAGAATGAGGGAGTAGAAGAATACGTACAAGAATTTGAAAGATTGGTGGCTCAAATTCCAGATTTATCAGAAGAACAACTACTGGGGTATTTTTTTGCAGGATTACAAAGCCGAATCAGAAGCCAAGTAAAGCCACATGATCCAAGGGATTTAATGAGGGCAATGGAGATTTCTAGGGATTTGGAGGAGTCTCTTAATGAATCAGGGGCAGGAAGAACCCACACCTATCGGACCCATCAGTAGCAGACACCAGATTTCAGAGAGGAATGGGTGTGGTATCAAGAACTGAGTCTTTTAAAGGTGCTGGAAATTCTCAGTCTTCTTCCAGCAATATAAGTACAACAAGGAAAGAAGGAGGGGGAACATCATCTATGGGCTCTAGGACAGGTGGAAATCCAACAACAGGAGGGAGTAAAAACAGGGCAGTCAGAAACTTGCCTTACCCAGAGTACCTAAAGAGAAGGGAAGAAGGAAGATGTTTTCATTGTGGAGGAGCTTTTGGGCCAGGCCATCGCTGCCCAGAAAAAAGTTTGAGAGTGGTGATTCTTGCAGGAGGACAGTGAGGGCAGAGAGGAGGATGGAGGAGAGGAGAAAATGGGAGTGTTGGAAAACAAAAGAATGGAGCTATCTCTGTTCTCAGCAGGAGGTTTAACGCAAAATAATACCATGAAATTGCAGGGAGATATCAATGGGCGAAAGGTATTAATTTTAATTGATAGTGGGGCGAGTCCTAATTTTGTTTCAGCACAATTTGACATAATTGGGATTAATGGTAGAAGATACCCCCCTTACTGTGTTAGATTAGGGGATGGACACAAGAAGCAAACACAAGGGTGTTGCAAAGGTGTAGAACTTAATTTGGAGGATCATGTTGTTAAAAAGACATTTTTCCTGTTTGAATTAGGAGGAGTTGACGTGATTTTGGGAGTGGAATGGCTAGCATCTTTAGGAGAAGTTAAGGTAAATTGGAACACCTTAACCATGAGTTTTAATGTGGCTAGAAAAGTGGTGCACATTCTGGGGGATCCCACTCTGACAAAAAGAATTGTGACACCACAAGCCCTGTTGAAGGAAACTGAAATTGAAGCAGTATCCTTAGTGTGGGAGTTGGGATTAACCAGTCACGAAGAGGAAGAAGGGGGGGAAAAGATTGTCAGCCAAGCAGCAGGAGGAATTGGAGGAGGTTTTGCAGGAACATAAGATCATTTTCCAAGAAAAACTGGAGCTGCCACCAAGGAGGGGGATTGATCATAAAATACCTATCAAAGTAGGTGAAAATACTCTATTTCATGAATTCAATGAATTATTGCCTCCTTCCCCCGACCCTGCCACGGAGATCGAACAACGCTCGAAGTTCTTCATGCTCGGAGCATTACACGGGCTTGCTGATAAATATTCACATATTCGTGATCAAATTTTGGGTTCCCCGGTTGTCCCCACCTTAACTTCAACATGCTCTACTCTTTTGCGTGTACCAGAACAACCTAACACTGATACACCTGCTTCTGTTGATGATTCTTCTGCATTGGTATCTCATCGTGATGACCGGACTCGCCCTCGCAAACAGGGAAAAGGGCGTCCTAAGTGTGACCACTGTGGCAAGCTCGGTCACAAGATTGACAAGTGTTATGCATTACATGAGTGTGAACATTGTGGCAAGCCAGGTCACAAGATTGACCGGTGTTATGCATTGCATGGACGTCCTCCTCGCTCTGCTGCAGCTGTTCAGACCAACCTTTCCCCACCTTCCTCTACTGGGGATCCTCCTTCTGTTTCACCTGATACACCTGCTATGTTCAACAAATTTCTCAAATGGTATAAGGATCATGAGTCTTCTAGTTCCACTGCATCTATCGCTCACACAGGTACATCTTTTGTTGGTCTGACTCGATCTTCTTCTCTTGGTCCTTGGGTGTTTGATTCAGGAGCCACTGATCATATTACTGGTAACAAATCTTTGTTCTCTTCTTTATCCTCTCCTAATCATTTACCTTCTGTTACACTGGCTGATGGTTCTAGAGTCTCATCTCATGGTGTTGGCACTGTTAAACTTTTTCCTTCTTTAACCATTGATAATGTTCTTTATGTCCCTGGGTCTCCTTTTAACCTGTTGTCCATCAGTCGTCTAACTCGTTCTCTTGATTGTATTGTTTCTTTTACCCACAATTCTGTGTTTACAGGACCGAAGTTCGAAACAGGTGATTGGCACAGGATGTGAGTCTCATGGTCTTTATCATCTCCATCCTTCTACACAAGTTGGTGCAGTTATGGAGTCTCCCTCTCTTCTTCATGCTCAGTTAGGTCATCCAAGCCTTGCTAAGTTACAACAGCTTGTCCCTGCCTTGTCCAAATTATCTCATTTGGTGTGTGAGTCATGCCAATTAGGCAAACATAGTCGTACTTCCTTTCCTCGTAGTGTCACACGTGGTGCTTCATCCCCTTTTGCATTGGTTCACTCTGACATTTGGGGTCCTAGCCGCGTTAAGTCTACTTTAGGTTTTCAATATTTTGTTACTTTCATTGATGATTATTCTAGATGTACTTGGTTATTTTTAATGAAACATCGTTCGGAATTATTTCATATCTTTCAATCTTTTTTTTCATGAAATTAAAACTCAGTTCGGTGTTTCTATTCGAGTTTTGCGCAGTGATAATGGCCGTGAATATCTTTCTCATTCTTTTAAACAATTTATGGCTTCTCACGGTATTTTGCATCAAACTTCTTGTGCTTATACCCCTCAACAAAATGGTGTAGCTGAACGTAAAAATAGACATCTTATTGAAACCACTCGCACTCTTTTAATTCATGGAGCGGTTCCTGAACATTTTTGGGGTGATGCTATTCTTACTGCATGTTATCTTATTAATCGCATGCCTTCTTCGGTCTTAAAAAATAACATCCCTCATTCCATTTTATTTCCTCATGACCCTCTTCATCCCTTACCTCTAAGAGTTTTCGGGTCTACATGTTTTGTTCATAATTTCAGTCCTGGTCTTGACAAGCTTTCTCCTAGATCACATAAGTGTGTTTTCTTAGGGTTTACAAGATCACAAAAAGGATACAAATGTTTTTCTCCTTTTCTTAATCGTTATTTTGTGTCTGCAGATGTCACCTTTGATGAGTTCTCCCGTTATTTTAAGAGTCAAACTTCACCTCTACCTCCATCTAGTTCTGACACCTCTTCTCATACCTTTAATGTTCCTCTTGTTTGTGACCCTCTTACTGTGTCTTCGTCACCATCAATTCCTGCTCCACAGTCCGCTTCTCCACCACCTCTTCAGGTTTATAGTCGCCGAAACCGATCACAACTACCACCATGTGACTCCACTCAAGTGCCAACTGCTCTGTCTCCTCCGGCTCTGACACCTGAGTCTGACCTTCCCATTGCCCTCCGAAAAGGTATGCGTTCTACCCGTAATCCCTCTCCCCATTATATTGCTTTGAGTTATCATTGCTTGTCGTTACCTTTTTATACATGTCTTTCCTCTCTTTCTTCTGTGACCATTCCAAAAACTGTTCGTGAAGCTTTAGCCCATCCTGGTTGGCGTCAGGCCATGATAGATGAACTAAATGCTCTTCATAACAGTGGAACTTGGGATCTGGTCCCGTTACCGTCTGGAAAATCTGTTGTTGGTTGCAGGTGGGTGTTTGCTATCAAAGTTGGACCTGATGGTACTATTGATCGCCTCAAAGCTCGTCTTGTGGCCAAAGGTTATACTCAAATTTTTGGTTTGGATTATGGCGATACTTTTTCCCCCGTGGCAAAGATGGCTTCTGTTCGTTTATTTATCGCCATGGCTGCTCTTCAACAATGGCCTCTTTATCAACTGGATGTTAAAAATGCTTTCCTCAATGGTGATTTGCAAGAAGAAATCTATATGGAGCAACCTCCAGGGTTTGTTGCTCAGGGGGAGTCTTCTGGGATGGTATGTCGTCTTCGCAAATCACTATATGGCCTAAAACAATCTCCTAGGGCCTGGTTTGGAAAGTTTAGCAATGTTGTTCAACAATTTGGTATGACTCGGTGTGAAACAGATCATTCTGTTTTTTATCAGCACTCGAGTGCTGGATGTGTTTACTTGATAGTATATGTTGATGACATCGTTCTTACAGGGAGTAACAACCATGGCATCTCTCAGTTGAAACAACATATCTGTCACCATTTTCAGACAAAAGATCTTGGCAAACTCAGATATTTCTTGGGTATTGAGGTGGCACAGTCCAATGATGGTATTGTTATATCTCAAAGAAAGTATGCCATGGATATTCTGGAGGAAACTGGGTTGGTGAGTTCAAAGTCTGTTGATACACCCATGGATCCCAATACTAAACTTCTACCAAATCAGGGGGAGCCTATATCTGATCCTGAGCAGTATAGAAGATTAGTTGGAAAATTAAATTATCTTACCGTTACTCGTCCTGACATTTCTTTTGCAGTCAGTGTGGTAAGCCAATTTCTTAATTCCCCATGTGAAGATCATTGGAATGCAGTCATTCGTATCTTGAAGTATATTAAAAGATCTCCTGGAAAAGGATTGTTATATGGTTCTAATAACCATTCAAGAGTTGTTTGCTATTCAGATGCTGATTGGGCAGGATCTCCTTCTGATAGAAGATCTACATCTGGGTATTGTGTCTCCATTGGTGGTAACTTGATCTCGTGGAAAAGTAAGAAACAGAGTGTTGTAGCAAGATCCAGTGCAGAAGCAGAATATAGAGCTATGGCCTCAGCTACTTGTGAACTTGTTTGGCTCAAGCAATTGCTTCAAGAGTTACAATTTGGAGATGTTACTCAAATGACACTTGTGTGTGACAATCAAGCTGCTCTTCATATTAGCTCTAATCCTGTCTTTCATGAGAGGACCAAACACATTGAGATTGATTGTCATTTCATTCGAGAAAAGGTTTTGTCTGGAGATATCAAGACTGAATTTGTTAACTCAAGTGATCAGTTAGCAGATATTTTTACTAAGTCTTTACGGGGGCCTAGAATTGATTATATTTGTAACAAGCTTGGCACATACGATTTGTATGCTCCGGCTTGAGGGGGAGTGTTAGATATTGTTTGATATTATTAAGATATTGTTAGATATTGATAACCACAATATCAAACAATATCTTCTATTTAATCTTTTTATTTTCAGTTACTCTTTTTACTTGTACCTCTCTCTATTATAAATAGATTACCCTATGTGTGGTTTATACACAAGGGAGATTAATCTCAATCCCTATTTTCTTTATTCTCAACAGACACCATTTGGGGCAACTTGAACAACCTGAACGGAGGAGGTCGACGTTGCTATACTCGTGATTGTGGCGGATTTGTAGGGTTTTGTGGTGGGCCATTCTAGGTTGAACCTAATGTGGGTCGTTCAGCTTAGCATTGTTGAGGTGTTGGCCTACTTAGACACTTTCTAGTTTAGGTTAGGACCCATCACATGAATGTTAGGTTGCATGATCAAAATAAAGAAATAAATAAAAAATAAAAATTAATTAATTTTGTGAAGGTGACATGCGTGAACATTTGAATTAAAATTAATTTTGATTTTGGTTTATAAATAAGAATTCAAATTTTTGTTGTTTAGCATTTTTGACGAGCAAATTGAATCAAAAAGTCGTCAAAGTGACCTCTCTTGAAGAGATAATTCGTGAGAATGTTTATGTTTATGTATATCCATGCGAGTATTAGTCACCGCAAAGGAAGATTAATATTTGGCCGGATTGCATACACACCTGTGATGGTAAACATGTGACAATTGTAAGGTTTTTCTCTGTCAATGATAAATCAATCCAAAGATGGGTTTGTTGTTAGACGTGCTTTATTATCTGTTTGATTGTTACAAAAAGATACCCCTAGCAATTAATATTACAGACTCGAGTACCTCTGATGAGAAGAAAGATTATGAGAAGTGAGACCGATCAAATCACATGAGTCTGACGATCCTTAAATGTGGCATTCCAAAGGTCTTTAGAGGTACTATATCTGAAGATATAACAATAGCTAAAGATTTCCTTGCTGAGATTGAAAAGCGTTTTATGAAAAGCAATAAGGCAGAAACAAGTGCACTTCTTCAGAGCTTGATTACCATGAAGTATCAAGGCAGAGGAAGTGTTAGAGAGTACATTTTGGAAATGTCCAACATTATTTCAAAACTTAAGACAGTGAAACTTGAGTTGCGAGAAGGTTTACTTGTACATTAGTTTTGATCTCTCTTCCTTCACAATTTGGATAGTTTCAGGTTTCATATAAGTGTTAGAAGACTTTTTCTTTTGAGACGGGAACTGTTACATTCTTTGAAGATAATGAGTTTGGATGGAAGAATAAGGTTAAAGGAAGAATTGGTGACAATTCTAGATCTGATTCATATAGTTGCTTTTGATAAGCAAATTCATAACCACTTAGTTTAGAACCTCCTAAAGAACAAACTCAAGATCCTCAAGAACCTATGCTTTTATGGGATAAAATAGGCATCTCGTCAATAGTACCACAACTTTCATCAAATGTTTATCTTATTTGGCTTCGAGATAAATGTTGTTGATGATTGTAGGTATCACAAATTCAATGGCACTATGTTCTTTTTCTGGTCTTGTATGTTCCATGCAGAAATGTTAAGGATACTCAAGTTGCTAAGGGAGACAAAATCAGTCTCAATCAATGCCCAAGAGGAAATTTGGAAACTCAGGTAATGCAGAAGATTCTCTACGCATCAGTTGTAGACAATTTGATGTATGCCCAAGTATGTACACATTGGATATAGCATACATAGTTGGGTTATTAGGCAGGTATTTAAGCAATCCAAGAATGGATTATTAGAAAGCAGCCAAAAGAGTTATGAGGTACTTATAAAGAACAAGAGATTATATACTCATATACAAGGAGTCAGCTTAGTTAGAGATCATTGAGTATTTTGACTTAGATTTTGCAGGATGCTATGAGGCATCAAATAAGGAATATGGCTGAAGAGATTTGTCACATGGTTACACATTATGAAGTAATTGAAAGACCGCTTAAGTTCTATTGTGACAATAAATCAGCTACATTGTATTCTAACAACAATAAAATACAAAGTGGATAGTTTTCAATAGAACAATAAGGGACAAACTCCATGATGGCAGATCCTCTCACTAAGGTATTTTCACCCATGGTCTTTCATGAGCGTTTTGCTCATATGAGTGTTTTGTTGTTTGAGGAATCTTAGGTTTAGTGAGAATTAGTCACTTTTATGTGTTTTGTGTTCTATGTTTGATTTTATGCATTAATGCAATGTCCTTTGACATACTTTGTATATTATTCAAAAATTACACTTTGTATGTTAAGATTATTATATTGAACTCATTGAAATAAAGTAAGGACCAGTTGAAAAATAGACATGTACAAGTCATCTTCACGTAATTATTCACGCTACACTAATGATGAGTCCATGTCATTTGGTTTTGTCAACATTAGTAATCATTATCAGGTTTAGTTGCGATTAATGCAATTAAAACTGTTTTGGTCCTATATGTGGATGTAATCAATGGACGGGATGTTTTGGATATACTCAAGGTATATAATGGCATTTTTGAGCTAATAAAGTATGACACATTTATAAGGATATATATTTGTGACCATTGGGAGATTGTTAGCAATTTGGGTCATGCATATATATGATAAATAATTAAATGTGTAGGGTTATTATATTTTATTAGCCAATTTATTAGAGTGATTTGATTAATTATATCTATGGCTAAGAGTATATATATCTATCATGAAAATATTAACTGTGTAGATACCCATGATATTCTAATTTGATGAAGGAGACAAATTAGAAATATCATCTTTAGAAAATAGTAACCGTTCAAAAATTCATTTTGTTCATTTCTCTTTCTCCCTATTAGAAGATAAAATCAAGGGGAAATTTAGGGTGCTCTACGGTTGAAGACCAGATACCAAAACTATTATCATTTCCAATAATGGTCAATCCAAGTACGCTTGCGCTTTCATTCTTAAAAGCATGGGAACTGTTTGATTATCTATAGGGTTTATTACTCTTTATGCTTTCATAAACCCTATAGATAATTAAATAGTTCCCATACTCTAAAGAATGAAAACAAACTGGATTGGCCATTATTGGAATGATAATAGTTTTGGTATCTGGTCTTCCAACTATACAGCACCCTAAGTTTCCTCTTAATTTTCTCTTCTAATAGTGAACAAGAGAAAGGAACATAATGTATTTCTGAACGTGCTCTCAGATAGGGACCATAACCCCTTTATGTAACCTCTGTCGGTTACTATTTTCTAAAGGTGATATTTTTAATTTGTCCCCTTCATCAAATTAGAATATCATGGGTATCTACACAGTTAATAGTTTCATGATAGATATATATACTCATAGCTATAGATATAATTAATCATATCACTTTAATAAATTGGCTAATAAAAATAAAACAACCCTAACAAATTTAATTATTTATCATATATATGCATGACCCAAATTGCTAACAAGATGGCCATTGCAACTTAATTCATTGCAGAAAAAATTGAATTGTGAAACTAAGCTAGTCATTTGATGTCATTGTCATTCTCCATCACCCCTTGAAATGCTACCAAATAGCAGATAACTCGTGCATTCTAGTGGGAACATGAGATATAGCTTTTTAATTTTGCTAGCAACTTTAGACATTTCAATTTGTAAGAAAAACTTGTAGTAATATTAAGTTTCAAAAAATAAGAAAAATGGCCACTATGATAGTAAACAATAATAATCTTACATAATAAGATATCACTTGCAATGATTAGGTCCCAGTCAGGGTCAGAATTTGGAAACTTGTTTCCCCATGTATCTGAAAATTCAAACACATTTAGTAATTTTAGAAGTGAAATTAATTACAGAATCCAAACTAATACAAGGATCAACATAAAATGGTCTGGAATTAGAGGAGGTATGCACATGGTATGCATGTATGTATGTATGTATACATAATTTGGGTACAATATTAAATACAAAATTTATAATCACCTACTAGTGAGTAATAAGCTAACATTATTCATTATATATGTTCTTAATTCTAACAACTCATCATGCATCTTCTTAATTCTAACCTCGTCGGAGTAAAGTTGTCATGTGCACTTAGAGCCAAAATGAGCCCAAAGAATAACGAAAGATACAATGTAATACTAATTGCAAATCACACCAACAAGAGAAAATGAACAAAGAATTCAAAAAGCAAGATAGATATGAATAAAGCTGTCATGTTTACTAAGTTTTACTGAGAGGTACTTCATTGCATTCAACATATAAAACTATACAATAAGTAAAAGTCACCCTTACAAAGATCTACAAAACGATTACATGTTAATTAAAATTACATGATGATAACTAACATAACAGAACGCATAAATGACTATTGATTCACCAAATGATGTATAACTAAAACACTATCAGATGATCTTAAGTTATTAGACACATCTACATAAGTATCAGTCGACCCTTCGAACTTGTAGACAACATCTATGATCATCAAACGTGTCATCCTACAAAATGTTAGTACACCAAGATGTAAACCCTCGAATTAGCATATGTCTATGATCATCAAACATGTCATCTGACAGTGTTTAGTACACCAAGATCTGGGAATGAGCTAAATGAACATATAAGTGGGATTCTCCTTTGTGTCAATCTTTTTCACTCCAATCCTAAGCTCAATGCAAGAAAGTGATATCTAACATCAATATACTTTGTCCTACCACACTGCATATGATGCTTGGCCAAACATATTATTACACATAGAGTTTCGCATACCCCATATCACCCATCAAACTCTTCAACCATATCCCTTCCTTAATTTCCTCAGCCAACACCATATACTCCACCTCTATGGTTGATCGCCAATGTTTGTTGGGGAGTAGCTTACCAACTAACTAGAGAACCCCCAACAATGTAATGGACCATTTAGCATCCAGGTCCAAAGCAAAGTAAGAGAATCCTTTAAAAAGTACATTGTGAATCACCCTTGAAAAGAATTTCAGTGTCTTTGTTACTTTTAGGTATCTCAAGATAAGCCCCATGGCCAATCAATGCTCCTTCTTTGGTCTACTCACATACTTGCTCACTAGACTAACTACATGGACAATGTTTGGTCTAGTGCATAACATCGCATACATCAAACTCCCATTGGACACAAGATATGTATTCCTTATCCTCATCAAACTGAGGAGTATTAAGCTTTTAGAGACGAATAAATGTTGTCAAAGGTATGCTCACGAATTTAGCACTTTCTATCTCAAAACTTCTCACTACCTTTTGGATGTATTGTCTTTGACACAAAAAGAGCTTCCTTTAGAAGTGATCCCTCTTGATCTCTATCCCCGTAATCTTCTCAATTGCACCTATATTCCGAGTCAAATATCCATGGACATCGACTTTCCATAGATTGTGAAATGCAAGTTGTTGACAAACTAGAATTTGTAGATGATTGTGCTAGGTTGTTGGAGTTCAACTTTAAATATTCCTGATATTCATCATTAGAAAACTTTGATCCAAAACATTAAACTTTGAAATATTGGTTTTCTTGTCAAGAAAGTCAGATTTACATTATATGAATAAGGAATGATTGTTGGACTTAGATGTGACAATGAAGGTGGTTGGAACATCAATGACATTGGAATCTTAGAGTTTCAACTTACTTCATTCAAAGACTTCTATACAAAAACCACTCTCATCCCCACCACCACCCAAGCCTCCAGAATTGAATTTGCATGCAGTAGCCCGTGGGTTCCCTCCCTATGATAGGATAGTATTACAATACTTTCAGGAAGGGTAGATAACAATCACAATGATGGAGATGAGCTACGGCATCAAGCTTCCACTATTCCAACCTTGAGGACAAGGTTGATTTTTGGAGGAGTGTATTGTTAGGATACACAAAGAAGAGAAATTAGTTAAGATCATTAGAATATTCATGAGTTAGTTACTTTTGGGATAGGGAAGCCCTTGAAGGACAGAGCACTCTCTTATTCCTTGTTCCTTTCATTATATTCAATAAAAACCTTTCTTTTCTTGCTCTTTCCAATTCTTGGTTCCTAACACTATTGGTGGTTCCTAGCACTATGCATGTTTCGAAAATTCTAAAGGTTCATAGTACACTAGGTTCCATATATTGCCATAATAAAGCACATCATTGAAAATCCTATTTTTGCCACCGTGTAGTATTTCTTGATGATATCTCACTAACATCTTTGTCCAAGTCTTGGAAAACCCAACCTTGGCGGTGGCATCACTTTGGTAGCTGGAAGGTGAGAGTGGACAACCATGCTTGAGACACGTGACAAACACATTATGTGTGGAACCATGTAAGGAAGATTTTGCCTTCAGGACCGGCATGGTTGGTCATCACTCAGTGAGAAACTCTAGATTCGGTGGTCATTAGAGAAAACAATGACAGTCGGTGGTGACAAATGGTAAAACTGTGGCCAAACAACCTTTTCTTCGCCTAACAAGATAGAGACAAGTAGAGAAAGATTGACCTGCTCTAATAATAAGTTGAGAAAAATATAAAAAGAGAAAATACACTTTAGAGACCTTGAACAAGTCTTCTTGGGTTCTATTTATATATAGAAACTGTTATATGTAGAAACCGTAGATTAATCTAAGATACAATGAAAGAGACAAAATAGTATTAAACAAGTAAAGACAACTGAAGGACCTTATGTACATACAGATACAACTCAACAATTTTTTAATAAAGCCTGTTTTGAGCCTATTCTAAGAAATTTAACAAGGGTAAGAACTGTCACTTCTGAAGATGAGACAATGAAAATTTAAAGTTATTTTCATTATCAGTTAAATGAACAGTTACAAAAGAAAGCAAGCTGACAAAACTAGGCAATGCATAAGGTTCAAAGGCAGTAAGTTGATAACTAGGCAATGTATAAGACCCAAATATATATTTTAATGACAAAATATTTTAAGGTGTAATCAGAATCACTACTTTGAAGCCCTTCTCAACAGCTAAGAAGCAAAGGACTAATAGGTCAACTGAAAGAAGTCTCACGTTTTATGTGAGGAATGACAGGTATTTCATTTGCCTGGCAGTTGTGAGCTATGTTCTTCTCTATTTCATGGTCGTCATAGTCGGAAGTTGTAATATCAAGATTGTATGATTTTCGAAGAAATATGGCCAAAGCTCCTGTACCACTGAAATTATATGCAACATTAGAAGAACAAAAATGAAATCAATTGTCTGATAAGTGCAGAGCTATAGACAGAAACACTTTCGCAAGAATACAATGGAGTCCTAGTCACAGAAACGAGATATACAACCAAGTGCAATTGTTTATAGATAATAGATGAGCAGTTGGATGCAGTCATGGGCTCAAGCTAAGATCGCTTCACTTTGAAAATCTGGAGCAAGACTTTCACCCTTTCAAATAAGTAATAACTAACTAGCTTAGACATAAATTAATATACAAGTAATTCACATATACCTCCCCAACTCAATAGCACGCCTTCCTTCAATGCATGACCTGTGCTGAACTAACCATTCTGCAAATGAAAACGTCCCTGGCCAGAGTAAATTGGCATTCAGTTGATGAAAGGAAAATTCTCGGACAATCAACTCCTGCACAAATCATAAAGGCGTAGAGCAACTGGTACTAGTACAGTACAAATAAATGCTCAAAAAACCTCAAAATTTTGAATCACAGTATTCCCATCATTAACACAAGGTGATATCATGACGACATTAAATAACCAAACTACGCAAAATACAAATGTTTATTGCAAGATAGTTTAGCTTTCTAACTAACTTCCTATACATGCCAGGAAGGATCTGAATGTGTTTCCCTGATCTCTCATTAATATGCTTTTTGAATCCACTGGGAGTATTAGTAGGTTTACAAATTATCATCAACTTTACTCCAATATCGAAAGCATATTTTCTCCCAAAACCAAAATGCTTTATCATCCACATAAACTATCATATAAATGCACCTATGAATGCGTTGCACTTAAAAAACTAATTAGATTCACATCAAATCATATCAAATTCCTGCACAATAGCACTAAACTTGTCAAACCAAACTCAAGGAGATGGTTTTTAACCATAAAGAGAATTTTCAACTTCCACGCCAAGCCTGACTGCCTGCGAGCATTAAACCAAATGAATATTATATGAAATAAACATAATTATGGTCCCTTGTTTTCATCCCAAACAAGCACACCTAATATTTCTGAATTTGGTAGACAAAAAATACCCTAGTATGGCAAGACCTTCCAAACAAAAGAATTTTTTATTTCTATTAAAGAGATCCTACAAGATTAGGTTATCTCCACTTCCTATAATAAACTCAGCAATATCGTTCAACCTTCACCAGCTTGCAAAGTTTTCCTCTTCCAAACAGTTAAGCACTTGAGCACAAATTTTGACCCTTCCGACACATCAAACAGCATTCCCATGAGACAATACTACCACAGCATCATTACAAACTCATAGCAGTCCAGCAACAAGACTCTTACAGCAACCAAACCAATGATAACAATAGTAAGAAAAATAAAAACATATTTATAAAAAGCAACCCCTGTCAATTGCAATTTCAGTTTCCTAAAGAGCACAGCACTTCAACCAAACCCATCAAATAATACCCCAACTAACCTCAAACTTTCAGCATATGACAGTCCCCCAAAACAAACCCACATGATAATTTTGGTTAAACAGCCACTAATGATGTTAAAGAAGGAAACTTTACCATCCCAGGAAACTGGTGCTTCCTCTCAACATAGCTTTCCTGTGAGTCTGCATCTTCCTCACCTGAATTCAGAAACAATTTGTCCCACCAGTTAAAATGGAATATAGAAGTAAAAGAACAAGGAGAGAGAGAGAGAGGTGTTACGAGTGGGGTTGTCATCTTCGCCAAAGAGGCCTGATGGAGAGAATATAGCTATATCCATTTGTTTGTGGAAATGAACATGAAATTAAATTGAAATAATTGAAGAGATGATGAAGCTAAGAGTGCATTTCTCTTTAGCTGTTTAGGCACTGTTCTCTGATGTTACTAGTAATTTCGTTTTGGAATTTTGGGCGTGGCGGTGACAATGTGCAGGCGCGGCGGCGCGATTAACCATGACATTGTGCGTGATTGATTTTGTTAGGGATTTTACATTTTTTTTAAAATATTTATCATTAATTAATTCATTTTATTTTGATATAATGATAATTAATTATAATTATACTATAATAGCATTTTAGTTTGGAGAATATATAGAATAAATATTTATTTTATATAACTAAAACTTATAATGACCAAATAATTTTAAATAAACAAATATACTATAATTAAGATTCGTGATAAATATATATATATATATATATATATATATATATATATATATATATATATATATATATATATATATATATATATATATATATTATAAAATGATTAATTATATCTTCCTATTACTCTAACTGGTTTTTATACCAAAGCATGGCATTTCAAAATGTATTTTTTTTATTATAAATATAAAATTTAAATAAATGACAAAATTAAAATACTAAAAATTAAAATTTTAATATTTTAATTATATTTAATATTATTACATGTGTAACCATTATGTATAGAATAAAATAATATTATATAATTTGATTTTTAAAACTTTATACCTTTTAATTTATATTTTTAGTAAAAAAACATAATTTAAATTATATAAAAATATGACTCTTTTTTCAAATATCTAAAGTTTTTAAAATAAAAATTATAATTGAGATAGCAATGTAAATGTTTGTATCCAAAAGTTAAATTTAATAAATACTTAATTATATTAAATTTATAACTAATATTCTTTAATTAATGTTAATATTTATCCTCTTTAGTAATTAAAATATATTAATTACATAAACATTCGTGTAATTTAACTCACAAAAATATTTAACAATTATATGTTTTTATGAAACTAATTATGATATTTGTGTTTAAGTGATGTATTTTGTTTGTTAAACTAAATCTAAATTTTATTTTTTACTTTCATAAATTCATTTATCCATTTAAAAAAGATACTGTAAAAAAATATATAAGTTAATTAATAACTACTAATTTTAATAAAATACTAATAATAATACAAATAATTATTATTATTTCAATATAATTAATTTCTTTATATAATTTTATTTAAATATGTAATTATGTATAGTTATATATATATAATATTTAATAAAAATTTTAATAATATAAAAAAATTAAAAAATTAAATATAAATTATATTGAAATAGACATCGTTAAAAGTTACATTTAATATAATTATTACTATATTCGAAAAAACATTCACTTCATACCTCTCTTTTTTTCTTTTCTAGAGAATTTTTTTTATAGAATTCATCAGTTTGGTTTTTTGATTTTTTCGAAGAAGAGGTGTTCATCCACGTGTTATAGTTTAAAAATAAATTCAAAAATTTTGTCTCCTTACTAATACGGATAAGATAAGTCGATTTTTATTTAGGTTTCATGGTTTGATCAATTGAGTTTCCAGTAACTCATTTGTAGTATTTATTTTTTTTATTTTATAGTTATTTTTTTGAATCAATTTTGGATCTCTTGGTTTGTTTCATGAATGTTTGATAGTGGTAGAATGGTTGGTTTTATTATAAATAGAATGATTGTTGGCAGAAATAGTATTAATGATTGTAAACCTAATTTGTTTGAATTTAATAATGTTTAGATGGATTGTTTTACATGCTCAAGTATGTATTTGATTTGAGTATTAAAAAGTCGTTATACATAGGGTACGTCAAATGGAACAATGAATTCGATCTCCTTAGAAGAACTCAATACATAAAACATGTTTTCAATATAAAGTTCTCGTGTTTATAAAATATAAAAGTAAAAATTTGATGCAAATTACTTAAATCATGATATTTTGTACCCATGACATTTTAAAAGATTCTTTTTTTGTTATTATAAACAACCGTTATACTAAAAATTAGAAAATTTTTTGCAATAACATAGTACTTAAACACATAGAACTTTAATGTTTTGATTATATCTAATATCATTATATTCAAATACTATTTAACAACTTTCTTCCAGTAATTAGAAATACATAGTTTTTCACCCATCTCCAATCTTGGTACTTTTTGTTGGAGAATTTTCAATTAAGATTTTAAATTTGACTGATCCATGTACACCATGAAGAAAAATATATTTGAATCTCCCTAAATGAACAATTTTTTCAAAATGTAAGTACAAATCATGCATAAGAATTTGTAGTCTTTATAGAATAAGACATTTCATCAATTATAGTTTATAATTATGTCATTTAAACATGAATTTGGATTCATGACACTATTTACAACCAATTAAAATAATTTAAAATAGGTATTTCGATAAAATACTTTGAAAAAAAATAATAAAATGACATTGGTTACGACCTAAATAAAATTATATAATTTTTTACTATAGAAACAATGATGTATAGAGAATTATCGTGTTGTATTTGAAACTTATAAAATGATATTAAAAAAATTAATCTATTTTTGGTATACAACCATTATTGCTACTTATAATGATATTGACAATTTTAGAATGTCATATCATTTGTAGTAAAACACTCCAAAAATTAAGAATATGTATTAAAAAATTCTTCTTAACATGTAATACTTTAGTAGTATTTAATTAAAAAAATTATATTTAGTATTAGATTACATGTGTGACCATTATAAGTAAAAAAATATAATTATATATTAGAGGAAAATAGTGTATATTAAAAGATTAAATAAGACTATATATTTGATTTTTTAAAAATCTATATATTTTAATTTATAATTTTAGTAAAAATATGACTTTTTTTCAAATATTTAAAGTTATTAATAAGCATTATAAATGAGATACTAATGTAAATATTTATACCTAAAAATTAAATTTAATATTTATTTATATTATATTTAAAACTAATATTATTTGATGTTAATATTTATATTTTATAAGTAATTAAAATATATTAATCGCATAAAAATTAGTTTAACGTTTACTCACAAAGATATTTAACAATTAAATGTTCTTATAAAAATAATTTTTATATATGTGCGGAAGTAATGTATTTGTTGGGTAAACTAAATCTAAATTTTACTTTTACTTTCATAAATTTATTTATCTATCTAAAAATGACATCGTAAAAAATATATAAGTTAATTAATATAGATTAAAACTATAATAATAATAAAACATATTTTATTTCATATATAATTTTATAAAGAACAAATAATTTTAGCTATGCAATACGTTGTAATAAAACAAAAATTAGATGTATTTTTTAAAATATATAAAATGAGGGAAACTTATTTTTATACAATATATATAAATACAATATATTTAAAATATGAAATTGAATAATCTGAAAAAAATATATATTTATAATATCTTTTGTTTACGAAAGATAATATAAAAATTGCGAACTCATAGTAACTTAATAATAAAATTTGAATATAAAAATAAAATTATATAATAAAATATGAAAGAAATCATAAATTAATGTGGAAGCTTATATTGATTTCCTAAAAGAATATCGATTTTCAAAACAATAATTAACTTAAAGATTTCTTTATGTAAAAAAAAACGTATTTGAATATATGTTTTTAGGAACCTAATATAATAAAAATTAAGTTTTTCAAGAAAGAAAAAAAAAAGATAGAAATTCTAAATTTTCTACAAATTTATTTGATGTCAAAAAATATACATTTAAAGTCATAAAAAAATAACTATTAATGTATTTTTTAAATCCTAACTTAATATAAATTTAATTTTTTGTTCAAAATTTTCGAGAACTATCTTAGGTGTTTTTGAACTTGGACGTAGTTATATTTCACACAAAAACAAAATTTCTTCCAAGATCTCGCCACACAATATTTGTTGGCGTAAAATCATAATTATTCATTTCTTTGTCAATTTTTTAAGCTTTAGTTTTGAAACCCATATTTGTGAATATATAACAAAAAAATGTAGAGAAAAGTTATTTTTTATAAGAAATAATGAAATGAAACAAAATTATAACAAAATAGGAAAAAAAATGATTGTAAATTCTCTTCTAGAATTTCTTCCGCATACCATTAAGGATACCTCATTGTTAACAATCAAAAAGGAAATTTTTTTTGAAGTGAAATTAATTAAACAAAACTATT
Organism: Vigna unguiculata; assembly: GCF_037176805.1. NCBI lineage: Eukaryota > Viridiplantae > Streptophyta > Magnoliopsida > Fabales > Fabaceae > Vigna > Vigna unguiculata. The sequence continues at coordinate 33,210,229 of NC_140801.1, forward strand.
CCAAAACTTTTATTGAATATATACATTATATAATAATAAAATAATAATAGTACATCAATTATTGAACATGATCGTAAAACCTACTTCTTTTGGGAATGCTCTTAATTTAAAAGTCTTTTTAATAAAATAATAAGAGTACATAAACTATTTGACATGATCGTAAAACCTACTTCTGTTGGGAATGCTCTTAATTTAAAAATCTTTTTGGTTACTGTGCAAAAATAGTACTTTTGTTGAACATAAATAGTACAACCAAAAGGGGATTTTATTTGTCAAAGAAAAGTAAACATTGATATCAAGGTATATTTTGTTCAGAGATGAATTTCATACCTTCTTCTAGTAAAATAGTGAGATGAAATTCCATTATTTTCGTCCAATGAAATAATGAAGAAAACATATTTGTGAAAGATTAAAAGTAAGAATGCCAAGGCCATTTTAAAAACTTTATCAAAGCTTTTTGAAGAAAGTAACTAAATATTTGAATAAGAAAATTAAATTAAGAATAAAAATAAAATAAAGTAGTGATGTTATATATAAAGATAAAATAAAGTAGTGGTAATTTGAAGTAGTAAGTAATTATGACAACTTTACAAAACTTTCTGAGGAAGTCACCTAAAATTAAAAAGACAAATTCAATTAAAACTTCAAACTTGACACGTATCATAATTTGGCAGTGCATTGAGTCCCACAAAGCATAACTGCTCACGTTGATCATTGATGCTGACATAATTGGAAGATGTGTGTTTGCAATGCATTAAGACACCAAAACCCAAAAAACTAATTGCTTTATTCGAAGAAGAAGATGAAAAGTTAAGTCTTGGAAGACAAAAAATTGACTTTGATGAGTGAGAAGATAAGTGTTGGAAAAGGAAGGTGAAAAGTTGGTGACGGTAGTCTTGGAAAACGAAAAATTTTGTAGTAGTTGTGTTGGCATGCTGAATTAATTATTTTGGAAAGATGAAAAATAGGTCTTTACTATTGAAGTAGTTGAAATTTTGCAAGAATTATTTGTATGGTTTGAAAGAAAATTGGGTAACATCACTGAAACTTGATTTTTCATTTTGAAAATTGGCAACATCAACTAAACTTTTACTGACATCATTGTTGCATATTGTATGGACACAAATTCATATTTAAAACTCTTATTTATTTATAAAAGTTCTTTTGAAATATATAATTGTAAATATTATAATTAACTTAATAATTTACTTTGATAGAAAATACAATTGCATTAATTAAATTGAAAAGGATAGGTTTTTTAACATTTAATTTATTTTTAGTTTCTTTACGGTATCATTATTTAATTAATTATTTATTGTTTTACACCATATTTTAATTATTATTGCTATATTAGTTTTAATGTTATTATACTATTATTAGATATTATTATTATTATTATTTATTATAGCGTACTATTATATTATTAAGAACCACCAAAGTTTTACATTTTTTACTTTCAAGATTTTGTACCTAAATATTATATTTCTTATTAATTTTTTATATCATACATTTTTTTATTTTTAATTGTAATTATTAACATAATTTCAATAATTTTTTTTTAATTTATCAGATTTTATCCACATTTTCAATACAAACTCTTCTCGTAGGTTAAAAATATCTGAAAGGTAGTTTATAAGTACCAAAAGAATCCACTAAAAAGCCTTAACTTTTTTTATAATTTTTTTTATTTTATCTTTTAGTATTTTTTTTTAAACATAAGTATATTGATGAAAAAATAAAAGAATAAATTAATTATTTAAAAGTGATAAAATGGAAGCTACTGTGAGGAAGAAAATAGAAAAAATCAATCTTTGACAAAAATAGGAAGTCAATTACATCTATTTCATTGATTTTTTAATCTGTCTCGTCTTATTTTAACTCTTCTTGTTTCTACAACTATATCAAAAAGATAATTTTCTACAATGAAAATTATCAAAATAAGACTGCAAAATATTACGGAAGATGAATTTTTTTTGCTGACGATATGATTATTTAATTAAAAACAAAATATAACTAAAAATTTTAGTATTGATTAAATTATTATTAAGTTAAATAATCTTACGGATCCATAATTAAATATATAAATTAAATATATAAATTTTAAGTATATTTTGGCACCCCCATAAATATCGAGCAAGTTCCGCCACTGACCTTTGGTAACTCACAAATTCTTAAAATTTAACTTACAAATATTTAAACTCAAATTTAAAATTGTAAGTAACTCAAAAATATTGTACTTTTCTGACCAATAAAATTATCTTCATTATGGAGTTTTCTTTCATCTCTGATTCTACGACATGCTGATATGGTATTAGGAGGATAGATGTTTTCTTTTGCAGCTTGTTTAAATATTTCTCCCCTTGTTTGGTCGTTTACATCATTTGTTTGTTCTAGCTTTACATTTTCATATGACCACTTCATCAAATAACCTTCCTCCAAACAAAGATAAAATAAACAAACCATAAAAAGAGATAGAGAAAATATAATGAAAAATGTTTGGAACCCTTAAATTTAAAGAAAGAATTTACAATTCTAAAATCAAAAACATAAAAATACCCTTTCCAACATAGCATAGGTCGAGCATTTATGACATAATGTATCCTCAAAATAACTTAGTGGCATGGCAAGGAAATTATAAAATAACCTCTTCAATAAAGAGTTCTGCATCAGAAATTCATCTTACAATCATGGTCTAATCAGGATAAGAAAAAAATGCGAACTTTGTTTCACAAAATCAAAGAATAATCATAGAAAAACTTGAAAACAAAAAAAATAAAAAAAATAAACCTAAAAATCCTTGAGTGAACAAACTATTCAATAGTTGGTCAACATTCTTCTTCGGGTGAGAAACAATCTTCTTCGAGTGAGTTTGTATATTTTTTAAAAGGAGGTTCCAACCGTCATAACTATTTCTCATGATAGTTCAAAGTTAATGCATGTCATTGGAAAATCAATAATTTCATTTAATATTATAATGAGTACTTATGAGAGAAAAATATCATCCAACATATAAATATAAATATAACAAAAGAAGAGTTTACCTTTTTGATAAGTAAACAAAATAGAGTAAAATAAGAACAAAATTGAAAAAGAACAAAATAAGTTGTTACCTTTGTGACATCGACACAATAGAGAATTTCAACAAAAAAAATCTGAGAGAAAGAAAACCATCAAACACAAAAATAATACAAAAAAATATCTGAGAAGATGGTAGAAGAATGTTAAAAAAACAGAACAATATGCAATCAATCAATCAAACAATATACAATCAATCAACCAAGAGAAATCAATCGAACAATATACAATAAAAAGCAAATCTGAGAGCAAGATTAACCATCCAAAAGAGAAATATAACCAAAATAAGTACTTACATATGTAAAAGAAGGAAAATAAGAACAACAAAGTAAATCTGAGAAAAAAACACCAATCAAACAGATAAATGCAATAAAGTAAAGTAGATCCGAAAACAAAACATTTATCCAACAAAAAAATAGAACAAAAAAAAGTAGATCTCATAGAAAAATATCCATAAAAAGAAAAATAATAGAAAAAAAATAGATATGAGAAGATGGTAGAAGAACGAAAAAAATCAGAAGTTGTTACCTTTTTTTAGTAGGGTGAAGGTCTTCAAGAATCTCTGAGGAAAACATCAACCCAAAGAAAAGTATATTTGAGAAGAACAAATTCATCCAATAGAAGATCTGGAAAAATATGAGAACAACAGTAGATCTGGACTAACCGTAGATCTGGAAAAATATGAGAACAAATTCATCCAACAGTTAGATCAAAGTAAATATAAGAAAAATATGACCTGTTACCTTGAAAAAGCTGAAAAAAAAGAAATCTAGGTAAAAAAATGATATCTCGCAGTGACCAATGTTAGACTAATTTCAGTGATCTGTAAAAAATGACCAAAACATATATCAGGCAAAAAAAGAAGAAGATGAACGGTTTGCTTGTAAAAGGTGAAAAAAAAAGAAACATTGGTAAAAAAAAAGGAATCTGGTCATAAAAATTACATACCAGTTAAGTTGTACAGCGACAAAGACCCTTGTATGTGTTTGAACTCTTCATTTGAAGCCTGTAATCAAAAGATAAATATCATCAATGCAAAAAATAGTTAGATCAAAGTAAATATAAGAAGAATATGAGCTGTTTGCTTCAGAAAGCTGAAAATAAAAACGAAATCTGGGTAAAAAAACCATATGTCTCTGTGACCCATATTAGACCTGTAGAAAAAAGAAAAATACCATCAACGCAAAAGATAGTTAGATATGAGAAAATATAAGAAGAATATGAGTTGTTTGTTTGAGAAAGGTGAAAATAAAAACGAAACATGGGTAAAAAAATCATATGTCGCAGTGACCCATATTAGACCTGTAATCAAAAGATCAATACCATCAACGCAACAAATAGTTAGATCAAAGTAAATATAAGAAGAATATGAGCTGTTTGCTTTAGAAAGCTGAAAATAAAAATGAAATCTGGGTAAAAAAAACCATATGTCGCAGTGACCCATATTAGACCTGTAGACAAAAGAAAAATACCATCAAAGCAAAAGATAGTTAGATATGAGAAAATATAAGAAGAATATGAGTTGTTTGCTTGAGAAAGGTGAAAATAAAAACGAAATCTGGGTAAAAAAACCATATGTCGCAGTGACCCATATTAGACATGTAGAAAAAAGAAAAATATCATCAACGCAAAAAAATGTTAGATTTGAGAAAATATAAGAAGAATATGAGTTATTTGCTTGAGAAAGGTGAAAACACAAACGAAAACAGAGATACAACATCTTTAGATCTGGGTAAAAAAATGATATCTTCATATCTTCTCATTTCATTCATCTGAAAAGAATGACGAAAACAGAGATACCACAAAAATAACTACAAATATGAAGAAGTTAGACAAATCGAAAAAGAGAAGTCTGAAGATGAAAAGGTGTTGTGTGCACGTGAGAAAAACAGAAAAAAAAAATAGGAAGATAGAGAAGAAGTTGAAGAGTCTAGGGTGTGTGTGAGTGAGAAAGACGTGAGAAGAAGAGAGAGAGAAAAAAAAGTGAGAAGAAAAAAAGACGTTGGCAGGAAAGAGGAGCGAAAGCTGAGAAGATAAAAGTGAGAGATAATTTTTGGATTTTGATTTATTTTTTGAACGTTCAAAATTGTCTTTGATTGACACGTTATCATTTATTCCTTTTGTAGAATGAAAATTTTGAATTGAATTAGGTCAAATATATTATTTAATAGAAGAAGTTGCCTTTGTTAGTTTCCATTTATATATATATATATATATATATATATATATATATATATATATATATATATATAGATTTAATATTCCATATATGTAGAACAATACGTAGACTAATTCATACCTATTCAGGAAAAACATACATCAACTTTAATAAAAGTGGTATATAATTTGATACAAAAACACAAATTGCTATACTTTAATAATTTTATTGTGATTTATAATCGTTAATTGAGAAAATATTAAAGTTTAAATGTATACAAAATCATATTTAGAAGTCCAATCCTTAATTATGATACCTAAACAAGTTTAATTTAGTAAAAGAGTAGTAATATTAATATTTAGTTATAACTTATTCAAGTTTTAATGATTTAAGTTATAGTATTATCATATATTTACATTATTCAAACTAATTTTGTTTTAATTTTCAAATTGAAAACGAAAGAGAAGATGTTAGTAAATCATTTTGTCTCACCCCATCTTTAGCCCATTGTGTTGGTAGCGTGGGCTAAAGTAAATTGGCAAGCTAAAAATACCAACCTGCTTAGTCATCTTTATAGTAATACAACAACAACAAAAATACATAACATAATGTAGAATAAACTTACATTACAATTGAAAGGAACAACTTCATAAAAATCAAATATATTATTCTAATTATAAATCATGTGTCACATGTAACAAAATAGACCCATTCTACAACAATTAATAACACTTAACTTTTAACTAATCTATTCCAAAAATGCAAACACATTACGCAAATTTTTTATTCAACTTTTACATCATATTCAATCAAGTTTTATTTCTAAATTTTCACATCATTATTATTAAGAAAATGATATATTAACATCCATTTATTGACAACTTCTCTCACAACCTGATGTAGCACTGTCACTTTCTATTTTTTTTTAATCTTTTTCAATTTTCATGTTGGTTCTCTTTGGAAGGAAGCGGGAAGAGAAAAAAACAAAAGGTGTGAATGCAAATTGGAGAGAAAAAGCAGAAAGTGCGAGTGCAAACTGATGAATGGAAGAGCATCTTGTTCATCTTCTTCAACCGCGTTAATCTTCATCCTAATCGTTGTAAGGCCCTATATTTTATAATGCCTTTAACAAAAAGGGCTGCCCCAAAATCTGATGGACCTAAGGGCTGACCCAAAGGATAAACCTGAATCCTAAGTCTGCCCTAACGATTCCCCTTTCACTCATTCACAGAATCAGTCGTCACTCCTACTGTTTCAAGAGAGAGCTCTGCTAGGGTTGAGCCGCTATTTCGCATCAAGTGAGCTCGAACCAGTTTTCTGCTTCTCGTAAGTCCCTTCCAACTCGTACTCTCTTCTGTGCTTTCTTCGTATTTTTCCAGCTAGGACTTTGTAGTGAGCTTATCTTGTAATCTGCTCTGTTGTTTTCCAATTCCTAAGCATACCCATAGAGCCGTGGTGTCCGTGTTTGCGGTTGGGTTCCTATACTAGCGTATCCCAGGTAAGGGAAGCTTGAACCTCCTTGTCTGGTGTGATTGTGACTTGTACCATCTTAGTTTCATGATTCTCGAGTTTGTATGCTGCAATGGATGCCTGGATTGTCTGGTTTTTCCTGTTTGGTATATGTGTATGTGTGATGCAGGCATGAACAGTGGCGAGCACTGATAATCTCGCCCAAACGAGCTTGCCTCGTCTAGGCGAGATGAGCAGAGGCTCGCCCAGGGCTTTCTACACGAGTTGTCGCTCAGGCGACCAAACCCTCGTTTTGAGCGATAAGATGTCTCGCTTAGGTGAAGGGGGTCTCGCCTAAGCAAGATTGCGTAGGGGCTATTGTTCTCCTTGTCGAGCTCTCGCCTAGGCGAAGGGGAGCTCGCCTGAGCGAGAGTCCTTCTCGCTTGAGCGAGACCCTCCAGCCTGAGTGAAGAGCTGGACGAGAATGCATCCCGAGTTGGTTTCCCTCTGTGCTTGGATGTTTAGCTTGTGCTTATTTGAGTTATTGTATGATGGCTTAATAGGGATGATTATGCATGATTGGGAGAGGATTATATGTGGGGAATTTGTGAGCCTGGCATGATCTTTATATGAATTGTACATGAGAGGTTGGATATATATATATATATATATATATATATATATATATATATATATGTATATGTGGCCACGAATTTAGCATGAGCAACAATGGACCTTGATGGTTGGTAATCCAGTGACATGGTATTAGTATGGGAGGAAGCACTTTGCTCATGGTTGGGAATAATGATTTGGTATTGATTCAACCTATGATACATGAGGGTTGGTTACAAATGTTGGTATGAGGTTCCTATGCATGATATATGTATTTATTAATTGGATGTTTATATATGTTTGGTATATGGTCAGTGCGTAATTCCTTGAAGTCTTTAGGTGGGACTTCAGGGTCGTGCTTCAGTGGTCGGGACGTAATCCCATGGCCCCTGTTAGCGGGTGTCCATGGTGGTGCCCCATCTATATAACTTAGTAAGGATTCAAGGTAAGGATCTTATCCTAACACTCTAAGGAGTCAGTTAGTCTCACTTAGAGCGGACTGACCCTTGTGGTGAGAGTAGCAGGAGGCCTGAAACTCATTAAGGGCTAACCTTGTGTGTGAGGGAAATTGATTCATTGTAACACTTGTAACACTTAGCTCGGGGGTGAGCAGAGGTATCCACCACAAGTGCAAGCATTCGCTGAATCCGACTAGGTTATATGTATCCGGATGAGTCGAGTCTTAGTGTATTTGATTGAAAGGTCATAACATGTTTGGATGATGTATGTATATTAGACTGCGAAAGTATATGTGATTGTATGATAAAATCTTTTTGGCTCTAGCTTACCCTTTGTTTGTTTGATTGTCTTATTGTGGTTCTTCTCTTTTGCAATGATCATCAAATTATTGATGTGAGCAGAGGCGAGAGGTTCTCGCGGTCAATAGCAGAATGGTGACTCTGCTGCGTAGCCGCTTGGACTGGATCCTGTTTTGTGCTCTTTCTTTTAGGGCCACGGCCCATGTAGCATCTGTCTTTTAAATTTCCAATTTGGATTATTGTAGAATATTTGTAATTGTTTCTTTTGGCTCCGTTACACGTTTTGGTTATTTGTATGGAGTTACTTTTAAACTCCGAGATTGCGCTAAGATATTATTCTAGTGTGATGCTTCCTTTAATTACGTTATTAATTAAATGGGGTGTTACAATCGTTGTTCTTCGTCTTCAAATCCTATTTTTCTAAAAATCCCTCTTCTCCTTCGTCCCAACGGTGTGGGTTTCCTAAAAACCTTATTTTTTTAAAAAAACCTCTCTTCTTCTTCTTCGTCCCAAAGGTGTGGGTTTTCTAAAAATCATATTTTTCTAAAAACCCATCTTCTTCTTCTTCATCCCAACAATGTGGGTTTTCCAAATATCATATTTTCCTAAAAACCCCTCTTCTTCTTCTCCGTCCCAACAATGAGTGTTTTCTCATTGGACATGAATTTTTCTTTCTTCGATAACTTCAATAGTGACACTTTCATGCCTTGAGTTAATGTGATAAAGTTAAATCTTCATACTTCGATTCCTTCAAGTGAGTCCAAATGTATCCCTCTTTGTTGTTTGGAAAAGGAAAATAAAGGTGTTTATATTTCTTCTTCACTACCACTGTGCAGTATTTTTGCTTACACATTGCTACATAAGTGCTAACATGTGGTATACGTTTTGAACATGTGTGAAAGGATGTACAGAACCAATTTCAATCTTCACTCTCTTCATTACTAGTGGGGAGTATATGTTGGTGAGTCAAGGAATGAAATTTTCGTAATTTAATCAATAACATATGAATTTATCCCCTTACTATGTGTAAACCCGTGACTTAAAAAATGCTAACCCAGGTGCAATGCTTTGCACATAAATTTTTCTTTCTTCAATAACTTCAATAGTGACACTTTCATGCCTTGAGTTCATGTGATAAAGTTAAATCTTCACACTCATATTCCTTCAAGTGAGTAGTGAGTTTAGTTTGCCCTTCTTTGTTGTTTGGAAAATGAAAATAAAGGTGTCTATATTTCTTCTTCACTACCACTGCGCAGTATTTTTGCTTACCCATGGCTACATAAGTGCTAACCTATGGTATACGTTTTGCTTAATGATTTGTAGTAAGACAATGTTGTTATAGGATGAAATTTTACGGTTAGATTGGTTAGTTATATATTATATTAAAATGAAATGCATATGTACATATCGTTGTTAAAATAAAATGTAGGTATAGTATAAACTTTGGTCCCGTACAAAAGTATTGTCTACACATGAATGATCAACTTAAAGAAAAATGAAAAAATGCAATATTGTGAGATATGGTCCTTATTAAAAAATCTAGAGTAGCATGAAATTAATGTTAAAATTTTTAAACAAAAATGCATGCAGGTGTTGTTATCAATGTAGGCATTGAATTTATAATATCTAATTCTTGATGCCTACGCACGAGTCGTTTTTTTTATGTAATTTAGATTAGAAAAATTAATATTGTTATTGTTATATTTGAATGAATGAATTATTTATATTATTATAATTACAAATATAATATTTAAATAATAAAATAAAAATTAAATCATTAATGACTATTATTTTTTAAGTTAAAATACTCAATTGGTCCACGTTTTTGTTCAAAAATCTCAATTAGGTCCTAAGATATTTTTTAGTTTCAATTAGGTCCATTTTTTTGAAAATGCGTAACAATTAGGTACATTCTGTTAGTATGAGGGTAACAATGTTAAGGAAGTACCACGTGTCAGTTCCTCATTTTTTTGATTTTTTTTAATATTTTTTGAAAATTATTCATGTCACGTGTCAGTTCCTCATTTTTTTGATTTTTTTTAATATTTTTTGAAAATTATCATGTCACGTGTCACGTCAATATTGTGCCACGTGTCAAGTCAGTCAAGATGACACGTGTCAAGTCATTGTCTGAATCTCAATTTGGTCCATATATTTGTTATTTTGATTACATTTTAGTCCATTTATTTTAAAATTTTAAATATATTTATTTTAACTTTTTACAAAATTGTTTTAAAATTTTCTATTTAAATTTATAAAATTGTTATTTTTAAACCAACTCTAACATTTGTATATAAATTATTTAAAATAATTTTGTAACAAGTTAAAATAAATATTTTAAAACAAAATATGAGTAAAGTTTAATGTAAAATAAAAATTTAAATAAACTTATTATTAAAATGTTTTAATAAAAATATCATTATAAAATTTATATAAAAGTTAAATTTGGTCTCAATTTGGAGATGATGAAATTGAAAATTTAAAAAAAAATGGACTGAAATATAATCAAAATAACAAATATATGGACTAAATTGAGATTCAGACAATCACTTGACACGTGTGACCTTACTGACTTGACACGTGGTGCAATATTGACGTGACACGTGGCATGAATAATTTTCAAAAAAAAAGAAAATTAAAAAAGAATTAAAAACAAATCAAAAAATGAGGAGCTGACACGTGACACATCCTTAACACCGTTACCACCATACTAACAGAATGAACCTAATTGTTACGCATTTTCAAAAATATGGACCTAATTGAGACTACAAAAAAATCTTAGGACCTAATTGAAATTTTTGAACAAAAACATGGACCAATGAAGTATTTTAACCTATTTTTTATAACAAATTAATTAAGAGTACATATAAGTTAATGTTAAAATTTTAAATAGAAGCACATCTAGACATAGTGACTTTAAGAGAAAAATAATATTGAAAGGTATTGACATATGGTATCAAAAAAAAAATGAAGTTAAACTTAAATTATTTTAAATAAAAAGTAACATGCAAATATGAATAAAGTTCAAATATATTGTGAAATGTAATCTTGTTAAAAATTTAATATGAATTCAAGGTTAAAATAAATAAAAAAATTACATAAGATATTGTTATCAATGTAGACATTGACTCTCAGTTAATTATTTGATGTGTACACACATGTTTTTTTTAATTATGAAATAAATAAAATGTAGGTATATTGTGAATTTTGGTCCCGTACAAGAATATTGTCTACACATGAATAATAAACTTAAAGAAAAATGAAAAAATGCAAACAAATGGTGAGACATGGTTCCTATTAAAAAAAAATGAGAGTACATGAATTGATGTTAAAATTTTTAAACAAAAATACATGTAGATATTGTTATCAATATAGATATTGAATTTATAATAGTTAATTCTTGATGCGTACACACAATTTCTTTTTTGATTAAAATGGTAATATTAAAATTACCCAATAATATTAGTATATAGAAACACATGCATATATAAACAGACAAAAATATATCGAAAGATATGACATATGGAATCGGAAATATTATTATTACTTTTATTGAATGATTAAGATTAAAAAATGGATATGATTTTGTTTAAATTATAAAATTGATATATAGTAAACATTCGTTTAAGTCCACATTCATTTAAGTTCATACTCAGTTAAGTCTGCATTCCGTCTAAATCTGCATTTTGAAACGGAAAATTCTTGGATCAATAATTTTGATAACTTTGTGACTTTATATATTTTTTATTTAAATTAATTTTTATGAAATATTGTCTTTTTAAAAAATATCTTTCAACGTTAAAAATTAGTTATTATTGTAAATTAGGAAATCAAGATTGAGATAGTGTAAATATTTTATATTTTATATTTTGTTATATTTTATTATATATCTTTTATATTTATCATACATTTTATATCTCACATATTTTATAAATTCTCAATTCCATAATATTTTATTCTCTAAATATATGGGCCCTAATATTATAATATAACTTTTAAAATTTTACAAATTTGCATCAAATTTTAGATATCAAAATGCAGACTTAACTGAATATTTATAATATATGATTAAAATTTTGAATTAGACCTTTTAGTCAAATATTATATTAAATGAAATGCTTTAGTTTGTTTTTCTGTTATTTGTAAATATATGTATTAGAAGATATTTAGAAATTGAGAAAAAAATAATAAATATTTTTAAGAATAAAAATATAAGACAATTCAAAATAAATGTAAGTAGATGGTAATGTAATTATACAAAAAATAAACTATTTAAATAATATACGAAGAATAAAAGTTAAACATAATACAATTATGAAAGAATTATAGTAATTAACTTTGTTTTTAATATTCAATAAATAATAATAGATAAAATAAAAATATATTAATACTAATGTTAATAAAAATAATTAAATAATTATGGTATTATATTGTAATATATATTAAAATATTTTTATATGTAGATTATTATAATAACATCCATGATTATGAATTTAAAAAATTGTTTTAGACAATGTTTCGATAAATAAATAATTGAATATTTATGCAATTATAAATTAAATGTTTTTGAAAGGTAAAAGTTACTGTATATTGAGTATAATAATATGCGTGATTATTATAATAAAAAATATTATAAAATAATGATAAAAAATATTTTAATAGATAAAATTAATGGTTAATAATGCTTTTTTGACTTTAAGGACAAATTTGGAGATGATAAAAAAATTATCTTAATAGATAAAATTGTAAGGGTGTTTTTAATATTTTAAATAAATCTTAACAATAACATAAAAATGTATTTAAAATGGTATTATCGACATTTTCAAAATTTTATTCATAATTAAATTTCAATCCCAAAGGTTTCGTTATAAGTAACAATGAAACATAAAAAAATTGTAAGTTTCTTTTCAATGTAAGAAAATTTTAGAAGTTTCATCACACTACATAATTCTCTAAAGGTTATTTAGAAATTTAGAATTTAAAAAAATAATTTTAAGTATATATATATATATATATATATATATATATATATATATATATATATATATATATATATATATATATATATATATATATAAACAATAATTAATACTCTACAGAATATATAAAAAGTAAATGTTATTTTTATTACAATTACAAAATATAGTTTTAATTTGAAACAAAACTTATCACCTGCTCAATATTTAATATAATATTTTGTAATATATACGTGCAAAATAAATATAACATTAAGTTCATGTTAAAATTTTTAAATAGAATCAAAGGTAGATATATAATGCTTAAAAAAATATTTATTAGAAAAAATATTGACATATTAAATTAGAGAAAAAAAGAAGTTAAACTTTATTATTCTAAACAAAAAAGTACCATGAAGGCCTTAACAATAAACTTAAAAAGGAAAATGATAACATATTAAAAATTGTAATCCTGATAAGAAATTTAGAGTAACATGAGATTGATATTAAAAATTTTAAACAAAACTAAATGCAAATATTGTTATTAATTTAGACATTAAGCATGTAATTTTAATTTTTAATAATTGAATTGTATTAGTGTACTTTAAATCCATGTTTTCTAAATTTATGTTGAATGTTTATGGTTATTTAAAATTAAAATTATATGTTTTGTTTCAAATTTAGATTTTATGAAAAAAATTGTTGCACTTTTATAAATAGATTAAATGATGTTAGTCTCCTTTGCATCTTTAATAAATAAGTTTGAATGTAAAAAATAATAAATTATTTCTAAATTTAATGATAATTCTTTCAACCTAATATATTTTGCAAATATAACTTTAAATATGATTATATACATAATAATTTGTGTTATTCTTGTCCATAGCGTAAATAAAGTATGATTTTACAAAAAAAAATAAATAAATAACTAGGAAATCTAAACTTCACATATAAAAACTTTAGTTTTTCTAAGTGTATTATTGCTAACATTTGTTGATGTTAGGTCATCATCTACTATTTCAAAAAATTTCTTTGCCAAATTACAAATATAAATTAATTGACATATTTTTGTATGTAACAAAGAAAAACGAATCAAATATATCTCGAAATACTTATAATAGGATTTTAAGTACCTACACATAAATTTGACATTATATTTATGATAACAACTTTTAATATCTTCACCTAAATTACAATAAGAATGTTGTGAAAAATATATAAACCACAGACAAAAAAAGTTAAATGTGTGTACCTACAACAAAAACAATTTTTACCAGAGGTTATTTATGATATTTTCGGGATTTTAACCCCGTTAAAGGAGTTTCCGGCGATTTATTTTTCCCCTAGAAAAACCAGCGTCGTTAATAGATTACCGGCAATTTTGTCAAACACCTGGTAAAGCAACACTTACCGGTAGTTTTGAAACCCCTGGTATTTATTGGGGGTTCAAACCCCTGGTAATTACTATCGGTTATAAAACCCCTGATAATTATTGGCGGTTTTCAAATCCCTAGTAATTATCAGCGGTTTTAAAACCCCTGGTAATTACTGAGGGTTTTGGAACCCTGGTATTTATTGCGGTTTTGTAACCGTAGTACCTATTCCTTGTATGTAGTTTTAAATCGTTTATACTGTATAATAATACTGAAAGTCCATTTTTACCCCTACAATGCAATTCATTATTTATTGATGTTTTTAATTTTCAAATTTCCTTAATTTTATTTATTATACTTTTTGAATGCATATAATTCATAAAACATATATAAGAAAAAATTCTAACATTTAGATATTTGTTTATAACTAGATATAACATTCATAAAAAAAAGAAACGTAGTCTATAAGTTCAAAGTAAATAATAAAGTTTAAACGAACAAACTAATGAAATATTACAATATCTTTTATGAAACCAGTTTTGTATCAACGAACCAATACAAGTTAAGATAAGTATCAAGTATATAAGCATTAAAGGTACACATTCTATTCATAATTAGATTAAATACAATTAAGTCTTAACCAAATAATAAATGACACTAAAGTAAAATTATATATATATATATATATATATATATATATATATATATATATATATATATATATATGAACAAACAATGCACAACTGCAACGTCCATTCCTATATCATTAGATTAAGATTTAATAAGCATGGTATATGAGCATATTATTTGAAGAAAAAGGGAACACAAATCATGCTAAGTCTCTTGTGAGGTAATTTATCATAAGTTCATTTAAAAACCAAACTTGGATAAAGATTATATAATATTTATATCAAACCTGACAAATGTGGTTCATTATCAAGATCAGGTTTACAGGAAGAAATAATACCCGAGGAATATTACTAACATGCATAAAGTCTTATCTTGGTAATTGACCTCTCAAGGAATATTACCCGAGGACACGTATCCTTGAGGAAATAGAACAAGTAGCAAAGCTGCAGTGATGGCTGTCAAATTTTGAAGTGCTTCAATCCTTAAAAGTAACCATTCCATGGTCACATTAGAATGAAAAAATAGTGGTGCGATGTCCACAAGCTTTAAGTAATTCTTAAAGAAACTTTCTACCATATTGAATGCTCTTACAGTAACCACACAAAGAGATATCTCAGTTGCAAAATTCATCACAAGAGCTTTTGTGATTCCATTGATCCTCATTAATTCCCTAGACAATGCTTGATAATATACCTTTTTTAAGCGGAGCAAAGATTTAAAAAAATAGCTTTTTGAGTTAAGCAGGGATAAGAAATAGAAAAGTACAAAAAATTGAAAGTGGGTAAACCTGAACATATTTGGATGCAACTAGAGCAGCAATGGCAACAATGACAACTGGCCAAGTTACTAAAACAATTATACAAATTGTCACCATCAACTGCTACACATGCTACAAAGGTAATCGAATAAGGTATATCAAAGTCCAAATTACTTAAATCTGACGAGGCCTGCAAGAGAGATAAAGTGGATCAAAATTTTGAATGACTAAATGGTGATCACACACAGGGAAAATACTTAGATTTTTTTTCCCATTGGATATGAAATCTTACTCTCATTAAAATCCTTCCTACAGGGGTTGAGTCAAAGAACAACATAGGAGCATTGAAGATAACAGAATTGAAAATTGTGAAGAAAGCTTTAGAAGCTTTTAATCCGAGGTAAGACGTCAAGAGAGCCCTTATATATATAAACCCAGCACTAGCAAATGAAATTAATGAGTACAACTGAATCAAAGTGACACTATTTATTTTTGGAATTTCAATGGCTAAAGCAAGCCAAACCGTTGATGCAGTCTGCAAAGCAACAAAAGCAAATTGTGCCAACATTATCCCAAACAACATCAATGAACCTCTGGAAATGGAAATATAATCCCAGAATGTCTTCAAGCCAACATCACCAATCTCTTTTTCTTCTTCTTGTGTAAGTTGTATCCCAAGTCGACCCTCTGTTGAAATCTCCCCCTCATTGTGATTTTTAGTGCGATAAACATTCTCAGACTCTTCTTCTCTGTAAGTTTTGTTCTCATTATTCTGATCCACCTCTATAATTGCTTCCTTGTGAGCACTCACAAGTTGTTCAAATGTAGTCCCAGCTGTTAAGAGATTCTCATAATTTCCCGATTGAGTAACTTTTCCACCTTCCATTACCTAAAATATGAGTCATAACATCTCATGTTAATTATACACGAATGTAATGTAATAAGTATCCAACTGAGATACTTTACCAGGATTGTATCAACTTCTGATAAAAACTCCACTTGATGTGTCACAAGAATGACTGTTTTCCCTCTTAGAGCTGTCATTACACAGTCCTGCAAGCATATACATAAAAGTGGTTTGATTCACTGAAGTGGCATTAACAGTTCCATTAAAGTTAAGAATCTAATAGTGTGAGAGCTTCTAACTTTGAAAAGGATAGAAGCAGTGTGAGTATCAACTGCACTGAAAGGGTCATCGAGGAGATAAATGTCAGCATCGTTGTAGACACTTATGAAGCACTTCCTCCAAATACAATAACTTCCTCCCTCTTTGATTGTTGAAGCTTTGAAACAGGGACACCAGTCCACTTGCTTACAATTTTAGCAATATCATTTCCTGAAACTTCCTCTCTAAGCATAGACTTCGTTGAATTCATATACTCATTTATTCCTTCTCAACACTTTCAAGTTGTCGATGCAAGGAGTTTAGACTGCCATACTTTGATTTAGCAGCCCGATTAAGATCATACTCCAGCTCAACTTGTTGGATCTCAAGATTCACCCTGTCTATCTATTGAATAAATGCTTAATTAATTACTATCAACTGCTAATTCATACGTTAAAAATACAATGATCTTTTACTTGATTGAATTTCTATCTTAGATTATAACTTGTACTTGGAAAAAGAAAAGACAGGTTTTAGAGCCTACCTAGTGGAAGATGTCAGTAGTTATATTATAATATATTGTAGGACATAATAACTCAGTAATACGATGCCCACACCAATGATTCTGATAGAACTATGTGTATAAAATAAAAACTCTGCTCAGGAAAAGTTTTGCCTTACTCAATACAAATTCTGATAGAATAAATTCTATCTCTCATGCCATTCTCAGTTTCTGTTTTACACTCTCTAGAGAGCACAATAACAATGTTCATTCATTCACGCCCATACGCCATGTTAACCATTCAACAAACATCTCTCTCGGTAGGAAGTAAACAAACTTTTGCTTACAAGAAAAAATTAAACCAACTAACCTCAGTATTTTTGGTAGATGTCTCGAACAGAGAAAACATGGGAGAAATTGGAAGCTAGGGCACACCCGATCGATTCTGATTGGAAGCTGCGATTGTCTGCAATTGGAAGAGAAATGAAGATTTGCAGAGAGCATAAGTCAAACGAGGTTCCGATTTGTACAAAGAGAAAAGCCATGGTTCGATCTGCAGAAGGATCACGCGAGTAGAAGAGGGATTTCGAGATGCAAAATGAGAGCGGGGAGCATCGTTAACTATACGAAATAAGAAAAGAAGGATTCTAGAAAAAAGAAAAACAAAGAGAGGGAAACAAAATTTACTTGATTAAGAAATCCAAATACTTACCAGGGTTCTTACAAAATCCCCAAATATTAAACGGAGGTTTTAAACTTAGTAAAAGGAAAAAAATGGTACACTAAAAAAATATATTGGATTTGATATATGAAATGGCAAAATATAATATATATATATATATATAATATAAAATTTAAATATAATCTCTAAGATTAAATGTAATATATTTCACTCCATAATCAAAAGTTTATAGTACAATAAACTACTCAACTATACATTCCAATTTTGTACAACTAAAAGAATAAAAAAAACACTTATTCACATTTCCATAATGTAGTGAAAGATAATTATTGTATTTAATCTTACTGTTCCTTTTCTTCACTATTACACATACCTAAATTGTTACATTTAGTCTGGTCTCTATAATGCCCCATTTAATTTAATACATAAAATTAAAGGAAACGTCACACAGAGATAATCAACAATACAGTCCTGGGGTTCATAACGTCACCCCTACAAAACCAGGCACACCACGATGCCAACAAAAGCAGGATAACAGTTTAACTAAGAGTTTATAATCCAAAGACAACGAGTACAGGGGCCATAACCCTAAAGAAGACATGATGAAGTGTAAGATTCAGCCCAGATGGCTAAGTAGCGGAGTCGCCATTCCCTTGTCGCCCATGAGAACCTCGCCAATCTGCTCCCATCAACCAAGTTGATGATCATCGCAAGAGAGAACAACCACATACATCACAACCATGCAACAAAACGGGTAAGCTAGAGCCAACAACATATTCATCATGCAGTCAAATATATATTCCTCATCTCATATCCACTTAACAACCAAACATGTTATGACTCTTCATTCAATACACTACGACCCGACTCGACTCATCCGGATACGTATAACTTGGTCGGATTCAGCGGATGCTTGCACTTGTGGTGAATACCCCTGCTCGACTCTGAGCTGCTCATCTCCGAGCTATGTGTTACAAGTGTTACGATGAATCAAATCTCCCTCACCACAAGGTTAGCCCTTAATGAATTTCAAGCCTCCTGCTACTCCCACCACAGGAGTCAGTCTACTCTAAGTGAGACTAACTGGCTCCTTAGAGTGTCAGGATGCAACCTTACCTTGAATCCTTACCTAATTATACAAATGGGGCACCACCATGGACACCCACTAACAAGGGCCATGGAATTACGTCCCGACCACTGAAGCGCAACCCTAGAGGTCCCACCTAGAGACCTCAAGGAATTACACGCTGACACGGACCAATCATTCATAATTCAACAATAAGAGAATATTAAATCATACTTTACAATTTCATATCAACCCTTGAAATCAATTCCTCATCTGCATCACATCCCAAATCTATGCCTCTGATCATCACCACCCCAATGAGTCTAGGGCCTCGTCTCATACTAATACCAGGTTCCTTTAGTACCAAACCTCTCATTCATTTCACATGCCAATAACATATCCAAACCATCGTACGAAATTCATGAATCATGCCAAACATACCTCATGCTCCATTATATATATATATATATATATATATATATATATATATATATATATATATATATATATATATCACTCATCATACCATCATACTCAACCAAGACAGGTCATTTAGGAACAAACAAACAGCCAGCCACTGTGCTGTCTCGCCCAGCACCTCGCTCAGGCTAAGGGATCTCGCTCAGGCGAGGCAGTCTCGCTCAGGCGAGTCCCCCTCCGCTCAAGCGAGGGCTCGAAACCAGGAAACAGGAACCACTGCGGGATCTCGCTTAGGCGAGATCCCTCTCGCCTGGGCGAGTGGTTCGCTCGCTCAAGAGCTGAGCAAGTCGCCTGGGCGACTTATCGCGAAAAGTGGGGTGGTGAGCCTTCGTCAGACTCGTTTAGGCGAGCCCGACTCGCCTGGGCGAGATTAACAGTTCTCGCCCTGGTTCACCTGCAACAGATCCATCATTTCGTCCAACCAAACATACAAAACAGCCCACACATCCAGAACAACGATTTAATCCATGCAAACAGCTCACAAACTCAAGGAACGACAAAAAACAAACAACCTAGCTGAAACCCTAACTTCCCGTACCTGGAAAGCGGCTTAACAGAACTTCGACGCGGGACCTTGGAGCACGGCAGTTCGAGTGATGGACCTAAGAACTGGCGGAACAGCGGAGGACACGAATATTTTCGGACTTTAATCGGTGGAAAACGAAAGTAAAGCTTTAGGAGGTAAGTACAATAAGTTTAGAGTCACTTACATGGGGTAGGAATCGTTAGTTGAGCTCTTGGGACGAACTGGTTCACGACAAGGACAAACCCTAGCAGAGCTCTAGTGCGGAAGGGGTGACGGCTGCTGATTTCTGCAAGAGTGAGGGTGAGTGTGGAATTAGGGCAGACCTGAGAACTTTATGCGTTGGGCCGGCCTTAAGCCCACTAATCTTAGGGCAGAAAATAAGGTGGATTTTCATGGGCCTTACATTCTCCCCAACAAGAAAAATTTTCGACCTCGAAAATAAAGACTTACCAGGTAAACAAATGTGGATGTGATTTTCTCATGTCCTCCTCTAACTCCCAAGTCGAGTCACCCGTCCTCCGATCCCAGATGACTTTAACAAGACTGACGGTCTTTCCACGACGTTCCTCAACCTTGCTATCCTCAAGAGCTATGGGTGGTACTTCCACTGTGAGGTCCTCCCTGATCTGTATATCTTCGGCTTCTAACACATGAGCTGGGTCGAACACGTACTTCTTCAGCTGTGACACATGAAACACTGGATGAAGGTTCGCCAACTGCGGGGGTAAGGCTATCTCATAAGCTACTGGCCCTATCTTCCTCGTGATCTGATACGGGCCAAGGAACTTGGGTGAAAGCTTCCTTGAGCGGAGAGCCCTCCCCACGCCTGTGGCTCGGGTCACCCTCAAGAACACATGATCTCCCGCTGCAAACTCCAAAGGCCTCCTCATGCGATCCGCATAGGCCTTCTGCCTACTCTGCGAAGCCAACATCCTATCTCTCACCATCCTCACCTTCTCGGTGGTCTGCTCTAACAACTCGGGTCCAACCAAAACGGCCTCTCCATCCTGATAGCAGCAAAGAGGAGTCCTACACCTCCTGCCGTAAAGAGCCTCGTATGGCGCCATGCCAATGCTCGCATGAAAGCTGTTGTTGTAGGTGAACTCTATCAAAGGCAATACCTCGTCCCAAGCACCCAGATGATCCAATATGCAAGTCCTCAACAAATCCTCTAACGACTGGATCGTTCTCTCAGACTGACCATCGGTCTGAGGGTGATAAGCTGAACTCATGGTGAGCTTGCTACCCATAGCACTCTGCAGTGTCTGCCAAAAACGGGATGTGAACCATGGGTCTCTGTCTGAAACTATGCTCGAGGGGACTCCATGAAGTCTTACTATCTCCTTAATGTACAACTGGGCCAACTTGGCCATGGACATCCTCAAGTTCATCGCCAAAAAGTGTGCACTCTTGGTCAGTCGATCTACTATCACCCAGATGATGTCATGTCCTCTAAAAGTCCGTGGAAGATGAGTCACGAAGTCCATGGAGATGCTGTCCCATTTCCACACCGGTACCTCCAACGACTGTAGAATGCCACCGGGCCTCTGATGCTCCACCTTCGCCTTCTGACACGTTAAATAAGCTGATACAAACTGAGCCACATCTTTCTTCATGCCCTGCCACCAGAAAGTTTCCTTAAGGTCCTGGTACATCTTAGTCATGCCAGGGTGCAAGCTAAGACGACTCTTGTGTCCTTCCTCAAGGATCAACTTTCTCACCTCAGCATCATCAGGTATACATACTCTGCCTCGAAACCTCAGTATGCCATCATCCCCCACAACGAAATCTCTAGCCTCATCTGACCCGATCTGTTCTCTAACCCTGTTCAGACCGGCATCCAATAACTGCCTCTCCCTGATTGAGCCTAAGAAGTCACTAGATATAGCAAGGGTACTATACCTAATGGACTCGGACCCCAGCTCCACATGTATCCTCATGTCTCTGAACTTCTCTAGCAGTTCTACCTCTTTTATCATGAGATGTGCTGTGTGTACCGTCTTCCTACTCAGAGCATCTGCCTCTACATTTGCCTTCCCCGGGTGGTATAGGAGCTCGAAGTCATAATCCTTGAAGAATTCCATCCATCTCCTCTGCCTCATGTTCAGCTCCTTCTGATCAAACAAGTACTTTAAACTTTTGTGGTCGCTGAACACCCGAAACTAAGCACCATACAGATAGTGCCTCCAGATCTTCAAGGCAAAAACTATAGCCGCCAATTCCAAGTCATGAGTGGGATAGTTACGCTCATGTATCTTAAGCTGTCTCGAAGCATATGCCACTGCCTTCCTCTTCTGCATCAAAACACACCCAAGTCCGAGGTGAGAGGCGTCACAGTAGACTTCAAACGGCTTCCCGACATCCGGGATCACTAGTATCAGAGCGCTAGTCAATCTTCTCTTCAGCTCCTGGAAACTTTCCTCACACTTATCCGTCCAAGTGAAAGGTTGGTCCTTCCGAGTAAGCAAAGTCAAAGGTGCCACTATCTTGGAGAATCCCTCTATGAACCTCCGGTAGTAGCCTGCTAGTCCCACAAAGCTCCTGATCTCCGTGGCAGATTTAGGACTTTCCCACTTTACCACTGCTTCAACCTTTGCCGGATCCACTGCAATCCCCTGGGCGGATATCACATGCCCCAAAAACTGAACCTCATCCATCCAGAACTCGCACTTGGACAGCTTGGCATACAGCTGTTTCTCCGTCAAAACACCAAGCACCAACCTAAGGTGTTCTGCATGTTCCTCCTGCGTCCGGGAGTAGATAAGGATGTCGTCTATGAAGACCACGACAAATTTATCTAGGAAGGGTCGGAAGATCCTGTTCATGTAGTCCATGAACACCGCTGGGGCGTTGGTCACGCCAAAAGGCATAACCACATACTCGTAGTGGCCATAACTGGATCTGAAGGCCGTCTTCTGTACATCATCAGCCTTTACCAAAATCTGGTGGTAACCTGATCGCAGATCTATCTTCGAGAACACTGATGACCCATGTAACTGATCCATCAAGTCGTCAATCCTCGGGAGCGGATACTTGTTCTTGATGGTCATCTTGTTCAGTTGCCTGTAATCCACACACAGGCGTGAACTCCCGTCCTTCTTCTTCACCAACAACACTGGTGCTCCCCAAGGCGAAGTGCTGGGTCGTATGAACTGTTTCTCCATCAGATCTTCTATCTGTTTCTTAAGCTCTACCAACTCTGTCGGAGCCATGCGATATGGGGCCATCGAGACCGGGCCTGTTCCTGGGACTAGATCAATAGAGAACTCCACCTCTCTACTGGGAGGCAATCCTGGTACCTCCTCCGGAAATACATCCACAAAATCCTGGACGACTGGTATCACAAACGTCGTCTCTCCTCTCTCCACCCCCATATGTGTGAAGATCATGTAGCATTGCGCACCATCCTGTAGTTCCCTCATAACACCCTGAGAAGACATCAACTCAGGCTTCTCTGAGTCGGGAAACAACAGCTTCTTCTCCCGACAATCTATCAGAATGCGATTGGCAGAGAGCCAATCCATCCCTAAGATCACCTCCAACTCCTGTAGAGGTAGGCAGATTAAGTTCACCTTGTATCTGCGTCCTTCTACCTCCACTGGAAACCTAGCATACAAGGACGACGTCCTGACCAAACCCGACGCCGGAGTAGACACCGCAAGCTCACACTGTAGCTCGCGCACCGGCAAACCCAACCGTTCCACACACGTAAAAGACACAAAAGAGTGTGTCGCTCCAGAATCATACAACACACAACATCTCATCCCAGAAATCACACAATAACCCATAACAAGGTTACCTGAACCTGCAGCCTCAGCTCCGGTCATGGCATATACTCTGCCTGTCGCCTGAGGCCTGTTGCCTCTATCTCTCCGCTGATGCTGGTGAGGAGTCTGAACTGGAGGGCGTGCTGCTGCCCTAGCAAGGGTGGGACAATCCTTCCCAAAGTGGCCCTCCTTGCCACAGTTGTTGCATATGCGGTAGCCCTCCATACGCGGACAAGCGTACCTCGGGTGGGGTCCTCCACATGTATAACACTGTACTCGACCCTGCTGAGGAGGAAGACCCCTATACCCCTGAGACTGATGGTGTGGTCTATCATATGGTCTCCTCCGCTCCTCATGTTTGGGCTTGGACCCAGATGGTCCACCGATCCTCTGAGGTGGCTGTGGCTGCTGCGGGTGCTGGCCTTCCACCTCGCGCTTCATCTTCTCCATCACCCTGGCCTTCTCTACCAGAGCGGCAAAGTCCTTGATGGACAAATGAGCCACCATCAAGCGGATGTCACCGCGGAGCCCGTTCTCAAACTTCCTGCATCGCCACTCCTCATCGAGTGGCAGGGTGTAGAAACGACTGAGGTGTTTGAACCTATCAGCATACTCTGTAACAGTCTTCCCTCCCTGGGTCAACTGGAGGAACTCCACCTCCTTAGCGTATCGGATGCTGTCCGGGAAGTACTCGGAGAGGAATCTATCCCTGAAAGTTTCCCACGTCACTGGCTCATCCCTCTCCTTCAGGATGGATCGGGTGCTGCTCCACCAATGCTCCGCCTCTCCCGTGAGCATATAAACTGAGAACGCCAACCTGTTCTCCGCAGGGCACATCTTGGCGTCGTAGATGCGCTCTAGGTCCTTCAACCATTGGTCTGCGGCGTCAGGACTAGTCTTCCCGTCAAACTTCGCCGGGTGGTGTTTCAGAAAGTCCTCCAGGCTCCACTCCTTGACTGCAGGTCGTGGTTCAGGACCAAACACAGGGGCAGCCGCCCTGTTCTCCTCCAACTGGCGGAGGGCCTCCATATGCTGCCTATGAGCATCCTCAGCAGCTACCCTCGCAGCCTCCATCTGCTGCATCACAGCCTGCTGCTGCTCAAACGACGCTGCCTGTCGCTGCATGGATGCCTCATGCTGCTGCATCATCGCAGCACTCTGCTGCGTCATAGCTGCTACCATCGCCTCTATGGCTCTGGCGATATCTGGTGCGTCCCCCTGGGATGACTGAGAAGCTCGGCGAGGAGGTGCCATAATCCACTGGCACACAGAAAATCACTTGGTTAGGCTCGATAAAGGCAAGAATTTAACTAAGAACACTCAGAAGATACACAGAGAAGCTAAGCGGACATCCAAGTCCACAGACCTAAGGAATGACCGCTCTGATACCATAAATGTAACGCCCCATTTAATTTAATACATAAAATTAAAGGAAACGTCACACAGAGATAATCAACAATACAGTCCTGGGGTTCATAACGTCACCCCTACAAAACCAGGCACACCACGATGCCAACAAAAGCAGGATAACAGTTTAACTAAGAGTTTATAATCCAAAGACAACGAGTACAGGGGCCATAGCCCTAAAGAAGACATGATGAAGAGAAGTGTAAGATTCAGCCCAGATGGCTAAGTAGCGGAGTCGCCATTCCCTTGTCGCCCATGAGAACCTCGCCCATCTGCTCCCATCAACCAAAGTTGATGATCATCGCAAGAGAGAACAGCCACATACATCACAACCATGCAACAAAACGGGTAAGCTAGAGCCAACAACATATTCATCATGCAGTCAAATATATATTCCTCATCTCATATCCACTTAACAACCAAACATGTTATGACTCTTCATTCAATACACTACGACCCGACTCGACTCATCCGGATACGTATAACTTGGTCGGATTCAGCGGATGCTTGCACTTGTGGTGAATACCTCTGCTCGACTCTGAGTTGCTCATCTCCGAGCTATATGTTACAAGTGTTACGATGAATCAAATCTCCGTCACCACAAGGTTAGCCCTTAATGAATTTCAGGCCTCCTGCTACTCTCACCACAGGAGTCAGTCTACTCTAAGTGAGACTAACTGGCTCCTTAGAGTGTCAGGATGCAACCTTACCTTGAATCCTTACCTAATTATACAAATGGGGCACCACCATGGACACCCACTAACAAGGGCCATAGAATTACGTCCCGACCACTGAAGCGCAACCCTAGAGGTCCCACCTAGAGACCTCAAGGAATTACACGCTGACACGGACCAATCATTCATAATTCAGCAATAAGAGAATATTAAATCATACTTTACAATTTCATATCAACCCTTGAAATCAATTCCTCATCTGCATCACATCCCAAATCTATGCCTCTGATCATCACCACCCCAATGAGTCTAGGGCCTCGTCTCATACTAATACCAGGTTCCTTTAGTACCAAACCTCTCATTCATTTCACATGCCAATAACATATCCAAACCATCGTACGAAATTCATGAATCATGCCAAACATACCTCATGCTCCATTATATATATATATATATATATATATATATATATATATATATATATATATATATATATATATATCACTCATCATACCATCATACTCAACCAAGACAGGTCATTTAGGAACAAACAAACAGCCAGCCACTGTGCTGTCTCGCCCAGCACCTCGCTCAGGCTGAGGGATCTCGCTCAGGCGAGGCAGTCTCGCTCAGGCGAGTCCCCCTCCGCTCAAGCGAGGGCTTGAAACCAGGAAACAGGAACCACTGCGGGATCTCGCTTAGGCGAGATACCTCTCGCCTGGGCGAGTGGTTCGCTCGCTCAAGAGCTGAGCAAGTCGCCTGGGCGACTTATCGCGAAAAGTGGGGTGGCGAGCCTTCGTCAGACTCGTTTAGGCGAGCCCGACTCGCCTGGGCGAGATTAACAGTTCTCGCCCTGGTTCACCTGCAACAGATCCATCATTTCGTCCAACCAAACATACAAAACAGCCCACACATCCAGAACAACGATTTAATCCATGCAAACAGCTCACAAACTCAAGGAACGACAGAAAACAAACAACCTAGCTGAAACCCTAACTTCCCGTACCTGGAAAGCGGCTTAACAGAACTTCGACGCGGGACCTTGGAGCACGGCAGTTCGAGTGATGGACCTAAGAACTGGCGGAACAGCGGAGGACACGAATATTTTCGGACTTTAATCGGTGGAAAACGAAAGTAAAGCTTTAGGAGGTAAGTACAATAAGTTTAGAGTCACTTACATGGGGTAGGAATCGTTAGTTGAGCTCTTGGGACGAACTGGTTCACGACAAGGACAAACCCTAGCAGAGCTCTAGTGCGGAAGGGGTGACGGCTGCTGATTTCTGCAAGAGTGAGGGTGAGTGTGGAATTAGGGCAGACCTGAGAACTTTATGTGTTGGGCCGGCCTTAGCCCACTAATCTTAGGGCAGAAAATAAGGTGGATTTTCATGAGCCTTACAGTCTCAAACTCCTGAAATCAGAAAATACCACCACAAAAATTCTAATATAGACAACAATAAAGTCAACATATTATTAAGATATTTCTAAAACAAAATAAATTTATTCTGAAAGATTTTAATTAATCATATATAGTAAAAGTTTGTAAAAAATCTACAAAATTTTATCTTCCGTTGATTCACCAAACTTTCTTTGCTATATCTCAAAATTTAAAAGAAATAATACATTTTTTATATTTATAGTTATGATGCTATTGGACCAATAAATAAATGGGTATGCTATTTAATTTAGAAATCACATAAAGTTAAATATAAATAAATGAGTATGCTACTAAAGTTGATGTTGCTTACACCATTGCCTTTCACCACCAATGTCCTCATGATAGGTCCTGACCAGATAATCAATGTCCTTGTCATTGCTTATCAAACATTTGGAAGATATTACATGGTTACACATGCATATCAAATGGTATATAAATATAAAGTCGACCAAGAAAATGGTATGTAAATATAGCTAGTGGTATTTAAATATTCAAAGAAATGTTCATCCAACAAATTGTTAGGAATCCAAGTGTGATTCTAAGTCCCACATTGGCTAGAAATGAGAAAGTGAAGCACTATATAAGAATAAAGACCCATAAACCCATTGCCTTAAGGTTTTGGGTTGAGAGTGGTGTCAATATCTTATGTGGTTAGGCTCAAGTCTCATTGGTGTTTGTTCTCCCTAGTGAAACCCCCTCCTTATAAACCTAACAAGTGGTATCAGAGCCGATGGTTAAAATCGGTTCAGACGAGTGCACTGGAAGGGGGAGTGTACCAATGTGGTTGAAGGGACTCACCCTTGAGGGGGAGATTGTTAGGAATCCAAGTGTGATTCTAAGTCCCACATTGGCTAGAAATGAGAAAGTGGAGCACTATATAAGAATAAAGACCCATAAACCCATTGCCTTAAGGTTTTGGGTTGAGAGTGGTGTCAGTATAGGTTTTGGGTTGAGAGTGGTGTCAGTATCTTATGTGGTTAGGCTCAAGTCTCATTGGTGTTTGTTCTCCTTAGTGAAACCCCCTCCTTATAAACCTAACACAAATTGTATAGGGAAATCAGAAATCTAATTTGAGTGAAAAAAGGGATTCATCAGCTAAAAAATGACTCAAATTATGTGCCTCGGACCTCATAGATAATAGTATCAAAAATGACAATATCATTGTGGTCTCCTAAAGCCCGGTATGATTTATCCACATCTCTAAAAAGTACTAGTCAAAGTCACCACCATAATGACAATGCAAAAAGAACAATATATGAAACTTTCTTTCTCCGGTAACAAATACAAAGACTTAATCCTTAATCAATATTCTTAGGGTAATGAAAGGTCAAACTTTACAACCTTCTGCCATGTCTATTCAGTGGCATGGATGAAAAACTCACTTATCAAAAATAGACCTCACAGGATAACTATATGGAGCTTATTTCAATAACATAAAAACATGAAATCATAAACATAACTAAAGGCATAAAATAGAAAAACGTAGAGACATCAACTTTAAGCCACAAACCAGGCATTCAGTTAAGTTGGATAAATCCCTAGTCCTTTTGTCTATTGGAACATAGTCTTTAGATAACTCTGGTTGTAGCCTAATTCTTTCTTCAATTCGAGGAGCTTCGTCGCCGGTGAAACTGGTAATCAAAGAAGAAGAAGAAGAAAATGATAAAATTTTAACATGCTAATCCAGAGATTAAACATTAGTACACATCTTAATGAAAATAGGAATCCAGAGCACGAAATATTAACCTAATCAAGGAATATTATCCATTAACACTTTTTTTGAGTGAAAAAAAAAGTTATAACAACATATTGGTCGCCGATTTCATCTTTGTTCTCCATTTAGTGAAGATTTGGGGAGGAAGGTAGCAAAGAAATATAACTTCTTGAATAAATTTTCAGTACACCATCAAGACATTATACAATGTTCCCTCCATCCCATAATCCTAGAAGCGGGAAAAACAATATGACTTATAACCCAACAGATGCTATTGTTTAAACACAGAAAAAAATGGGGCAAAGTTGTAAAATCAGGACCTTAGAGAAACAAATGGAAAGAAAGTTTAAAAAAGGTTTAAACGGAAAGAAAGTAAAAAAAAACTATATCTAAACAAACATTCAATAGAACAAAACGTGAAAGAATAGAGGAAAAAATAAAAAACATTAGAAAACACTAGAACACACAACATATTCTAAAAAAAAAATACCCCTTTAAATAAAACCTTGGAGCCAGCACCATTACCACCGAAACCGGCACCCATCCCTGTTGTCGTCGTCTTGTTAGATATCATTACTCTTTTTGATATGTAGAACTTCTTCAAAAAAAATCTAAAAAACCATGAAATAAGTTCAAATTGGCAAACAAAACCTAAGAAACCTATAAATAAAATAAAGCTTAACAGGAAGAAGAAAACCCATCATGGTTTCTCCACCAGGAACGATTTTCACATGTATGGAGTTCAATTATTTCTTCGGTGTCAGAAAGTGGGATCCATTCTTTAAGAGCTATGGATTATAGAAATGACAAACTTCATGTTGGTGAGATAGCTGACCAGAAAGGTTTGATTTTTCACACAATTATTCCATCACGGTCACTCAAAATATGGTCTTTCAAAATAAAGGTTGGCGCTCAAAATTGGTACACATATACAACTGACGTAAGGTTCATTAATGGATGTAACATCTATCAACTCAACTCAGAGTATTCCCTCCTTCTATCGATCTCAGAAGCGGGAAAGTTGAAATGACTATTTAACTCAAATGCTCAAACGAAAAGGAGATTGATAGAAGGGTTAAAATAATATTTTTTCTGATCACAGATCAGAGACGGAGAAAACATCTTTAAAACAAGGGTAATTGACGAAAAAAACTGTAAAATGGACAGGTGTCAATGATCGGAAATGGGGTATTTTAGTATTTTCCAGAGGTCTTTGTTTTCATATAGTTTAGATTGTCAATATCAATTTCAAGTCAATTTTTTACCACTCTTTTTATAAGACCATTCGTCAAATCTATATCTATATCCAAATATATCTATGTAATCTAAAATTTATGAAAACAAAGACCTCTGGAAAATACCCTTATATCCATATTTAATTTTTCGACACCTGTCCAATTTTTTGGTTTTTTTGTCATTCTCCTCTTTTAACCTTTTTAACTCTTCCCGCTCTCAGATAGATTGGGATTCATCTTTTAGGCTTCCTGACTCAGTTTGAAATTCCCTTAGTCTTTTCCTTCTTCTACGTACTCTGATCCTCCATTCTTTAGTTTCAAGAAAAAAAAAACGATTCTTGAGCTCTCAACGATCCCACCTTCCGACACCGAAGAAATAACTAAACTCCACACAAACATGTGAAGATCCTTTTTGATGGAGCGACCATGATAGGCTTTTTTCTTCTGAGCTTTATTTGATTTCTAGGTTTTATTTTCTTATTTGATATTATTTCATGGTTCTTTAGTTTTTTTTTTTTGGAAAAGTTCTACCTATCAAGGAGAGTTGTGATATCTAACTAGAACCACGACAGGGACTGGCGTTGGCTCCGATGATGGTGGTGCTTGGGATCGTGCTACCGTTTATGTTTGTGAGGGTGCGACAAGGGTATGTTTTTTTGGTTAGCACCTGTGTTTTAGAGTTTTCTAATGTTTCTCATTTTTCTTTTCCTATGTTCTTTCACGTTTTCTTCTTCTATATAAGAGAAGATCGAAGATTTTTGAAGATCCAAAACGAAGTTCTCAAGCAGAAGGATGAAAACTCATTATTAAAAGGTTTTATTTTTATAAGGTTTGTATTTGATTATTTTCCCATTTTTGGAGTTTGATTTTAATCATTTTTGTTCTGTGAGCCAACCCATCCTCCTAGTAGTGTTCCAATGGTGTTCCTCACATGTGGGTCTACGAGGTTAAACCTTGCGGAATCTGTTGTTAGGTTTTCTATTCATGGAAGTTTTATTTCTTCTTTTTAATGGTTTGGTTTTTTTTTTATGTTTTTAGGTTGAAGTTCTTTTCCTGATGATATTTTTAGGTATGTAATCTGTGCATATATAATTTCTTTGTTTTTTGTGAGTACGTTATTCATGGAAGTTTTTTTTTTTGTTGATATGGATTTTGTGTATATATAATTTGTTTGGTTTATATGACAAAGTTATTGTTCAATAGATATTATACTTAGGATGTAGATGAGGTTCTGAAGCAAGTTCTTGAAACCAAATACTTTGGACTTTTTGACAATTTTGTAGTCTTCATAGGACAAACAAGATGATTGACTCGCTTAGGTAAGTTTATTCAACACCAATTGGTAAAGTTTCTTCAATGAAACCTCTAGATGTTTCGGTCACTTCAAATCAGTAGCACAGGAAACATAAATTGTTATTCAAGACCATTTAATGTAATAACTTACTCTTTCAAATGGGAAAATAGAAGAATAAATATCACAAATGAATCTGAACTATCTTTTAAATAAGAAAATTAAAGATATTTTCAATAAAGATTATTATTAAGATTAAAGATATTTACTAGGGTTGCTTCAGAACCCGATAGTGAAAAAGGTAAGCTTTTAGAGTTGGAGGTTTTGTTTAGTTAATTTATTTTATGGTTTTAATTGTTATTATCGATTTAACTGCTATATTGTTGATAAGTACAAAATAGTTGGTGCTCACCAATATTGTCTCATCCGATAACTAAGATTTGATTCAACTTTCCCAAAAAGTGTTTGTGCAAATAGTCTCCAATATTTATTTTTCTATATTTTTTTATGTATGAGAAACACAAAATTGTTTGTGCATATAGCTTCTAATATTGTATATAGCATCCAGTATTCTTTTGTGCAGATAAAATATGGATCCTATGTTACTTCATTACCGGTAAGATCCTAGATTTTCAATAATTTTATTAATATAATATATTTTTTTTGTGGAAAGTAGATTCTTAAAATAATCAATGGTGAGTTCATATCACTTGACCATCTCAAAGTTTTCTTTTTTAACTGGAAATACAGCTTTGGAAATGGCATGAATTCTTGAGTCTGTTTTATGGAGGTGGATTACTGTTATGTTTGAAAGGAAGTTTTGATTTTAGAACTTACTAGATGTTGTATGATAAATTAATTGTTGGGTGGTATAAAATTGTTTGAGAAAATGGTTTTTAGAACTAGAAAGTGGGGAGAGAACCAAACAAGATCCTTATTTTCTTCTAAAACGTGTTTTTTGCTACAAGTTTTATCAAGAATTGATTTTAAATTATATAGGAGCAGGTCTTGGCTACTACGCAGATGCTTGGAGAAGCAAGGAAGAAATGGTTCCAAGGAACAACTGATGTTGTTAGGCAATTTATTTGGGTTTTTAAGGTAAAAACATATGATGTTGTGTATTTCTTAAAAAATACTATTTTGATATATAGAGTAGTGAATGTGGTTTTGCATGATCTTCCAGGATGCCAAGAACAAGGATGTGGAGGATATATTGATACTTTATGGGGATCATCTTTACCGAATGGACTATATGGACTTTGTACAAAATGGTATAAATTTTCATCTAACATTACAACTCATAACATTTATAGTTTTTTGAAACTAATATTGATTTTGATGGGGACTATGATTGCATACACATGTTGACACGAATGTTGATATCACAGTTTCATGTGTTCCCATGGATGACAAGTATCTCTATGTGAAAATCTGCAACATTTGATTTCTCACAATAAAGGAACTCCACATTATTCACAAGAGCTAAACATTCACTGAAAATGATATCGTTTTTTGTTTTATCTTGAATTGAGTTTAGATTTAATTGTGTTAATTGTCTTGTAGTCGAGCATTAGATTATTGACAAAACCAAAATTGATGTCTACGTACTCCACTAGCTAGTGCCCCCTTTTAATTTAGAACTTGATTTGGCATATCACAAGAGCATGAAACCAATAAAACAGTGATTGAACCAAGCCATATGGAGCCAAAAACAGAGCTGCAATGTATATCATGGAAAGCTTAAACAGTAACTATAAATTAAACCTAATAAAAATGCAGAGTAACTTTAAACTAGGATGTCTTCAACCAATATGGATGGTCTGTGGACAACAGAGAATGAAGTGCAGAACAAAATGAAAATATAAAATCAGAAGCTAAGTGTAAAATGCAAGCTGGAAATATTCATTGAAGACATAAAACTCCCACAACAGATTGAATTGACAAGAACATTCATCATGGGTTTCAACTTACATAGTCTTGGAATCAAAATAACAACTGAATAGCAAACTAAAATAAAACTCACAATCCATATCACAATGCAAAGTGTTCAGCAATTCATCTTCGAGGACCTTGAAGAGAAAAGTTTTTCAGAGAATCCAGAATGATGGTGTTGTCTAAGAGCTAACAAAAGAAAATTGCACACCAATGGTCCCTAAAAAAACTCCATCGTTCTCTCTATCCCCTCTTTTTTCAATTTCAGCCCCCTCCCCTCTGCACCAAATTGCCTCTCCAAATTCCCAACAACATTTTGTCCAAAAGCTGCCAAAAGCTGATCCTGCTTTTTCAGTGTGTGTGCTGCCAATCCAAACAGAATTTTCTTCTGTTTTGTCTGCTGATGTGGCAATGATGGCCAACCCTAGATCAGCTCCCTTTTTGGGCTATTCCATGTGCAGAGAAGAAGCCCATTAGGTGAAGAAAGGGTCTGCTTCAAGACTTTGCTAAATGCACCAAATTTTCAACAAAAACATGAGGTGGTTTTTGCCTTTGTAACTGCTGTCATCTTCCAGAGGAAACTGCATCTCGAACAAAATTCCAAAAATTGCGTTCTACCACTTCAATTAAAACTCTTTGAGTGTAGAATCCAACGCAACAAGAACCAACTCATTTGGACACCTGTAGAGAAAGTTATGATCAAAACAAGCAGCAAAGGTCAGTGCTGAAAAATCAGCGTTTTTCTGCCAGCGCCTAGCGGAAGAAAGATAGCGCTAGGCGGGAATGTGACAGTGGAAAATGATCCTTTAAGATGCGTCGGGCGGTAATAAATACCGCCAGGCGATACTGCAGCTTTGAAGACAACTTTAAAATATCACATTTTTTAAGCTAAGATTGAAAGATAACGGAAACTAAAATGGCAAGTGAGTGCAATAAGCTTCAATATGAAGGTATAGAAATTGAGTTATCAAATACCCCCACACTTAGACTTTTGCACTCCTGGGCAAAACTAAGACTAAACAACCTATAACACCAGACTCAAGCAAGCACAAACCCAACCATCAAGAGCTGCGGATCACAGACTGGAAAATTGGTTGAGTCTGTGGAGACAACATAGACAAGCAAGAACTAGACAAAGCGAGACTGAGCCAAGAAAAGTGTAAACATTGTAAGCACATTGTTTCAAAATTGTGAGCAGAGATGTGAGTAGGGAAAGAAAAACTTCATCCATCAAAGTTAGAATCATTCAAACCAGTCAAGAGCATGTTTAAAGCATTACAAACAAGAATCTCAATCAAATCAGATCTAGGATCAAAATTGACAAACTCTCACAGCATGTGTATCACTCAATTCTCTCATGTGTTTCTGAAAGAATTTCACTCCACACCTCATGCAAGCGTGCATTGCCATAAGCTTGAAAAACCTCTAATTTCTACCACTCAAATGAATACAACTCAAGATCAAAAGGACTTTTATATGGCTTGTGATGTGGTCAAGGTGAAGGTGGAATAAAGTGAGAGGTCTAGAGCTAGAAACCAAAGAGAAGTGAGGGAGCAATAAAGAAATGTGAGAAGAATAAGTGCAGATTATATTTCTGCAAAAATTGAACAATTAAACCAGCAAACTCTCTTCTCTTTCTCTTTTGTTTTCCACTTTTCTTTCCTTTTTTTTTCAATTTTCTCTTTTGTAATTCAATGCAGACCACCTCTTTTTTTTTTTTTTCAGATTTTTCAATCTTTTTCTCATTCATACACCCTTCCAAACTCTCATAATGCACCAAAATCAAATTCTGCACCTTTTTCCCCCACACTTAGACTTCTCAATAGGGCTCAAAATAGTTCCAAGGTTCCTCACAACTCTAAGGTTGGGTTGATCATGGTTTTAAGGTTCAAGGCTTGTAATGAGCTGAAATATCACAAACAAAAATAGGTCAATTAGGCTCAAAGTAGGGTGCAATGGAGAATAGTGCAAGGAAAGGCTGTTCGGCTAAGTGGATGGTTCACACAAAATGCCTAGATCCTTTCAAGAGTGTAAACAAACAAGTAGCATAAAAAAGAGTTCAATCAAGTTCTAGATCACATTGCAAGCATGAGTACATCACACAATGAAGAAATTTGGCTCAAAGCTCACTAAGGATATAATTCATCAAATCTGATCCGTCATCTAACTCTCATGAGAATCCAACTAAACACAATGCATGAACATGTCAATCAGGTGTGAAAACTTCTAACTAAGGATGGAGAATCAAAATTATTCACATGTGCTCAAAAAGCCTTTATTTTCATTCAATGCAACAATGAAGACTAAACGAGGCTCAATCAAAACACTAACAAACATGCCTAACATAATAAAAACAAAATACCTAATCTTAAACAGAAAACACAAAAGCATTAAATGAAAATTGAAACCCCTCCCCCACAATTGAGTCCAACATTGTCCTCAATGTGAGTGAGGGTAAACAAACTTGGTATGGTGATCCTGACAGCCTAGAGGAGTTCATCCTCCTCTCTCATTGGCTCAGTAAGACTGAGCTGTTCAATGCTCTCCTTTGGCCTTGGTGTGTTGTCATGAAAGACTTTGAGTTGTTGGCCATTAACCTTGAATGTACTGTTGGTAGCTTCATCAAAAACTTCAACTGCACCATAAGGGAAGACTTTAGTTATAACATAAGGACCATCCCATTTAGATCGAAGCTTACCAGCCATGAGTTTAAGCTTGGAATTAAACAGGAGCACTTTTTGGCCTTCATAAAACTCCTTTCTTAAGATTTTCTGGTCATGATATTTCTTCACCTTCTCCTTATAGATCTTGGAGTTCTCATATGCTTGCAATCGAATTTCTTCTAACTCTTGCAATTGAAGCTTTCTCTCTTTCCCAACTTCCTTCAACTCCAAATTGCATCTCTTCACTGCCCAATAGGCTTTATGCTCAATCTCCACGGGGAGATGACATGCTTTCCCAAAGACTACTCTGAAAGGTGACATGCCTAGGGGTGTCCTATACGCTGTCCTTTGTGCCCACAAGGCTTCATCCAATAGTTGGCTCCAATTCTTCCTATGTGGTTCCACCAATTTCTGTAGCAGATTTTTCACTTCCCTGTTGAAAACCTCAGCCTGCCCATTAGTTTGGGGGTGATAAGGTGTGGAGGTTTTGTGAGTCACCCCATACTTCAGGAGTAGTGTTGCTATCACTCTGTTGTAGAAGTGGCTTCCTTGGTCACTGATGATTGCTTTTGGCACCCCAAATCTGCAAAAAATGTTAGTCTTGAGAAAATCTGCAACAACTTTAGAGTCATTAGTCCTGGTGGCTTTAGCTTCCACCCATCTAGACACATAATCCACAGCTAGAAGAATGTAAGAAAAACCAGCAGAGGGGGGAAAAGGCCCCATAAAATCTATGCCCCACACATCAAATACTTCACACACAATTATAGGTTGTTGAGGCATTTCATTTCTCTTTGTAATGTTACCTTCTGCCCTCTGGCATTTCTCACACCCTTTAACAAACCTGTATGCGTCCTTAAAGAATGTTGGCCAGTAAAATCCACTATCTAACACTCTTCTTGCAGTCCTTTGAGGCCCAGAATGGCCTCCAACCGATGTGTCATAGCAGTGGTGTAGAATAGCTTCAAACTCACCATTAGGGACACACCTTCTTATCACTTGATCACTGCAGAACTTCCAAAGGTAGGGGTCATCCCAAACAAAATGCTTTGCATCTGCTTTTAACTTGTCAACTTGAGCTCTAGATGTATGAGAAGGCAAAATGTTAGTAGCCAAATAGTTCACAAGGTCAGCATACCATGGAATAGAATTACAAGAATGTAAAGAATATAAGAGTGAGTCAGGAAAATCATCACAGATTGGCACTGTGTTGTGTGTGCCCTCAATTCTGCTGAGATGGTCAGCAACTTGATTTAAGGCTCCACTCCTATCCTTGATTTCCAAATCAAATTCTTGTAGGAGGAGCATCCATCTGATCAGTCTTGGTTTGGCATCAGATTTCTTGAGTAAATACTTCAGAGCAGCATGCTCGGTAAAGACAGTGATTTTGGAACCCACCAAGTATGATCTGAACTTGTCCAATGCAAAAACAATGGCAAGCAACTCCTTTTCTGTTGTGGTGTAGTTGCTTTGTGCAGGATCCAATGTTCTTGAGGCATAAGCTATGACATAAGGAAATTTTTCCTTTCTTTGTGAGAGAACAACACCTAGTGCGTAGTCAGACGCAGCACACATGAGCTCAAAGGGGAGCTCCCAATTTGGGGGTTGCAAAATAGGTGTTGTAGTGAGCCTTCTTTTTAATTCATCAAATGCCTTCTTGCATGGCTCATCAAACTCAAAGGGTGCATCCTTTTGTAGCAACTTGGATAATGGTAATGCAATGTTGCTGAAGTTCTGGATGAATCTCCTGTAGAAACCTGCATGTCCAAGGAAGGAACGAATCTCCCTCACAGTGGAGGGGTAAGGTAGAGAAGTAATCACATCAATCTTGGCCCTATCTACTTGAATGTCTCTGTCAGATATGAGATGGCCTAAGACTATTCCTTCACTCACCATGAAATGGCATTTTTCATAATTTAAAACCAAGTTAGTCTCAATGCATCTCTGCAAGACTCTATCTAAATGATGCAAACATTCAGCATATGAAGTGCCAAGCACAGTAAAATCATCCATAAAGACTTCCATGCAACACTCAATCAAGTCAGAGAAAATGCTTAACATGCACCTCTGAAAAGTAGCAGGTGCGTTGCATAAGCTAAATGGCATCCTGGTGTATGCAAATGTTCCAAAAGGGCATGTGAAAGTAGTTTTATGCTGATCCTCAGGTGCAATATGTATTTGCATATAACCAGAAAAACCATCTAGGAAGCAATAATGTGTCTTACCAGCCAACCTTTCTATGACTTGATCAATGAATGGGAGAGGAAAATGGTCCTTCTTAGTGGCTTGGTTGAGCTTCCTATAGTCTATGCAAACTCTCCATTTGTTGGTAACTCTTGTTGGAATCAAACTATCATCCTTGCTTTGCACCACAGTAATTCCTGATTTCTTTGGCACCACTTGGATGGGAGAAACCCATGTGCTATCTGATATAGGATAAATGATGCCAGCTTTCAATAGCTTGGATACCTCCTTCTTTACCACATTCAAGATTGTAGGGTTAAGCCTCCTTTGTGGTTGCCTCACAGGCTTCAAATCATCTTCTAGCAGGATCCTGTGCATACAAACAGCTGGACTAATCCCTGGAATGTCATCTAATGACCAACCAATGGCTTTCTTGTTCTTTCTCAACACTTGCAGTAACTCATTTTCTTGCTCATCCAAGAGGTTGTTGGCTATAATCACAAGAAACCTTTCCTCCTCATCCAAATAGGCATACTTCAGATTTTCTGGCAGAGGTTTCAACTCCATTTTTGATTGTTGCTTACATGTCTTTTGCTCTAATGCTGCTTGTTGTGAAACATTAACCTCAATGTCAGTTTCTACAAAACAACTAGAAAGGGAGGTTGTAACAGCAAATATCTCAGTGCAAGCAGCACAAGTGCTCTCAGTGCAAGAGCAATCTGTGAGTGTGTCTAAGTCTATATCAAAAAGATCAACAAATTCAGAAAGTGATAAATCAAAATCAACATCTAAAATGAAATCAACTCCTAAATCTATGTTTGTGCAAAAGTCAGTAACTGGTCCAGGTTTCACAGCATGACACATGAAAACTGGATGCTCGTATAGAATGGAGTGACCCTCTATTGGATAATTCATAGCTTCAAAGATGTTGAACTGCACTATATCATCTCCAAACTCCATAGACATAGTACCAGAGTACACATCTATTCTGGTCTTTGCAGTCATTAGGAATGGTCTTCCCAAGATCAAAGTGGATTGGTGCATGGCTCGATCATCCTGCATATCAAGAATGTAGAAGTCAGCTGGAAAAATCAATCTATTTACTTTTACCAACACGTCTTCAAGGACTCCTAAAGGTTCAGCTGTGCTTTTGTTTGCTAGTTGAATCACCACATTGGTTGGCTTCAATCTACCTAAATTAAGCATCCTATACACAGATTCTGGCATCACATTGATTGAAGCTCCCAAGTCCACCAGAGCATTAGCTATGGTTAGCTCTCCAATAGTACAAGGGATGGTGAAATGCCCTGGATCTTCACACTTTTGAGGCAAACCAGGTTGTGACAATGATGAAACTGTTTGGAGATGCCTCTTGCGAAGATTTCTCTTATAAGTGCACAACTCCTTGAGAAATTTTGCATACTTCGGAATTTGCTTGATTGCATCCAGCAGGGGAATGTTGATCTCCACCTTCTTGAACATGTCCATCAAATCTTTCTCATCCTCCAACTTCTTGGTATTTGTAGCAGCTCTGGAAGAAAAAGGCAGTGGCACTGTTGGTGCTTGCTGTGGTGGTTGTTGTTGCACTTCTTGACCAACTGATTTTCCTTTGTCTTTGTTTTGAGTGCCTTCTTGTAACTCCTTGCCACTCCTCAATGTAATGGCACTCACATTGTTATGTGGATTCAACATTGGCTGGGATGGCAACTTTCCAGACCCTTGTTGCTTCACCTCATTCATTTCAGTTGCTAACTGGCCAAGCTGGGTCTTTAGGTCTTGTATGGTTGCTGTCACATTTTGCTCAATCTGTGCAGACATCCTCTCTGCCATTTGAATAACCATCCTGTCAGCTATCTGCTTTACCAAATCTTCAGTCACAACTGTTGCATTGCCTTGAGGTTGTGTTGGGGTAGGCAAAGGTGGTGTTGCATTGTTCCTCAATGGTGGAGGAACGTATCTCTGCTGCTGTTTTGGATATTGATTGACTTGTGGCTAAAATTGATGTTGCTGGGGTGGAGGGAAGGGCCCTCTTAGCGGTTGTGTTTGTGCTGGTCCATACCTCAAATTTGGATGATATCTCCAACCAGGATTGTAGGTATTGGAATATGGGTTGTATTGCTGGTTTTGTTGAGATCTAGAAGTGTTAGATTGTGCTTGGAAAACTCCAGCAGGGGCTGGTTCTTGCAGCTGTGGACACACATCAGTGAAATGATCAGCAGCACAAATCCCACATAATCTCTGCTGAGTTTGTTGAGTCTGAGTGGTTTGTTGGCCTATTGCTAGCTGCCTCACCATAGAAGTTAACTCATTTAACTTGTTCTCCAACCTTAAATGATCAGTTACATCCACATTGTGAGTTTGCACCTCATGTACAGCTTTTCCAAGATTTCTTACACCAAACTGCTGTGAGTTTGCAGCCATATTGGAAATTAGACTTCTTGCTGCAGAAGGGGTTTTATCCATCAAAGTGCCTCCACTAGATGCATCCACCATGTTTCTATCCATGGGCAGCAAACCTTCATAGAAATACTGAATCAACAATTGCTCTGTGATCTGGTGGTTTGGGCATGATGAGCATAACTTGTTAAACCTCTCCCAATACTCATATAGGGACTCTCCTTGCAGCTGTCTCACTCCACTGATATCCTTCCTCACTGATGCAGTTCTGGAGGCAGGAAAGAACTTCTCCAAAAATCTTCTCTTCATATCGGTCCATGTGGTTATTGGTGTTGGTTGCAAGTAAAGCCAATCTTTAGCTGCATCACACAATGAAAATGGGAAGGCCTTCATCTTCACTAGCTCTTCAGGCACATCAACTGGCTTCATAGTAGAACAGACTACGTTAAACTCCATTAGATGCTTGTGAGGGTCTTCTCCAGACAAACCATGGAATTTGGGCAGCAGATGTATCAAACCGGATTTCAACTCATAGCTTACTGCACCTTCTGGTTGTTGTGGCAGTTGTATGCATAGGGGTTGGTAACCAATATCAGGATTGGCCAACTCCTTCAAAGTCCTCTCTTGGTTTCCAGCCATATCTTCAATACTTTCTGATTCAGAATGAGAGCTTGTAGTGTCACTATTGGAATATGAGACAGTGTGGCTGGACTCTCCTTGTTTCTTTCTTTGTTGTTGCAGTCTATATCGCCTCTTGTATGTTCTTGCAACTTCAGGGTCCAAGGGATACAAATCTTTTTCTTTTATCCTAGACCTGGTCATAAAACATGAAACACACACAAGTGCAACAAACTACAACAAGCATAGATTAGAGATGCATTCAGAAATCAGTTTCATTGAACTAGTAGCCAAAGAGAAAAATCTAGAAAAATAAAAAAAAAACTATATACTAAATCTGTACAAAATGCAAGAGAAAAACATTCAATAAGCTCAAAACACTAGCACCATCCCCGACAACGGCGCCAATTTGGTAAACAGCTTTTTGTCGCCTAAACTGTCCCAAACAAACTGAATTAATCACCCTTTACTAATGCAGTATAAGGATCAACTCAGGTCAGTCCAAGGATGGAGTCAATGCAATGAGTGGATTGAATGCTAAATACATGTTTTTAGGAGATTTTTAAAAGCATAAAAGATAGACAAAGAAATTAAAACGAATGCATTTGTAAAGCGATGAATTAATGAAACTAACTCATAAAAAATATGCTAGACTCTTAAAAGTAGAA
Source organism: Vigna unguiculata (assembly GCF_037176805.1). Lineage (NCBI taxonomy): Eukaryota > Viridiplantae > Streptophyta > Magnoliopsida > Fabales > Fabaceae > Vigna > Vigna unguiculata. Next base: position 33,252,342 of record NC_140801.1, read on the forward strand.
TAAATGAGAATGTATGTAGCCATGAAACCAATGCAAGGATAACAAGTAGAAGAAATGACAACATTTGAAAGAGATAACAAAAATTGGCCTAGCTAGTGTCTAAAAATCAATAACAAAGTGATCACTAAGAAAAAGGGAAACAAAACCAAAATTGATGTCTACGTACTCCACTAGCTAGTGCCCCCTTTTAATTTAGAACTTGATTTGGCATATCACAAGAGCATGAAACCAATAAAACAGTGATTGAACCAAGCCATATGGAGCCAAAAACTGAGCTGCAATGTATATCATGGAAAGCTTAAACAGTAACTATAAATTAAACCTAATAAAAATGCAGAGTAACTTTAAACTAGGATGTATTCAACCAATATGGATGGTCTGTGGACAGCAGAGAATGAAGTGCAGAACAAAATGAAAATATAAAATCAGAAGCTAAGTGTAAAATGCAAGCTGGAAATATTCATTGAAGACATAAAACTCCCACAACAGATTGAATTGACAAGAACATTCATCATGGGTTTCAACTTACATAGTCTTGGAATCAAAATAACAACTGAATAGCAAACTAAAATAAAACTCACAATCCATATCACAATGCAAAGTGTTCAGCAATTCATCTTCGAGGACCTTGAAGAGAAAAGTTTTTCAGAGAATCCAGAATGATGGTGTTGTCTAAGAGCTAACAAAAGAAAATTGCACACCAATGGTCCCTAAAAAAACTCCATCGTTCTCTCTATCCCCTCTTTTTTCAATTTCAGCCCCCTCCCCTCTGCACCAAATTGCCTCTCCAAATTCCCAACAACATTTTGTCCAAAAGCTGCCAAAAGCTGATCCTGCTTTTTCAGTGTGTGTGCTGCCAGTCCAAACAGAATTTTCTTCTGTTTTGTCTGCTGATGTGGCAATGATGGCCAACCCTAGATCAGCTCCCTTTTTGGGCTATTCCATGTGCAGAGAAGAAGCGCATTAGGTGAAGAAAGGGTCTGCTTCAAGACTTTGCTAAATGCACCAAATTTTCAACGAAAACATGAGGTGGTTTTTGCCTTTGTAACTGCTGCCATCTTCCAGATGAAACTGCATCTCGAACAAAATTCCAAAAATTGCGTTCTACCACTTCAATTAAAACTCTTTGAGTGTAGAATCCAACGCAACAAGAACCAACTCATTTGGACACCTGTAGAGAAAGTTATGATCAAAACAAGCAGCAAAGGTCAGTGCTGAAAAATCAGCGTTTTTCTGCCAGCGCCTAGCGGAAGAAAGATAGCGCTAGGCGGGAATGTGACAGTGGAAAATGATCCTTTAAGATGCGCCGGGCGGTAATAAATACCGCCAGGCGATACTGCAGCTTTGAAGACAACTTTAAAATATCACATTTTTTAAGCTAAGATTGAAAGATAACGGAAACTAAAATGGCAAGTGAGTGCAATAAGCTTCAATATGAAGGTATAGAAATTGAGTTATCACCTACTAATTTAACTAAAGTAAATGCAACAAAGTATAATATAGTTTTAATTTGTTTCTTTGTATGTAGATTAAATTATCTTCTAAACAAACTCTCTATCGTAAAGATTGAAGTATTGTAATCATATACCTTGAAACGAACTAAGTTATGTCAGTATGTTATATGAAGTCACTAAGATTTTTATTTTAGCATAAGGTTGAAGTGTAATAGTTTCTTCCATGCTTTAAGTTTGATAAATCAACTAAGGCAAGTGTCTAGACTCGAGAGTTCTCCTCAAAAGAAGGGCCTTACCTTTCATCCTCTAATTCCATTCTTCCTTTTTTGTTTAGGCCCATCAGAGTCAAGAATATGCATAAGGTTTGCATGCTTTACACCAGCACTACGCCATGTAAATAATTCCACTTTGTTCTAGATTTCATAGTAGCCTCTATAAGTTGTGTATCCTTGATAGTCCAACCAAATTTCTTTTTGATGCTAACTACCAAAACTTTCTATGCCATTGAATAAATTAGTCACATATTCTTTGCTCAAAATGCTGATAGTGCTTTGTGTGTTCTTCAAGGTTCCAACCTTGGATGGAATGGATCTACATTCTGATTCGGAGTTATTGCGGTAATGATATTATGGATGTCTAATGAACACATTATTCTGTTTGAGAACCTTTTCTTTCTATATATAAGTACTCTGAATTTCATACCCGTTGGGGACATGATGCTATCGTAATATGTTTATGTTCAAGGACAACTGGTACTTAGATATGGAATGGATCAGTAATGGTAGTGATGAGGGTAAGGAGTGTCCAGTTTCCAATTCCATAACTATATGAACAAATCGAAAAGATGAATGGGCAACATGAAAATCCTCAAAGTGGCAATAGTAGAAAACGCAAGAGTAGATGGGAGGAAAAACCATAGAGTAAGTAAATGAATCTCTTGCGTAATGTTTTGCCATTTTAAGTAAGCTAGGGTTTTAAACATCCATTTTTTATTCGTGAGACACTGGTTCTGCATAGGGGCATCAAGGCCAGCAATGTTTTGCTTAATAAGGATATGAATGGAAGGCTTGGTGATTTTGGGTTAGCCAGAATGCACAACCATGGAACAGTGGGGTACATGTTTGGCATATTGATTTTAGAGGTTTTGTGTGGAAGGACAAGTGATGAACGTTTTGGATGAGAAGAACGATGAAGATGATTCAGAAATTGAGAATATGGATAGTTATATTTGCTCCAATAGTTGAAATCATAGGATATATTGTTTGAGTGTTCCCGATACTTTAACTATGCCTCACACCCAAATTTTCAAGATATTGGTAACTCTTCTTCAATGTCTCTCTCACTTGGTCTGAATATGTAATTGAGGGTAGCTAAACCTCTGTCATGAATGACAACGCATGATTTGTTCATTAGCTCATTGTTGTGTCAAACATTGGATTCATTTTTCGGGAGTAAGAATTGAATTATTTTTACGATACAATTATACAAGTCTAATTTTATGGTTTTTGATTTTTTAATAGTACTAAATGTACCATTTTAAATTTTTATCTGATATGGTATGCTTGATTGCATCTATTATCAATATAATTTTATACTCCAACGTAACTCTTGACCAAACCAAACCCTACCCTGATTTTATAATTCATGACACTATTAAAGAAGGAATCAACTAGCTATTATCTCAAAAGCTATCATAAAGTTGTCTTCATGTTATAGCTTAGTTTCCACTGAATCAACTAGATAAAGGTTATAACATAGTATTAATTTTATGTGTTGAATGACCAAATTTTCCATCCCAGTGGTCCTATACTAGAAAATGTCAACATTTCTCTTTCTCATTTCATGTTGGACATTATCCAAACATCACTCTTTTGCTTTTGGAAAACGTATGATAATTTTTTTTTCCAGAAAACTAGCCAAAGATTTACCTCAGAGCTGAAAATTGAATGATTTCATGGTACTCTCACTAATAAATTGTTTAGGAATATAAGTAGATAAATTTTTTATTATTTTTAATTTTATTTTATCTATTATTATTTATTTTGATATTAAAAATATAATTAACTATTTTTTAATTTAATTTTATAATTGATATACTTTTAATTTTAATATATTTATTATATAATTTTTTTTATTTTATTTCACTTATAATTTATTTCAATATTGAAAATACAATTAACTATTTTATTACAGTTTAATATAGTTGATATATTTTTTTATTTTAATAGCTATTGTAGTTTTATTTTATTTTAATATTTTTACTACATATATTTATTTATCCAAATATTACTTAAAAAAAGTTCTCAAACCTATAATCATTTATATATTTGATTATTATTACACAATTTAATATTCAATAATCTATATATAAAAATATTTTTAATATATCTCATTATTTAATGAATACATTATTTAATATGTTATCATGTCTTTTGCTTCCTCACTATATTTATATATTATTATTAAAACAAATTTAAAATATTTATTCAAAAATATATTTAATTATATTAATTTCATTATGTAATATATTGTAGTGAGCTTTTACTATATTAATTTGAGTTGATTATTCATACTTTTGTTTAGAATAGTTTAATTTCTTTTTTTCTGATTCCATATGCACACCTTATTAATATATATATATATATATATATATATATATATATATATATATATATATATATATATATATATATATATATATATATACACACACGTGTGTTTATTTAAAATTTTAACATCAATTTAAGGTTGTATTTATTTTATACGGGACCATGTTACACATATGTCTACATTTTACTCTAACAATATAGGTGCATACGCATCTTATTTTAATATAATATATTTGTCTATATCTACATGTGTTGTGGTGATGATCTCTGAATGTGTTGGACTCATTTTTCATTTATAATATAGCTCTGTTATCTTTGTACTCTGGAGATATATGTAGTTATGTATTGTATTGAGGATGAACAATGAGTTTAAATTTCTTGGTGGTTGTGATGATAGCCCTATGCACTTATTATACTTTATCCAGGATGGACAATGGATTGATTATTATGTTCAATTTTTTATATTTACATATGTTTCTATTTAAAAAATTTAACATCAATTTCATATTATATTTATTTTATACGAGACCATATTACACAATATGTCGACATTTTACTTTAACAACGACTTGTACATACGTATTTCACTCTAATATAATATACATGTGTTTCTATTTAAAAATTTTAACATAAATTTCATGTTGTATTTATTTTTTTTCGGGACCATATTATACAATATACTTATATTTTACTTTAACAACAACCCATACATATTTTAACATAAAAATAATATTATTATTTACTCTTAATTAATTCATTATAAAAATAATATTAATTAATTATTTAATTTTTATTATATTATTTAATATTGTATCATATTTTTTGTAAAAGGGTTAGACCACCCCACAAGTGTTCTACTATATTAATTAATTAGTTATTTGCTCATAAGAAAAAAAAAATTTACTTGTGTTTCTAAGTAAAAATTTTAACATCAATTTTATGTTGTATTTATTTTTTATGGGACCATGTTATGCCTACATTTTACTTTAACAACAACTTATGCATACACATTTCATTCTAGTATAGCATACATGTTTTTATATCTACATGTGTTTCTATTTAAAAATTTTAACATCAATGTCATGTTGTATTTATCTTGTATAGGACCATATTACACAATATGCTTACATTTTACTTTAACGACGACCCATGCATAAACATTTCATTTTAAGATAGCATACATGTTTTTATATCTACATATGTTTCTATTTAAAAAATTTAATATCAATTTCATGTTCATTTATTTTATGCGAGACCATATTACACAATATGTCGACATTTTACTTTAACATCGATTCGTGCATATGTATTTCATTCTAATATAATATACATTATACATGCATATGTTTCTATTTAAAAATTTGAACATTAATTTCATGGTGTATTTATTTTATACAGGACTATATTATACAATATACTTATATTTTACTTTAACAACAACCCATACATACTTTAACATAAAAAAATAATATTAAAATAATATTATTTACTCTTAATTAATTCATTATAAAAAAATAATAATAATAAATTATTTAAATTTTATTATATTATTTAAATATTACATATATATATATAATAAAATATAATTACATAAATAAATAATTTATTCAAATATAACAATAATTATATTAATTTTCATAATCTAAATTAAAAAAAAAAGACCCGTGCATCATACTAGTTATACATAAAATATTCAATGATTACATATGACACTTATACCTCCAATTATATATTAATTATCTTTTTCTTAATATATATATATATATATATATATATATATATATATATATATATATATATATATATGCCTTTAATTAAATTCTGTACCATTATATATCATCTAAATCCCTCTAGTGTACATTATTACACATAACCAAAACTCAATCAACAATTAATTCATGCATATACGCTTCAAAATTCTACCACACAATGGCTACATAATGACTACATTTTAGTCTTTCCCAAATTAAAAAAAAAAAACAAAAAACAAAAAACAAAAACAAAAGAGGTAGTAAGTTTATAATCATTAAATCATAACTATTGGAAATCAAACATCCCAAACTTAGGCTAAAATGTTAAATTTTCAATGATCACAATAATTTCTAGAATTTGAGTAATCTAACTAAGGGTTTTTAGAAGTCGCATACACCCATCATTCATACAATTCATAAGTCATCATCTTATAAACTAATGACACGTTGACAAATTCATTATGGAAGTTGTTGCATACAAGGTATTTTCCACCAAGTTCTCCTTCTTTATGCAATCCTCCAACATAAAGGTAGCTTATGAGAAAAAAAATGTAGTTGTCAAATAAAAAAGAGCTATGAGAAGAATCCCTAAAAAGACTCCCTAAAAAGACAAGACAAAATATGAAGGGTTAAATATGATTTTGGTTACTTAATTTTTAGTGAAAATTGAAATTAGTCTATCTTTGAAACTTTGGCCCAATTTAGTCCCTCAATCTTAGAATTGTGTGAATTTGGTCCTTTTGACAATTTTTTTAAGTTTATTTGATGTTTCAAACGCATTTCATGGCCTAAAGAAAACCTTATATTATTGGACCCAAAATACAAAGCCCAAAATTAAACCATAATATAATATTTACAAATACAAAGTCCTAGGCTAGGTCTTCACGTTCTCCTTAGTCCATGTGAACTTCAGGTTAGGCTTGTTATGCTCAAAAGAGGTCAAATCTTCTTGTATCCTCCTAACCATAATTCTAGTTGTAGGACCATCGACTATAGGTATGTCATCAGTATTATAATGGTCATGCTTGAGAATACAATTTAATTAAGTATTTAGAAAACATTTTGTTTTTATGATATAATGATAATGTTACTTGTCGAGTTTTCCTAAGTTACAAGTCCTTTCCTTGCCTTTCTTGGAGTCATGAAAAAGTGTTTCAAGTAGAGATGTCAAAATGAGTTTCAACCCGTGAGCCAACCCGGCTCACCACGGATTCGAGACGGGTTGGGTTGAGAAAAATTCAGTTTTTTCAAAAGTGGGTTGAATTCAACCCCCGCTCACTTAACCCACGGGTTAAATGGCTTCGAGCCGGGTTGAAGGTGGGTTGACCCACTTAACCCACCAACATTTTTTTACAATTTTTTTTAATAATTATTTACTACTAATAATAATTATATATGTTCACAATTTCATATTTTTAAATGCTAGAATGTTGCTCAATAGAATTTGAATAGTTTGAATGTTTAATTAATTTGATTGTCAAGTTATATATGTAGATACTTTAATCTTTAACTTTATAGTAAATTACTCAAGCAATCGCCTTATAAACAATTTTTTCTAAATTAACATAACAAAAATGTGTAGTTTTTTATTTATATTTCGTTGAATAGTATGATAGAAAATGTGTAATATTAACCATGTTTTTTTGGACTATATGGATACTTTCTTGGAAACAATTCATCATATATTGGTGGTGAGCATGATGAAAACATTGGTTCTTGATTTTACTGTGATTATCATCTCATGGGTTGCTTAAAAAATTATTTAGATATTTGAATACTAAAAAATAAATACATAAATAATTATTTTTATGTGGATTGGTGAGCCAACCCACTTAACCCACCAACCCGTGGTGGATTGAGCCGGGTTACAAAATTTTTTGTTCACCATAAAGTGAATCAGGTTTGATTCACTCATTTTCAACCCGGCTCGTGGTGAGCCAATCCGTGTGAGCCGGTTGGCTCACTTTGACATGTCTAATTCCAAGTGACCTTCAAGAGTGTTCCAAGTATTAAAGAAAATCATCAAGTAGACATATCGTAACCTTTTTTTCAGTTAGAACTTTAATGCTAACCTTCTTTTCTTTTAACTCAATTTGGTCTTCAAGTTTTCTTTTATCTCAATTTGGTCCTCATTTTCTTAAAAATGATTTAATTTAGTTCTTACCGTTAGTTTTGACCAAACGGTGTTAAAGTCAACAACACATGTCAATTTATGTTTTTTTTTAATATTTTGATTTTTTTTTTGAATTTTTTTATTTTTTTGATTTTTTACACGTGTCACTTCACAGTTGTACCACGTGTCAAAATGATTCAATTTGGTTCCTATATTTGTTGTTAGTTTCAATTCAGTCCCAATTTTTGTATAAATGAAGCAATATTGTCCTTCCTTAAATTAACACTCAATTTATTTTTTTTATAAATCTTATGGTGATATTCTTACTAAAATTAACGTTTTTATTAAATATTTCTAGAAATATTTTAAATTAACTTTAAATTATATACAAAACATTAAACTTTGGTTTTGTTTTGAACTTGAAATTTTGTTCCTAAACTTATGCATGAGAAGTTATTTGATTTTTAATCTTCATTATGTTTGTATAATATGATACACTTGATGCCTTTATATATGATGACGAAATTGTTAATTGTTGAAATTAAGTTTGACGTTTAACTTTGTTTAATAATAAAACTAAAAAAAAAAGCTTGTTTAAAAATATTTCTACAAATATTTAATAAAAATGTCAATTTTATTAAGAACATCATCATAAGATTTATACAAAAAGTAAATTGAATGTTAATTCAAGGAGAGACAATATTGCTTCAGTTTTACAAAAAATGTGACTAAATTGAAACTAAAAACAAAGATAGAGTCCAAATTGAATCATTTTGACACGTGACATAACTGAAGTGACACATGTAAAAGATAAAAAAATTAAAAAAAATAAAAAATAAAAAAAAACCAGAAATTGACATGTGACATTGACTTTAACACCGTTTGGTCAAAATTAACGGCAATGACCAAATTGAATCATTTTTACAAAAACAAGGACCAAATTGAGACAACGAAAAATTGAAGGACCAATTTGACACTACTTGACAAATACAAGGATCAAAAGAGTAATTTAACCTTTTATTTTTCTTCTCTCTTTTTTTATGTTTTTCATTTTTTGTAATTCAAAACAACTTCCAAGGCCACCATACATAATGAATAATCCAAGAACCAACACAAATATGCACACCCACACCATACTTGATTGAGCATCCATTCCCAAAACAATTCCAAAGCCTCAAAATTTCCTACGGTATGTCAATCATGGTTTTAATGGCTAAGGGCTTGTAATTAGCTATAAGATAATGAAACAGGGTAAACAGGCTCAAAAAAGCTATCAAAGGAAATAATTTAAGGTAGGCTTATCTGGCTAGAGGCTCATCTGGCTAGAGGCTCATCAGAATAAAACTGCCTAAATCATCTCCAAACATGCATGTGAATAAAGAAGTATCAGAAATAGTCAAGTCAAGGCCAGTATGCAAGCAATCAAGAGGCATAACACATAAGAAAGAACAAAGAGTGGCTCAAAACCTCACACAAGGTAATACCAAAATACATATCTCTTGTAGAAGAAGAAAAACAAGTGAAGAAAAACATGTAGAAAATAAAAGTTGCTGAAGAAGAGCCATGGGAGTGGAGAAGAGCCATGGGAGTGAAGAAGATGGGGTTAGAGTGAAGAACTTTCATAGCTTAGAGAAAAACATGTTGTATTTGTGGTTGATGGAGGGTGAGAGGAGGAGAGTGAAAAGGAAATGAATTTGTGAGTGAATGATGAGAGGTAGATTTAGGTAATGAGGTTTTGAATTTTGATTATGATTTATTTTTTTGTAGTGTAAAATTTGAAATGAGTAATTAGTGTTATTTCTGATTATAGAGAAAGAAATTGAATGGAAGTAAAATTTGAATGAAAGATTTATATATATATATATATATATATATATATATATATATATATATATATATATATATATATATATTATTTAATTAAAAACTTGTTGATGGTTAGTTCTCTGTTTGTATATAGTATAGATACAAAGATTAATGAAAATAATCTCTAATATATTTTTGAAACAATTTTTATTTAGTATTTGTGATATACAATTATTTTATGCGTTAATCTTTTCTGTCCCTTGAAAGCGTCGTTTGCCGTGGAAATTACAATTTAGCACCGGTTTTCAAAAGTGCATCTTGCGGTTCCACAACATCGCTCAACAAATAAATAAATGAACCTTTTATTACTTTTTTTAAAAGCAAAAAATTATGAATCAGTTATCAAACATATTTCTCAAATAACATAGTTTATTGGAATTCAAATCCTACATTACTTAATTAAAAATACAAACTAGTATATTCATACAGTTTAAAAATCAATTCGACATTAAATTACTTAGAGAAAAGTAATTTTAACACATTTTCATAAACTAAACTAAAATTTTCTTTTAGAAAATGTTAAATTGTAAATTTTAAACAGTTATACCAACAAAAAAATCTAGAAAAGAAAAGAAAACCAGAAGAGTCATTTATAAAGAAAGTAAATAACCTAAAAAAGAACAAAAAAATGTTAGTGCCAAACAAACAGCGCATTGTATATTCGTTCACAACCTACCTCGACTCGCTAGTACAGCCTGGTCTGAACTTCCGAAACTGTCTCTTCTCACATCCAACAAACAAACCCTGGAAATTACCCCAACACCCTTACCCTCTTCCTACCATTCCTCTCCAAGAGGGGCAAAAAAGTATTTCCCATTCCCGACCCCAACAGAACCAAGTAACCAAAACCTTCCCTCATTCCCAATTTTTCTTCAGATCCGATTAAGCCCTAACCCTAGCTCCCAAATCGCTTTCAGCGAGAATGGGGGACTTCAACCTGGCGCTGGTGATCGTGGCGATCGTGGTATGCGTTATCGTATTCCTCGTCAACGTATATCTCCTCGTCAATTACCAGCACCCCGATGACTTTAACCAGGCCTACTTCCCCAAATTCGTCGTCGTTTTGGGGCTCTCCGTCGCCGCCATCTCCATCCTCATGCTTCCCGCCGACGTTGCCAACCGCCAGGCCTGTCGGCACTCGATCTACAATGGCGCGTGCAACCTCACGCTCCCCATGAAGGACCTCTGGCTCGCGGTGTACATCCTCGACGCGATCCTCGTCTTCTTCGTCATCCCCTTCGCCATGTTCTACTACGAAGGCGACCAGGACAAGTAAGTACGTTGTGCTTTAATTCAAATTTTAAACTTTTAAACTTTTCGTGATTTATTGAAAAAAATTAAAAATTTGTTTGATTTGAGGAAACGCAATGCGTTTTGTTTGTGTTGTGTGTAGGACTGTTGGGAAGCGGATTAAGAGCGCGTTGTGTTGGATGGTGACCACTGCGATCGTCTGCGCTCTTATTTTGGGGATTTTGTATGGTACGTTTTCGTGGTTTTGTTGGTTGTTTTATTTCGGATGTACCTTGTTTCTAAATCTGTTCTGAACGAGGTAGGGGTAAGATGGTTGTTTTGTTGCGTTTTTTTGCGTTTTTTTGGTAGCTGGTGTTCGGTGGGTTTGTTTGGTTGGGTGAGAGTTATGTGATAGTGAATGCAAATGTTGTTTGAGTGGTGATATATAATCACTGTATATAAACCATGCATCTTCTCAATGCCTATTATTTCTGTCTCTGTCTTTGTCGTACCTCATCATTTGCCCAATCATACTCACATTTATTTACTGTTGGGTGTCCATAGATTATTTTCCATGTTTTTGTGGATGGTTCAATGGGTGTGAACAGTGGGATGAAGATTTGGAAGTTGAGAGTGGAATTCGCAGAGTTGATACGCGTTAATGTGAGCGGATTTTTTCGTCTCATGCTGGTGATCACTCATTCGTAGGCATAGAAATCCATTGGTTGTGGCGCTGCTGCTTTCCTTGTGAAGCTATATACTGTGTGTCCATCTTGTAAATTGTATAACTCCTACATTAAGGAAAAGACAAATGGTGGGTTTTTGTGCTGTTTATTGCTTTGTTTGGGGCTGGGGGGTTGAGATAACCGAAGATATCAGTTGGTGAAGTTCCTTGCTGTATGAATGTTTAAGGATTATTTGGTAAGGAAAAGTTGTCTGTTGTGGATTAATGGTTGGGTTTTAAGCTAGTATAGGCTGGGTTGGGATTCTGTGTCGAAGAACAGAAAATTCTCATCGAAGGAGAGTGGATGCGAGAGTAGCTTATGTCATATATGAATTTGATGTGAGTTATGGACACATTGCTAAATACACAATAAGGGGGCAGGCATTTGATTCTGGCTGCCTACATTCTTCATAAATCATAATTAAATAAAATTTCAACCTGTTAGCATTAGTTCGTTAACTGTGTTTCAAGCCCAAAGGGCTCTTTCATGAAGATGTGTGTTATGAATATAAGACCATTCTTCATCCTCACAAATCCATAGGCATAATGTTGCAACTCGCAAGGTATTAATTTCACCTATGCACCAAATACCACCCTCTGAAATTTGTTATCATTAATTTTACTTCATTTTAATCAATATGACAAATATTTTTCATGGCTATAGTTATTATATGAGTGGAAGATTTGTTACTAAGTGTAAAATCTGTTTGTTCATTTTTAAAAATCCACAATTAATTTAACATTTCATATCCACTTTTGCTTCATGTGAGTATTGATCTGCGTCTGACTGATGTATTAGGACTTATTGGAAAGGTGGACTTTACTGTTAGGCATCTCTCTTCTACCACAAAGTCATTTCCTAGTACATGGGAGTTCAGCAGTAGTCAACCATGTATTGAAAACACACATCAGGTCTGTTGTTTCTCTCTCTCTTACCAAAAGTCCATATTTTTTCTCTCTTAAAAGGAATTTCTTTTTTTTTTTGCCTGTGCTCATTCTGATTTTTTCCCTTTGTCTGAAAAAAAGTGTTCTGCATACACTGCCAGTCCTTCATCAGAGAAAACCTGGACCATGCGTACTACCTTTCCAGAATATGTTGTTGCTCTTGCCACTATAGTTGGATCTGTGCTTTTTGCTGTAAGTTAATCCTATCTCATATGGATTTATGAGCAAGATATATCTTTTTTTTCCCTTTTCAAATGATCATACATTCTTTCAATTATCATATTTTTTCTTGTGAAAGTGTGTATGAATTAGGATATTGTGTTAGATCCTTTTGACTCCCTAAAAATTTAAAACTGATCCTATAAATTGCACACAAGCATAAACAACTGCTTATAATGACTCTGGTAATGCCTCGCATCCAAGGTCACAAGTAAATTTATTTCCTATTACTGATGTTAACAATCGATTTCTCACCATTCAATCCAGATATTTGGTGGTGTTGGTATTGCTTGTCTTCCATTGGGACTTATATTTTCTTTCATTCGGCGTCCAAAGGCTGTTATCACTCGTTCACAGTATATCAAGGTGCTATATTCTTTTAGAGCTGGAGACGTACTAAATGTAGATTGAATATGCTGTATTATATTTATCGTGTGGTTTGTTGTTTATGGTTGTAGGAAGCTACAGAATTGGGAAAAAAAGCAAAAGATCTGAAGAAAGCAGCTGAGTCACTTCGTCAGGAAGAAAAAGGTGGTTCAAAGGGTAGGAAATTTCGTAAAAATGTAAAATCAGTGGAAAAGGTAAACTAATATTGGTGCTCTAATGGTACTTTATACTTCCAGCATCGTGTTAAGTATTTTATGTGTACCATTGTTCACATGGACTGCCTTGTATTAATTTGATGTGTGCTTTTTCTAGTGGCTGGTCAAAGTTGTCTACAGTTTATGATTAATTTGTTTGTGGTTATGTTTTTAAACTTACTTATCTTTCATGATTTGCCAGGAGTTGCTTCAATTAGAAGAAGATGTCAAACTTCTTGAAGAGATGTACCCACAAGGAGAAAAGGTAAGTTCCTTGTACATACTGGACTTCTAGCCAAATACAATGTGCTATAGTTCCCCCACTTACTGATCCTGTATGAATGCAGGCTGAGGCAACATGGGCACTAACAGTTCTAGGGTATCTGGCAAAACTTGTTTTGGGAATTTTAGGGTAAGCAATGGCATATAACGATTGAGTTACCTGGAATGCTGGATACAGTAAACTGTCTGTGTGATGATTTTCAGAATGTTCTCTCCTGATAAATTTCACAAAGATGGATAGATAAATAGATTAAATAGTTTATTTTCATTAAAAATTGATAGAATTTAAATTAATGACGGAATGACTGATAAGAAGCGTAAGTAAAATAAAATTAGATGTGGTTATAGAAAAATTAATTTAACTAGGAGAAAATAATGATATTTTAGAGAAAATATACAAAATTAGTTGAATTAAAGTAGTACTAGACGTATAAGAGTGGCAGTTGACACCCCTTTGATGGGGGCAGTGAATACAGCTGCATAACTATTGCTGGGATATTATTACTCTTGCTATCTCTCTGTAATGAGAATCGCTTAATCTAAAAGAGGTTTTTTTGACTTCCATATATCATCTAACATAAGATTTGAAAACTATGCCAGGTTAATCGTATCTGTGGCATGGGTTGCTCACATCATTATCTATCTATTAGTTGATCCTCCTCTTTCTCCTTTCTTGAATGAAGTTTTCATCAAGCTGGATGATATCTGGGGTATGTTGGAATACGCTTACCTTAATATTTGATTACCATAAGTTATAGAGTTCAGATACATTATATTCTAATTTTCATTCTGTTATTCTTCATGATGTCTTCTTCTTTCATCAGGTCTTCTTGGTACAGCTGCATTTGCATTCTTCTGCTTCTACCTTCTCCTTGCTGTGATTGCTGGAGCAATGGTGATTGGGCTGAGACTAGTTTTCTTTACTATTCATCCAATGAAGTAATTAAACTTTGCAGTCTATTATACCATTTCACATTGCTTTTAATTTGTGTTGGTCACATACTAGGACTTGTTGATTACTGACTATGTGAACTTATCTATGGCAGGTGGGGAGCTACTCTCATGAACTCTTTTCTGTTCAATGTGGGGCTTATTCTTCTTTCTTCCATTAGGTCAGTATAGCCTGTAGGATGCATTTTCAAATGTATATAATGTATAGAAGTTTACTTTATTATGGTTGATGCATAGAATCACCATTTGTGTTAAGTTTTTATTTTGTACCTGTATAAATTTTAAAACAATGACTTTCATCCTTCTTTGGTTTAATAGGGTAGGAAGGGATAGTTTAACAAGAGTGCGTCATTGAAAGTGGCCTTACTTTCTGGCTTTGATTTTTCTGTTCAAAAGTTTAAAAGTAGCAGGGAATATTTCTCTGTTGTGCCAGTTATCATGTGTTTAAGGAAGTTATTTATGGACAGTACCAAATAGGGTTCTCTACATAGTGAAAAATTGTTGTGCTGTCATTATAATGTCATTCTGTGAGGACATTGCTGAAAGTTCAGTTGTTTTACCTTTTCAGTGTTATCCAGTTCTGCTCCACAGCATTTGCCTACTATGCTCAAGCAACTGCAGCACAGGAAATATTTGGCCACACCTTGGAGTCTCTTCGTGGGATTAAATATTTGTACAAGTGAGTCAAGCTGGATATTTTTCTCTCCCTTTATCCTCTGATTGGGTGAAGAAAGAACTTAATGTTTTGGATGTATTATTTGTTCTAGCATTTTTAATACCTTACTATTATAATTAACCCATGCATTTTTCATATCGCAGATACAATGTCTTCCAGATCGCGTTTGTTGCATTGGCTGGGTTGACTTTTGTATATTATGCTGCATTTGTAAGTTTCCCGTATAAGCTCATGTTAGGCATTGCTGCCATTACATGAAGATCTTATTAAAAAAAAGAAAAAAGATAAAGAAAATCTGGAGTTTAACTCTGGAGTTTTTTTTTTTTTTTTTTCTTTTGTGTGTCGATGATTTTTTCTGATCCTGAAGGGGTTTTGAATTTGGAAATGTCAGGGATGGAGAAGAAAGAAGCCCAGTGGCAGGTTCCAATTGTCTTCATGAGGGTAACGGTTTATTGCGTGGAAGAATGTTTACTAAAGGGTGCCATCGGGAATTCTTATCGCAAAATCTCATTTGAAGTGGCTTTTATTTGGATGTGCATTGGCTTAGTTTTGTTTTTTCTTGAAGATTATAGAGTTGGCTGATATGCATCCGAATAAAATCATTTTCCTGAGGTGTAATCATTGGGTGGGTGCTTGTGATACCACTTAGCTTTTTGATTCTTTCTCCACCCTTGTCCTTGTATGTATGATTCCTTGGTTTGATTTGTGCAAACACATTCTTCTGATTATGTAACGGAATATACCATGAGCAAAAGAGACTATTGGGTTTTTCGTAACCCTTTGATGTATAATGCAACTGTTCCCAAAAACAAATTGTACTAGTCAATGTTTTAATGTTTATGTTTCTCTGTAACGTAGATATCCTATTCCTATACGGACAGGCTGTTGGGTTTTTGCGAAAAAGAAACTTTCGGGTCTGTTGAAGAACGTAATAATCTGTAACAGCAAATCAATACATAGTTTTATAGTAAATATCATGATTTGGGACGCAAGAAAAAAGATGTAGAAACACAATGCAATTATGATGCTAACATGTATAAATCAAACTCTGCTTATACATTTAAAAAGTCAATACTGATTTTAATGATACCAAATGTAATCCAAACATACTTTGGTGACACTTCTATGCAAAAGAACCAGACACCTTTACATGATATTGCTTGATCAATACATTATTTATAAGCCTACATATACCTGAATAAAGATTAATGTAACGTTCTCGCATGACTTTAAAGTGTATAAAATATGCATCTCGAGTTACACGTGTGATGGCATAATAGTATTCATTTTGTGAGAAAATCGGCGAGACGACATTGAATTAAATTTTGTTGGTAGCCCTATCTGTATTTAATTGACATACTAGCGATCTTGTGTGATAATTGGCATATTACAGTGTATTAAATTTCATGTGTCAGACATTATTTTCAGAAGCTAATGGCCATAGTTTCTTTTCGTATGCGATTTTATTTCTATCTTCGAAAGTGCTTTTAGCATGCTACGATATGCTTTAAGAACAACATATTTCTTTAAGCACCTATAAACATTATAAAACCATTCCACTTTGTGATTCAAACTTTGGGTTTTTCTGTAGCTTGAAAATGCAGAATAATTCTACTCCAATTGAGAATTTCCTTGGAAGTTCCCGTTAGAGACATTTATAATACTCTTTCATCGGCACCATTTGGATCATAAAGTGAAATCTTCAGCAAACTCTGTTGGCATTGAGTTCCAGTGCAGACTAGGTTCCCAGTCTGCTTCTCTGAGGACCTTCAATATCTCTTTTGCCACTATTTTGTTTCCCTCATGTGACAAATGAATTCCATCCCTATCAAACAACACCCCATCATATGAATCAATTGTAATTTGTAGATTTATACTTTTCTTTCAGAAACATAAAATAGAAAGAGAGTGAGAGAGAAATTGGAATATATACTTACGTGAAGCAAACATCTAACCAGTCATGCCTTTGCTGGAGTGCAGACCAGAGATCAATGGCTTTCACATTCATCTCACGGCACAACTCCAAACATGCTTCTGAGTATAATCTACATGATTCATTTGTCCTTTTTAATGGCCCCAGTAGATCACTGCTTCAAGTTCAACCATTAATGTTTGTGATTGAAACTATATTTTCAATAAAATCAGGCAGCAAGAATGTCAAAACTTTTGGAGCCCTCCATCCTCTAAATTTATCATGTGCCAGTATACTGATTCAGATATTGTTGGTACAAAGCGAAAGGTGCCACTATCAAGCTTACTCTAAATCTTTAAAAACAATTTATAAGTACCTTTGGCCAGGGTAAAAGTTCGACTTATAAATAAGTTGGTCTACTATGTAGTTAATCATATAGCAGAGATAAAAGTACAGGCACCATAAACAAGTAGAAGTGCAGGAATTACATAGCCTCAAGATAATGTGAAATTATATTGATTAACCAACATCAATTGTAATGAGAACCTGAGCATCTCATGCATTTGCACCTCATTGATGGGAGGGGAACTGAGAAATATTAAGCGAGTCTTCTTTGAAAGGCTCTGACAACCATCGGTAAAATTTCTTAGTATTAAACGTGGATAGAGTACTTGTGTGGAAAAAGAAAGGAAACTTGTGTTCTTGTGTAAGAGTTTACCATTAGATGGATAGCAATATTCCTCATATTTTGAATGTATTCTTGGAGGGGTACATGAGGACTATGGGCAGTTGGATGTGGATGCATAGAATCATTGCCACCAAAGTACACAATTACCAATGATGGTTGATCACCGGCATCCTGAGTTGAAGATGACAGAACAAAAAGTGATTTCCTTTAAGTCAGTCTGAGCAAAAATCAAGTAATCGCGCTGTGCAAAATTGAATATAATGATTAATACTACGGTGTAAGTCCCATTTGATTAGAGATAAGCCGAATATACAATATATAAGTGAGTGCAAATCTTATTTTACAAGTTGATTTTGTAATATTAGATTAAGTTTAATGTTCACCTCTTAATAATATAATAATATATCAGTGTTAGTGTGGTTGCTAAAAATTCAAGTACGAGTTAGCTTGTTGTGGTTCCATATTTACTAACCATTCCAGTTAAAACAACCACATTTTATAATTTGTCGAGAAAAGATGATATGTTGAAGTTGAAGGAAATGTGAGATTTTGAATCAACACAGGAATTAAAACACATGCTCAATACCTTGGGAAATATTTTATCGAGAGCCTGCAGAGCACGTCTTGTATTCCAACCACAATATCCTCTCAAAATTACATCTGCCTATGTCAAGTCAATCTGTGAAAAGTTAAACTCATTTTTCATCTTAATGCTTCACTCACAAGAATTGTGTACAAATATAAATTGACTGCTATATTTCAGAATATTTAGACACTTTAAATGCATGTGTTCTTAAACCACTTTCAAACATAGGATATCTATTATCTATATTATATCTATGTATGTAAGTTATGCAAACTGTGGCGTTGACACCCTCAACAATGATGAGTCATTCTATACGGGTTTTTTTTTTTGCCATCTTCATCTTCAACTGAGCATTAAGAATATATTATATTGATTGATACTTTAAAACGTTTTTTAATATATTTTAAAACTTAAAAATTAATGAACATAAATATATTTTGAAAACACAACAGAAAATTAACATAAACAACCAGGTAGAGAATCCAAATTCAAATAATGATTCTGTATATTCTTTCTGGTCACATCAGTTTTTTTTGTTATGGTATCAATTTTAATTCTAATTCCTCACTCTCTGCTTTTATGGAGAAGACAAATCTCATCCAATACCATGCTACAGGACCACCACTAAGTCACTTTTTTCACCTCCATGATTGACATCTTATTTTTGATTCTCCACAAGATAACGACCAGCCATAATTTCCATATATACATTCATGGAATCAGAATTAGTAAACAGGGCCTAAATTTTCCCAAAAGGGACTGTTCTATTGGGTGAAGTCCTGTTCCCAAAGATTAAAAACTCAACAAAATTTGTAAAAAATAATCATTTAGAGTCTCTTTATGAAACATCAACACAAACAAAACAATTCTTAATGGGTTTTCTCAACATGAAAAATCAAAGCACAACGAGCTTTACCCTCTCGAGAATCATTCATCACAGCAAAAAGTGAGTAAGTAACCTTATATCAGAAAGACCAAGATTGCGCAAATCAAAGTGCATGCACCAAAACCAAAAAGAAACAAAAAACGCAGCATTAACACGAAGATTTGAAACCATGATGCATGAAGAAGAACAAGATGCAACATATCAAATACCTTGCGAGCATACAAGTTGGCAAGGGTAGCTCCCCAACCTTCACAACTATAACTCAGCTCAACTATGGATGAACCAAACAACACAAATTGAGGCCTCACTGGTCCTACCATTTCTCACAATATACATCAATAATTCACTCTCACTTCAATATTTATAGATGTGGATTTGCTTTCTTTGCCTTGTTGCCTTCTCTTGTTGTCATTGGCACAGCACGTTCTGTAGATAACGATATGAAAGTTACGTCCTACTTTTGAAATTTTGATCAATCACATAAATCAGATCAAATAACTTAAGACATGGTATTTCAAGTGCTTTTCGTTTTCCAATCAAAATTAATATTTTACTTTTATAATAAGACAAATTCAAGTATGTTTTAAACCTTTGACTTGTTACCAAATTTTATTTATAGTTCTTAGTATTTTTTTAACTTAATCTAAACAAATTTAGTAAAACAATAAAATAGAATAATTATTAAAGAGGAAAAAGTTTCGAAACATTATTATACATATTTAAGCATGATAAAAACAGATTTAATCACCCTTTGAATTAATTAGAAACGTTTTAATTGAGGGAAAAACTTATGTTTTTATCAAAATCAAGTGTATAATTGATTACAAATTTATCTCATTTATTTTTTTTTAAACATTTTCATTAGAGCTGTCAAAACGGGTAACCCGACCCGACCCGACCCGACCCGACTCGACCTATCACGGGTTGATGATTTAGTGAGCCAACCCAACCCGGCTCATTTTTTAGCGAGCCAAAAAAATTTGAACCCGGCTCGGCTCACCACGGGTTGGCGGGTTAAACGGGTTGACTCACGGGTTGACTTAATTAAAAAAATATTTTTATATTTTTTTTTTTCAGTCAAAACTAAATTGTAATTCTAATTAAAATCTAAATAAACTTTAATACAATCCAAATACAAACCAAAATAAAAAAATACAAATTATTTATGTGTTGGATAAGAAACAACTTAATATGACCCAAATGTAAAGTCCAACTTAATAAAAAAGAAATAAAAATACTTGTGACCCTTTTATCTGCGGGTTGGTGAGCCAACCTAGCTCACCACGGGTTCAATCCGGATGAGCCGGGTCAAAAATCAACCCGTATTGAAATTTGTAAAAAAATTTCAACTCAACCCGACCCGAACCCATGATGAGCCGGATTGGCTCGGAGGTTCCAACTCATTTTGACAGCTCTACTTTTCATATATACTCTTATGTTATAAATTAAGTATATAATTCTGAAACTTAGATTGTTCTTATTCCTTCGATTAAAATTCTAATACCAAACATTTTTAATACTACTGTTTCTATATTTTTAGATTGTATTCACATGTTACTTTTACAAGAAGAAAAATGATCTACCCTCTTTCTTACGGGTTTATTCTTTTCTATCTATCATTTTCATCTTCATTAATAAATTAACTTTAACATTTTTCAATTGTTAATAGTTTAAAATTACTGTATATTATCATTTATATTGTTATTAGGAATTTAATTCATATGTTCAACAATATTAGAATTAAATATTTAAAATATTAGTTATTAGATTATAAGATACTAGTTTTTTAAAAGTCAAAACATCACTGTTTTCAGTTACACTGAACGCAGGCAAAGAACACCTGTACACTGTGTTGTACCATTATAATAAAGTGATATATATATATATATATATATATATATATATATATATATATATATATATATATATATATATATATATATATATATATATATATATATATATATATATATATATATATAATTAAATAACCGACTCTGAGCAACTTGAATGGGTTAGCCCGTGGTATTAGATTATGGTGAAATCTAAGCACGTATATAAACTAAAACAACTTTAGTTTTATAAATGATTTTAAATTTACATTCTAATAGGTAATTTGTTGATATGTTGAATATTAATTTCTTGTTCAAGGTGTTTTTGTAAAACTCGAGTAAGGATTTAAATAGTTTTTAAATGATCAAGAGTTCAAATAATTGCAGTCGTTGGTAGTGTCGAATATCTTCTGAAAAATAAATTTTAAAAGCATGATTTAATTGTGTAACGAGACTAAATTATAACTTTTGTTTTTGTGTTTTTTTTTTTTCATTAAATTTTGAAATTATGATATAGGATTTAATTTTGATCAAGGTTAGTATAACTGATTCATAATTTATTTTTCTTTTTTTTAACATGGCCATCAATTTTGCATTTTCTAAATTAATCTGACGTGACTGAGAGAATAAAGCTAAATATTTTCTGAAGTAATTTATTTGTGAATACTTTTAAACCTAATTCTAATTGGTTCGTTTCCACCACTTGATCGTATTACATCATTTGGAGACGGTGTATCACTTTGAACATCCTATGCATTCAATAAATAAAGAATATAAGTAATTGAATAATTTTAAAATAGCAATACAATACAATTAATTAATTTTCTTGACAAGTGCAAACTCACTTTCCATCTTCACAAACTTATCATCCATATTTGATGAAACTCCACTAAATGAAGCAAAATTGATTCCACTTAATTTTGCAATTGGATATTGCTAGAAAGCAAGTGTAGGACAAGCTCCAAAAGTAAGTGTAGGCCACTAAAGGCTGCAGAATTACAAAATGTCACTCTAGGCCCAAAATGATAGTCCAATCACTTGAATGACGTGGAAATGATGTGGAAACTCTCTTTGTAAGATCTAGGAAAATTTAGAATAAGTAGAAATCAATGGGAGGAATTAATGACTTGATTAGGATTGTTAATTTATTTAATTTACTGAATTATGAAATATGGGGATAATTATTTAAGTGAATTAAGTTGTGATTTTATGTATTTTAATTATTGTATTTATGTATATTATGTAGAATATGTGTTTATATATTAATAGTGTGCATTAAATCATGAGAAAGTGTTTGGTTTAGTGGTGATCAAATCCGTTAGTGCTTTGAGGTCAAGTGTTTGAATGTGGCTGGTGTTCATTTATGTGGTTTTTCTCTCTCCTCCTTTTGTGGAAGTCACATTATCTTCTTGTATTGCTTTTGAAATCAACATGCAATATTTTATTTTTGTTGTTGTCACACCCAAAATAAATTACGACAAGTATATGGGCAATATTTTATTTTTTTTGTTGCCACACCTAAAATAAATTACAAGTATATGGGTTTCAAATATTTTTGTAAATCTTAAATGAAGAAGATAAGAAGATATGTTGTTTTGATTCTAGGGTTTAGGTAGAGGAGGTAAAATACTTTAGTTCTAGGTTCTTAAGGGTGAGGAAAGAGAGAGTGTGCACATGGAAAAGAAAAAAAAGGTTAGAGAGAAACCGTGGAGAGGGAAAGAAGAGACTGAGGGAAGGAAGAGACTGCGGGAAGCGTAAGCCCTTCAAGGATTATTACAAGAGGTAAGGGAAGCTGAGTTTGCTTTCCTGTTGTTGTTTGCAGTTAAATCTTATCTTCGTTTCTTTTATTCTGGTTGATTTACGTATGAACAATGGAGGAGTGTGCATGGATATCTGGTATTGTGATGAATACTGCACTTGTTTGTTGACATATTATTTTCCTTTTCTCTCTAATTATGTTTCTATTCTGGTATTGATGTTGGAAATGTGGTGCAGATTTTTTGTTTTCGTTAGCCACCAAGTTTTCCTCTTTATTTGGTGTTTTGTATGAAATCCAAGTCCTTCATGACTAGGGTTTTCTGTGACAGTGCTGGTCCTTATTTTCTTTTTTCTATCTATAGAGTTATAAATCATAGTATTGTATGGTTTTATGATTTTTGTGGTGGGAGAAAGGGTTACGTTTAAGTGGTGTTTGTTTGGCTTTTCTTTTTACTTATGCATTACATTACAGTGCTTGGGGGAGGGGTCCACGAATTATCATAGGATTTTTTGCAGCCTTTAGATTCAATTGCTAGGTATAACATAGTGCTAGTTTCCTTTCTCGAGTTTTTGAATGCATGTGTCACGTGGGCATCATAGTAGTATATGAGTGTGCTGCCAAGGGCTTGTGGTGCATAGAAATATTGTCGTTGGTGCATGGTAGAATTTGTAAGGTCTTGTATGCCATCTTTTCCATTCAATGTTAACATATATTATTATTTATGTGAGGGGCATAGCATGGGAGTGAGAGAGTCTCCATGGGCCATGTTTCATGTAGTTTACGTGCAATGGTTTCCTTAGATTTCAAGTGCAACTTTCCACATTTTCTAATTGCCTCACGGGTTTTGTAAACTAGCTTTTGGTCTTTTTCCTTTTGATTTCTCTTTTACGTTAAGGGTGCAATGCATGATTTCAATGGTTTGGTCAAGCACCTTAATATGGTAAGATCTTGGAGTTTTGATGTGACGTTGTAATATGTGGGACCAAATTTTCTTATGATTCACGTGTTGTAGCTCTTAGGTTCTTCCATTATTCACTTTGCGTGGTAGGTGAAGAGTAGTCTTGATGTTTGCAGGGTCTGCATGCATTTTTGGGTTGTAGGGATAGTTCTTGGTTGTGCTTAATTCATTACAATGCTCTTATTTTTGTTGATGCAACCTCTCATGTAGGGTTTTCACAGTTAGAACCATGACTTGGTTTTCTTTCTCTTTGTTTTTGGTGCAGCCACATACTTTATCCTTAACTTCTTTTTACTCTTTCTACTTTGACGTAACTAAGCTTGTTAAAAATGTGGGGCCACATGCTTTTCTTTCCATTCTTTAGATTTTTGGTGGGGACCACATGTAAAGGCATGTTTTTAATTTGGTGGTGCAGTGTGTGTTAATGTTTCACCTTTAGATTAATGAGCTTGAAACCTTTGATGGGGCAACATTATGTAAATGAGTGCATCCAAGGTTTTTATATTTTTTTTTTCTTAGCCACGAGTCCCACGTAAAGCCTTTTTGGTTTCTTTTCTCCTTTGAATTCACTTTCATGGTTTACATTTTAAGGTGCATTACATGATTTTCATTAGGTACACTTATGCTACTTATGCTAATGTGTTAAAACATTTAATTCTTTGATGGGACATTGGTGCTTTCGAAAGGTTGTCTATGTTTTCTTGCATCATGCAAGTGTTGTGTGTTATTCACATGGTGCAGTGGTTTCGTTTCTTTATTCTCTCCCATGTTTGTCTCTTTCACAATTGGTATCTCATGATTCAAAGGGGTGTACGAAATCCTCATCTTCGTTTGTGGCAACGTTATAGTGTATGTATATTGGGTTGTAGTGCATTTCCACGTTAAGTTTCCTATATGCATAATTGTTTTAGCTATCACTCATGCGTTAATATTAGTGGTGTGGTGTAGTTTTAATTACTTCCACTAGCTTGTTATCATACTTGTTTTAGTGCTTGAAGAGATACCTATTCTGCATGTGGTTATGTTTTATTTACAATTTCTTTCTCTGCATAAACCTAATATTTTTCCTTCTTAGTGACTTGTGCATGAAATACTTTGAATCTTGGTGGACAATTTCTTGGGGTTCTTTCTTGTTACGTGAGGGTATAGTAAGAGACATGGGTTGCACGATTAAGGAGTTTAAGTGGTAGTTTGAGGATAGTTACTTGCGTGTGATGTTATCTTTGTGTTTGAATGAATGTCACTCATTAAGTTCATTGCTTGAATTTATTGGTTGATAAGTTTAGGGGTTTTTGTTGTGGAACTTTATTTCCCATGCATGATGTGGTGGTTTGTATTTTGTTGGCAATCTGTAACTCTAATGTGTTGCATGTTGGGAATGTTTTGCTTGCTTGAAGTGAAATTAAGTGTTGTGTGAGGTTTTCCGTACCTAGAGACCCAGTGATTTCTCTTTCGCCTGTGTGAAGTAGTGGAAAGGGGTCCTCTTCGCCTGTGTGAAGCAGTGGTAGAGGATTTGTCCGAGTGTTGTACTCTCTTGTTTGTGCGAAGCAATGGTGAGAGGAAAGATGTTTCGCCTTGTTTTGGCTCGTTGCGGGTATAGTGTCTAATGTGCGATGCATCAACGTTTTTACTCATAAGTCCTTGAGGAATAAGGGAGATAGTGTGGCTGCGATAACGGGACACATCGAACTATCTATTTCTAGGAAACTAGATGTTGTTGTGGGATAAAAGATCGCGAAAAACCAAAGCTTGATTATGATTAAGGATTCTAGATGAATGTGATAGTCTGTTTGGTTTGGTATGGTTGTTTGGATTTTGGGGGTTGTGTGTGTTAAAACCAAAGCTTGATTATGATTACTATGTTTAAGTATTTTACTTGGATGAGATTTGTCATGCTTGATTTTGGATATTATTTGTCATGTTTGGTTTTGTTGAAATTCTTTTATATATCATTGTCTATGGTTAGCTTACCCCTATTTGTTTATTTGTGTGTTTGTTGTGTGTGCGATGATAGTATAACATGTGTGTTATACGAGAGTAGATGATAATGCAGATATTTTTGGCATGGAGTAGATTGATGAGAGGCTGGGGTGAACTCGGGAGTTCTTATAATTTATTTAGTTGTTTTAAATCAGATACTAAAAACTATGTAATTTTCTTTTGTTTACAATTGTTATTTGAATTTTTTTGACAAATTGGCTTGTTAAACTATGTAATTTAAATCAAATTAAAAGTATTTTTATTAGTACATTTTCAATGATTTTCCCTTTCACCAAACGCGTTCATTTTCTAACTTTCTGTGACATCTCAAAATTTGGGTGTTACACTCTTCATCTTAAGATTAAATTCCAAGCTCCAAAATTGCTTCATAAAAATACCTAAAAAATAATTAGAAACAAAAATTAAGCCCATTAATGCAAAATTAATCAAAATTCGGAATAATGGCCCAATGAAACCCAATTGATGAAAATGCACTAACAATAGACATTTAAGCACTAAACAACTATCAAGGTGGGCACAAAAAGGTAATAGAATAAGGGAAAATAATGACTCATCATTGGACAAATAAATATTTGGACATCTATCTAGATTTTTAAAGTCATATGTCTTTTAAACCAAACTTCAAAGTATCTTGGAGAGATATTTAAAAGAGAATTTCTAACATCTTTATGCAACAATCCTCAAGAATGAAGCCCAAGTAACTCTACCTATGCATATTTCGGAGAAGATGGTCTTTAAAGTATATCTTGATAGGGGTTGACCTTACCTTCATCCTCTTAACATGAAGAAGCTTTTAAAGAAGTAGAGGAGGAGGACTTGGAGCTTTTCAGGCCTAAACCAAATTGACGTACCATCACTAGTGCAGAAAGAATTTTTGGCCGCGGTTATTTTTGCAATTCTGCTCCAGTTCTAGAACCGAGACATATTAGGACAAGGCAAAAAAGATGCAACTTTTAGCCCCAGATCTCAACCGAGGTAGAAACTCTTTATTCTGCCTCGGTTTTGTAGATAACCGAATCCATATAGTCCATAATTAAAAAAACTACTTTTGAAATACACTTGGCTTTTGGCTTTGGTTCAGGTATAACCAAAGCCCTATGTCCCAACTTTTAGCCTCGGTTCATACCATAACCGAGACCTATGTGCGTTTCTGCTTTAGTTGGTGTAGCAATCGAGACCATATGCATGTTTTTTTTAACATAAATTTTATGTTTTTGGTTATTCTCACATATTTTAACCTACATATTTAAGCAAACCAGACTAAAACAGAACAAAAAAAAAAGATAATTCATTTTATGAAACCCAACATCATCCAATGTCTAAATACATATAAAAGTCTTTAGTTACAACAAGTGAATATCCTAATTAACATTATCGTACATTTGAATTATAAATTTAGCACAAATTATCCTACCAAACTTTATGGACTTTGCGAGAATTGGTGCAGTACTCTTGAATGTCTGCAAAATAAGACATTAACTTTCAATTCAAATATATATTACTATTTCCTAACTAGTTTTCATTCATTGCATTACATAGTAACTGCACTCATAAAAGCCAATTTTTTTTATTACACTACAATATATGAACACCATTATAAATAATTAAGGAAGAAAACTAAATCAAACAACTATAAATGTATGGATAAAGATACCAAACCTGGAGGGATAACCACACAAGATTTTTTGCCTTAGTCGTTGATCTCCCTACCAACATGTTATGTCCAACAATTGAACTATGATAAAGGGAATGTGTTAGGATACTTTTATATAACAAAGAATATTCATAAGATTGACATTGAGGTTCTTACCAATCTATTACTTGTCTAAGATGGCTGGGGGGAGGGAGGTGCAAGGAGCAAAACCACACAACAAGGTTCTCCCCCAAGGAACCCACAAGTAGCTGTCAATGACGCCTCAAAAGAAAATAAATTAATTGTTATGTGTTATAATGATAGATTATATTCACAAGTTAACAAAGATGACTTACCCAACAATATAAGGGACAAAATAAATTTCTTTACCCCATTGAAAAAATTTGGTCATATATGCTTGGGTGTCGTCAAACTTGTTGCCTTCATGAGTGAGTCGGGGGTTTGTAAACCAATATACATCACTCAACCCTGTATTTTCAGCGACACCACACATATACTTAAACACAAAATTGATTTGATATAAGTGAATAGATGAAAAAAAAAAATCAAATAACAGTAATAACTAAAAGGCTTATATCATCCATAATTGAATAATGGTAATATTCAGTTCATCTTGTCCTGATGCAAGCTCCAAGACATCTTCTATATGCAAGTATAGTGGAATCTCAAGGTCTCTCCAAAAAATATTAGAATCCTAAGGAACCTGCATCAACTTATCAATGATGATTTCATCGAGTTGGTGTAATGCACCAAGAGGATCGTCCAAAGAGAGAGGAATCTTCTTTGGTTGAGGATTTTCCTGTCGATGCAACTAAGTTTAAATGGAATACAATTTAAGGTTGAATATAATTAGCATGTAAACTTAAAAATTTAGTATATGGTGGGTTTGAGAGTCTATATCGGGGGGTCAGAATTAGAATCAACTAAATCTCTAGGCCAAGTGAGGAAACATTGGAATGCCTCTGTCATCGTATATACCTTATTTGTTGGCACAAGAAACAAGAACCTCTTCTATCGTGACCTTAACCTCATCCTCCGATAACTCTATACCATGAAGAATTATGGCTGCCTCAAATACTTTTCCATGAGCCACTAGTGTCTTTAATGTACCATCGCGAATATTTAGCTGACATGAATGAGTGTCGTCCATGTCATCCCTTGGTATGGGTGGAGTTGAACAAATCCCCTTCAAGCTTCTACTTGTCAGAGTGAATGTTTTATGTATGTTACTTAATTATTTGATTAAATATCTTTTATTCAATTCATAACTTATAGAAAAAAGATTGTTAATTTTACCCGTGGGAGGCATAAATGGTTCTGTTGGAGAAGATAAGTGCGAACGAATGCCATAACTCTCGAATTGTTGTTGGAACTAGCGCATAACATTATCAGTCACCTCCTTAGTTATTTCTTGCGTCAGTCTTTCTTCATAATCAATAGTGTGTCTACATGAAGACTGATGAGAGGAGGCACCAAAATATTGGTGTATGCTAACTCCTGATCCAGCACCACGCACACGTCTAGGGTGCTCAGACCGTCCAGCTGCAGCAACAAATATGTCATGACGACCTTCTGGAGTGAAACCTCCTTAGGAGCTCTGTTAAACCAACAAGCCAACAATGGAAACAACATCGACTCTAATCGGCGAGTGTGGCAGTGACAATTGGTGTGTGTGGAGGTTCTTTTTTATCGAGGTGGAAGCGCGAATAGTGTATAGGTGGAATTCTGCACCCACAATGGGAAATTACTCTTTAATGGCCTAAACCCCAAACTTAAACTTACTTAAAGGAAATGCATATTGAGGAGGAATTCTTGATATGGAAAGCAAATCTTTAAGAGTGACTTTATAATTGAATTTATTTTTATGAGTGATTTTTAAGAATGATGGTTGTCTAGTTACAACTTTTTAGATAATTCTAGATTAACATTGGCAAATTGATTGCACTATCAACGACCAAGTATCAAGCCAAGTGAGTATAAAGAGTTCAACTAGCATTCTCACAATTTCTAACAAGGCATCAAACTTTAATTCAGAAAAAACATTAAAGAAAAAATATGTAGTTAGTATCACATTGTCCTTAACATAAATTGGCTATTGCGACTTTTTTAAGTCCTATCGGGCTTGTACATGAATTCAAATTTCAAATCAATCTCTACAGAACCTAAAACCTTATCAACATTTACTCAAATTCATATATATATATATATATATATATATATATATATATATATATATATATATATATATATATATATATATATATATTCAGAGTATATACTGTAGTACAAAAAGTAGAAGTACCTTGTAATGATATTAAGTTGTTCAACCACCTCTAATTGGAGGTATTATTGCCAACTCATTTGTGTCTTTAACAATGCTTGACTCAGTTGTATACTTCTCATTTAGAGCAAAGACCATACACCCTTTGATTTCTTCAAACCTGGAAACTTCACAACAAGCTTTTTTCAAACAATCATTAGTACTTCTACATGGCACCTCCAGCAGCATCTCACTCAAGCGAGTGAGATAACGTGCTCTAGCAAAAACAAAACTTTTATCTCCACTTATGAACTTCCATTCTTAGTATCATCTTCCATCATATCCTTTTCCTGCTTACAAGTTGTTAGATACAAACTAATACTAACTAGACATGTTTCTACAAGCTTCC
Organism: Vigna unguiculata; assembly: GCF_037176805.1. Lineage (NCBI taxonomy): Eukaryota > Viridiplantae > Streptophyta > Magnoliopsida > Fabales > Fabaceae > Vigna > Vigna unguiculata. The sequence goes on from NC_140801.1 coordinate 33,282,688, forward strand.
ATTGCGAATGAAATCGGTGATAAGAAGCTTGCAAGGCAACCATATTGGGGAAACGAACCTTGCAATGGCTTCCATTATAGACCACTTGACGTCACCCTCATTGAGTCGCTGAATACCCACCACATTTAACATAATGGAAGACTCTCTTCCGACCCCGACTACCTTGTACACAATCCCACTCCTACTCTTTCCAGCAACATATGTAAACACACTATGCAAATCCTCCAACTCCACCTTAAACCTTTTGTCCACCACAACAAATTTACCATCTTGCCCTTCACACACATCCACCTAACCCTCCAACTACTGGCCCCCAATTTGCCCTCGTCGTCACCACCCCACCGTCATCCAAAAGCCCACAATGAGAGAGAAATTTTTCCAACCGCAACTCGAAGCCCAAAGATGACAAGAACCGCGACGAAGCCACCACCGTGTGGTTTCACTCTCTGGTATAAGCCTTCAGGGTGGAGCGCATTGGGGTTTTGAGGGAAACCTTTTTTAAGGTTAGTAAAAATCCCAGGCTTTTGCGCTTCAGGGCATGCGATTTGCAAAGAGAGGCCACAAAGTCCACGGTCTCCAAAAAATTCATTGGGACCCTTGTTTAGCAGGGATCCCACCTGGGGATTTTCCTGGTGAGGTTGTTGTGGTGGAGGTAAAGGCTCATAGCCACAGGTAGGTTAGCAAGAGTGGATAAAATCCCACCGGAGAAGAAGTTGAAAGAAAGATGGAGAGTTCTAATGAGAGAAGTGAGATCGGAAAGGGTAGAAGGGAGGAAACCACACTACTAGGTGATTCAGGATGGTGTCGTCGTGATGGAGTGTAATGATCTATAGAGAATTTGGTGAGTTGTGCCATTTGAGTTAAAATGGGTGAAAATGTTTGTTTCATGTGAAATTTGGATAGAAGAAAAAAATTAGGTTGGAAAATAAAACTAAAATGAAAAATAAAAATTAATTCAATTTTAAATTTTTTATTTATTTAAAATCCGTATATAAATTATGTATCAAATATATATCTTCATTTACATACAAACTTTACATATGGAAAGGTGGATAATTATTAATTTTCTATTACATACGAAACAAATCCATATGTAATGCGATTTTATATACATATACAAATTTGTATGTAAAATCTGTATGTAAAAGTTAATTTATCTACAAATTATAATCCGTATGTAATTATCTATCGATAATTTTGATTTTTTTTTTGTAGTGAGAGAAAACGATGCAACAAAGTTGAAGATGAACAATAGTACAATCATGATTTTTGAATCCCTAATTAGTTTTATAGTCTCGATTCAATTTTTAACCGAGGAAAAATAAGACTTTAGGCCCCAGTTCAACATCCACTTGAGGCCAAAAGCCACTCTCCCAGCGACATTTTTGAAATATCAACAAACTTTTCGGCTTCAGGTCAGTAAAACATAAGCAAAAAAGGACTTTTGGGACTGATTATGTAACAACTGAAACAAGAAACCATATTCTGCTTTGGGTATGAAGGGAACAAAGTCAATAAAGTTGGCAAGAATTGCAAAAATGTCACTGCATAATTATATGTTTCGGTTTTGAGTAAACCGAAGCATATAATCCGAAGCAAAATAAAAAAAACTACATTGGTGCATAACATATTTTCCATATAATTGAAAGTATATATATTTATGATGAAAAAACCTTTAAGAGAACTCTAATAGAGGTCGAAAGTTGTTCACACCATGAATAATAAGATGTATATAGATCACTACTTTCTCAAGCCTGCACAAACTCACTAGAAGACATAACCATGTTCTTTCTCCAAGAACTTGGGTTCTACCACTGAAAAGAGCTTCAAAACATTCCAAAGGGATTATACAACCCTTATGAGATGTCTTTCGACGCCATCAACCCTGAGTTGAAAGCTAAGCGTCTATCAAAAGAAGATAAACATAAGTTAAAAGAAGAGATGAAGAAAGACTAAAGAAAGAGTAAAAGTTAACTTGAAAACGAGAGCTAATGCACAAGCCAAGGTAGAAATTGTTGTTGTTATCAACCTTATTCTGTTGGAAATATTTTATTATAATTTAAAAAATAAATAATTAAAATAAAAAAACTTATTGTTACTCATGTTTTTATAGACCTTTAATTTATGGGTTAATGTGTTTTATGGCTAACGGCTATATTCTTATTACACTTTACTGCTTTGTCTCCTTTTGTTACCTATAAATACCACCTAGGTGCATGGGGAAGCACACAACAACAGAGACAACAAACACTAGAGTCTTTCTTAAAAGTGTTTTTCTTTTCTTTTCTGTATTATCTTTAAGACAGTGGTGTTCATAAGGTTTAGAGATCCTTCACTACACTCGATCGATCTAACGGGTTGTTGTATCTTGGGAGAGAAACGCATATGATAAAAAACACATATGATTGTGTATTGATATATTTGTTTAGCCTTGTGCAGTAGGGGCGTTTTCTCTCTAAGGATAGCGCTATGCGTGTCTCAACCTAGGATATTTCTACTCCTTACCTTTTATCTTTTATTTATTATTGTTATTATAATTGTTGATCTTTGATTAAAATTCATTGTTTTATATATTGTCTTAGTATTATTATTGATTTAATAATTATTATTATATTATTTCATATTTATATTATTATTAGTATTCTTTGAGTAATCTTTTTCTAACATTCTTAGAGAGAAAAATTATTACTATTTCTTTTTTTATTACTCTTTTGTATTCAATTCTAAAATTAAAAACAATATAAAGTTGAAGACTGCAAAACACATTTTGTGAACTAATGTGTTTCTTATGGTTATAATTAAATCAGCTTCAACTAAGCCTAAAAATTGATGTGTATAATTATTTCTATTTCTATTGGTAACAATAAATAAAATTATGGATAAATGATATTCCTGCTCATTGAATAATTTTTTGTGATGTCTATAGTTAATATTTTTGTTGTTATATTAATTTATGCTTTAATATTGTCTATTCTTACCATTGATAAAGATGTTCTATATCATGTATATATTTTAAGTATTTTGTATGAAAATAATTGTGAAATGTTTGTCATTCTAAAAATATTATTGAGTTGTGAAACTTTGCATTTGCAAAGGAAAAAAATTATCTTGATATTGATATGAAAAAAAAAGATCGATGATAAATATAATCTTTATCAAATTTATGAATTCAAAATTATTGTTTATGACATGAAATTAAAATGAATTATTTTAATTGATATCATGTTTAAGATCATTTAAATGTTGATAAAAGAAGAAATCTCCATATGATGAATTTTCATGTTTCTGAATTTAGAAACTTTCTTGTACTCAACAAGGTTATGAGATGGTTTCCAAGTGCAATAAGATTATTATTTCTAAACATGTATCTTGGTTGATAAATGATATATTTGTGATGGTTTGTTTGAGTTAAACACCTTTATCTTGTAATAAAATATTTATAAGTTTTCTTTGATTATTACAAAATGTTGAAAGTTGTGATATATTACAATTGTTGAGAAACTAGTACTTTTACCCGTGCAATGCACGGGGCACGAGATTTTAAAATTTTAAAAATTAAAAAATATAATTAAATTTAATAATTTTTTTATAAAACTAAATAAATTTTTAATTAATTTTATGATAAAAATTTATTTAAATTATTTATATATTTTTTTAACAAAATATATTGTATATAATTATTTTAAATAATATATTAAAATCAAGTTAATTAAAATCAAGAAATTAAATAAAATTTTAAATAAAATATTTAATAGATAATGTAGAAAAATGTAATAGTTGATTTTTTAATAACAAAGATGACGAACGATATATAAATTGTTAAGTAGACTCTATAAAAATACAAAAATAGACAATAAAAAATGTAAAGAGTAGACAATATAAAACTATAAATGATAGGCCATGTATATAAATGTAAATAATGGATTCTTTCAAAATACAAATGTTAGACAGACGATGCAAACAAAACATCAAGATATAAACGATCAAAAACTACATATGTAAATCCAATGTAGAAAGATATAAAGAATAGACTATTCTTTTGGAGTCATTTTTTTATTTGTTTTTTTTTTTGATATTGAATTTCAAATTTAAATTTTGTTACCATATTTTTATAGTTTTTACAGTTTAGAATTTTAAATCCAAACTTTATTACTTTATATTTTGAATTTTAAATTTGTCAATATGAATCTTAATTTAGAAAAAAAAATATGGAAATTGAAATTATTAGTGAATTTTATATCTTTAAAAGTTTCAAGAATTTATAATTTTCACTTTGCAATGATACACAGATGTCTATGTTATAAAAATTATGTTTTAAATTATTGTTTAAGCTTTTGTGAAATGTCAAAAATATGTAAAAGTTGTTCAAAAACATTTAAAAATTCATTAAAAAGGCTTTAATGTTACAACTTTTTGTAGGGTGTCAAAACATGCCAGCCCGACCATTTTTCCTCTCCTTGCCTTTTCACTTTACATTTTGAAAGATTTTTTGTAGTTTAAGTGGAATATTTTTATAGTTTTTTGAAATTTCAAAATTCAAATTCAAACTTTATTACTATATATATTTCAAATTTCACAATATTAAAATAAGATTAAAATTTAAATGTTGAGTATTTTCATATTTTTTAAGTTAAAAAAATTTGTAATTTTTACATTATATTTTAATTATTATTATTAGGTTGATATCATTGTGTTATTTTATAATTATATTTTTATTAAATATTATTATATTTTATAATAATTATTATATCGTTATGAATTTTTGTATTTTTTATGAGAGACAATTAGAAAAACTTTAAATTTTTGTACATGTTTTATATTTTAAATGTTAAATTTAATTTTATTTACGATTTTTTACAATTTCAAATTTTAAATCCAAACATTATTATTTTGTATATCAAAAAATATTTTGTTTCAAAAAACTAATTTAAAAAGCAGAGAACATATCGGTTGTCAATAAACTATTTATATTTAGTTTCAAAATACATCTTACAATGCCTTTAACATATATTAGAATTTGTATGTATGAATGTCGTATATATTTGAAAGTTTGTAAAATAAATGAACGAAGGTCGTAAAATAAATAAATAAAAGGTTTAAATTATGAAAAACTTAAATTATGAAACACTTGAATAATCAGTTATAATATTAAAAAAAATTAAAATTTTAATTATGAAATTGTCATTTTCAAACACTTATATACAAAGAAATGAGACTATTCTTTTACAAACATACTTTTAAAATATGTCAATGTCAGAATTAATTTATATTGACTTTATGTTGTACCAAATCAATTAATTTAAAATTAAACAAATTAATTAAACAATTAATCAATCTTTGTTATCATATTATTATACTTTTTTGCGATTTTAAATTTCAAATTCAAACTTTATTACTACATATTTCGAATTTTAAATTTGGTAATATGCATCTTAAGTGTATTAAAAAAATTTATTTTGAAAAATATTGTTGAGGAAAGCCGCTAACAATGCGCTGAATTTCAAAATAGTATGCATTGTTTTTGGCTTTTACCCATATTTTCTGCACATATCAAAGAAATCAAAGAAAGAAGAATAAAAGAAGAAAGTTGACCTTGTAAACCAAATAATGGAATTTGAAAAAACGTTGGACATCTATGCATAAAACTTCATTGTATCAAACATTTGAAAAAATGAAAAAGGAAATGAAAAGTGCATATCTATTTTTTTTGATAAAATTTAATGTTCATACAAAATATTTATGGTTGGTAGAGATGGGAGAATGTGTGTTGGAAAAAGGCTAATATTAGAAAACAACATTTATTTAATGTGTGTGTTAGAATCAATACATGAAAATATGTGCACTCATTTAATGCAAAATATGTTATTATATTATTATTGAATATTATTATGAATTATAACATATTATTTTATTATTAAGAATCATCAAAGTTTTTCAACTCTTTATTTTTAAGATTTTGTTTCCAAATACTATATTCTTTAAGATTATTTTTTAATTATCATAACCAATAAATAAATGAATCAAAAAATACATAGTAAATATAAAAAAAAAATAATTATATTGAAATTCTGAAGTAACGACATAGTCACTCCCTAAACCCTGCATCCAAAAGACTCAATAAGATGGTCAAACTAAATCATTAAATAAATTGAATAAATATGTGTGCGTCATTTATCGGTATTTCAATTATGTTAATATTTATTTAAAAATATGAATATGAAAATGTGATTTAGCAATCCAAAAACAATGATTACATTGCATTTAATATAATAATAAATAAATATAAATAATAATTGAAAAAATAAAGAAATAAATAAATAAATGAAGTTTGTAAAATAAATAATTAAAAAGCTTAAGTATAAAGACTTAAATCATGAAAAAATCGTTTCGGAGAATTTTTCACGTTACTTAGATCAAAGACATTTTGAAAACACAAAAAGCTTCCAAGATATAACACTTGAGTGATTGACTACAATATTAAAGTAATTTAAAATTTTAATTATGAAATTGTCATTTTCAATTGGTGGGCATACATACTCATATAAAACATAAAAATATGCCACTGTCAGAATTAATTAATATTGACGATATATGTTCTACCAAATCAATTAAATAAGAATTAAATAATTAATCAAACTTTGTCACCATATTATTCTAGTTTTTTGTGATTTTGGATTTCAAATTTCAAATTTTGTAATATGAATCTTAAGTGTATGGAAACAAAAAAAGCAAACTATCATATTTGAGAACAGGTATCTTAAGTTATTTATATTTTTGTCAATATAATTGATTTCTGGAGATGAAAAGTAGGTATGGAAAAATGAAAATTTTTAAAAGGTGTATAAACCTTCTCCAGAAAGTTAAATAAAGTTAAGTCAATATTGAAAGAGTCCTTCATAGATTTAACTTATTAAACTTTAATAAATATTTATTGGAGTGTGATGTTGATTTTAATTTTAATTTTTTTGAAAATTTGGATTTCACCTTAATGATCTGCATTTATTATAAAAATAAATTATAATTTAAAATTTACTTTTATGATTTGCATTTAGTTTATTTTTATAATTGTCAAATAGTAAATTTTATGTTATGAAATTAAATTTATTATTTAAAATACTTACTTTAAAATATATACAGTGAAATATTTAATTATATATTTATGTTTGAAAGTATTTACTTTCGTATTAAATTAAATTATTATTATTATTATTTAATATATATATATATATATATATATATAATTTATATAATTAAAAACATTATTTTCTAAAAAGTTGTAGGTTATAACTTTGTACACCTAAGATCAATTAAGATTTTTGAATGTCTTGTTGCCATAAGATGTTGTTACTAATATAACTTACTTAAATAAGTTTATCACTGAAAAAATTTATTTTCAAAAATATTGTTAGTAAAAATCACTAACAATGTTGTGAATTTGAAAACAGTACATCTTGTTTATGACTATACTTTTTGCACATATAAAAAAAAATCAAAGAAAGAATAATAAAAGAATAAACTTGACATTGTCGACCAAATCACAAAAAACAGTTGACATTTCCGCATAAAAGTTCATTGTATCACACAATTGAAAAAATGAAAAAGAAAATGAAAAGTGCATACCACACTTATTTAATGTTTGTGCTAGACTCTATGCATGAAAAGATGCACACTCATTTAATGTAGAATAAATTTTTTTTATAAAGGTACGCAATCAAGTTCTTTAAATTTATTATTTATTTATGGACAAATTCATAAAGTCTAAACTATATGTATTTATTATATATTATATATAATAAATATATATTTATTTATTTTGTTATCTATTCTTTGTTATTTCTCTTTCTATCTTTCTTCTTTATTATAAGTTAATTATTGCCTACTATTTACTATTTATTTATTTATTTGTAATATTTACGATTAATAATGGTTAAACTTATAACTCAGAATAATATTGTTAGCTTTGCAATATTATGTATTACATATTAGATCAGATATCATTAGAGATTTGATAATTCAAAATGACTTTTACTTTATGTGAATGTGAGAAGATTTTTGAAACCAGTATAAAATTTTTTCAAAAAGGTAGGTAAATCTTTTAAAACATTTTTCATTTAAAATTATAATACAATAAATTCAAATATAACATTGCATTGAGACACATGAAAATTATTTGTTTCTTCATAATTAATGCAAATTAATGATAAAAACATGTTGGAAGAGACAAAAGTTTACCTTGGAAATAGTGTTGGGAGAAACTGAAAAGTTGTTTTTATTCTTCTCAAAAGTTTACCTTGGAAGTAGTATTTGGAGAAACTGAAAAGTTGTTTTTATTCTTCTCAATATCTTTTAATTTTTGGAGGAGGAAAATTAAGTTTTGGAAAGTATAAAAAGCTTCTTCAATAAGCTAGGTAAAACAAAAAATAAAAGTCTTAATTTTTATTTTGGTAAATAAATGTATTTAAAGTAAGTAATATAAAATAGTTAATAATGGTTAAATAATGGTTAAAATTAGAATTCAAAACAATATTATTTTAAAATATAAAATAGAAAACATGAAACATTGTAAACATAAAAGGTCTTTTAAATAAGAATAAAAAACTTGCCATGAAAAATAAATGAAATAGAAAAAATTAATCAAACAGATAAGTTAAAGTAACTATGATATCTTTGTTGATTTTGTCTTCATCACTTTCAAAAATCAGCGATTATCGTTCCTCAAGTTCAAATTTTGTAAACGTTATTGACCACTAAACTTTGTAAACGTTATCAACCACTAAACTTTATTGACAAATATGAATACATCATAATAAACGTATCTCCAAACTTTATTTCTTCTTAAGTATTTATTTTGTTATAAATATTTCTCATCCAAACTTTATTTTTATTAATTATTTATTTTGCTTATTCACTTGTAATATTTAATTAAGTTAATTAAATTTAAATATTTATTTCTTGGCATTACTTTGATTACAATGGATACAGATAAGTGTTGATAAATTTATTCATAATTTACGACTTTTAAGACAGTATACAACATAGAAAAAGTGATAAAAAAACGTTAATTTTAACTGATATTTAACCATAACAATATATTGGTAATGAAGAAGAATAGTAAGAGAAGACGGAAAAGATGGAGAATGAAGTAGGAGAAGATTGCTACTCATAGAATGCGAATAGATTGAGAGATATAAATACATTTCAACATTCGTAGTTTATATAAAGAGAATATGATAATGATGGTTATTCTAACAGTCACAATTGTAAACCATGATGTTTCACATTTATTGCTTATCCTGCACTTACACAACTTATTAAATAGCAAAAATTATGGTTAAATAAATAAACAAAAATAAATTAATTTTAATTCAAATATAAAGACAAAATTATAAATGTGTTGATATGACTATTCCAACCATAAATATAAATAATAATGTTAGAGTTATTAAAATGGAATGCATAATAAAAAAATAAATTAAATTTAAACATTTGAAATGGAACCTTTGGAAAAAACAAATTCTAATGTAGAAAATGAAGAAAAGAAAAAAAGATAACCTTCGTTGTAGTAGAACAAAAACTTCAGTCAAAGAGAACTAAAAATTCAAAAATATAAAAATCCATAAATAAAAAATCGAAAGTGAAAATCATTAAAAAAAATATGAATGTGTTTGAGATCTAGGAGAAGAAGTATTCAGATCTAGGAGAAGAAGAAAAAATTCGCAAGAAGAAGAAAAGTTTGTACCTTTATTGTGTTATTCAAACATTTCATCCATTTGACATAAAGAAATCATCCATCAGAGAAAAAAAAACCTTCAAAAGAGTATTTAGATCTGGGAGAAGAAGAGAAGATTCGCAAGAAGAACAAAAACTTATACTTTTATTGCGTTCTTGAAACAGATCCATTTGCGAGAAAGCATATATTCATTAGAGAGAAAAAACACAAAAAAATATTCAAATCTGGAAGAAGAAGAAAAGATTGGCGAGAAGAACAAAAGCTTCTACCTTTATTGTGTTCCTCAATAGTTCATCCATCTTACAGAAAACATTTATTCATCAGAGAAAAAAGAACATAAACAAATATTCAGATCTGGAGAAGAAAAGATTAGTAAGAAGAATAAAAAAAACTTCGACCTTTATTGTGTTATTGGAAAGTTCATCCATCTGCTAGAAAATATTCATTCTTCAGAGAAAAAACAAACATAAAAAAATTATCAGATATGGGAGAAGAAGAAAAGATTTGCGAGAAGAACAAAAGTTTCAACCTTTAACCTTTATTGCGTTCTTGACACATTTCATCCATCTGCCAAAAAAATTCATCCATCAAAGACAAAAAAACATAAAAAAGTACTCGGATCTTGGAGAAGAAGAAAAAATCTTTTTTGATGTTCTTGATGGTTATGAATCTGAGAGCAAAACATATACAACGAAAAGTAGATCTGAGAGCAATACATCCATCGAACAGATAAATATGACAAAGAAAAGAAGATAAATATGGTAGAAGAACGAAAAATAGTAGAAAAGTTTTTACCTTTTTGGTGTTCTTGACAGTGCTCATGATTTTGAGAGCTAAACATCACTCCAAACCAAAAATAAAACAAATACAAAGTAGATCTGAGAGCAAAACATCACTCCAAACCAAAAAATTACATACCAGTTAAGTTGTATAGCGAAAAAGACTTTTGCATGTGTTTGAACTCTTCATTGGAAGCCTGTCAACAAAAGAAAAATACCATCAACGCAAAAAATAGTTAGATCAAAGTAAATATAAGAAGAATATGAGTTGTTTGCTTCAGAAAGCTGAAAATAAAAACGAAATCTGGGTAAAAAAACCATATGTCGCAGTGACCCATATCAGACCTGTAAAAAAAGAAAAATACCATCAACGCAAAAAAAAAGTTAGATTTGAGAAAATATAAGAAGAATATGAGTTGTTTGCTTGAGAAAGGTAAAAACACAAACGAAAACAGAGATACAACATCTTCAGATCTGGGTAAAAAAACGATATCTGCAGATCTTCTCATTTCATTCATCTGTGAAGAATGACGAAAACAGAGATACCACAAAAATAACTACAAATCTGAAGAAATTAGACAAATAATGCATCTCCATAGTCGGTTTTTGCAGTTTAAAACACATGGATGTGGTTGTACTCTTCATTTCAAGGATTTAAACACCTGAAACATAAGATCAAGCCAAGAATCACTTAGATCTCAGTAAAAAACATAAAGATTTCCACGAAAAAAATCTCTCATTATGAACGGCAAATCTCACATGCATGTGTTTGTAATCTTCAGTTGAAGCCTGTAAACAAAAAAAACATGATGAACAGAAGAAGATGAACAGAAGAAAGCTCAGAAAAAAAAATATAAAGCATCTCCATAGTCGGTTTTTTGCGATTTAAAAATAGCTCGATCAAAAGAAGAAGATGAACAGAAGAAGATGTTAGAGAAGAAGCTAAGAAAGGCAGAGAAACCATGATGAACACGGAGCAACAGAGACAGAGAAAGAGAGAGAAAGAAGTGAGAAAGGCAGAAGCAAAGAGAATGAGAAAGAGAGAGAAAGAAGTGAGAAGGCGGAAGCAGAGAGAATGAGAAAGAGAGAGAAAGAATTGAGAAGGCGAAAAGTGAGAAGACTGAGGAAGAGAGAGAATGAAGTTTGAATTAAAACTTTCGTTTTTCCATTTGTTTTTCAATTTTTTTTCTACCTTCAAAATGCTGAGAGCTTGACACATCAGCGGTTTTTTCCTTTTGTAGATAAAAATTTGAAATGAGAAGTAGCTCAGATATATTATTCAATTGAAAAACTTACCTTTTGTTAGTTCCCAATTGTATATAGTATTAGATTAGATTGATAAATTTGGTTAGAGACCATTCAAATTATAAAATTTTGAGGTGCAAAATTAATTAATTAAATAGAGAAATGATGATACATGTCTTTACAAATGAGTGTTTTTATGTAAAATTCATGGTATAATTCATTAAGCAACATATTCATATGGTGTTAATGTAATGGTGCAACGAAAGAAAAAAAATGCTTTTATTTGATATGGTAAATGTTATGCTTCAAGTTCTAGTTTGCCTACCATTATATTAATGAAATTTTATATCCTGCTTACCATATTTTGAACACAAAAGATTGTGATAAAACTTTTTATGAGTTATGAAAGAAAGGAGAACCACATTTAAAATATTTCAAAGTGTGGGGGTGTCTTGTAAAGGTTAATATACCTTTTAATGAGAAAAAAAAATCTTGGTTATATATATTATAAAGTGAATGAATATATACTTCACTGATTTGCCATCTAGTGTAATATTATTTGTATTTCTTCTATGACAATATGCCCAATTTCTTGAGATGATTGAAGGATAATTTAAATTGGATATTGATTTTGGTGACACAATATCAAATATTGGTTATGGCTATGTTTTAACCTTGGATGGAGGTGCACTATCATGGAAATATGTTAAAAAGTTGTTGTTCTATCATGATCTACTATGCAAGCATAAATAATTAATTTGTTCAATGCATCATGCAATCAAATTGTTACATTTAAAGTTTTTAGTAAAAATGTCAATGAAAATTTGACATATAAGAATGAGAGACAAATATATTAGAAACTTTATTACTGATGGTATTGTCTCTTTTGACTTTGTCAGGTTAGAAAGAAATATTGCAGATCTGCTTATCAAAAGGTTGATGCATCAACAACAAATATTTGAGTCGTCAAGGGGAATGAGATTATAGCCCATAAATTAGTTGCAACAATGGACACCCATCTCCACATGAATGGCGATCGCATGGAATGGAGTTCAATGGGTAACAACGAAGTTGTTGTTGACTAAAGTACACCAAATAATTTGATTAAATTTTATGTCTCATTCCTATGGCGAGGTGTACTATAAATTGTGGCAATAATTAGGTTGAGGTATGTGCATTATTATGCTTATTTTATAAAATACCTCTTAATAAACCTAATGGTTGAGGTATGTGTATTATTTTATAAAATACCTCTTAATAAACCCAATGACAATTATTGTAGGGGTGAGTCACAAATCACCCTTTGAGGGTTTATCTAGTGAGTGTGATGGTGGGGCCGCCATTGTGAGACATAGGCAAGTCTCTAAGTGACACTCATAAAACAAGATACATGCACAAGGCCGTAACGTGCACCCACTGATTAGAACCTATAATGAACACCGATATTGTATGTGTTATTACTAAAACCCAGTCACAGGGGATGTAGTTCAAGACAATCAAGTCTCTGCATTTTCTCGGGTGAAAGTTTATAAGTACTAGGTGTAAGGGTCAGACCCGGAAGGTTCCATACACTGAACTACAATATTTTGTTTTAAAAGATAATATATTTTTGTTTTATTTTTTAAATGATGTGGGGGATTGTTGGAAATATTTTATTATAATTTAAAAAATAAATAATTAAAATAAAAAAACTTATAGTTACTCATGTTTTTATAGACCTTTAATTTATGGGTTAATGTGTTTTATGGCTAACAACTATATTCTTATTACACTTTACTGCATTGTCTTTTTTTGTTACCTATAAATACCACCTAGGTGCATGAAGAAGCACACAAAAACAGAGACAACAAACACTAGAGTCTTTCTTAAAAGTGTTTTTCTTTTCTTTTCTGTATTATCTTTAAGACAGTGGTGTTCATAAGGTTTGGAGATCCTTCGCTGTACTCGATCGATCTAACGGATTGTTGTATCTTGGGAGAGAAACGCATATGATAAGAAACACATATGATTGTGTATTGATATATTTGTTTAGCCCTGTGCAGTAGGGGTGTTTTCTCTCTAAGGATAGCGCTATGCGTGCCTCAACCCAGGATATTTATACTCCTTACCTTTTATCTTTTTTTTATTATTATTATTATAATTGTTGATCTCTGATTAAAATTCATTGTTTTATATATTGTCTTAGTATTATTATTGATTTAATAATTATTATTATTATATTATTTTATATTTATATTATTGTTAGTATTATTTGAGTAATTTTTTCTAACATATTCATGCTTTACCAGAACTAAAAACTCAATTGTTTGAATCTCAAGGCATAATCCACATATTAGTTATATACATTAGTAGCACACCCTGAACTTGGTTCAAGTAATAGTCCAAAAGGAAATTCAAAGAAAAAACAGAGAATAAGGATAAATTGTTAGAAATGGAACAACACTAAAATGCTTGGATCGACATTATATCTAACCTTCCATCCCACCACTCACCTAACTAGATAATTGACCTTCTATCTCTTAATCACCACCTCTACTATCGATAATTATTGATGAAATTTTTTATCTATTAATAAAATTTATTAACGAACATTTTATTAATATATTTTTTACCATTGATAAATTGTCAATAATTTTAATTTTTCAACGAACTTTAGACACGACTAACGGATTTTAGTTATTGATAATATCATTTTTTGTTGTAGTATTATTTAAGCATGATTTTCACCACATTAAAAGATTAATGATATTGTACAATTTTTTTATGTAGATACCTAATATTGGAAATGATGAAAATAATTTTAATAGTCACGTTGAAACAACTCCAAATATAAATAGTTAAGTGATATTAATCATATATGAAAATTAGTTTTAAGTCATAATTATTATTTTACTTCTCTAATTTTATTTTATTTTTAATGTAATTGCGTATGTGCTAGTAATGGTGTGTTTTACATTTACATATGGACATTATTGATGAGGAGACCGTGTTTTCAATATTATTTTTAGTAATTATAACACGTAAAAAAATGAGATGTGCATGCAATAAACCGAAATATTTCGACTCAGAAGACAATGTGATTAGTATCTCTCATGTGAGTTATCATGGATTATGACTCCTATGGTACGTACATGAAATAATATTTTTGGGAGTTTTGTTTGATATATTAGTATGTTTCTTTTGTATTTATTATCAATTTGGTATTGTTTTAAAAGTGATATGTGAACTCTTGATTGATTGGATCACCTAGAATAATAGGGATAGTGACGTACTACCATTTTACATTATAAGTGTGGATGTGTCTTAACAAATTCATTCTCCCAATTTAAATATATATATATATATATATATATATATATATATATATATATATATTTGTTCAATGAGATGTACACAACATATATTGTTTTTTAGATCTAATTTGTTCACTCTAATAATATCACAAATCAAATCAATACATAAGAAATGAATGCGTTGTTATATTATATAGAATTCAGACTATACCACATCACTTCTTTTCCTGGATCTCATGGAGCCTGTTGATGCAAAATAAAATCGAATATATGTATAAGAGTAATATATCTACACTATATAATGACCTAATTAAGAAACTGACACATGTATATAGAAAATTATTATTTTCTGAATTTGACCTTCTTTATGCTAAATTCAACAAAAGCATATATAACTTACGAGAAATTGATACTATTTTTTCTATTTATTCTTATCCATAAAATAGTTTATAATTTTTAAAGTTCATTTAAATTTGAAGAATTCCTATTATATATAGTTACTGTATTTTTTGAATTTTTAAACTAGATATGTGTAATGTAAGTTACACGTATCCTTTACATGATTTTAAATTGAAGAAGCATGCAATATAGACGTATTGCACGAAAAGTAAACCCTGAACCGAAATGCTGCGACAAGAAAAGAACATAAACAATAAGGAACAAATAACACTGATCTTCACCATTGAATCAATAAATTATTACATTAGGGCAACAAAGACAAGAAGCAATGATGATGCTGCATGCGTAATTCATTAATTTCCAGCAGAAAATCACAAGAAGAATGAAGAAGAATGATGTCATCAACGACGACGATCACCCAAATATTCTACTCTCTTGTTCTTCTGCGTGTGACCCATGATGCTTTGCTTTAGTTTGGCCCAACCTTTCTTGCACGCACCAAAAGCCTTCTTCCCACCTTTGGCTATAGCCTTCTTGGCTTTTTTCGCTGCAGCAGTGGTCTTCTTTGCCGTAACTTTTACTTGCTCTTCGAACTCTGCCATATTGAACTCTCAAAACGAATTCAATTGCAGCTTGCAAGAACAAGCCAAGGACCAAGGGCAAGCCCCAAGAATTGGCTTGAGCAACGTTGACATACAAAATTTTAGGTATTTATATCTGTCACACACCAACTTTTCATTCTAACCTAAAACCACAACCCTTTGACCTAGTCTTCGTGTTTCATATTTAGAAGGTTACCCTCAAATACCTTAAATCTAGAGGCCTATATCAGCCTGCGCCGTACGTCTTCATTCTAGCTAACTCTTATAAAGTTATCATTACCTATTTAGTACATTTACGTTCAAATTACTTAACCAATAGTACCTAAACTCGTCATGATAGGAAAATTATCATATTTGAGAGATATTGTTCAGTTTTAGAATTTCTTATTTTTATCATAATTGTTTTTTAAAATATTTCAGAAGGTTGAAGGAGAAGATTTATTTAAATTATTCTAAGTTTGACTTTTTCACGATGTTAAACTATTAAGTATCCTAAAATAGTACCTTTTGTGTAATAGGTTTTGTTGATATAATCTATATAGGGTATTTTTGAAACACATACATACATGTATCTTTAATGTAAAAGACAAATATAATCGAACTAGCCACTAAAACCCAAAAGCATTGATTAAGATAGAACAACCATATATTAATTGATCCATTTTTTTATAAAAAAACAAAACCTGTAAGTGTTGATGGAATTATTATACACATAATTAGTTCGTGTCACTGCACAAGTGTTAGGATAGAAATATCGGAACTTTTTTATTTATTGCAATTTTATTGATTTTTTCAATTTTTTTTTAATTTTATAATACATAGTAAATATGTGTATAAACATTTAACTAAAATACAAAACAATCATGATAATAATATATATTAAAACATATTAAAATCATATGAACATCGTGTTGATGTATGGTTTTTACCTCTCCACAAGAAAGTGCTATTAATAAAAAATAAGGACTTCGATCTTCTACCAGAAAAAAACATTACGATACTTTGGCCAGAATGTCTCATGAATCTCTCTTTTAGAATTGTACTCTCCTAGCCTCTTGGTCAAAATTCGATCTGGTTTTTCGAGTAATACGCAGTTCTTCAAAGATTTTCATAATGGTAAGTCAGATAGTTCGTCCAATGGTAAGTCGGATAGCTCATCCAATGATAAGTCGGACAGCTCGGCCAAACTACAAAAATGTGTCTGTACATAGGCAGATGGACCAGTGATATGGCCCAACAACATCCCAAAAGGGGGAAACGTGGCACAGAAAAAAAGTGCAACAAATACAACGTGCCTTTAAAATATCTTTAAATATCCCTACATTTTAGGAACATTATGCCTGCAGGATTATATGAGAAGATATTGGGCTAGTTGGTTAGCTGAAATATTGGCAGCAGAAAACGGTTCCACAACTGACTACCCTATATATACTAGAAATCTTGGGATAGGAAGGCAAGTCTAAAAAGAGTGAGAAACAGAGTGTGAATTATAGAGAAATTATCGTTCTGGTTTGGTCATAAGTTCGAGACCAGAACATTGGCGCCCACCGTGGGGCAGGTAAAATTAGCATCCCTGTCCACATAAAACGATATGGCAGTGACTACCCTTGGAAAAAATGGAGGAGATTCCCTCACCATGGAACAAATCATGCAACACATTAAAAGCTTGCGGCGGGAGAATGAAGCAATGAGGAAACAGGTGAACGATGAACAAACTCGATGACAAGAGCAAGAGGCAAGACGTTGGGCCGAAATGGAAGTAGAAAGTGAAAGCTTGCGGAAGGAGACATTGGAGTCCTGCCAATGCTTAGAAGAATCATTACGTCAGTAGGAACAACTACGAAATGCAACGAGGATTTGCGCACATGGATGCGAGATCGCGGTCACCTTCAAGATCACAACACCTTGAATAGGAGCATGGATCAAGAGGAGGGGCATCCCTTTGCTAGAAGAATAATGGAGGAGTTAATTCCCCCACATTTCATCATCCCAAAAATCCCACCATTCTTTGGGGAGGGCGACCCTGAGGCCCATCTCAAAGGTTTTTTAGCTCAGATGTTGATCTCAGGAGGGAGTGACGCGACTTGTTGCAAAATGTTTGTAGGGATGCTCACTGGAACAACTCTCAAATGGTTCAGTAAGCTCCCCAGCACATCCATTACACCCTTCACCGCTTTCTCTCAGGTATTCTTGGAACGGTTCATGGTAAATCGGCCAAAAAAACTAGAAATTGTTGACATGTTCGACATAAAGCAATGCCTAGAGGAGTCGTTGAAGCAGTTCCTCAACCGCTTCTGCGATATAAGCATGGGACTCACTAACCCTAGCGAGGAGATGTTGGTAGGGGCTTTTGTCAAAGGATTGCGAGCAAATCCTTTTAGCGAATCCTTAATCAAGTTGCTCGCGACGACGTTGGCAGAGGTAAGAGGCCGAGCTGCAATACACATCAAAATTGAGGAAGCAATGCAAAAGAAGAGAGCAGAGGAAAAGGAAAAACGCCTAAATCCTGAATACAAGAACAAAGGTGAAGCCTTGTGACTTCAAAGAAAATGATCTGATGTTAAGGAAGGCTCACGCGATCGAGATAGAGGACAAACTATCGCCAAAATGGGTAGAACCATTCCAAGTCCATAAGGTCCTTCTCGGAGGGGCATACATATTGGAGACGTTGGATGGAACGACGATTCCTAGGACACGGAACGCAACAAGCCTACGATTCTATTTTAGTTAAATATTTGTATTTGCTATTATTTCTTTCATTTTTTCTAATGTTAGAAAACTCATTTCATTTCTTAAATAAAACCCCACACTCTTTTTCCCTTCCAACATCATTGGGAGGGTTTTTTAACGAGGTGGGTTGTTCATAATTTAGTGTGTTTGTTAACGCTCATATTCAAAGTTCATTTTTCTCGATTTTTCTGAATCTCGGTCCGACCTCGCTACGTGCTTGGTAAAAACCTCAGTACGCTGAGGGCTATCTCGGTCTGACCTCGCTACGCACTTGGTAAAAAGCTCAGTAAGTTGAGGGCTATCTTGGTTCGACCTCGCTACACGATTGGTAAAAATCTCAATACGTTGAGGACTATCTCCGTCCAACCTCGCTACGCGCTTGGAAAAAGACCTCAGTACGTTGAGGACTATCTCGGTCCGACCTCGCTACGTGCTTGGTAAAAAACCTCAGTACACCGATGGCTATCTCAGTCCGACCTCACTACGCGCTTGGTAAAAGCCTTAGTATGTAGAGGGCTATCTCAGTCCGACCTCACTACATCCTTGGGAAAAAACCCTCAGTATGCTAAGGGCTATCACGATCTGACCTCACTATGCACTTAGTAAAAAACTCAGTACGCTAAGGGCTATATCAGTCCGACCTCGCTATGCGCTTGGGAAAAAACCTCAGTACATTAAAGTTATTTCAGTTCGACCTCGCTACATGCTTGGGAAAAAACCTCAGTACGTTGAGGGCTATCTTAGTCCGAACTCGCTACATGCTTGGTAAAAACCTCAGTACGTTGAGGGCTATCTCGGTCCGACCTAAGGTATGTATTTCATTATGTGTTTAGTTAAATTTAAATATCCTATAACACCTCGGTCTGATCCCACATATAGATTTTGTTATATTGTTTAAGTTAAGTCTTAACATTTCCTATGTTTGTTTCTTTAAGCATATCTTTATTTTTAGGGCCACCTTGGTCCGATCTCATATACCATAGGCTCATTTCTGTAGTTAAAAAGTCGTCCCGTTATGTTTAACTTAAAGATCCTTTCCTTAAGTTATGAATATTGCGGTTTCGTTTTTACGAAGCACACAAGGAAAAATGAAAAGGGAAACGGTTAGTGCAGTTTTAAACTTGAGCCGTTGGATCTAAAGCAAATAGAATATCTGATGGCTGACGCGTGTCAGGGTAGGTGAGATATAATAAATGGAGGCAGAAGTGTTACGTCATACATGTCACATCATATAGATATAAGTGTTATGCAGGAGAGGGAGCAACTCTTCATGGTGTTAGCATAATGCAGAGTTGGAGGGCTATGTACTCTCCTCGCCTCTAGGTCAGAATCCGATCTGGTTTTCCGAGTGATACGCAGTTCATCAAAGATTTTCACAATGGTAAGTTGGATAGCTCATCCAATCACTACAGGAAAAATGACTTTAGGCAATGAACCAAAAATCATGGCCTAAAGTAAAAAAACCGTGGCCTCAAGATTAGGCAACAGATTGGCAACGAATTTGCGGTCATTGCATAGGTGGCCGTGGCCTATACTATACGCAACGGTTTTTTTCCGTTTAGGCCAGGAAATTCGAAAACCGTTGCTTGTTATGCAACCATTAAAAAATTGTGCCTAAAATGTTCCAATAGACAACAGTTTTTCGGCCAATATAATGCAACGGTTTTTTTCGTGTTGCTTATTTCTATAGGCCACATTTATGAAAGTGTGGAACAAAATAGATTTGTTTAAACAAAGCTTATAAAAATTGAATCATGTAAAATAATTTAAAATATAATTTTTATTTTATCTATACATTTAGACAATACTATTTTAAATGAAATATTAATAATTTTATTTGAACAATATTAATTAAAATATATTTATTCTATTAAAATAGTAGAAATAAAATCGATTAAATAAGACACTTCTAACATATAATATGAAATTGAAAATTTTCATATATTGCAAAATTATATTGTAATATTGTATACAATTCTATAAGTAACAATGTTTACAACTAATTAAAAAGTATTATGTTCTCCAAAAAAGAAAAAGTACAATTTATCTTGCACTTTCATTCCTCTTCATCTTCATATACCATTTGGAATTTTTTTATCATTCTTCATCCTCTTGATCTTCACCAACATCCTGAAACAAAAAAAAGTTCAATTTATCTCTTATCCAAATCCCAACTAATAAAACAAAAATAATGCAAGTCTTAATTGATAAAACAGTAATATATAATGTAGAGGAATTGAACTCGTCAAGAGTGTTTCACCACATATAAACAACAAAAACTTAGGTCCATTGGTGACCCCTCCAATGCTTATTATCCTTTCACGCTTTATCTTTACTTTCTTTCGCAGTTCTTTGCTTGACTTCATTTCACGCACCTCAAAATTTGGACCAGTCATTTTTAACTTAGTTCTAACTTCCATTGGCTGAAAAAAGAAAAACATAGAAGAAAGGGATTCAAAAATAATGGGTGTTGCAGATTTGTATGTGATAAAATGCATATTTTCTTTACCTATAAATACACTAACATGCATATTTGTATGTGATAAAATGGTTAACCAACATGTAGATTACAGATGCCATTTATACTCTTTCAACCAAGTATCTCCATAATTTTCTAGTCATATATGATCATAATCAATTTTGTTACACACTTCATATGATGAGCATACAGACCTACATAATTTAGGATTGCATATAAATCAGTTTTGAGTAGATCATAATCAGTTTTGATGCTCTTAGCTATTTGAAACTTGAAACTCGTGCATTATATGGATATACAAGGCATCAAAATTATCATAGGTAGCTATACCACGTAACTGCACCATGGGGCTTGCTTGTTTCAATTTGTAAGAAACCCCATATATATTGTGCACGTAAGAGGATCTTGAAATTGAACTCAAATCATGCTAAAACATGAACCCCACATGCATTTAGAATTATATTATGTAAAAAAAGAAGCGGGACAATCATGAAGAAAAGCGAGACCCACCTACATTACTCAATTATTATGCATGAAAAAACTTTAACATTGAAATAGGGAGCCATATGGCCATATATAATACATTCCAAATACATTAAGAAAAGGCTTGTATGAAAGCTAAACTCCTGTATAAAAGCTTGAGGCAATAAATGCCTTTGACAGGTAAATGTATTAACATTTATATGAACATTTATATGAACACATTCACATCTAATATTTTTAGTCAGAAACAGAGTTTTAATTATTTATAGAAAATATCAAACATGACTTAAATGCACTTATAATACTGTGAAACTCACAGTATTTCAGATTAGACCATCTTCTTTGTTATTGATTGAATCTGAATCAGCAGAATTGGAGCTAGTTGCATCTCTTTTGTTCTTCAGGTAATTTAGGAAATTGAATTACGTTTTAAAACTTCTTACCTAAATTTGCCTAATTCTAAACCACTATGTATCAATCATCCCAATAAAAAAACATAAAAATCTTTTTACACTATTATTTCTTTCTCTTTTTTTCTGGTAAACTAATAACTCTGCATTTTCTTTATTAACTACAGAACAAAAAGAATTCAGATTCAAACAAAATTTGTCTGTACAGCTGCATTTTTACTATTAACTACAGAACAAAAAGAATTCAGATTCAAACAAAATACTAACAGTTATCCTAAATCACAACTTTCAATCAAACATAATAGTAATATCCTCCTGGTTCAAAATCACAACTTTCAATCAAACATGATAATCCAAATTCCATAATCAGGAACTACATATGAATCACAGACAAAGTTGTAATATGGATAATGTATCACAGAAACTATAATTTAATGGATCACAATGATCAAGAGATTTATTACCTTTGCAAGAGATACTCTAACTCTCTTTCCTTAAGTTTTATGATTCTACTGATATGAAATATCGGCAACTATAGTTAAAATGGCTATCACAATTTACAGACAGGCAAGAATGATATAATGGTGTAGGTAGTCACTGAAATGGGAAATTATTACCGCGCTCAACTCTGCTTCTATGACAGCTGCCTCAAACTTAGCCTTCACCATCTCTTCCTAAACAAGAGTATTAGGTGAAAATCAAAAGACTTCAGTCAAAAATATCATCAAGCATCCTGCCTGCACAACATAGACAAGAAAATCAAGCCAAGCATAATCTAAAAGCATGCACACAAAAAATGAATAGTAAGGTGATGCTTCCTGTTGAGCTGTATGACCTACAAAAGCCTTATTATTCAGTTTCTAAGACCTACAGAAGCCTTACTATTCAATCACTATAGCTCGAAGACGACGACAACTCACACGAGGGCGCGACGACGAAGGTGAATGCGCGACGACGAGGCTGAATCGTGCAACGAAGAGGTGAATCGCGCGACGACCACGAGAACTGATGACAGCACGACGACCACGGTGGTAAGTCGCTGGCTGATTAACGATGGACGGTGTGAAGGGTTTCGCAGGTGGTGATGGAGTCGAGAAGACGGAGCGGGTTTCGCAGGTGGTGATGGAGTCGAGAAAAGACGAAGCAGAGGTTGCGCAGGTGGTGATGAAGTCGAGAAGGCGGAGCGGGTTTCGCAGGTGGTGATGGAGTCGAGAAGACGGAACGGGTTTCACAGATGGTGATGGAGTCGCGAAGACAGAGCGGGTTCACAGGTGGTGATGGAGTGGAGACGGAGCAGGTTTCGCAGGTGGTGATGGAGTCGAGACGGAGTGGGTTTCGCAGGTGGTGATGGAGTCGAGAAGAGGGAACCTTACGAAAATAGGTTTTAATTTGGACACCAAGTGAGTGAGTGGGAACCAAGAATTAGCAAAGTGGAGGGAATAATTACAGGTTTTTCATTTTTTGCTAGATACCAATTTCACTAACTCACTCATACTTCGGTGCTAAAATTTATATTTTCAAAATTATTAAATTTATTTTTTAAAATTTATTACAGACAACGGTTTTATGGTATAGTCCACACATTTTAAAGCCAACAAAGAAATAAATATGGCATAAAGTATCCACATTTTGTAAACCGTTGCCATTGGAATACTTTAAGCCATGCGTATAAAATTGTTGCTTATACTATGATTAGGCAACGCTTTTATATTCGTGGACAAATTTATTGTTGTCTAAAGTCATTTTTGCTGTAGTGAATGATAAGTCAGACAGCTCGGTTAAACTGTAAAAACATGCTTGTACACAAGCAGATGGCCCAGTGATATAGCCCAACAATAGCCCAAAAGAAGCAGTCCCAAAGGAGGAAACATGGCGTCAAAAGAAAGTGCAACAAATACAACGTGCCTTTAAAATGTCTTTAAAATATCCCTACATTTTAGGAATAGTATGCATGCAGGATTACAAAAGAAGATAGTGGGCTAATTGATTAGCTGAAATATCGACAACAGAGAACGGTTCCACAACTAACTGCCCTATATATACTAGAAATCTTGGGATAGGAAGGCAAGTCTAAAAAGAGTGAGAAACAAAGTGTGAATTATAGAAAAATTATCGTTCTGGTTTGGTCATTAGTTCGAGACCGAAACAAGAAGCTATATGTTATTTTAGTTTAAACTTAAGATGTTGAAAAAAAATGTGGTCTCAATTTGATTTGCTCAATATTATGATTTTATTAAATCAATATAGTAACTTCACAAGTGTTTCTTCACTTACAAAACTTATTTCAAAGTTTTGGAAAAATTATAAAGCTTTTCTAAATTTATTATATAAGGATTGTTTGAAATAACTTGCATTATTAGTTGTGAAATTAATGGAATGTCTTGTCTAAATATTTTAATCCATCCAAATATATTTTTAATTAATTCATTAAAATCATTGAAGTGTTAAATTTAGGTGACTTAATCCATTAAAACAATATAAAATTCCAATGCTTATAAATTCAAGTAAAATAATAAATTCAAATTATTACAATATTTTTCATATCTAATTAAAAAACTTAAAAGAACATTTAATAGATTAAATATATTTTAATCTATTAAAATAGAAATAAATATTTCAAACAAAGCTATTTTATTTTTCAAATAAATTTTTTCTTTACATCTGCTAGATAAACATAAAGAAACCAACTAAAAGATTTTTAATATATAAATTATAATCTGCATGTACAAATATAATATAAAAAATTATCATCAATTGTATAAAATATTCAAACTCTAAACTTGTTTCAAGTACCTCCATACAAATAAAAATCATCCAACATATTCAAAGAGATTTTAAAGAATGTTGGGAGTATTATCGGTTAGATTTGAGTAAGTGAATAATATTAGATAAATAAAGTTAAATAAAATAGATAGAAGTTTGGTTAAATTCAAAAAGAGAATTACAATTTAGTGGTATAATTTGGCTTGAAAATAATGTTATAATATTTATGAATTAGTAGATGTATTTTAAATTTTATATTTAGTATAATATATTTTGTTAAAATTTAGTAATAAATTATAAAATGTTCTAGTCTATTATAAAAATAATTATTACAATCACACATGTATTTATATCATTTATTTATATCATTTATTTAAAACTAAAATTAAAGTATTTCTTTTTAAAAAGAGGTTGACTCGGTATAAACAAAAATTATACTGGAATAACTTTGAATTAATCTTCAACTCAAATAACTTATACCCAATT
Source organism: Vigna unguiculata (assembly GCF_037176805.1). Taxonomy (NCBI): domain Eukaryota; kingdom Viridiplantae; phylum Streptophyta; class Magnoliopsida; order Fabales; family Fabaceae; genus Vigna; species Vigna unguiculata. The sequence goes on from NC_140801.1 coordinate 33,308,087, forward strand.
AATTTATTGAATATAAATTTCATAATATTAAATTTAACTTACACTAAATTAATCACCTTGACAAAAATCCAATCCAAATAATACTGAAACTTAATTTCAAGATTTCATAAACAATCATATTGATGAAAACATGTTATATATAAATTATTGATATTTTAATAAATTATATAAGCAATGTATTGCTTTTATTTTCTTAAAATATAATGTGTACCTCATATTTAACTTTTTATAGATTAAAAAGTTAAAAAATAAAAATTTCGCAAAATCCTTTGAATTCTATAAAAACAAATATAAATAATTTAAATTATTAAAAGTTATCTACTAAAATTATTCATTAATTATCTTAAAATTTATAATTGGATTGGAAATACATTTCACATTAGTTATGTTTACACAATTTTATATTAATTTGAAATTATTTAATATTTTATTCGTATACATCAAAATTAATATGACATATTTCTATAAAATACAAAAAAAAATAGCATGAATATATTTATATTGTTCTTATTATATTTCATTTTTCTCAAGTTCGATATTAGAAAATATTAAATATATATATATATATATATATATATATATATATATATATATATATATATATTTCAAATCTAATCATACTGTGGTATTTTATTTATTTTCAAGTTTATATACTCTTTTCAAAAGATAGTATATTTATCATGTATTTGGAAAATATTAAAATCAATACATTGTATTTCAATTTAATACTGATGTTTTTTCATTTTTCAAAATGAGCAAATAAAATCTAATACTTCATAGTTTCAACTAAGTGAATATATCACTTTTTAAAAGATTCCAATCAACACATGAGACTATTGCAAATCTAAGATAATAGTTGACTTGAAATAGTGACATTGTTGGCTCCATGTGAAAAATTTTCAGGAAGGTCAAGTATGTATATTTTAGTCTTATTTTTCAACATGAAAAATGCATGTTCTTGTCTTTGTATGTATTTGAGTTTGCACGCTTGTTTTAGATTTTACTTACTTAAGATTTCTTTTGCGGTCCAAAAAAAACTAAAAACTAATTCTTGGATGTTCTTTTATGTTAATTAAGGAAGATATATAATCACATAAGTTATCAATAGTAAATTAAAATGATAACTCATTTTCTCTGAATTTCTCCTCCTTCTAGATTCATTTTACACCAACGACGTTAATTTATTTGCATTTACATTTACATTTATACAAGTCGTGCTTCTTCTTTTGTAAAACACTTTTGATATATTAAATTTTGAGAGAAAATTATGAACACTTTAAGTGCAAAGTATGAGTTTTGAGACTTACATTGATTCTTATAATTTTGAGACGTATATTGATTCTTATAAGTCAAGTGATAATGAGTTTCTCTTGAAGAGTCTCCATTTTATTCTAAAAGTGATGCACCATTTTTCATCTCCTAAGTCTTGTAATCTTTTCTCTCTCTTTTTTTTTCCTTTTTATTTTCGTCAATATCTTATATATTTTTGTCTTGCTGAAGTTTATTTTTTTTCTTGTTTTACTCATAGGTGCAAGTTTTCTTACATAAATAATCTCATTAATTAAATTTGTATCAATATTTGTAAGATTTTTTACACTAAAAGAAAATTCTTTATCAATGACCAATTTTAGTGACTAAAAATTATTAGTCACTATAGTGACCAATTTAATAATTTAAAAATCATTAGTAACTAAAATAGTTTCAAAAATATATAATTGGTCTCTAAATTGGTAACTAAAATAGTTTCTATTGTGAATTAACATATTTTTTTATCATAAAATTGATAATTCTTTGATAGTTTTTTTATAATATTATCTTTCTATAAAAGAAGGATAAAAACAAATACAATTCTTAGATTACTTGAAGTTATGTCATAAGTAAACGCTTATATTATTATATCCCACTCATTAAAGAGTTGATATAGAAGATATTTGTCTTGATATAAATACAAGTAGTCTTCATGTTTTTAAGAAAATTTTGAAATTTTAGTAATGGATTGGATACAAAATTTCAAATTGTCAGTTTTATTCTTTTAATGTATCTTTTATATATAAAATAGATTTTTTCTTATTTGACACTCCTCTTTCTCTTTCATGTGGGTTACACCACTTTTTATTAATTCGTGATACTCAATCTTTTCCGACTCATCTAACCACCACACAAGAAAAACAAGTCTAATGTTTGGTGCAGCATGTAATGTTTAGATATAAGTTATTTTTTCTCAACTCTTTATTAGAAAAAAATAGTGAGCATTTTAGATATTCTTTTATCTTTGTATCCAACAAGATTTTTAGACACATGTCTAAAGCCCATCATGACCAAAATTAGGGAAAAAAGTAGCCAACACTAACTGATCACACAAAACAGAACCTAGAAACATACTAAATACAGTACATATACACGTAGAATACTACAACAAACAGATCAAAATCACTTGCCAAAGAAAACACACTCCGTCACCATGCTTGTATAAAAGACAATACAAGAGGTAGAAATAAATAAGGAAAGAACCTAGTCTCATTCTTGAGAAACCCTAATATTGTCCTTGAACAAAGAGAAAAAGAGAAATACATTGAATGAAAGGCCTTATCACTTTGATTTCACCTAATTATTGTTCACTTTCTTTGTTCTTCATTGAATATCAAAGATGAATTCATGTTCACCAAACACAGAAGATGACAACCAAATGAGAAGATCTAAAAGTGGATTTTTTATCAGAAGTGCATGGACTTTTGTGGGGTTTTGCAAGAGAACATGGTACAAGATTCGAATGCATGTCTATTTTGAAAAACCTAAGGGCCACACTGACGACACAATGCATGATGATAAGAGTTCACACAAACCTAATTAGGCGTTTCTCATTTCATAAATGACCTAAAATTCATTTGCGTGAGGTAGCTGTTGATGTTACTATTGTATATATTGTGATGATTAAGTAAGGAATACGACCATGTATGTGTATATAGTACGAAAGTTTATGTTATCATCTATGGTGGTGTAAAGTTGATTTGATCAAGGATTAATATTTTATTATATATTGCAATACAATGTCGATCTTTTCATAAAGGAACAAATACAATTTTTTTTTCCTATTATAGTCCCTTATTTTATTTTTTTAAGAAATAAGTCCCCCGTTAAAATAGAGATATTTAGTTTTCTATTTTAAAAACCTGTAATTTTGGTCTAATATATAATTCTGTTTATTTTTATTACTTATATTTTAATTAGTTAAACTGTTCTTATGGAAATTTAGTGAATATAATATATTGGTCTGAAATTCAGTTGAACCAAAATAAAATAAAAACGTACGTTTAGAATTCATAATTTGATCAAAATACAGAAACTAAATGTCTCTATATTAAAGGGTCCAGCATTGCCGATTGAGCAAAATAAAAATACTAAAACTGTATTTGAGCCTTATAAACAATTATGCATTTTAATCTCATAATTGTCAAACTTTTCACTTGATATAAATAATTAGTTTGAGATACCTTTAGACATGCATTTTAATCTCATAATTGTCATTTTAATATGAATTCTTCCAAACTTTTAAGCAACCATATATTGTGCTTGTTTGATCGAGATTTTGTTTGATATACCTCTTATAAAACTTGGCTTCAAATTCGTTTTCATTTGAAATCTTTGAAAATAACATTTTAAAACTAAACTAAATAGATCTTACATTTATTGAATGCTTAAGCCAATTGAATTTGGCTACATTAAATTAAGGTTAAAATATTCTATTGATCCACATTTTTATTCAAAAATCTCAATTAGGTCCTAAGATTTTTTTTAATCTTAATTAGATCCACATTTTTGAAAATGCATAACAATTAGTTCCATTCTGTTAGTACGGTGGTAACGGTGTTAAGTATGTGCCACGTGTCAGCTCCTTTTTTTGTTTTTTTTTAATTTTTTTAAAAGAAAATTTAATTTTTTATTAATTTTTTAATTTTTTTTAAATTATTCGTCACGTGTCACATCAATATTATGCCACGTGTCAAGTCAGTAAGGTGACACGTGTCAAGTCATTGTCTGAATCTCAATTTGGTCTATATATTTCTTATTTTGATTATATTTTAGTCCATTCTTTTTAATTTTCAATTTCATCCTCTCCAAATTGAGATCAAATTTAACTTTTATATAAATTTTATAATGATATTTTAATTAAACATTTTAATAATATTCAGTTTATTTAAATTTTTATTTTATATTAAACTTTACTTATATTTTGTTTTAAAATTTTAAAATGTTTATTTTAACTTGTTACAAAAAATTTTTAAATAATTTATATACAAATGTTAGAGTTGATTTAAAAATAACAATTTTATAAATTGAAATATAAAATTTTATATAATTTTGTAAAAGGTTAAAATAAAGATATTTAAAATTTTAAAATAAATGGACTGAAATGTAATCAAAATAATAAATATATGGACCAAATGTAATCACCTTACTGACTGACACGTGGCACAATATTGACGTGACACGTGGCATGAATAATTTTCAAACAAAAATTAAAAAAAATCAAAAAATTGAGGAGATGACATATGGTACATACTTAACAGAGTTACCACCATATTAACAAAATTGACCTAATTGTTACGCATTTTCAAAACTATGAACCTAATTGAGACTAAAAAAATCTTAGGACCTAATTGAGATTTTTGAACAAAAATATGAACCAATGAAATATTTTAACTTCAAATTAATAAAATCAGTAATTTGGTCTAATTAAAAAGTTTGATCCTCAATAATATGATGAGGGTAAAATTTATCGGCCAAAAAAGTTCTAATAAATCAGAGCTTATAGAAAATGTCTATAAAAGTTTTATGGACAAAAGCCAATAAAAAAGTAAATATGTTCTATCAAAACCAGATTAAAAACATTGTTTTACTCACATATAAAATAATAATTTATTCCAAGTTTTGTTCATTTATAATGTAATATAATTAAATCATTAATCATCATGATCCAACATAAGTTTCAAAATTATAAAAAAATGGTTAGAAAAAAAATAATAATATATATATATATATATATATATATATATATATATATATAAGAAAAAACCATAAATTAAAAATAAAATGAATTCAATTATGTGATTGGAAAATATAAACACTTATAAAATTCACTCTTATTGATAAAACTTTTTAATTTTTTTTACTACTTTTTATTATTTACAATTTAAATAATTCATATTTTATATATAAAAATTGTTCTAAATTTCACGAGAAAGTCATTGACCAATACTCATAGGAGATTGGTGTTCTAAAATTTAAAAATTTCATTTTTTGGGAACACTTTTTTAATTTTTTTTACTATTTTTTACTATTTACAATTTAAATAGTTAATATTTTATATATAAATATTGCTCAAAATTTAACAAGAAACTTGTTAGCAAATACTCAGAGGAGATTGGTGTTCTGAAATTTGAAAAATTCTATCTTTTGGTAACACTTTTTTAATTTTTTCTTTACTATTCCTTACTATTTTACAATTTAAATAATTTACATTTTATATATAAAAATTGCTCCAAATTTAATAAGGAACATGTTCTCCAATACTCAAAGGAAATTAATGTTCTGAAATTTGAAAAATTGCATCTGTTGGTAACCCTTTTTTAATTTTTTTTTACTATTTTTTACTATCTTTTACAATTTAATATTTAAATAATTCATATTTTATGTATAAAAATTGCTCAAAATTTCACAAGGAACACGTTCTCCAATACTCAAAGGAAATTAATGTTCTGAAATTTGAAAAATTGCATCTGTTGGTAACCCTTTTTTAATTTTTTTTACTATTTTTTACTATCTTTTACAATTTAATATTTAAATAATTAATACTTTATGTATAAAAATTGCTCAAAAGTTCACAAGGAATAAGTTGTCTAATACTCATAAGGAATTAATGTTCTAAAATTTGAAAAATTTCATCTTTTTGTAACAATTTTTTAATTTTTTTCTACTATTTCTTATTATTTACAATTTTAATAATTCACAGTTTGTACATAAAAATTGCCTAAAATTTCACAAAGAACACATTCTGCAATACTAAAAGGGAATTAATGTTCTGAAATTTGAAATTTTTCATCTTTTTGTGACAATTTTTTTAATTTTTTAACTATTTGTTACTATTTAGATTTTAAATAATTCATACTTTATATATAAATATTATTCAAAATTTCAAAAGAAACACGTTGGTCAATACTTTTGATAACACCTTTTTAAATTTTTTTACTATTCTTACTATTTACGATTTAAATAATTCACATTTTACATAAAAAAAATGTCTTAAAATTTCACAAGTAACACGTTGTCCAATATTCAAAGAGAAGTAATGTTCTGAAATTCGAAACATTCTATCTTTTTGTAACAATTTTTTAATTTTGTTTACTATTTCTTATTATTTACAGTTTAAATAATTCATACTTTATATATAAATATTATTCAAAATTTCAAAAGAAACATATTGGTCAATACTCATACTGGATTGACATTTTGATATTTGAAACTTTTCATCTTTTGATAACACTTTTTTAATTTTTTTTACTGTTTTTACTATTTAAAATTTAAATAATTCACATTTTATATATAAAAATTGCTCAAAATTTCACAAGGAACACGTTGTCCAATACTCAAAGGGAATTAATGTTATGAAATTTGAAAAATTCCATCTTTTGGTAATATTTTTTTTTATTTTTTTTACTATTTTTTAGTATTTACAATTTAAATAATTCATATTTTATAAATAAAAATTGCTCAAAATTTCATGAGAAATTCGTTGGAAATACACAAAGGGGATTATTGTTCAGAAATTTGAAAATTTTCATTTTTGGGAACAGTTTTTTAATTTTTTTTACTATTTATAATTTAAATACTTAATATTTTATATATAAAAATTGAACACAAAAAATTCATAAATAACTTGTTGACAAATACTCAAAGGAGATTGATATTCTGAAATTTAAAAATTTTCATGTTTTTTTCACACTTTTTTAATTTTTTTTTCTATTTCTTAATATTTACAATTTAAATAATTCACACTTTATATATAAATATTATTCAAAATTTTAAAAGAAACATGTTGGTCAAACTCAGAGGGGATTTATGTTCTAAAATTTGAAAAATTCCATCTTTTGATCACTCTTTTTTAATTTTTTTAATATTTTTTACTATTTACAATTTAAATAATTCAAATTTTATGTATAGAAGTTGCTCAAAATTTCACAAGGAACACGTTGTCGAATACTCAGAGGGAATTAATGTTATGAAATTTGAAAATTTTATTTCTTTAATTATTTTCAAATTTCAAATAGTAAATAGTAAATAGTAAAATATTTGAGCAAAAGAAATAGTAAGAAATAGTAATGGCTTTGTAGAGCAATAACGTTCACTATGGTACATAATTTGAAAGAGTTTGATATCAATGTATTTATCCGGATAATTGAGCTAGAAAATTCTTTAATTGTATGTTATATTTCTCTATGACTTGTTGAAGTGTATAGCGTTATGATGAAAGTTGTTTACTAGATAAATATTTGTTTGTTTTATAAATTAGCTTACCTTCTCTTGTGTTTATGTTTCTTGTGTTGTTTACTTCTTTTTCCATGATCATTATTCATTGGTGTGAGTATATGAAGAAACACGAGTTGATCTATCTAAGGGAGATGCAATCGTCTAGCTTCTTGCCTAAAGTCCTTTATAGGTAGATCATTTTGAAAAATTTTATGTCTTTTTCTTTTGTATTGGTTTCCTTTAAGTTAGTACATGGCATGTTATATGGTTATACATCTGAATAAATGTAATAACATATTCTAACTTATGGATTATCTGTTTTTTATTATTAAATTTGTGATGTCTTATTTTAGTAGTATTATCCTATTAAAATGGAATGCTAAAAAACTACTCTTAAAATATTAATTTTCAAACTTCAGTCATTAAATTATTTTGATTAATATGTAGGATATAAAGAAAGAAAGAAAAAATTTATTTCACACCAAATAAAAAACTAAAAAAGGAACGAAAGTTTATTATAAATTTAAACCAAGTCATTTTGTATTGTATGCTTCGAGTCGTAATAGACAAATTAATGAGAGTTTGGCAACTAAAGAGAAATAGATGATATTTCTTAATTTATTTTACTAAATTTTATTTAATGTTGTAGTGGGTCAAACTTATTTTGACTTTATAACCCTCTTTATGTGATAGCTAGTGGAGACATTTTTAACCTATATAATGGCTGAGTAAATAAAAAATGAGTCATTTCAGGAGGCAGATTAATGTGTAAATCATATAAGTATAAATTTTGATATAGTCATCGATTCGAGTATATATAATGGTTAATGTATTGTTAGTGTTAAAATTAGCAACGCAATGACATCCACAACTGCCACGATTTTGTCCTCAAACCTTTTCAACACCATTTTGGGTCTACTTGTAGTTGATTCCAACTAATAAAACTAAAAATCATTACAAAAAGAGATCAAATATTGGCAAGGATAAATGAGAAACTACTTCTGCAATTGTATGAAACAGGGAACTGGAATGACTATCCACAAAAATGTAGTTTTGTAACTAGATTACAGAGGCTTACAGATTCAAAAGATGCACAACATGAACATTTTAAAAGGTGTCAAAATAATTCCTTATCCCACAGCCTTCAGAAATATGAGCAACTGAAGGAATATGTAAGAAACTCCCCCAATTGTAGCATGCTGCAACTTCTCTTTTCCTTCTGCTGATGGGAAGTCATTGTCCTTTGAACGATTAAACCCACCAGCCAACCATCCCAGATTCTTGTAACCTCCATTGTACAGTTTTGAAGCTGCTGTCATTGACCTGAATCACTCACCAAAACCAACAAATCAATATTCTCCTTCATAGCCATAATCAAATCCCTCTGCTTGCTTGCTTCATTTTGTAAACTGGGAAATGTCAGATCTTACAACACAAACCAGCATAAAGCTTCAATCAAAGTTTTTAGTAACTTTACTGATTAGAAAAAAAGATTGTTAACTGATATGAGCTATGAAGTTCGGATACATCTCTCAAATGGTGTGTGCATATATATGATCCTGAGTTTCATCTTATACCGTTTAACATGTTCTCGCTTCAATGTGAAGTAAAAAAATGTTTAACATGTTAAATAATTAGGTTCAAAGGAGTATATTAATTTATTTTAAAGATTTTCGAACTAAAATATATCACAGTTTTAAATAGAAACAAATTTAATGTGAAATACTAATTTGATACGTAACCTTATAAATAATCATAATTTCGTACAACTAAAACTATGCTTACCTCAATCCTTCTCCGCATGCCACAAGAAGCTTTGTGTCCTTACTAGGAATGACATTTTCCACTTGACTAAGGAACTCAGAATTCACAGCAGTGAGGTACTGGCCAGTCCACAACCCAATGTATCCAAAATGTACCCACTTCTTAAGTAAAGTTATAGGGCTGTTATCCTTGTCTTCCACAAAGATAGGCACGTGCAAAGACCCTGCCACACGTGCCTTCTCTCTCTCCCATGTTGGCCTAACATCAAGGAGAATAAAACCCTCCGAGTTTATGGCTAAGGAAGCATCTTTGGGCAATACAGGCCTCACTGTGCCAGACTCTATGAGCTGCCTTGCACTTCTGGTGGAAGATGTTGTTGCATTGATCACTTCAAATCTTGGGGTTCTTCGTGAGGTTCTCAAAGGGGTCTCTGATTGTGTTTTGTGCTTCAGAATTGAACTTCTGAACACATGGTTCAATTGGGTTGCCATATTCCTATGTTTCTCTCTCCCTTCTGTGAAGGATTTGATTTCACTGGTTTGAGATAACAAAAGAAAAATCTGTTGTGAGTATGAGATTTTTCTTTCGTCTTTTTGCTACAAGCTTTTTAATATATATTGACAGAAAGGGTCGGAAAGATCTAATGTTATCGCCAAAGGATAAGATAAGAAAACCCATTTCATTCTGCCGGGAGAAATACTTATATTAATTAAAACTATGAAGACTCCTGTTTCATTATTATTAAATTTCAATGTTTAATTCTCTTTCAAAAATCTCTTTAAATATCTTTTACATGTATTCTTGTACTTTATTGACCGATTAAGTTCTATTCAATTTTTTATCTATAACAATATAACAATAATAAAGAGATTCTCTTTTTTGTGTCCACATTTTATAATACTAATTTTATTCTTTATAATATAATTATTTATTATTTTTAAAATTAATGATTATTTTTATCTATTTTCTATAAAATTGTTTATCTTAATTTTTTTTATTCATCAACAAATAACCTTTCTATTCATTTCACTTTATTAACAATAATAAAGAGGATTCCCTCTTTTGTATCCACATTTTATAATATCAATTCTACCATTTATAATATAATTATTTATTATTTTTTAAAATTAATGGTTATTTTTACCTATTTTCTATAAAATTGTTTATCTTAATTTTTGTTTTATTCATCAACAGTTAACCTTTCTATTCATTTCACTCTATTTTTAACATTTCACTTCATTTTTAATAAATATAAATTTATTTTATATATTAACTTAATAACCTTACATTATTATCACTTACTAAGATACTATCATTTATATTTAAAAAATATGTATACACAGACACGATAGCGCTTATGTCTACGATAACGAATAATACATAAATATTTTTTATATTCTCCCTCGTAACACATTTCTCGTTTAAACAATATATGAATGTATATATTAAATTATTGTGTTAAGTCATCGAGTTAAATAAATATAGTTTTAACAAATTTAAAAATGTATACATTTCAGTATTCAATCTACTTATTTATTATCTCGTAAAATATCTTTTACATGTATTATTTTGCTTTATTAACCGATTAACTTAGTTTTATACAATTTTTTTTATTTTATTCAATTATAATTCATAATTCATAATGAATAAATATTTTTTATATATGTCTATCTATATCTCTTTATTATATTATATATATATATATATATATATATATATATATATATATATATATATATATATATATATATATATATATATATACTCTTATATTCATAATTTTTATGACAAATTTTTCTCAAGCACATCAATCTTGTCAATATTTATCCATTTATTTCATATTTGGTACAAGAAAGGAAACGTAATATCTTTCGTAGGAGTTGAGGTATGTTTCTACTGTGCACAATAATCTCACATTTTTTAGGAGTCGAGATCAAAGACAGTTTAAATAATTATTCATCATTCTATCCTTCGAGGCGTCTTTGAAGAACTAAATTGTGATGGAGTTCCATGGTTCAAAGCGAATAATATCTCGAATGCTTGGTGATTGATCCTAATGATAACAAGTTGACGAACTTGACATCGGAACATTAACGCCCACTGTACGACCGATAACGAGATTCTAAAACGAACCATCAGTCTCTTAAGCCCTCTATTGGGGATCAGTATCTTAAGATCTTTATTTAGGATGATTTGTCATTTTTCTTAGATCTCGGTTGGGGGACTTGTTCCTTCCATGCCCAATAGTCTCACTTTGCTTAGGAGTCGAGGCCTAAGACAATTTAATAGTCATTTCTCCTTCCCCCCTCTGAGACACTTTTTAAGGACAAAACTGTAACGAAGTTCCACGCTCCAAAGTAGACAATACCTCAGATTTATGGTGATTGACCCTAAGGATGACAATTGACATGGACTTGGAATTGAAATAAATACCAAAAATTGAAACCAGTGCAAAAACCAAAAAAAAAAAAGATACATTCCTCACATACGTATTTTATAAGTAAAATGTTAAAATACTTCATTGGTCCACGTTTTTGTTCAAAAATCTCAATTAGGTCCTAAGATTTTTTTTAGTCTCAATTAGGTCCATATTTTTGAAAATGCATAAAAATTAGGTCCATTTTGTTAATATGGTGGTAACAGTGTTACCACCATATTTTTTATTTATTTTTATTTTTTAAATTTTCTTTTTTTTTTTAAATTATTCATGCCACGTGTCATGTCAATATTGTCCCACATGTCAAGTGAGTAAGGTGACACGTGTCAAGTCATTGTTTGAATCTCAATTTGGTCCATATATTTGTTATTTTAATTATATTTCAGTCCATTTTTTTTTAATTTTTAATTCCATCATCTCCAAATTGAAACTAAATTTAACTTTTATATAAATTTTAAAATGATATTTTAATTAAACATTTTAATAATATTAAGTTTATTTAAATTTTTATTTTGCATTAAACTTTACCTATATTTTGTTTTAAAATTTTAAAATATTTATTTTAACTTGTTACAAAATTGTTTTAAATAATTTATATACAAATGTTAGAGTTGGTTTAAAAACAATAATTTTATAAATTTAAATATAAAATTTTAAAACAATTTTGTAAAAAGTTAAAATAAATATATTTAAAATTTTAAAATAAATGGACCAAAATGTAATCAAAATAAATGGACCAAAATGTAATCAAAATAAAAAAATATATGGACCAAATTGAGATTCAAACAATGACTTAACACGTGTCACTTTGATTGACTTGACACATGGCACAATATTGACGTGACATGTGGCATGAATAATTTTAAAAAAAATTAAAAAAATTAAAAAAATAAATAAAAGATAAAAAAATTAAAAAAAATGAGGAGCTGACACGTGGCACATCCTTATTTTATTTATAACTTTTTGTATAAAACTTCAAGTGAGGTGACTTTTGAACCTACCCATCAATTTTCATAACTAAGGAATCCATTTATGAATCCAAAATTTTAAAAATTGTATACAGATAGTTACAAAATAAAAATGGGCAGATTGTATACTTGAAAATAATATGCCAAAATAAAAGAGTTAGATATTTGGGATTGACCCCCTTACTTTGGTGAAGTTAATGGAACTCTACGATTGAAATGAAAGGCTCAAAGTGATGTATTTTTCCAATTTAAGTTGCTTCACAAGAAGCTTTAAAAGAGAGAAAATCATAGTTATAGAGTAGGATTTAAGAAGAATAGGAAGAAATATATTCTAACTCTAGATCTAATTTAATGAAACTATATGACTAATAATTTAAATAACTAAGAAAGGAATAAAAGAGAATAGAATAATAAAATAAGAGACGATAAAAAAATAAGAGAAGAGGAAAGCTTACCTTAGGCCTTTTCTCCTGTTGTAGGAAATTGTGAGATAGATATTTGAGATTGTGTTGTATTTATAGGTAAAACTTTGATCAAAAGGACAAAGATGATTTGTAAATGAAATATGTCTTTCATCCTAGTAATTACATTTGGAAGGTTGTCATTGGAAAGAAGAAAAAATTCTACTCAAACTTATTCTTTACATTAAATTTCACATGTCACATGGGTAAATCATAGTTTATTACCAAAAACTATGGAAAATCCTAAAAGGAGAATGGTCTGCGAAACCAAATTAGATTCAGGAGTCAATTACATGTGGGGAAAGGTATTAACACCCCATAACTTCATCCGAAGATAGTTCCCTTTATTCAAGTGTGTAAAATTAATCTAATATTTAAAATATTTGTCCTTTCCTCTAAAAAAACCAAACAAAACAAGCAAATACAAAATCATAGGAAAATATTTTTGAAATATGTATTTTAGCTTGAGAATGATTAATCTTACTCCTACGTATTCTCATTCAAAATGAGAAATTAGGGTTATGTATGACAATAAAATGAGTACATGGATATATAGACTCACACTAGGTGAGTCAGTAATCAAAGGAAAAAAATGAGAATGTAACAACCGGGATAGTTAGGCATATTCGAGAATATATCACTGCATACACAAATAACATAAATACAAAACTATATTCTAATAGTCCCTTTCAAACTCAAGGTTATTAATAGTAGTCAACAACATTGAGTTTGTGACGTAAAGTAGAAAAACGAGCATGTGAGAGTGGTTTTGTAAGGATGTCTGCAACTTGATCAACAGTTGGAATATCATGACCCACTAAGGATTGATTGAGCACTTTTTTCTAAACAAAGAAAATGTCGAGTTTCATGTGTTTTGTTCTAGAATGTAGAACCAGATTATGATTTAAGGCTACAACATTTGATTGTCGTAGTATACAAAGGGAGTTGTGCAATGAATCTCGAGTTCATGTAAACAAGATTGTAACCATAGAATTTTAGCAACAATAATAGCTAAATTGCGATATTCTACTTTAGCACTTGAATGAGCAACTAAACTTTGTTTCTTAGACCACCAAGACACAAGAGTAGAGCCAAAGTAGACCTTTGATCATCAATATTAGATGTTCAATCTGCATCACAAAAGGTAGTAATGGAATAATGATTTTGAAATGAAGATATAGTTTGAAGTTGTAGACCATAAGTGAGAATTCCTTTATGATAACATAGAATGTGTTTGATAGTTTTCCAATGTTCAAGGAGAGATTGTGCCATGAATTGGCAAACTTTATTCACATTGTATCCAACTCTTGCTCGTGTAATTGTGACATATTGTAAGTCACCAACAATAGAGTGATACAAAGATAGGTCATCCATGTAATCGAAACCAATTTTGGAGATTTTAACACCACTTGGCAGAGGAGTAGAAATACCTTTTGCATCAAACATTCCAGCTTCATCAAGGAGATTATGAATGTAGTTTGTTTCAGAGAGAAGAAGAAAGCCACTAGAAAGTTTTTCAACCTAAATGACCAAAAAATATTCAAGCGCTCAAAGTTGTTTAAGAGGAAAAACAATTCTTAATTTAGTAATAATGGATTGAAGCAATGATGGTGATGAACCTGTAAAGATGATATCATACATATAAATGAGAACAAAGATATTATCAGAAGTAGAGGTGTATATTAGAAGAGATAGATCACACTTACTTTGATGAAACCCAAAACCTTTGAGATTAATGGTAAGTCTCTCATACCAAGAGTATGTTTCAAACTATAAATAAACTTGTTTAGTTTGCATACCAAGTAGGAATCAAGGGACTCAAACCCTGGAGGTTGGGTCATGTAAACATCTTCATAAAGAATGCCATTGAGAAATGCATTATTGATATTTATGTTTTGAAGAGACCATTGACTAGTGATGGCTATTGTGAGAACAATTCTAATAGTGATAGGCTTGACTACCGGAGCAAATGTTTCAAAGTAATCACAACCAAATTGTTGAAATAATTTTGCTACCAACTAGGCTTCATAACGATTAATAGAGCCATCAGTATTTTCTTTTATTCAAAAAATCCATTTGCATCTAACCATAGAACGACCTGTAGGAAGATAAGTAAGGGACCATGTATTGTTAGTCAATACTGCATCATTTTCATCTTGCATAGCTTTGTGCTAAAAGGGAAAGGACAAGGCTTGTTTTACAGCTGTAGGTTTTTCAGTAATGAGAAGGAAGGATGGGTAAACCTTTAGTTATTTTTGATCTAGTTTGCATGGAATGACTCGATGAAGTGTTTCAAGAAATTGGAGGAATGGAAGAGGTAATAGTGGAAGGAAGAGTGGGGAGAATATGTGTTATAAAGGTGCTGACAGGACATCAAATAGGAGATGAGACAACAACAGATGACTCAGGAGAGGATAAAATAGATGTTGAATTATGAGTGGGATGTCGTATGGGTGATGAAATAGTGGAAGGAATAATGCCAAGAGGGAGATGGGGAGAATGGGATGTGGACAAAGAACTAACAGAAGATGGAATAGAAAAAGGAAAGGTATGTTCATCAAATAGAACATCTTTAGAGATAAAAAGACGACCATTTTTAGAAAGGCATTTGTAACCTTTGTGACATGGAGAATATCCCAAGAAGGTGCAAGTAATAGCTCGAAAGTCAAGTTTATGTTGGTTATAGGGGCATATATATGGATAGCAAGCACAACCAAATGTGCAAAGAAAAGAGTAATTAAGTTCTTTTTTAAAATGGTGAAATAAGGTATAGGATAGGGACTAGTAGTTGTAGGTAATCTGATATATTGCAGTGTGGAAGGCGTGGTCCAAAAATTTTAATGGAAGGGAAGATTGAGAAAGAATAGTGAGATTGATTTAAACAATGTGACGATGCTTACATTCTATAACACCATTTTCATTGTGAGTATGAGGGCAAATAAGTTTGTGGTGAATACCAAAATATTGAAGAAAAGAAGTTAGAGACCTTAACTCATCACTCCAATAAGTTGAACCTCTTTGATTTTCTGATTTAATTGAAGTTCAACATTGTTTTTGAATTGAGCAAAGATATTGAAAGGATCAGACTTATTTTTTAGGAAATAAATCCATGTTTACCTACCATAAGCATCAACAAATGAAATATAACAATTGTATCCAAGAGAGGATGACACGTGAGATGGTCCCTAAAGGTCACAATAGATGAGTTGAAGAGGGTTATTATAAGTAATGGATGAAGAGTGAGACGGAAGTTGGTGAGATTTACTCATACAACATGCAACACCGAAATGAACAAGTGTTTTATTTAATAAAGGAAGATTACATCATTTAAGGATAATGTTTAAACCATTAGAAGATGGATAACCTAGTCTATGGTCTCATTGAGTGAATAAAGTTATGGTGCATTTGGATGAAGGAGATAATGATTAAGGAACACTGAATGTATCGAATAAGGAATGTTGACACAAATAACAATGTGTCGTGCAGGAGGAGGACTACAGAAGAAGAGTAGGAAACATGTATAATCCATTAGATTCAAAATACCTTGTGAGTATGATAGCTTGATCAACTTGTGACTTGATAAAATAAAGAGGGGTGAAATTCAAAGAAGACATGGTTATCATGAGAAAAGTTGTTAAGGAGGATTGGTAGAAGAGGGAAAAATTGCAAAACCAAAAAACTGAACAAACAAACCTTTTTTGTTCTGTAGAGTAACATCAACAGATGTGGGCATAATTTCTGCAGGATGTGAGGGTAAGAGGTAATGTAGCAGGATCACCCTAAATCAATGAACTAATTTTGTGATTATTGAATAGGAACATGAGTGGTGGTCGGTGAACGAGAATGGGAATGGTTAGCAATTGTCATGTAAAATTGTATTTGTGATAGCATACGATGAGTGTAATAAGGAGTGTAGAATGGTGGACGAGGACCATACAAAAACCCCCGAGTAATTGGGATCAAAACAATAATAGCAGTGGGATGCAACATGGCCAAACTTGGTGCATACTTGACATTGAACCAAGTTGCATCCATTATGTCTACCTCATCGACCTCGATTTCCATGACCACGAAAATGATAACCTCCATGAAAAGGTTGTTGTTGTTGATAATGATAGTTGTGAGATGTAGTAGAATGATGTTGAGCAAGTTGAGTATGAGGTGCAGAAGTTGTTCATGTGTTGGTCTAAGTGAGATTAAGAAAGAAATTATCACTAAATTGTTAGAATCGTTCAACTATGGCTTCCTATGCAACAAGAAGACATTTAATTTCTTCAAAATAGAACAAGTCAAGTTTGTTGTTTATCAAGGATATAAATAACTCATATTCCACCTGAAGACAAGATCACTAATCAATTGGAGTGACTGCATGATCGTTTTGATACGAAGAAGAAATTCACTATTGGAGAGATCCCCTTTCATCATATTCTAAATTTCAATACACAATTTCCTAGATTTAGCTTTCGTTTGAGTATGAAAATAGGAGTGAATCTTGTCCCATAGTTGAAAGGGATAAGTGCATCCAATAACCCTAGGCAAGAAATAGGGCGATGGTGATGATTGAAGCCAAGAAAGGAGATGTTGCGTCTCCCATATAGTGTAGGCTGGGTTTTCTTTCCCCAATTCAGAATCTAAAATATTGAGAAACTATGGTGGAATGAGTGGAGAGACAACAAAGCACTAAAGACGGTGGGCCTTAATGACAAGATTTATTTGTTGTTTCCATAGTAAAAAATTGGTATTTGTGAATTTCACATAGATAGTATAAGAGAAAAGGACAATGGATGGGTAGGAGGGGCCATAATCGGCGATGAAAAATAAAGTTTATGCTCTTGATACCATATTGAGAATAGAGACATAGATAATTGAGAATTTCTTATTATGACAGTAAAAGGAGTACACGGATATAGGGATGGCAATTCGGGGCGGGCCAGGCGGGTTGGTCGTAGGCTCGCACAAAAAAGCGTGTGGCGGGCTGGGATGTTGAACCCGCTGGCCCGTAATGGCCTGCCTCACATAGGTTCGCAACCTGCGTAGGTTAAAGGCGGGACGGGCCGGGCTGGCCTGCTTACAAAATTATATGTTCTCCTTTTTTTTACTTCTCACATCATTCATCATGTTGCTTTTTTAAGTTCCTTTTATTATTATTATTATTGTTATTATTATTATGTTTATGTTTATGTATAATCATTGTATATAAGATAATGAATTTAGTTCTTGAATATGAAATATCTTTTTATGCATTTTTAGGTACATGTCTTGTTAGGTGATATGTTCCTATTGTACTTTAGTTATAATCTTCGTTGTTATTTTTCTTGTCTTTCATTAGGTAAACTAATTGGAATTATTTCGATAGAAAATGAATATCAATTATTATGAAAAAATAAAAAAGTTTTTATTTTAATCAACAAAAAAAAATATTTCACTCATCACAAATGTGAGCCAGCCCGCGGGCTCGCTGGCTAACCTACGGGGCGGGCCAAAAAAGTGAATCTGATATTAAACTGCGGGACAAGACAAAACGGGTCGAGCTGGCCCGCTTTGCCATCCCTACACGGATATATAAACTTACACTATGCGAGTCAGTAGTCAAATAAAAAGAAGAAAATGTTACAACCAGGACGAACAATTAGGCATATTCTAGAATATATCACTAAATACACAAATAACATAAATATAAAACTATATTATAATAACCATAGTGACGCGCAAGTGATGATCAAATAAAATTAATGTGTATTCATGCATTAGCTTAGGCCATTTTTATTCATTTATTCATTATTGGACTAATTTCATCATGCATTATCTTGTTTCAGATCATACATTTGAGGTTGCGTATTGTTTGTGTAAACATATCTTGAGGAGGTTAGTTAGATTCAAAACAGTGTGTTCCACATGTGTCAGGTGGATTTATCCACAACCTGTGGATTTGGCTTCAAGTTGTAGGATTTAAAACAGCGTGTTTCACAAGTGCCTGGTGGATTTTTCCATGACCTATGAATTTTGCTTGAAAAAATCAAGTGCAAAACAACAAGTTCCATAGGTGGCCTGGGGATTTTTCAGCGAGAAATCTTAAGATGACGTGGATTGACAAAGATTTAAAGGAGAAGGAAAATAAAAGAAAGAGAAAGAGGGGAAAACGGTTAAGGGAGAGAAGTAATCACCTCAATAAGTGGAGAGAACGTGGAAAAGATAAAAAAGAGGAGGATTGTTCACGAAAAGCTTCTTCTTGATCTTCGTCATTCTCTTCTCCGTTAATTTTAGTTTTTTTCATTATGTAGAACTAATTTTCTTTTTGTTGGAGGATTGATGTAAAACTTTGGATTTTAGTTTCTACTCTTTATAATTGATGTTTTGTTAATGTTATTTATTTCAGTGCTCTGTTTATGGTTTTATTGTTTATTCTATGAGCAATTTCACAATTGAAAAATTATGGATTATTTGAGATTATAAACAAGACAAGTTAGGTTATGTCACAATTGGGAGATTGGTCATATCTAATTAGTTTGCAATAGAGATTATTATTGATTTACATGATTCTGTTGAATTTTTGTAAATTGACCTAAGGAATTGGGATTCGAATTTAATGAATAAATTTTACCTACTAAGAGATTAGGGTTAAAATAGCTCTGAATAAACTCAAGTGGATGATTACATTGTTTGCATCAATGGAAAATGAGTAAAATTCTATAAAAAAGGATACGAAATCAATCATCTAACCATTCTTATTTTGATTGAAGTTTTTATTATAGTTTTATGCTTGTAAAAATTAGTTCACATGCCAAACGTTTATCAGCGAGCAAAGACTACTCCACCTTAGTATGTGCCTTTCTTCCTTTCACTGGAGTAGTTGTGTCTTTCACCACCATTCGCCCTTCGATCGGTAGGAACTGTCAGCAACAACGTCGATTCTCACCAGAAGCATTCCCATCTTCATTTGATTCACCGCATGAGATAGACATTATAACACCAATTCATACGACTAAATATACACCGCTTAGCCAAGACCGTCACCGATGACGAGATTCAAAACCTCAACTAGAAGTACGAAGTAATTGTTCCCAAGATTCCACCAATATCAAGCAAAATAAAATTAATGAAACTATGAAGGAATTTCATTAAGGTGATTTTGAAAATGGCATTGCGAAACAGGGACATCAAACAGAGAAAAATGTTTTGAAGAACCTTGATCATTTACAGGTGAAACAGAAACAAAGAGAATTTGAGATTTAGGTGAAATAGGAACAAACACTTTTGTTGAATTTAGAGTATATCATAAATTGAAAATTCCACCTAGTCAAGAATAAGTTAAGCTCAGACAATGTATTATCCTATGATTTTGTAACGTTTGTTTCTTATCTTCTTCTATTTCACTGACTGTCTGTTATGTGTTTATATGCTTGTTATGTAAATATGAATTAGTTATGTCATTATGAATCGGAGGAGAGGTGCAATGGAGATAGTCAAGAACACATGGTGATGAATACAAAGAAAATATGCAGCAGAGCAATGTAAATGCATCAGAGGAATACAACCCTTCTCCTTCCTTCAATTTTGGCTCATCTTCTCTTGTCTATGTTTCCTCGTGTGTTATCTTCATAATGATTCTTTATTTATGCTTACGTTGGTTCTCTTCTATTGTGTAACTGCTCTTTGTAATGTGATGTGTCAGACTAAATTTGATGAATGGAAGAGAGGGAAAATTGTGGAGATTATGTTTGTGTTGAACGCCACGAGGGAGATAGTGGAGAACGCGAGCTTGCTATGACGGAGGAATTGAGAGGATGAAGATTTAACTGTGATGGCGATGAAAATGAGATGATGAATTGTGTGTTGTGCCTGAAAGATGAAGATGACCCCCTAATGTAAAGTGTATGATGGGGTTAATTAAGAAAAACCGGTGAGTGAGTGAAGAGGCATGTGATGTAGAAAACAAAAAACAATATTTTGTTAGTGTGGAAAAAAGTGACTAACATGTGTCATTTTTTTTAGTGGAGAGGATTTCAAAGGTGTGAAAGGCAAAGGCGAGAGACGGGCAAATCCAATAAAAACAAGTGTGAAATGAACAAAAAGGAGTGAGGATATTAAAAAAATTAGGTTGAAAGACTAAAAAATAATGCAAAAACATATTTTGAAAAGAATAGGAATGTGTGGAATATTTAAAAAAAAAAGAATGGAATCTAATAATAAACAAAAAAACAAAAATATAAATGATAGTTTCTTTTTAAAAAAAAAAGGTTTGGGCCAAAAATGAGCCCATTTCATTGCTTCCTTTTCTTTTCTTTTCCTTTTTTTATCATCATTTTAAAAAATATTTACTAATTTTAAATTTCTTAATTCAGGCGTGGTTGGATTTGAAGAGTGATTTTGGAAATTGGATTTAGAGAAAAATGATGTGAAAGTAGTAGTTTGGATTAAGGAAAAGATTATGTGATTTAATTGGATTTTAGATGAAAGTTTGTGGAAGTTTATGTCTGATATTATGGATTTGATAAATTAAAAAATGTTTTAATAGATTAAATTAAATGATTACCATTTTACCATTAATGATAAATGTTATATAAATTTAAGGGTTAAATATAAATTTAGTCCCTTAACTTCTAGTAAAAATTGGAATTAGTTCATATTTGAAACTTTAGCCTAATTTAGTCCCTTAACTCTATAAATATGTTAGATTTAGTTCATTGAACAATTTTTGTTATGTTTATTTGATGTTTCAAGCTCATTTCTCAACTAACATCGAAGCGAAAATATATCAGATGCAAACAAACAACTCAAATGTTATCATAAAACACATCAAGGGACCAAAACATATTTAACTAAATTTAAATTTAAATAGAACAAATTATGTCAAAATTAAATTAAAATTGTTATTCAAAATTCATTATCATTAGAATCATATTAAAATTATAATAAAAATTAAGAATATTATTATTATTATTAATACAATTATTATTAATAATATTATAGTTTTATTATTAATATTTATATTATAATACTTAATTTATTAAATTATAATAATAATTTCTATTTTTCATCTTATTGTAATTGTTATTAATATTATAATTAACACTATTATTTTAGTGTTATTTTAAAGTTATGTTCGTGTAATATAACGTAACTATATCAATATAAAAATTAAGAATGTATAGGATTTTAATTAATGATATCCAGATAATCTTTGCCAAAAAGTAAAAAGGTAATGGTAAATAGGTTAAATTTAAAACCTCTAAAGCGTGTTCCACTCAAATCAACGCTTATAAATCATCGCAAATTCACTGATCCAAAAATAATGCATTGTCGTGTATAGTAGATCATCGATCCAAACACGTCCTAAAGTTTTTTTCTAATAATAATAATTTTTAATTTTTAAAAAACTTAATTCCATCTTTTTATTTATCAATAAATTTTGTATTTTTTTTCAACAAAATTTTAAACATCAAAAGAAAAATGGGTTTTGAAACAATCGAATTGAGTTCATGGGTTTATATTACACAATTGCTATTTTAACCCTTTAATAAACAAGAAAGCATGTATTTCATTATAAAAAAAAAACATTTCAAATTAGTTTTAATACATTTCAACATCTATTCCTATGGATTACTTTCATTTTCATTTTTCTGAGATTTTAAAAAGTTTCTATGAATTTTATTAGGGTTGGATTTTACAACAGAATTACCGATGAAATCCAAAAATATTAAAAAATTTAGTTTAAAATTCTTACTAGAAACCAAATAAGGAATAAGAAATAAGAATCATTATAAATTTAATAATTGTATATTTAATGAATAATTTTCATTAAACTTCTATTGTATTTGCAAAATCAACATAATTAGATGATTAAGGACCAAATTGCAATATTCAAAAATTTTCAGGGACTAAATTGTAATTATGTAAAAATAAATTTAAGGATTGAGTAAAATAAGGGTCAATTTGTAATTTTAACAAATTGTAGGAGCTTATATGTAATTGAAAAATATTTTTGCACTTAGCAGAAAAAAATTCAATTTTGTTCTTGAAGGATGTAAACTACATATTTAAGTTAATGAGAAAGTTAATTATAAGTAATGATTAATATTATATGTACATAAAAAGATTGTGTTACATTGGTTCGACATTATGAAAAGTGAAACATCTTAAGCATGAACCATGATATTGAATTAAGGCGACGATTACATTAGAGGCAGTTTTATCATTTATAAATCTAATATTTTTCCATATTTGATTGAAAAAGTCATGTATTGTGATTTCTTCATCAATTGATTTGTGACTTTGAACCTTTGTGTCTTTGACTTTTTTATCTTGGCAAAGATTTGCTTCTTTTGGAACACAAAAACATGACATGATAATTGAGGCTAAATGTAATTCAAGTTTGATAACATCTAATTTTACTACTTTTTTCTTTAATAAAAGTTTATATTTAGTGTTGGTGTAGTGAGTAATTTTCTAGAATTAGAATAATTATTTATTTAAGGTGTAAAAATAGTTATTATTTTAAAATTGTTGTTAAAATCCTCTTTTTAAATACTATATGTGTCTAGATATAAAATGCTTCCTTTTTCT
The DNA here is from genome assembly GCF_037176805.1 of Vigna unguiculata. Lineage (NCBI taxonomy): Eukaryota > Viridiplantae > Streptophyta > Magnoliopsida > Fabales > Fabaceae > Vigna > Vigna unguiculata. The sequence continues at coordinate 33,331,804 of NC_140801.1, forward strand.
TTAGAAAAATCAAAATAAAGAAGTAGAATTAAGTTTTGTTTTGCTTTAAGTTTTGAATTTTTCAAAGAAGAGGTACTGACTTTATCAAGTCAAGCATTTGATCTTCGTCTCCTGATTGTTCAAAACCTACAACTGCAGAGAGGGAAACTTTGAGTGCCCAAATTAAAATAAATATGCCCCTTTTGAAAGTAACATAGCTGAAAACCCCAGTGAGACACACAACGCTAGACGAAAATGTGCAAAGATTCCTTAAGGACTTGCAACCATCTAACCAAGACTAAAAGGGTGACCAAAGTTCCCTTTTGAAGGTATGAATATTGTTTGTCATTTAAAAACATAAATATTTAGATTTTGTACAATTTAATTTTATGTTTATCTGCTTAAATAATTACAATAATACATAACATGTCTTATTTTTTGTGGATGCCTATCTGCGTACATAAAGACCAAATTCATGAAGTATAATATCTCTATGGACATTTTCCGGATCAAGAACCTAATCACTGATATAGTGCTACTTCAATTGTTGTATCTCTTCCTGAAAAAATAATACAATCATATCGTGATCACAAGACAAACTTAATGTAATGAACTTTAACAAATGGGTACTTATAGAGGTGTATTTTGGCATGCTTAGTCTAGCTCCCCTTGCAAGTTACCAAAGTAAGGCATGTTCAGGTGCAATTGTTCTCGTCCAAGGCTTTTCAAGCAAGCTTCCTTTAGTAATTTTTTATAACTAGATTGAGTGCTTCATTACATACATTTTCACAACACCAAATTCATTTAGGTTGGCTTCATTGTCTCAAGTAAATTTCACAAGCACATAACAACACCTAAAATCATAAATCAGCACCTCTTACACATTATCTGGAATTTTCAAAATAAATCTGCAACTTCCACAAAACTCCAAATATTATGTTCTTGTACTCAAAGACAATTGAAACAAGAATACAATGCAAAAATAATCAACTCAATTGGATAATTGTGGAAAAAGTTAGAGACCAAAAAAGTAGCAAAGGTTAAAAGTGACAACATTCACTTGCATATAATGACTTTGATTTACCACTCAGGAATTCAAGCTTTGGAAAACCATGTCAGGTTTATAGAGAGGGGGTTTCACTGGGGAGAACAACACCAATGAGATCTGAGCCTAACCACATAAGACACTGACACCACTCTCAACCCAAAACCTTAAGGCAATGAGTTTATGGGTCTTGATTCTTATATGGTGCTCTACTTTCTCATTTCTGGTCAATGTGGGACTTAGACTCACACTTGGATTCCTAATAATCTCCCTCTCAAGGGTGAGTCCCTTCAACCACATTGGTACACTCCCCCTCTAGCGGAAGCTGCCCAACCACGAGTACTCATTTTTTGCCCTTTTCTGTACCGCCGTTCTTCTTAACGGGACGTTCTTCTTAACGGGACACGTTTTACCTGACCAACACTGTCAGGAAGACTTTCGATACTAGGACCATACTGCACTCGTCTGAGCCGGTATTAACCATCGGCTCTGATACCACTTGTCAGGTTTATAGAGAGGGGGTTTCACTGGGGAGAACAACACCAATGAGATCTGAGCCTAACCACATAAGACACTGACACCACTCTCAACCCAAAACCTTAAGGCAATGGGTTATGGGTCTTGATTCTTATATAGTGCTCTACTTTCTCATTTCTGGTCAATGTGGGACTTAGACTCACACTTGGATTCCTAACAATCTCCCCCTCAAGGGTGAGTCCCTTCAACCACATTGGTACACTCCCCCTCCAGCGGAAGCATTCCCAACCACGAGTACTCTTTTTCTGCCCTTTTCTGTACCACCGTTATTCTTAACGGGACACGCTTTACCTGACCCACACTGTCAGGAAGACTTTCGATACTAGGACTATACTGCACTCGTCTGAGCCGGTTTTAACCATCGGCTCTGATACCACTTGTCAGGTTTATAGAGAGGGGGTTTCACTGGGGAGAACAACACCAATGAGATCTGAGCCTAACCACATAAGACACTGACACCACTCTCAACCCAAAACCTTAAGGCAATGAGTTTATGGGTCTTGATTCTTATATGGTGCTCTACTTTCTCATTTCTGGTCAATGTGGGACTTAGACTCACACTTGGATTCCTAATAAACCATTCATGAATGTCAAATTAAAAAAATATTAAAGCTCACTAAATCAAGAATATATGAGAGGATGATTAAAAAATAAACTTTAAAATTTGATAGTTGTTTCCTAACAAGTACCAACCACATCTAAAATCACAAATCAACACCTCTTACACATTGTTTGGAATTTTGAAAACAAAATTGTAACTTCTATATAACTCCAAAACTTACATTTGTAGGCTCATATTAAAGATAATTGAATCAATAATATAATGAAAAAGGAATCAACTCTATTGGATAAATTTGACAAAAGTTATGGACCAAATAAGCAACAAAGGTTAAAGTAGCATTCACTTCATATAATGACTTTGATTTACCACCCATAAATCTAAGCTCTAGAAAACCATGAATGGATATCAGATTGAAAAAGGGATCAACTCAATTGGATAAATTTGACAAAAGTTATGGATTAAATAAGCAACAAAAGTTAAAGTTGATAACATTCACTTCATATAATGACTTTGATTTACCACCCATAAATCTAAGCTCTAGAAAACCATACATGGATATCAGATTGAAAAAATATAAAAGGTCACACAACATTGTGAAACAGACCAACAAATTTCACACATAACATGAGGTTCAATATCATCATACCAAAAATTAACACTTTCCTCAAATTACAACAAGTGCCCAACCAAGACCCAAATACAATGAAAACCGTAAAACTAAAAACTGCCAAACATCCAACAAAATCATCCACACGAAAATAGGGGTTACCCAAACTTAAAAAAAATCACAAGTAAAAATAGAGAAAAATTTGTGCATTCAATAAAAGAGCCTAAAAGAAATCATATGATATGGTGCCAATCACTTAATGTGAACATGTAAAACTGTGAATGATTGAATAAGAAAGTGTGCAAACATGTAGAATGGAAATTTTTACTTACCACCAATGTCTACAAACACCAGTGTTGGAAGAACAAAGGGGAAGGGATGAGGCCACACACCTTCGTCAACAATGAAAGAAAGAAAGGCATGGACAACAACACAACAACAATGCACCACACTAGACTAAAAGCAAGAGAAGAAAGGCTAAAGGAAAACAATGGAAGCAATGTGTAAGAGAAGAAAGGGCATAGCAATACAAAACCCATGTTTTTAAACAAGGCGCTAGAGAGACTTCACTTTATATTTTACAATTTTCTTTCTTGATGGAATTACAATTTTGCAATTTCTTGTCAAGTGGGATGACACGTAAGGTTGTAAAACGTTGCAAGATAACAAAGTTGTCAAAATATCATTTTCCTTTTTAAAAAAATATGTTATAAGTATGAAAAAGGGAGTATGTACATACTCATCTTCGTCATCATACCCAATTTAAAAAATCGGGTATTACCTATATTCATACATAATTAATATAGTGATTGCCCGTCAAAACAGATTTATTTGGTGGGATGAATTTATTTGCCCTCTTTACCTTTTGGTGAACACATTTTTTTCTTCAATTTTAACTTCTTAAATAACTTTTTTACTAAACTAAAATAATTACTTACAAATTTTACCCATTAAATGATTTTATTTTTAAATTTAACTATTTTTTGTTTAACTTTTTTAAATTTTAACTATTTTTTAAACTAATATAACTATCTATAATTAAAAAATATAAACTTACAAAATAAATAAAAATAATCTATGATAAAACTATAAAAGTATTTTTTTTTATAATTATAATAATAATTTTATTATTTTTTTATGATAAATAAAGAGGTAAATATGCTTTTAGTCCCTAAACGTTAATATGAAATTGTAATTTTGTCCCAAACTTTAATACAGTTTGGTTCCTAAAATTTAAAATGAATAAATACAATTCTCTTAACCCAATTGTCCAATTGTAAAATTTTTTTGATATGTTAAAACAATCGATTGAATTTTTCGTACAGTCAGTTGATTTCACTTGACTTAAGTGAAATCAGTCAATTTAAAAATAATTCAACTGACTGAATGCATTCATACCAGAAACTATATACAACAAGCCTTTTAACCTGCTAAAACCCATTTTAACAGATTAAAAGAGACACACTAAGGCACACAAGACATCTAACTTATGTCATATAGCCTACCAGCTAGATATAACACTAATAAATTACATTTAACATGTTATTTTCAGATTTAACACACTAAAACTTAATCTTCAAGTGGATCTTCATCAAGCACCTATGATCTTCATGCATATGGCTTTATCAATTCTTTGCTTCAAGTTTGCTTGTGCCAAAAATCTCCCCCTGAATTGATGAAGCCAACATCCTCGAGTTGAATTAAAGAGCTAAGATCCATAGAGAAACCTGAAAAAGCTTTTGCACACAAGATACCAATATTCCAAACATACAACCAAGCAAAAGCACACAAGCATACGTACATATCACATATGCATATGCTCCCCCTATCACTAATAAAATGATTTAACTTCAGATTTTATATTAATTTCAGGTTTTCCAATTTTAACACAATTTTACTCATTTTTCACATTTTCTCCCCCTTTGGATTTATCAAATGAAAGTAAATGCATAGATCATTTTGGAAAGATGAAATGTTCATTAAAGCATTAACATAGGGGTGTATCAAGGCACCTGATACGAATACAAAAACGCCAGAACAAAAACAAAAATGACAAATACTTCATGAAGATGAGACTGATATAATCAGTTGACTGAAATGAGAAAATAGTCGATTAAAAAACTGAAACAAACAAATAGACACACAAAATGCATCACGAAAATGCAATGCATGTCCTATGAGTCATCCCCTTCACTCATTCCTAGGGTTGTCTCTATTGTAGACATTGGAGAGGAGGTCATGAACATTGTGTAGCTGGTCATCCAAATCTTGGAACCTTGTTGTGCAATAAGCATGATGTGCATTTTGTGCAATGTTGAGGTCTTGAAGCTGGTTGAGAACCATTCTCTCAAATTGGGAGTATGCAGGTCCAGTATTCTCAGGAGGATTATAAAGCTCAATTGCCATGGGCTGTGGTTCATCTTCCTCTTGGTTTCCTCCACTAGTTCCCGCTTCATGGTCATTTGCTCCAACCTCAATATTAGCACCATGATCTCCTTCAACCAGCCAAGTATTGCCTATCTTGGTAAATTCCATCTTATGCATATTTAGTATTGAAACATTATTTAGAAGTCCAGTAGACTCCTCAAGCTCTCCTTCCACATCCACACCAAAATGCTCAATGAACTTAGAGATGAGCACCACATATGGAAGCTTGAAATCCGTGAGCCTTTTTGCCTTCATCATGTGGTCACGGATGGTGTATGTCCAGTCCACCATCATGCCATTTTGAATGCAGTACATCACCACAAGATCACCTTCATTCAAGGTTGCATGATTGCTCCCCCTAGGCATGATGATCTTGGTCACCACCATGGCTAGCAACCTTTCCTCCACATAAAGTCTTCCCATCTGGAAATTTCTAGTTTGCTCACCTTGATTTCGCACACATTGGTTGAAGTATTGCACTTTGTTGAATTCATCCATTGCACTAGTTTCACCCTTGCGAACTTGCACACCTCTTTGTGTTAGGCCAACCACATCCCTCCATGTTTGCCTAGTGATCTCCATCTCCACACCTTTGACACTTGTTTTGAGAATGTCATTGCTGAACTCAAGGTTGGCATAGAACACCTTCACCAAGTTAAGATACACCTTGCCCAAAAGTTCAAGGAATGTCTTCAATTTTTGGGTTTTGAGATGTTGCTCAAGGTTGCCAAAGTTTTATGCCCTTAGCCATGACATACGAATCACCTTAGGAAGGATGATTTGCTTTCTATTGATCTCAATAAAGAAGGTCTAAATTTTGTCCACATGGCCTTCAAACCATACTTCAAGTCTTCCTTGATTCATGGCATTTGGAGAGGATGGAGTAGTGGGGTGGAGTTTTCATCATCTGAGGGGGTTGTTCGTGGTCTTCTAGGCATGGTGAAATGTAGGTTTGGCTCTTACTAGCAAATGAGAATGCCAATGCATGATGCTTATGCAAGTATTTATAGAATCAACATGTTGATTTTCAAAATCGGTCAATTAAATCGTGCAGATATTCTGGTTTCAATACAGTACAGGAAATCACAGCCAATTAAATGTGAGGGAATCTGTATTAGATTATGCAGTGATGTGTTTCCCATGCGTTTTATGAACAATACACTCTACATGCGTTTTATGATTATGTAGTGACGGGTCTTACACTCTACAGCTGAGGCTGAGTACATAGCAGCTAGACATGCATGTGCTCAAAACATATGGTTGAAGCATCAACTTATGGATTATGGTGTAAAGCTAGAAAAGGTACGTCTTTATTGTGATAATACAAGAGCAATCAACCTAACTAAGAATCCAATTCAACATTTTAAAAATGAACACATTGAAATCAAGCATCATTTCATAAGAGATCATATTCAAAAAGGTGATATTGAAATCATTTTTGTGAAAACTGAAAATCAATTGGCGAATTTATTCACTAAACCACTTGCATGTGATATATTTAACAAGCTTAGCACTGAATTAGGTACTCTTGACATGAAGAATATATGTTGATATCTGTTTGGCTTGTTAATTTTTTTAGATCATGTGTGTGCTGCATTTAAAGTGGTAAATTTTGCATAATTTAAAAATTGCCAGAATTTCAGTTAGCTAAATTTGCAAATTCAACATATAGATTTCATTTAAAATGTCAAAATCTGCATAATTTGTGTTATGGAACTGTTTCAATCTGTTAAATCTCATAAAACATCACATATATTTCATTTAAATTGGTCTGGTGTGAATTTCGTGTAAATTGAAATTTTTAGTCAGCTAAAATTGCAAATTTAACACATAGATTTCACTTAAAAATGCCACTACACCAAAAATCAGTTTTTTGGTACAATTTTAGTCCACTAACTTTGTATTTTTATGTGTTAAAATTACTTATGCTGAGTCGATTTGCTTGAATTGATTTTAATTGATTGACCCAGTCAAAGTATCCATCACATGACTATTTTTGGATTGTAGTAGCAGCATGTAACATATATTACATCAACTAAAATCAACTTTTCAGACTATATTGACCATAAAGTGCTTTGATTACATGATTTCTAATGTGCATGCATTAGATGTGAACTGTTTACATGATTTCTAATTTAGCAGCATGTTAAATCCGCATTTATTAATTACTTAATTATTTCATGGGAAAGGTACGAGTCTTACACTCTAAAGCTGGGAAACACATCTCCACTCCATGTGGATTGTTCATAAAACGCATTATGAGTGGATGAACATAAAACTCATGTTTCAGTCCGCCCTCATATTTTCTACATCTCCACTCCTCGGTGATAGTGGGCGAATAAAACCTCGCCAGGTACTCAAATTTGTCTGTGTATGTCTTCATAGTCAGGTTCCCCTACTGGAACGTGAGGAATTTTGCCTCTCTCTCCTGCCTGGCACTGTTTGGAAAACACTTCTCCAGAAATCTCGTCCTGAAAGAAGCTCTGGTAACCTCCTCATCCCGAGTCTGCATGAGTTACTGCATCCCCTGCTACCAATACTTTGCATCCGCCACTAGTAAGAATGTGACGAATGAAAGTTTATGTGCATCAGTACATTCGATCACCCTGCATATCTTCTCACATTCCCTGAGCCAAGCATCTGCTTCGTCAGGAGTGACATTGCCCATGAATTTAGAGGGCTTATGCCTTTATGTAATAATTAAGTAATTAATAAATGCGAGTAGTGAGAGTCTTTATGGTATTAAATATTGTTTGATGTGACGTGGAAAAGTACTAGCTCAAATGGTTGAAAGTACTTAATTGTATGTAGGACTTGGGTTCGAGTCCTATGCATGTCAATTATGTGTTGTTTGTTTTATTATTAATTTTAATAATATGTTATAGCATGGAAGTGGTAATGTAACTCTATACTTATGTGAATTATCACGAAAGATAAATTGGTTGAGTGGTTGTGCATTAACTTGATCATAAGCATGGTAGGGGTTTGAACCTTGGTGAACCCAAATTTGACTCTCTTTTTGCTAACGATTAGTTGTGGCTTGAATGTGAAAATGCAAGAAAATGGGCAGCCAATAGGGGCTGAAAAACCACCCAATGGTGGCCCTTGAATAGCAATTAAACCATCATTAAGGTTATTTTTGTTTTGGCACTTAAACCCACTATTAAGACACCTATAAAAGGCCAAATTTAGGTGAAAATAGGGTTTCTGCAATCTTGATATTGTACCTTTTGAGAGGAGAGCAAATTGGAGAGTATTGAGAGACTACCTAAGGCTAATTGTGGGAGCACTAAGAGAATTTGTGTTGGGCAAGAAGAAGAGCTATAGCAATACAATTTTTGCAAGGGAAATTCCAGGTTAGGGGAGCTAAAACCGTAATTGTATGCTTTTGATCATATTGCAAGATTTTAATGATTATATGCTTTGGATTTCGTACTGCACCTAAGGTGAATTTGGGGTTTGGGTGTTTTGGTACTGTTTTGTAGGAATTCTTACCTAATTGTATGATTATAATGAGATTATGCAATGTATAACTCGTAATTGTGCACACTTGGATTGTTGAAGCCTATATGATGTCTAAAATTTCTTTCATACGTGTGTGCATTCTTTTCCGAATGAATGGTATGAATTAGTATGAGTTTTGGCATGACTGTTGTGGGTGCGTGCATAAACAGAGTCGCAGTCTGCAACTCTCGCTCAAGCGAGCCTGACTTTCCTAGGCGAGATTAGCAAAGAATTGGGTCTGTTTCTGCTCGCGCGTCTCGCTTGAGCGGAGGGTTTTCGTCTTGGGCGATAGACTATCTCGCTTAGGCGAGTGTGTCTTGCCTAAGCGAGAACCCGTGAGCATTGGGGGTTTGGTTGGGCATCTCGCCTAGTGCAAAGCCATGTTTTGGGCAAAGGAGGGTCTCACTCAGGCGAGAGTCCTTCGCCTAAGCGAGAGTGTGAGGAGGGTTGTTGGTTGTTTAACTTGCCGCCTATACGAGAGTTAGTGTTATGGGCGAAATCTGTCTCGCCCAAGCGAGAATTCGAGGTTAGTTCTGTGCAAGGAGATTGCTCAGGCGAGGTAACCTAGCTTAAACGAGTTAGGCGTGGTGGCTAAAGCAAGGGGTTCATGCTAAGCGAAGGATGGAACCATTGCTTATCTTAAGGCTATCAGTTATACTCGAATGGTTTTGGTGAGTGTTGATTTGTGAGGTGGGGTCTACAAGGCTTCTAGGATATCTCACAGTTGGGCTTGCTAGTGTTCCTAGAGTTGTGGCTCAGAACATATCCCTTGAGTGGTGGCTCGGGATAGGGGTTAAGCACGTGGCATTCTATGGGTTGTAGCCCGGAATGACATCTCTTGAGTTGTGGCTTGGGACAGCGGATGAACACAAGGAACTCTTGAGTTGTGGCTCGGGTTGGCAAGTGTTACCGATGTAAGTGTGCTGGTTGTGGCCAGTACGGATGGGTCCAGATGGATTGCCCTCCTCAGTGATTAACTGACGAGTTTGGTAGTCCTGGGCGTTATGGACTATGTTCATATTTGGGAACTCCACCTGGTGTTATAGTGTGTGATTCATAGCATGGTTTCCCGCATGTGTTCTATCGGTTGTGGCCGATAGGTGTTGCAGCAAGACATCTTGAGGTATTCTCTAGAAGATGTAGAACACGACTAACTTGGTGGTGGCCATGTGGAAGGAAAGGAATGAGGTTCCTTTGATGCGAATTGATATCAAGCATGATTGTGGCCATGTGGAATGAAAGAAGAGTTTTCTTTTGATGTGTGTTATTATATGTATATGTTTGATATATATGTGTTTATTATATTAGCTCACTTTATCTGCTTGTGTTTGGCGATGATCGTGTACGCGGTACACGTGAGTAGATGATATTGCAGGTGGTTTTGGTGAGGCATAGGCTCGGAGCGTGGGCTACTCTTGGGAGGAGATTTTTATCAGAACTTTTATAAAGTTTTCTGCTTTCAAATAAATTATAATTATGAATATTCTGGATTTCTTTTTGGTTAATTACAATTTTATTTATACTTATGGATTTTGATTTGATATTGGACATAATAAAAGATTTAAATTTCCCACAATTTTAGGAAAATGATGTTTTTATTAAATGAGGTTGTTATTCATTTCTTTATTTTATTATTTAAAGTCATAATATCCGGACGGGATGTTACATAGAGAGTGCTACACAAGCTTGATTTTTGCTATTCCATGAGATTAGGCTTGATCTAAGTATATGGTATGTACTGTAAGACCCGGAAAAAATTAGACTAAAGGGGGACACATGAGAAAAAAATAATGGCTTGATTATTATTGTTGATTTAATTAATTTAATTAGGTTATTAAATTATAAAATAATTATTATTTGAGTGATTTAAGTTATTGTTGTATTTATAATAATTATTTAAGTGATATAAGTTATTGTTTTATTTATTTTAAATTTTGATATTATATGTAATGTTGAGAATATATGTATATAATTAAGTGGTGCGTATTAATACATGAAAAAGTAATTGGCTTCTTGGTTGAAGAGTGAATATGGGCGTGAAGGTACTCGGGAGTTTTTATAATATATTTAGATGTGTTTTAAATCAGATACTAGAAATTATGTAATTTTCTTTTGGTCACAAATATTATTGGAAGTTTTTGAGAAAGTGACGATGTGAACTATGTAATTTAAATTAAATTAAAAGTTTTTATTAGTACATTTTCAATGTTAATTCTTTTTCTGCTAAACACAAAAAATTTCTAACGTTCCGTGACATCCCAAAAATTGGGGTGTTACATTTTGGTATCAAAGCCAGGTTTTCGAAAAAACTTTGGATTTGTGGGGAGTGAGCTCGTCTAGTTGATGTTGTGTGACTCTAGAAAGTGTTGTTAATTATAATTGATTGAGATATTGTTTGGATGGTTTACTCTGGTTTGACTTGTTTTATTTGTTTGGAGATATTTACAAGGTATGTAAGGTATGATTGGTAATGATGCATTCTTAAGGGAGATGTTGTGTAATGAATGTTATGGTGATGAAGCATGTTATGCTTGATTGTGTGTGTGATGTGTAGTATGGATTCTCTCATATCTGTAAAACCAGGTTGCACTTTTACCCATAGGACTTTGGTGAGTCGGGTAAAAGGGTTTTTTTTTTTTACCATAAGACTTTAGCCTAAGCTTAGTTACAACGCTCTTACCGGGTTTTGGTGAACAGGTAAGTGTGGTGTTCTTGTCGGGTTTTGGTGAACAAGCGAGGGTTGTTGCATGTGGGTCTTAGGGAAAGCAGCTCTCTTACCGGGTTTTGGTGAGCAGGTAAGGGTTATGCTCTTGCTGGGTTTTGGTGAGCAGGCAAGGGTGGTTGTTTGTAAGTCCTAAGGAAAGCAACACTTTTACCGGGTTTTTGTGAGCAGGTAGGTGTTGTTCTCTTGTCGGGTTTTGGTGAGCAGACAAGGGTTGTTACTTGTAAGTCTTAGGGAAAAGCAGGAGAACGACCTTTCCAAGAGGCGTTGTTGCCCAGGAAAGGTAGAATGGTTGGTGATGAGAGAATGACATACTGTTGGAACTCTTTTGAAAGCATGAAAAGTGTCATTTTTGGCAGCTAAGAACAAAGTCCATGTGTACCTAGAGAAATCATCAACAATGACTAATGCATAAAGGTTGCCACCAAGGCTCATGGTTCGAGATGGACCAAATAGATCCATTTGAAGCATCTCTAAAGGTCTTTCAGTTGTAACAACATTTTTGGATTTAAAAGAGACCTTAGTTTGTTTTCCTTTTTGACATGCTTCACACATTTTATCCTTCTCAAACTTGAGTTTTGGTAGTCCTTCAACCAGCTGTTTTCTATTCAGCCGATTGAAATGTTGCATGTGTATGTGACAAAGTCTTCTATGCCATCACCAACTATCATCCTCTTTTGTAAGCAAACAATGGATGTTAAATGATGCATGATGCAGGTCAAGTAGATATATATTATTGACTCTTTTGACTATCAAAATAATACTACCATGTGCATCATATATCAAACAACTATTTGGTTCAAACATGACTTTAAAGCCTTTGTCACATAGTTGACTTATACTTATCAAATTGTGTTTGAGTCCTTCAACCAGCAGCACATTCTTGATGTTGAAAGAGGATCCATTGCCTGTGACTCTATTTCCAAGGATTCTTCTTTTGTTGTTGTCTCCATAGGTTACAAACCTTTCCTCCTTCAACTCCAACTTTGCAAATTTGGTTTTATCTCCTATCATATGTCTCAAACAACCACTATCAAGGTACCACAAATCTTTCTTATCACATTTCATGACCTGCAAAATAGATTTGGATTATTTGGTACCCTTTGATAGGTTGGGTCCATTATGGTTATGCCTTTCTAGATCCTTTTGGGATCCATTTCATAATCCCTTTAGGAACATCATATTTTCTAGCATGACAGTTCTTAATAACATGACCTTTTTGCATACAATAGTTGCATCAAAATGAATGGCATGTCACTTGGCATACTTTTTGAAAAGAAACTAGAGAACTTCTTGGTTTTCTTTTGAAAAGAGGGATTAAAACCAAGTCCAGCTTTGCCAAACACACAATTTTGTGAACCAAGAACAGCCTCTAAGTTTGCTTCTCCTCTTGTGAACCTTGCACAGGTCTTTATAAGGTATTTGACTTGATTTTTCAAAACTCTGCAGTTTTCACAGGATTTTTCAGCTGACTGATTTCTATAATAGTCGAATGAATTACTGTAAATCATTTCTAAATGTTCAAAATCAGTTTTTAAATCAGTTGTTTCTTTTTCCAGTTGACTAACTTTGTTTTCCAGCCAATTGTTTAGGCCTTTCAATCGATTGTTTCATGCAGAAATATTGTTTGATCATTATGCAACTCTTCAAAATCATGCAACAATTGATTATAGTCATTTAAGTCTAGAGAACTTACTTGGCTTGAGGAAGATGACTCATAACCATCCATGAGACACAAGTTGGCTTATTCACTCTCATCTTGTGAGGAGCTACTTGTTGTTGAATCATCATTGTCCTCCCATGCAATGTAAGCACGTTTCTCCTTTGGCTTCTTCTCATTTTTCCTATCAACACTCTTCTCCTTTTCTTTATTAGCATTTGGACATTCAATTTTGATATGTCCTTGTTTTCCACGGTTATAACATGTAAAATTAGAAGAGTTTGATTCATTGTGTTTGGAAGTATACCTTTTGGGATTACCTTTGATACCTTTCCTTTTGAGATACTTACCAAACCTCTTGACAAGGAGATTTAAGTTCTCACGTTCACTTGATTCAGCCACCTCATCCTCGAGTTCCTCATTTTTCTTGGTGCTAGTCTTCAAGGCTATGTTCTTAACCTTTTTCTCACTTGACTCAAGCTCATTAAGCCTTTGCATCTCAATCTCATGCTCTCTAAGCTTACCAAACAATGCAGTTGTAGTCAAAGTGGATAGATCTCTTGTTTCTGAGATAGTCGTGACCTTTGGTTGCCAAGATCTATCAAGACACTTTAGCACCTTGATGTTTAACTCTTCCTTGTCAAATTCCTTACCCAAGCCTATGAGATGGTTGACTATGTGAGTGAATCTCTTTTGCACATCCGCTATGGATTCTCCTTGTTTCATCTTGAATAGCTCATACTTTTGAATCAAGGCATGCTTTCTTGCTCTCTTAACATCATTGGTTCCTTCATGAGTCACTTCAAGAACCTCCCACATTTCCTTGGCACTCTTGCATTGTGAAACACGAAAAAACTCATCCATGTTGAGAGATGAAGTCAGGATATTCTTTGCATTGCAATCATATTGGGCTCTCCTCCTTTCTTCCTCATTCCATTGATGTTGTTATATAATTTGTAAGGCCCATTAAATTTGTTTTATTTCTTTATGTCCTAAATTAAAGGGCTGCCCCTTGTGAGTGGTTTAAGGACTGACCCAACGGATAAAACCCACCCTAAGTCTGCCCTAACTCCCACTTTCCCCATCACTTTCAGAGAATCTTAAGTTGCAGCCGTCAACATCTCTGCTAGGGTTTGATCCCCACCACCGTCTTGCTCAACGTAAATATTCCTTCCTAATTCATTTCGGTCTCCCTTTAATCATCTTTTGTTTTCCCAGTTAGGATTTCCCTGTTAATCCCATCTACTGTTCCTGTTCCATTTTTATTTCAGCCTTGTAGTTCCTCCCTAGAGCTGATGTGCTCGTGGTCGTGACGTCAAGGTCCTTGCTAACCCTTTTCCAGGTGTTAGTTTTGAAATGGTTGAAAAGCCAAGAAGGGGGGTTGAATTGGCTAGTTAAAAATTTAGGCTATCTTTGCAAGCTAAAAACTACCTTTAATTGAATCAAATAGATCACCAAGTTAGGATGCAAACAGTACTGAACTATACACTTTCAATCGATCAAAAATAGAGTTAACAAATTGATTTTACTAAATAGATTTTGTTCTGGTATAATCAATTGATTGAAACCGAAAAACAGTCGACTGAAATACTGGAAAAAATGCAGAAATGCGAATTTAAAGTTTAAACCAGAAATAATGCTCAAGAATGATCAAGACCAGTTCCAAATGATCATACAAACATGCTCAATGCTACTGATGCCATGAAAACATGCAAGAACATGAAAAAGATTAATAAAGCACAAGTTCTTGAAACTTTAAAATGAAAGTGCAAGAGAGAAAGGTTAGAGAAGAGAGGACACCACGAGATTTTTATACTGGTTCACTCAAACCTGAGCTACATCCAGTTTGTCAAGGCAACCTTAGCTTGACTTTGCACTATTTCAAAAGTTTTACAAAGTATCCACCCTTACACTTCCAAAATATGCAAAAACACCACAAAATACTCTTGAATCACACACGAATCACACCAAAACAACAAGAACCCTCTTGCAGACCTGGAAAACCACCAGCCACACACACAAAGTTTGAGAAAGATCAAACCTTAGTGGTAGCACAGCCTAGCCTACCACAAACCACTTTCTCCAAGCTTAAAACCAAGCCAAAAGCTCCAAGAATTGATCCAAGATCAATCTTCAACCGTTGCAACACGTATGATCACAAAGGAGAGAGTTTCCACAAGTTTTCAGAATAAAATCGTGCTCTAAAATGATCAACAAACCTCTCTTTCGAAAATCACAGCTTTTATAGCCAAACTGTTATGAAATTCAACAGGTTGATTTTCAAATCAATCGGTTGATTTCACTTGACTTAAGTGAAATTAGTCGATTAAAAACTAAATCAACTGATTGAATTTGTTGGTTTAAGACTACTGCAGCCAACCTTTTAACCTGTTGAAAAACCATTCAATAGACTAAAAGAGACATTTTAACCTGTTGAAAAACCATTCAATAGATTAAAAACACAATAAAGACCAAACTACATCTAATTAATTCTATAAGGTCTACAACATGAATTACAAACTACAAATACACTTTCATAATAATGTAACTACATGGAGAGCACACATTCCAGCTTTGATCACCATGGATATCATCAAATCTCTTTTCCTTCATCAATGTAGACTTCATATCAATGGTAATGACTTCAAGATAGTTCAAAAGAGCTTCATTAAGTCTTTATAAAATCTTCAAGAAGCAAACGACCTTGGCTTCACATGTCAACACCAGGTACGGGAAGTTAGGGTTTTGCGAAATCGTTGGTGTCCATGATTGCTTATCTAATATTCGTGTGATTTGATGGTCTGTATACTGCTCTGAGTTTGTGAAATGTATTATTGCGTTGTTTGGCTTGGTTTTTGGTCTGTTATGCGAGTGAACAATGGGGGAGGACTGATAATCTCGCCCAAGCGAGTTTGTCTCGCCTAAGCGAGATGAATAGAGGCTCGCCCAAGTCTTTTCGCGCGAGGGGTCGCTCTGGCAACCAGCTCAGTTTGAGCGGGCAAGCGTCTCGCCCAGGCGAGGAGGGTCTCACCTAAGCGAGACAGCACAAAGGCCACTATTCCAGGATTTTGAACCCTCGCCTAGGCGAAGAGAGCTCGCTTAAGCGAGAGACTCTCTCGCTTGAGCGAGACTCCTCTGCCTAAGCGAGAGGTTGGGCGAGAGTGCGTTCTAGTTTGGCATTCCTTTCCTGTTCTTTGATGTTTGGCATGTAATTAATTGGATCACTGTATGATGGCATGATGGGGATGAGTATACATTGTTTAGGGGAGGTTTACATGTGATGAATTGTGAGTTTGGCATGATCTTTATATGAACTATACATGAGAGGTTGAATATATATGTGGTCACAAATTTGGCATGAGCAACGATGAACATTGATGGTTGGTAATCCAGTTGCATGGTATTGGTATGGGAAGAGGCACTTTACTCATGGTTGGTCATAACGAGTTGGTACTGATTCAGCATGTGATAAATGAGGGTTGGTTATGGATGTTGGTATGAAGTTTCTATGCATGATATATGTATTTATTACTTGGTTGTTTGTATATGTTTGGTAAATGGTCAGTACGTAATCCCTTGGAGTCTCTAGGTGAGACTAGAGGGTCGTGCTTCAGTGGTCGGGACGTAATTCCATGTCCCCTGTTAGTGGGTGTCCATGGTGGTGCCCCATCTATATAACTTGGTAAGGATTCAAGGTAAGGACTGCATCTTGACACTCTAAGGAGTCAGTTAGTCTCACTTAGAGCGGACTAGCTCCTATGGTGAGAGTAGTAGGAGGCCTAAAACTCATTAACGGTTAACCTTGTGTGGGGGGGAAATGATTCATTGTAACACTTGTAACACATAGCTCGGGGGTGAGCAGCTCGGGGGTGAGAAGAGGTATCTACCACAAGTGCGAGCATCCGCTGAATCCGACCAGGTTATATGTATCCGGATGAGTTGAGTCGAGTCTTAGTGTATTGGTGTGAAAAGTCATAACATGCTTGAGTGATATAAATATTGTTGACTATGAAAGTGTATCTGATTGCATAATGAAATTATTTTTGTGCTCTAGCTTACCCTACTATTTGTGGTTGTATGTTCCGTGGTGTGGTCTTTTCTTTTGCAATGATCATGAACTTGTTGATGTGAGCAGAGGTGAGAACTCCCCGAAATAATCAGGGTGAAGGAGGTTCCGCTGCATAGTCCGCTTGGACTGGATCTAGGTCTTTGTGGGCTTTATTTCTGGGCTATGACCCATGTATTAGATTACTTCTTTTAATTTCCTTTGGGGTTTGCTGTTGAATGTTGTATCTGGTATACTTTTGGCATCATGGTGTGCCTAGGTTCTGTAGGGGTGGTGTTTAAGACCCTAGGACTACGCTACTATACTATTTGTGTGTGACGTTCTTTTAATTACGCTTATTAATTAAATGGGACGTTACATAATTGTTTGGTGGTTGTTTTGTTTCGATAAAGTTAAATAATGATACGGATTTTGTATATATCTTTTTGTTAATTTGCTCGTTATAATTTTGTTTAAAAATGTTGTGAAAATGCATAAGGAATAAAGCTATATGTGGGAAGAAAAGAAAGGTTGCATGTTAGATTATTTTTTTCTTGGGTAAGAATATATTTTTTAAGAAATATGAGGTTTTTATTTTATATTTGTGGTGAATGTTTTATATGTACAAATTTATTTGACATGAGACTTTTATTTTATCATGTGAGTGCGCAAAATTTTAAGTATGCAAGGTATTTTGTTTTTGGATAGACAATTTTCGAGGACGAAAATTTTTAAAGTTGGGAAGAATGTAAGACCTGGGAAAAATTAGATTAAAGGGGGACACATGAGAAAAAATTAATGGCTTGATTAATATTGTTGATTTAATTAATTTAATTAGGTTATTAAATTATAAAATAATTATTATTTGAGTGATTTATGTTATTGTTGTATTTATAATAATTATTTAAGTGATGTAAGTTATTGTTTTATTTATTTTAAATTTTGATATTATATGTAATGTTAAGAATATATGTATATAATTAAGTGGTGCGTATTAATACATGAAAAGGTAATTGGCTTCTTGGTTGGAGAGTGAATATGGGCGTGAAGGTACTCGGGAGTTTTTATAATATATTTAGATGTGTTTTAAATCAGATACTAGAAATTATGTAATTTTCTTTGGGTCGCAAATATTATTGGAAGTTTTTGAGAAAGTGACGGTGTGAACTATGTAATTTAAATTAAATTAAAAGTTTTTATTAGTACATTTTCAATGTTAATTCTTTTTCCGCTAAACGCAAAAATTTTCTAATGTTCCGTGACATCCCAAAAATTGGGGTGTTACATGTACCACTTGTTCTTTTCAGATCCAATTTGCACCCTGCATAGTCAAAATCTGAAAAACCACTAACAACAATGTTATATTCATTAGGATACCATAATCCAACATTAATTGTCCCTTTTAGATACTTGAGAATCCTTTTTGTAGCTTTGAAGTGTGATTCCTTTGGATTAGATTGAAACCTTGCACACAAGCAAACACCAAATTGTATATCCGGCCTATTAGCAGTTAGATATAACAATGAACCAATTAACCCTCTATATTTGGTTGAATCAACTTGTTGTCCAACTTCATCTGCATCCATAAGGCAATTTGTGGCAATTGGAGTGGCGGCCTCTTTGCAATCCTCCATTTTGAACTTTTTCAGTAGATCAAAATAGTATTTTGACTGGCTTAAAAATGTTCCATGCTTGAGTTGCTTCACTTGCAACCCTAAGAAGTAGGTTAGCTCACCCATCATAAACATCTCAAATTCTCCATGCATAACTGCAACTAACTCTTCACACATGGAGTTATTATTTGATCCAAAGACTATATCATCTACATATACTTGAACAAGTATTACATCACTTCCACGCTTTCTAATGAAAAATATTTTATCAACAACACCTCTAGCATATTGTTTAGATAAAAGAAAGTTTCTTAACCTCTCATACCACTATCGTGGTGCTTGTTTCAATTCAAATAAAGTCTTTTTTAATTTGAAAACATGATTAGGATAGAGTTGATCTTCAAAGTCAGGGGGTTGTGATACATACACTTCTTCATTTAACAAACCATTCAAGAATGCACTTTTCACATCCATTTGGGAAAGTTTGAAATTACACATACAAGCATATGCTAACAATAACCTCACAGCTTCTAGCCTAGCTATAGGTGCATATGTTTCATCAAAATCAATACTTTCCTCTTGATTATAACCTTTAGCATCTAGCCTAGCCTTATTCCTAACAATGTTACCATTTTCATCCATTTTATTCCTAAACACTCATTTTGTACCAATTACATTCATTGCATCAGTTTTAGGAATAAGAGACCACACATCATTCCTAGTGAATTGATTAAGTTCATCTTACATAGCAACAACCCAATTACTATCACATAATGCATCATTGAAGTTTTTAGGTTCAATTTCAGAAACAAATTCAACATGTTGAAAGAATGCAAGCTTGCGTCTAGTGGATACTTCTTGTTCTTTGTCACCAATTATGTTGTCCTTTGATAATCCCCTGGGTTTAATCCACTCCTTGGGTAATTTGTTGTCTACAGCTTTTTCAAGTCTGTAAGTGACACTCATGAAACAAGATACATGCACAAGGCTATAACGTGTACCCACTATTAGAACCTATAATGAACACTGATATTGTATGTGTTATTTACTAAAACCCGGTTATAAGGGATGTAGCTCAAGACAATCAAGTCTTTGCATTTTCTCGGGTGGAAGTTTATAAGCACTAGGTGTAAGGCTCAAACCCGGAAGGTTCCTTACACCAAACAATAATATTTTGTTTTAAAAGATAATATATTTTGTTTTATTTCTTTTTAAATTATGTGGGGGATTGTTGGAAATATTTTAATATAATTTAAAAATTAAATAATTAAAATAAAAATTCTACTATTATTGAAGTTTTCATGAACTTTTAATTTTATGGGTTAAAGTTATTTATGGCTAACGACTATATTCTTATTACTATTTACTCTTGTGACTCCCTTTTTTACCTATAAATACCACATAGTGCATAGGAGAAAATACAACAACAAATACAACAAACACTAGAGTTTTCTCAAAAGTGTTCTTCTTTTCTTTTCTGCTCTATCTCTTAAAACAGTGGTGTTCATAAGGTTCGAAGATCCTTTGTTGCATTCGATCGATCTAATGGGTTGTTGTATCTTCGGAGAGAAATGCATATGATTTCAAACACATATGATTGTGTATTTGTATTGCCCTATGCAATGGGGGCATTTTCTCTTTAAGGATAGCGTTATATGTGCCTTAACCTAGGATATTTCTACTCCTTACCTCATTTATTTTTTTATCTATTATGTATTATTGTTATAAGAATTATTAGGTCTCTGATTAATATTCGTTGATTTATATATATGTCTTAGTATTATTATTGCTCTAATAATTATTATCATATTATTTCATATTTTTATTATTAATAGTATTATTTGAGTAATCATTTTTCTAACATAGAATAAATAAGTTTAGGTTTCATCTAAAATATATTTTAGAGATTTATTTTGTATTTACATGTGGTATTTAATAATAACTCATATTATGTTTTTAAATTTGGGCTTGATTCCAAATTTGGTCCTCTAATTTTATTCGAATTTTCAAAAAGACCTCTAAAAATTTTTAATTGTTCAATTTAGTCCTCCAAATTTTTAAAAAAATTCAATTTGGTCTTTTCGTTAGACTGACATTAACACCGTGGGACGTGTCATGTTATTGTCACATGATTGTCACATGACAATGTTTGTTTTCAATTTAGTCCCCTTATTTCCAATTTTGATCAAATTTGGTCATTTTTAGATGAAACTAGTACGTGACCCGCATACGCACAAATTTTTTCTTTTGTTTTTTTTCTTAATTTTGTATTAAGAAAAATAATTAATTTTTATTATATTTGAAAAGGAAATTGTATTTTATAATTTTTTATTTTAACTTGTATTAAAAAATTAATATAATTATTTTTATATTTATGTAAATAATTTATTTATATGATATAATTAAGTGTTATAATTATATATAATTATTAATATAAAATTTTAAAAAAATTTTAATGATATGATAAAAAATTAATTATAAGTATTTTTCATATAACAAATAAAATAAAATAATTTTAATATTGATTTTATTAAGTTAAAATAATATATTATTAAAAGAGTATATACAGTATAACTAATAACATCAATAATAATAATAAAAATTAAAATTCGATTCAGAAATAATATTTGAATATGAATTTATTTGTTTTAAATTATGAAATTAATATAATAATTAGTCTATGATGTGCAGAGTGATATGAATACACAAATTTGAGATTAAAATTATTAAATAAAAATAGATGCAATTATTATCATAGATGTAGACATTAACAATATGATAATTAATTATTGTTGCATATGTATGGTCTTTTTAGGAATTATGCATTTGAGTGTGTTTTTTTGTGTGTGTTAAATTATAAAATTGACATAATAATCGATTAGTGATGTATAGTAAAATAATATTATTATATAATTAAAATTTAAGTTTTATATTATATTAAATTAAAATGTGTGTATACCATTAAACTAAAATAGACATATTTTGCATTATGAATTTGTACGACATAAATATAATATAGTTTTTATTAAAATCGATCGATGACACGTAGATATGAATAACTTAAAACAGAAAGCAATAATAATGAAATCAAAGAATAAATAAAGTTAAACTTAAAATATTGTTAACAAAATTAACATGTAAATATATGAACAAAATGCAATATATTATAATAACAGTAATACTAATAATAACAATAATACTAATAATATAGATAATAATAATTATAATAATTATATTTGAATAATATAAATACAAATACTAATAAAAGTAATAATCATAATATTGATATAAAGGGTAGACATATTATGAATTACGGATCCCATACAAACAAATAAAAATAATAATAATAATAACAATAATATAAAAAAATTAAATAATTAATCACATGTATTTTTTGTAACAAATTAATTAAAAATAAATAAATAATATTATTTAATAATGATAGATTATACTAATTCACTACAAGAAAATTCTTCATTAGTAACCAATTTTAGTGACCAAAAGTTGTTAGTTACTATAATGACTAGTTTAGATACAAGTTTACAAAGTAAAAAAATTATTGGTTAGCTATCATAGTTTTAGCTACCAAAGAAAACTGGTTACTAAAAATTAGCTACCTAAGTTTTGGCTACCAAAATAACTTAGTTACTAAATTGCTCTCTAATTAATTAATGACAAATTTAGTGACCAATTATAATTTTTTATTTATATTAGTGACTATTTTAGTAACCAATAAATTTTAATTTTGTAAATTGGTATCTAAATTGGTCACTATAGTGACTAACAACTTTTAGTCACTAAAATTGGTTACTAATAAAACATTTTCTTGTAGTGATTATAATGATAATACTAATACGGTCAAAGCTATTAATAATAATTATTATTATAATAATAACAACAATAAAGCAATCATTTATAATAAATATGTTGTAAAGCCCTTTTATTTCAGCTTCAATCTTTAGGGGCTACCCCAAGGTCTGATGGACCTAGGGGTTGGCCCATAGAGAGCTAAATGACCTAAACCTATCCTAACCTACCCATTCATCTCATTTCTGAAAAACAGTTCTCCCTTACTTCTCTATGAGCAGTCGCGAACCTTTGCTAGGGTTTGATTCCTAATCCCCTCCAAGCAAACTCAAGCTCTTTCACTCCATGTAAGTTGCTTCTGAACTCGTGGTAGTCCTCCTCTAGTTGTATTTTTAGCAATCCTGGAGGGCTCATCTCAATGACCTCGTGCTGTTTTGTTCCACTATTTTTCAGCTCCTTATTTTGTTCCTAGAGCTGCTGCGCTCCTTTGTTCGGGGTCGAGGTCGCGTCAGGATATTCTGCTAGCTTATTTCCAGGTAAGGGAAGCTAGGGTTTTGAGTATTAAGTTATGTTTGGCCTGTTTTTGAGTATGCTTAGTGTTTGTATGGATTGTACGTTATTATGAATATGTGGGATATCTTGTGTGGTTGTTTGGGTGCGAAAATGTGACTGTTGCAGGTGAGAACAGGGGCGAGAACTGATAATCTTGCCCAGGCGAGCCAGGCTCGCCTAAGCGAGACTAGCAGAGGCTCGCCTAGGCCTTCTGCGCGAGCTGTCGCCTAGGCGGGAAGTCCTTATTTTGAGCGAGAGAGTGCCTCGCTCAGGCGAGGAGAGCTCGCCTAAGCAAGCTAGTGCGAATGGCCCATGTTCCAGATTGTCGAGCTCTCGCTTAGGCGAAGGGAGCTCGCCTGAGCGAGAGTCCCTCTCGCCTGAGCGAGAGTCCCTCTCGCCTGAGCGAGAGTCCCTCTCGCCTGAGCGAGACCCTTTAGCTTGAGCAAGGAGCTAGGTAAGGGTATTGTGATTTTTGTTGTTTTCTCTGTTCTTGAATGATTGGCGATTGTTTGATTTGACTTGTTATATTAAAAGTATGAGGAGAATGATTATGCATGAGTGGTATGACGCATGGGTTGTAAATGATAGGCGTGGTATGATCTTGACATGTGATTTAAATGAGATGGTTGGTATCAAAGTGGCATGGTATTGATATGAAACACAATCCTATATTCATGGTTTAGGAAGGATGAGTTGGTATGGATTCAACATTTGGATGTAAATGAGGATGGGTTGAGAAGGTTGGCATGAGGTTATGTGCATGATAAATATTACTTGATTGATTCAGTATGATTGGTTTGTGGTCAGTGCGTAATTCCATGGGCCTCTAGGTGAGACCTCATGGTCGTGCTTCAGTGGTCGGGACGTAATTCCATGGCCCCTATTAGTGGGAGTCCATGGTGGTGCCCCGTCTATATAATTTGGTAAGGATTCAAGGTAAGGTTGTATCCTGACACTCTAAGGAGTCAATTAGTCTCACATAGAGCGGACTGACTCTTGTAGTGAGGGTAGCAGGAGGCCTGAAACTCATTAAGGGCTAACCTTGTGTGGGGGGGATTGAAACATTGTAACACTTAGCTCGGGGGTGAGCAGGAAAATCCACCACAAGTGCACGCATCCGCTGAATCCGACTAGATTATATATATTCGGATGAGTCGAGTCAGAGTCTAGTGTATTGTTTGAGAAATCATAACATGTTTGGATGATATATCTACTGCTTGGATTGTGTAATAGCATGTGACTGCTTGATAAATTATTTCTACTCTAGCTTACCATGTTTGCTTGTTTGGTTGTGTTGTATGTGGTTCTTCTCCTTTTGCGATGATCATCAATTTATTGATGTGAACATATGCGAGAGGCACTCGAGGTCAACAGGGAAGGGATGATTCCGCTGCGTAGTATGCTTGGATTGATTCTACTACTTTGGATCTTATTATAGGGTTATGACCCATGTATTTACTTGACTTTTAAATTTAATTTTGGTGTAGTGTTATCGATAATTATAATCAAACTTTTTTGCCGTAGATAATAAACATATATTATGTTATTAGATTTTAAGTGTCTAATACATTGGTATCATTAGTCGGTTAGGGAAATTGAAAGAATTATTTTACTTACTTAATTTACTTAATTGTTCAAATTTTATGTACTCACTAGTCTAACTTCTAGGTATTTGTGCTGAGTTCACCGTCAAACAATAACACTATTACTACTATATTAGTACTAATAATAATATAGTTGTAATAATACATATTATAATAAGAAGAAGAAGAATATAGTTGTAACAATAATCTAATAGTAATAATAGTTATCATTATTATTATTATAATAACAGCACAATAACAATAGTAATAATAGTATTAAAAAATATATTAATACTGAAACTAACCTTCTAACACTATAAGAAAAATATTTTATAGCGACATATATTTGCCGGCATTTATACAAAACTGACGTTACGTTTTAAAAAAATTAAATTTAAAGTATATCTAGAGTCATTCTACAACTGCCGGCAAGTTATGAGTTTAATTTGTGTCTTTTCCCTCATGTTGTTACATCAACATCTTCGTCTTCTCGCGAAGAGCTCATTCTTCATCTTCCCATGCATTAACATCAACGTCTTCGTTGAAGTCATATTCTCTTGTCTCTGGAGTCATCTTCTTTTCCGTTTCGTAAGTATTTTTCCTCTGTTTTTTTTCTGTGTAGATTATTTTGAGTTTCAGGTTATAAATCCTAATCCTATGTTTAATTTGATGAATTGAATTTCTACCTTTCATGTGATCCTTCATTTTAGGTTTAATTAAGTTTTTCATTATAGAAATTTAAGCTACTTTATCTTTTGTTTATGTGAATTTATGGTGCCTTCAATCGCACACTACCTTTATGAATGTTATAATTGAAGAAGAGGAGAGTGTCTTCAACTGTTTTAAGTGTTCGTTCTTAGCGCTGGCGTGACCGTATGAGTTGCATAAGTCAGTTGAATTGGAGAATGACCTTGGAAGACTAAGTCTGAGAAATAAGTATGGAAAAATTATCACAGTGGTGTAGCCATCGTAGGACATGGCAATCAAACCCATAAATACCAAAATAGTAATTATAAAAAAGTTATTAGTCCTCCCATCAATTAAATAATTTTACCAATAAAAGATAATAACTTAGACTTCTCACTTTCAGAAACAGCCGTCTTACTCTCCTCTCCTCACCAAACAAGTGCTATGCTAGGTTTGATCTCCAGCTCTCGTCGAGTCCGCTCAAGCTCTTGTTTTTACTCAACGTAAGTTACCCTCCATCTCATACCATCCCTTCCTTGGCATGATTTTCGTGTTTTCCTTACTAGGGTTTTGTAGTGAGCTTATCTTAAGTTTTGTTCCGTTTTTCAGCTCCTAAGTCTCTTCTCGGAGCTGCGGTGCTCTACGTTTGCTTGCCAAAGTCCCGTATTAACCCTTTCCAGGTACGGGAAGCTAGAGTTCGCCCCTTTCTTTTGTGTTGTGCTGTTTGTGCTACTATTTTATCATTTTAATATGCTTGGTGTGTTGATGCGAACCTGTGTATGGTATTATTGAACCATTTGTGATCTGTTGAGTGTTTGTGCACAAGAGAACAGTGGTGAGCACTGGTTTTCTCGCCCAAGCGAGTATATCTCGCCTAGGCGAGATCAACAGAGGCTCGCCCAAGCCACTTCACGCGAATGGTCACTCAGGCGACCCACGTTGCTTCTGAGCGAGCGAACATCTCGCCCAAGCGAGAGGGGTCTCGCCTAAGCGAGATCCTGCGTGAGGTCATTGTTCCCCCTTTTCGAGCCCTCGCCTAGGCGAAAGGGGCTCGCTTGAGCGAGAACCTCTTGCCTGAGCGAGAACCTCTTGCCTGAGCGAGACCCTTCAACCTGAGCGAGGAGCTGGGCGAGGGCAGTGTGGTGTTTGATCGTTTCCTTGAATCTTGAATGGTTAATGTTTGCTTGGATTAAAGTATTGTGTTAAAAGCATGAGACAAACGATTATGCATGAGTGAGGTGATTCATGATGTGTGAATGATGGGTTGGTATGGACTTAGCATGTGATCTTAATGAGATGGTTGGTATTAAAGTGGCATGGTAATGAGATGAGTTGGAATTCTATAGTCATGAATGGAGTATGATGAATTGGTATGGGCTTATCTGGAACATGAAAGGGACTTGGTTGTGAACATCGATATAATGTATATATATATATATATATATATATATATATATATATATATATATATATATATATATATATATATATATATATATATGCATGATAGGTCTTTCTTGATTGAATGAACATGATTGGTTAATGGTCAGTGCCTAAATTCTTGAGATCTCTAGGTGAGATTTCAGGGACGTGCTTCAGTGGTCGGGACGTAATTCCATGGTCCCTGTTAGTGGGTGTCCATGGTGGTGCCCCATCTATATGGTCTGGTAAGGATTGAAGGTAAGGTTGCATCCTGACACTCTAAGGAGTCAATTAGTCTCACTTAGAGCGGACTGACTCTTGTGGTGAGAGTAGCAGGAGGCCTGAAACTCATTAAGGGCTAACCTTGTGTGTGGGGGAAATTGATTCATTGTAACACTTGTAACACATAGCTCGGGGGTGAGCAGAGGTATCCACCACAAGTGCAAGCATCCGCTGAATTTGACCAGATTATATGTATCCAGATGAGTCGAGTCAGAGTCTAGTGTATTTTTTGAGAAGTCAGAACATGTTTGGATGATATATGAGATATTTGGATTGTGTAATGCATGTGATTACTTGATGAATTGTTTTGCTCTAGCTTACCCGATTTGCTTGTTTGATTGTCTTGTATGTTGTCCTTCTACTTTTGCGATGATCATCAACTTGTTGATATGAGCGCCAACCTGTTCTCTGCAGGGCACATCTTCGCATCATAAATGCGCTCCAGGTCCTTCAGCCATTGGTCTGCGGCGTCAGGACTAGTCTTCCCGTCAAACTTCGCTGGGTGGTGCTTCAGAAAGTCCTCCAGACTCCACTCCCTGACTACAGGTCGTGGTTCAGGACCAAACACAGGGGCAGCCGCCCTGTTCTCCTCCGGCTGGCGGAGGGCGTCCATATGCTGCCGGTGAGCATCCTCAGCAGCTACCCTCGCAGCCTCCATCTGTTGCATCACTGCCTCCTGCTGCTCCAGCGACGCCGCCTGTCGCTGCATGGATGCCTCATGCTGCTGCATCATCGCAGCACTCTGCTGCGCCATAGCCGCTACCATCGCCTCTATGGCTTTGGCGATATCTGGTGCGTCCCCCTGGGATGATTGAGAAGCTCGACGAGGAGGTGCCATAGTCCACTGGCACACAGAAAATCACTTGGTTAGGCTCGATAAAGGCAAGAATTTTAACTGAACACTCAGAGATACACAGAGAAAGCTAAGCGGACAACCCAAATCCACAGACCTAAGGAATGACCACTCTGATACCATAAATGTAACGTTCCATTTAATTATTAAGCGAAATTAAAGGAAGCGTCACACAATATAAGTACAGTAGCGTAGTCTTGGGGTCCTTAACACAACCCCGACAAAACCCGGGCACACCACGATGCCAAAGGAAAGCTGAATACGAATACAACATAGAGTGTAGAGTAGAAATACATAAAGAGATACATGGGCCATAACCCTAAAGAAAACATGAAGAAAACTCCAGCCCAGATGGCTAAGCAGCGGAATCACCATTCCCTTGTTGACCACGAGGACCTCGCCCATCTGCTCCCATCAACCAAGTCGATGATCATCGCAAGGAAAAACAGCCACATACAATACAACCATGCAACAAAACGGGTAAGCTAGAGCCAACAACATATGCATCATACAGTCAAATGTATTTTCATCATCTCACATCCATCTAATCAACCAAACATGTTATGACTCTTCATTCAATACACTACGACTCGACTCGACTCATCCGGATATGTATAACTTAGTCGGATTCAGCGGATGCTTGCACTTGTGGTGGATTCCTCTGCTCGACCCTGAGCTACGTGTTACAAGTGTTATGATGAATCAAATTTCCCTCACCACAAGGTTAGCCCTTAATGGATTTCAGGCCTCTTGCTACTCTCACCACATGAGTCAGTCCGCTCTAGGTGAGACTAACTGGCTCCTCAGAGTGTCAGGATGCAACCTTACCTTGAATCTTTACCTAGTTATACAGATGGGGCACCACCATGGACACCCACTAACAGGGGCCATGGAATTACGTCCCGACCATTGAAGCGCGACCCCGGAGGTCTCACCTAGAGACCCCAAGGAATTTATACGCTGACACGGACCAACATTCATAGCTCAGAAATAAAAGAACATAAAGTCATATTTACATTTCCATACCAACCCCTGAGTTTAATTCCTCATACACATCATATTTCGAATCCATACTTCTGATCATCACCACCCCATGAATCTAGGGCTTCATCTCATATCATTAACGTGTTCCTTTAGTTCCAAACCTCTCATTCATTTCACATGCCAATAACATACCCAACTCGTCATACGCAATTCATGAATCATGCCAAACATACCTCATGCTCCATTATATACATATCACTCATCATACAATCATACTCAACCAAGACAGATCATTTAGGAACAAACAGACAGCCAATCACAGCACTGTCTCGCCCAGCACCTTGCTCAGGCTGAGGGGTCTCGCTCAGGTGAGGCAGTCTCGCTCAGGCGAGTTCCCCCTCCGCCTAGGCGAGGGCACAAGATCAGGGGCATGGGCAACGCGGGATCTCGCTTAGGCGAGACCCCTCTCGCCTGGGCGAGTTGCCTGCTCGCTCAAAATTTTGAGCGGGACGCCTGAGCGACCTCTCGCGCAAGTTGGCTTGGGCGAATCCCTGTTTGTCTCGCCTAGGCGAGACTGGCTCGCTTAGGCGAGATTAACAGGTCTCATCATTGTTTCACCTGCAACAACCATGTATTTCGAACCAACCAAGCATACAAAGCATTCAAGCACCCCAAACCGAAGGATTCACCCATACAATCAGTAATTAACTCAAAAACAGCCAAAACAACACCAAAAGACTGGAACCCCGACTTCCCGTACCTGGAATGAGCTAGCAAAACAACCCGACACGAGCTTGACACTAAACAGCGGAACGTAGTCCTCAAGAGGCGACTCCCAGAGGTAAGAAGTGAAACGGGTTCGAACTGGCGTGCTCACGATGGTCCCCGAACCCTAGCAGAGATAGAAGACGGCTGCGGCTCTAATGCAAGGATGACAATTTTCTGAAATGTGAAGAAGTGAAATGGTTAGGGCAGACCTAGTGGCTTTATCTGTTGGACCGGCCTTAGGCCCACTTACAAGGACAACCCACTAACTTTAAGACAAAAATAAAAAGGGGACCTTACATGTTCAGCCCAAATCTAATAGTGGTTCTCCTAGAAGTTGCACTAAAGTAAGTCCCCTTTTCTAATTTCTGATTTTAACTAGTGAGCATCTACAAATTTTGCAGGAAAACTTTAATTAAAATGCTTATTTTATTTTATTTTTTATTTTAGGTTGACAAGAAAGGGATTGCACTTGGTAGGTCGGTGGACTTCACAAAATTCAGTGCATATGATGAATTAATTGCTGAATCAGATGAGCTATTTGAATTCGAAGGAGAATTAACCTCTCCCCAAGAAGTTTAGCTTATTGTGTACACTGGTAATGAGGGCGATATGATGTTTGTTGGTAATGATCCATGGCGGTAAGAATCTCTAATTGCACTCATTTGGTTTATTCTATACTTTTTATTTTTAATTTTCTTGAAAATGACGTGTAATGCTGCATAATTCTATTTAATTCAGGGATTTTGTTGCTATGGTACGAAGTATTTATATCTATCCCAAAGAAAAGATTCAAAAAATGAGCCCGGGTACCTTAAGTTCAAAGAACTAAGACAATCAATCGGCTAGTGAAGGTGCATACGATCAAGAAGAAAATAAATGTCAGTTGAATCATTCAGCTTTAGAGGCCTGATAGTTCGTATAAATTTTGATTTCCATAGCTTCTAGGTAACTTCATAATTCATCGTGTTCCCCATATATGGATTTTGAATCCAGTTTACTAGAAGAATCTTACGGCATAAAATGTGTTGTCATGTGATACAGATTCCCAACTGGAGTGTTACCTGATGTAAAAAAAAAATGTATGTAAATCTAATATTTAATAATGGTGAATTTCTTAGGTACACATATAGGTTGGAACATATTTTACATGAGGGCATTTATATATTTATATATGGGGTAAGAAGTATTCATTTAAGGAATCCCCGTATTAGTTTGAAGAAGCTTTAATGCTAAATGGAATGATGCAATGAAGGATGACCGTGATATTATTAAATTCATAAACTAGACACACCGGCAGTTACAACCCCACTAACTTTTTAAAAATTTTAGACTTTCTGTCCGTTACACCCCTTAAAAGTTTTAGACTTATTGCGGTTCCAATCGTCACTAACTTTCTTATTAGACTTACTTTACTAGTAGTTATAATTGCCACCAAATTTTTAAATTCGTAGACTTCCTACCATTAAAAATTAGTCTACAGACGATTAAAACTGATTTAACAATTTTAGTGGCGATTATTCCGACGATTATAATAAAATGATGATATGATGATTTTGTGGCGTCAACTTCGGTGGCAATTAATTAAGGTTTAAATATCTTTTTTGTCCTCATTTTTGTGGTATTTGTTGCGGATGGTCCTCATTTTGACAAAATGTTTAAAATGGTCCTCATTTTTACCGAATGTTTAAAATCGTCCTCATTTTCGCAATTCGTATTTTATTTGGTCCTTTTCTGTGACGTCATTTAAGTCAGTAACGGAGCACTGTATAAGTGACACTGTTTGTATTACGTTGCATTGGCGTGTGTTACGTGTATTGTACAGATGGTTCCGTTACTTATTTACATGGCGTCACAAAAAATGACTAAATAAAATATGAATTGTGAAAATTAGGACCATTTTAAACATTCGGTAAAAATGAGGATCATTTTAAATATTCTGTCAAAATGAGGACCATCCACAACAAACACTACGAAAATGAGGACGAAAAAGGTAATTAAACCATTAATAATCTAACGAAAGAAAAAATAGTGTCAGGTCTAACTGCCATTAAATAACATATTAAATTGACGTTAAAATTCAAAATTTTAGTAGTGTAGTGAGAAAATAATAAAGTGTAATAAATTTTTCTAATTTTCAATAAATACAAATTCAACCTCAATTGAGTATTAAAATAATAACATTAATAAATTAATGAATAAAGAAATTAATTATACTAAAATATAATAGTTGATTATAATTATAGAAAAAAAAAGAATAATAGTAAAAGTAATATTAATAATTGAAGAAAATATTAAAATGAAAGATAATTATGAAATAAAATTATAATATGAGTAATAATAATGACAAATATATTGCAAATTAAGGAAAAGAATGTGAATTGATTCTTAAGTTTTTTTTTTCAAAATCAAATATAATCATTAGAATAAATGTTTTAATCTTTAAAGATATGACAAATAAACATACTTTGTTTTGAATGGTAATAATAATAAAACAAAACTAATGCTAATATAAATACTAAAACTAATATTACTTATAACGTCCCATTTAATTATTAGACGAAATTAAAGGAAACGTCACGCGATAAAAGTATAGTAGCGTAGTCTTGGGGTCCTCAACACAACCCCTACAACCTGGGCACACCACGATGCCAACATAAACCAGATACAATTCTAACAAAGAGTGTAGAATAGGAAAGCATAAGACGATACAGGGGCCATGGCCCTAAAGAAATCGTGAATAAAACAACTCCAGCCCAGATGGCTAAGCAGCGGACTCGCCATTCCCTTGTTGACCACGAGAACTTCGCCCATCTGCTCCCATCAATTACATTGATGATCATCGCAAGAAAGAAGAGCCACATACAAGACAGCCATACAATAAGCAGGGTAAGCTAGAGCCAACAACATATGCATCATACAGTCAAATATATTTTCATCATCTCACATCCATATAACAACCAAACATGTTATGATTCTTCATTCAATACACTACGACTCGACTCAACTCATCCGGATACGTATAACTTGGTCGGATTCAGCGGATGCTTGCACTTGTGGTGGATACCTCTCCTCGACCTTGAGCTGCTCGATCTTGAGCTATGTGTTACAAGTGTTACGATGAATCAAATTTCCCTCACCACAAGGTTAGCCCTTAATGGATTTCAGGCCTCCTGCTACCCTCACCACAGGAGTCAGTCCGCTCTAGGTGAGACGAACTGGCTCCTCAGAGTGTCAGGATGCAACCTTACCTTGAATCTTACCTAGTTATACAGATGGGGCACCACCATGGACACCCACTAATAGGGGCCATGGAATTACGTCCCGACCACTGAAGCGCGACCCTGGAAGTCCCACCTAGAGACCCCAAAGAATTTACACGCTGACACGGATCAACATTCATAACTCAGCAATAAGAGAACATTAAATCATATTTACAATTCCATACCAACACCTGAGATTAATTCCTCATACGCATCATATTTCGGATCCATACCTCTGATCATCACCACCCCATGAGTCTAGGGTCTCATCTCATATCAATACCATGTTCCTTTGGTTCCAAACCACTCATTCATTTCACATGCCAAGATCATGCCCAACCCGTCATACGCAAATTCACGAATCATGCCAAGCATACATAACATCCCATTATATACCTATTTCTCATTATCCCATTCATTTCCAAACCAATACTAACCATCCAGGAACAACCAAACATCCAAACAGCACATTGCCTCGCCCAGCCCCTCGCTCAGGGCTGAAGGGTCTCGCTTAAGTGAGACGTGCTCGCTCAAGCGAGTCCCTCTTCGCCTAGGCGAGAGCTCAAAAAAGGGGGGCAGGAGCACGCACGGGATCTCGCTTAGGCGAGTTCCCTCTCGCCTGGGCGAGTTGCCTGCTCGCTCAAAAAGAAAGAGCTGGTCGCCTGGGCGACCTTGGGCGAAAAAGGCTTGGGCGAGCCTCCGCCAGACTCGCTTAGGCGAGTCCGACTCGCCTGGGCGAGATTACCAGGTCTCGCCCTGGATTCACCTGCAGCAGATACGATTTTCGATCCAAACAACCATATAGGGTATTCCACGCACCAAAAACAATAATTTCACCATACAACATCAAGCAAACTCATGAATAGACCAGAAATCAACTTAAACCCGAAACCCTAACTTCCCGTACCTGGAAAAAGGGCTAACCGTTGGGTTCTTGGGCACGAATAGAGACTACAGCAGCTCCTAGAGTAGTTTAGCGAGCTGGAAACAAAAGAATATTATGAAACGAAGCTACCTAGTACAGTCCCAATTGGAAATCCGAATAACAGTGCTAAACAAAAGAGGTATGGGGTGGAAACAACTTACGCGGGGCGGAACTGGCTTGAACAAGCGCGGCGGAGACCAAAGATTGAACCCTAGCAGAGGTGATTGCGGCTGCTCAAAGGGTTTGGGAGATCTGTTTCAGCAAAGTGAGAGTGAGTGTGGAATTAGGGCAGACCTAAGGACTTTATACGTTGGGCTGGCTTTAGGCCCACTTACAAGGGCAACCCACTAACTTTAGGGCAGAAGTAAAAAAAATGGGGGCCTTACATTACTACTACTACTAATATTAGTACATATAATAATAATATATAATAATAATACTAATAATAATAATTTTATTTAATTAATTTCAACGTCTTTTTAAAGTTTAATTAAGTCATGTAATATTTCAATTGGATTTATATATTTTACATAGTTCAAACAAAGAAATGCTAAGAGGTACAAACTAAGAAGCAGTTATCTAAACCATGTAATTCATATATGATTGTTTAAAAATGAGTGCATCAAAATATTTGATTATGCATATATGTTTCTGCGATAACATTAGAGCAACAATGGAACTCTATACATCATTTGTATTCTACTGAAATACTCTTTCAATTTATTAATTTTTATTTTATCAATGAATATTATTTTAAAAATATTTACAAATAAAAAATGTGAACCTAATCAATTTAAAGTTGATTAAAATTGAAAAGATTGAAATTTGTTGATCCTTTAAAGTTGAAAAAAAGATGAAATTTATTAATGAAATAATTTACTTCATAATAGGGTAAATACCTTGAAAAGTTGATCAATCAAATGAAAATATAATTCTATGCTTCCTCAATATTGGAACTCAACATTGCCGATAAGTGTGAGTGGCTTCAAAAGCTTGTAGAAAACATCCATAATTTTTTACAAAACGAACATTTTATAAAAGTTACCGGTATTAAATTATTGTGATTGTTATAATGATATATAATGATATAATATAATAGGTTTAATTATGTCTTTGGTCCCCATTTTGGAGTCAAAATCTCAAAATGGTACCCATATTTTTAAAAATCTCAAAATGGTCCCCTTTTTTGTTGAAACGTCTCACGTTTGCCCTTGCCGTTAAGTCAACGTTGACGCCGTTAGAGAGAGTGCCACGTGTCAGTTCCTCGATTTTTTGAATTTTTTTATTATTTTTTTTAAAATTTTTTTATTTTTTATTTTTTTTTTGAATTTTTTTTTAAAAATTTAAAAAAATTGCCACGTGTCAAGCTGTCATCGTGCCACGTGGCAGTGATAGTGACACGTGTCAGTATTACGCCACGTGTCATTTCCTTAGTCTCAATTTGGTCCCTTTATTTTAATTTGTCTCAATTTAGTCCCAATTTTTGAAAAAATGAGCAATTTTGTCCCTCTCCAAATTGAAATCAAATTTAATTTATGTATAAATATACACAAATATTTCCATCAAAGTTGATATTTCAAGTAAATATTTTTAACCAAATTAAGTTCATTTAATTAATATTTTACATTGAACTTTATTTAAAATGGTTTAAAAGTTGTTAATAGAAAATAATGTTCATAGAAAAAAATTCATAAATTACCTAGTTCATGTTACAATAAAACACATATAAATTTAAAATTTTAAAACAATTTTAAGTAAAGTTGAATGTGAAACATAATTTTAACTAAACTTAGCTATGTTAAAAATATATAATAAAAATATCAATTTGAATACAAATATCAAATTTAATAAAAATATTTGTATAACATTTATATAAAATTAAATTTTGTTTCAATTTGAAGGGGGACAAAATTGCTAATTTTTACAAAAATTGGGACTAAATTGAGACAAATTAAAATAAAGGGACCAAATTGAGACTAACAAAATGACACGTGTCAGTATTACGCCACGTGTCACTGTCACTGCCACGTGGCACGATGACAACTTGACACGTGGCAATTTTTTGATTTTTTAAAAAAAATTCAAAAAAAAAAAAAAAATTAATAAAAAAATTAATAAAAAAATTCAAAAAATCGAGGAACTGACACGTGGCACTCCTCTAACGGCGTCACCCTTGACTTAACGGCAAGGGCAAACGTGAGACGTTTTAACAAAAAAGGGGACCATTTTGAGACTTTTAAAAATATGGGTACCATTTTGAGATTTTGACTCCAAAATAGGGACCAAAGGCATAATTAAACCAATATAATATGTATTTAATGTATTAAGTGTATATAATAATATGTATTTAAAGAATTTAATAATATAAAGTGGTGAACGATAATGTTTATGGTAAAAAAATATACATTTTGGAGATTATAAAAGTAAAATTACAAAATATAAATCATTATCCAATACTGAATAATTTGAGAGATGGGCGAGTATGTTGTAGAGAGAGGTGGACTCCAATCAATTGACCACACATTCTTTTGAGAGATGTTTTCTCACCTTCTTTCACTTTTCCTTTCATGATAAAATCTTTCAAGCGTCTTACATATGATTATTTGTTAAAGGAAACTCCCTGCTTCTTCCTTTAGGCACCTGTCAATTAGTAGGAATCAACTATTTTGAAACATGTTTGGGAATACTTACAAGTATGCATTATTGCTAGGTGCGGGATGTATTACAAAGTTTTAATACAATTTGATAAATTATCAAAATCTTATATCACTACAAGCACATACATAAGAGCACAAGATTCACAAATAATAGGTATTATTATAAAAAAAACTATACATATCTTTAGAGGGATTTTATTCACTGCAGCACCAGCCTTACACATAGCAAGTGACATTGCCAAAATAACATTGCTACCCAACTGAAAATGTTAACATATTGAAAACCTAATTAGCATAAAATGAACACCCAATACAACTACGAAAGATGTAATCACTAAACACGATGTTGTGAAGTTTAATAGCTGAAAAATCCAATTTGAATAATGCATTTTTAGAAAGGAAATACTAATATGGGATTCAATTATAATAGTACCTAGGTTGAATACAACTTACTTTATTTTGTCATCTTACTTAGGAGGCATGGCAGATATTACTAATATGACTGATATGTGTGAGATAAATCCCTGTAAAAAAATAATAAAAATAAATAACAAGGAGGGGATGAATTAGAGAATTAAAAATAAAGTAAGCAAGCATGATAATTCTTTATGCAAACCCAAATATATATCAATTGGTGCCTTAAAACCACAAGGTATATGCACAATTTTATATAAATAGCTATAGGCATATCAATGGAGGAAAGAGCTTTTTTGCTATTCTGAAAGGCACCGTGTGTGCTCATGTTAGTGGCAGTCAAAAGTTTGGCATAAGAACTCAATGGTGGGGTGTTTGTTACGCTTTTGCAACAACATATGACTATACATCTTCTGATAGAAAACTATCTATTTTTGTCATCAAAAGGCAGTTAGGATTATTACTACTAAAATAAAGGGAAAAAGTATACATATAAGTAATATAATTTGAGAGACAAGTGAAGTAGTGTACATATACGTAATATCATTTCAAAGACAAGTGCACTATACATGCATTAAGTAATAAGGTGAATGATGGATCTAGTGCATCTTGAACAAAGAAGAAGAATCTCATAAGATAAATATAGTGAAACAAGTTTATGTAAGCATTACTATCTAAATCATACAATAACCACATAACTTCATTACAAAAATCAAGTGTGTCATACCATACAATGGATAATAACATAGATTTTGGATTACTTATTACAGATTTTATCCTAGCTTAAGTCAAAATAATCATTACATTTTCAAAATTCGTGACTGAGAGATGCTTGATATTACATCAAATTAAAAATAATTGTGGTTGTTTTAGTCATAATTGTGACTATGATAACCCAAAATCTTAATGATAAAGCCAAAAGAATATCCAAAGATTGTTATCAAACTGAAACAAAATAATCACATCCATGGTCATGTAGTGTCATTAAACAAAGAAAAAATAGATACCTTCCTCAAAGTTGTAAGAGTCCCATCAACATCAAACAAAATAATTAAAAATGCAATTAACTTCTCATAGGTAGTTAGAAAAAACAAATTTGAGCAAAAAACTTAAAGAATCCATAAACATGTTATAATATTTGATCCATAATAATGGTTTACAAAATACAAAAAAATTACTATATCTTGTAGGCTACCAATCTCTAAAACTTGAAATTAAAGACAAACTTTATCTCCTTTAGTGATTAGCCATACCAAATAATTTAAAAGTTAAACAAAAAATTTCAAAAAATGTAAAAACATTTAAGAAAAATAAACAAAGAAGACAAATGTTATATTGCTCAAAGGTAATTTAAAAACACAATTAACTCTCAAACATAATTCATTGCTCAAATGTAATTAGAAAAAACAAATTTAAACGAAAAAAATAATAAATTCATAAACACATTAAAATATTGATGAAGGATTATGTTGTTTTTTTTAAGATTATTGAATATGGTGTGAGTTGATTAAGAAAACTAAGTGAAATCCTCATTGGATATTAAGATAGCAAGCTATCTATATGTGAAGGTTCTTTTCACAAAGCTCGAGAGAAGAAAATGATAGATTGATTCACAACAAAAAGGAAATGGAAAGCACATAAATCATAGAAAACCAAGAACAATTAAAGGAAAAAGAAAACATAAAATGGAAAGGAAAGAAATGGTAAAAATGTGAGAAGCACGCCACTACAAGGCTAGGCTAGAAGCCATGGCAACCTTGAAGATGAGTGGATGTATGCTACCACTTGCTATGCAAGATAAGGCTTAAAAGTATTCATTCCCTAGGGAGGAAACTCTCACAAATGGTTGAGACACAATAGTGGTTTTACTTTAAAATGTTCAACCCTTTTACATGTCTATGAGCACCCCTTATAGAAGAGTTTAGGGGCCTCTAAGCAAATAAAAGATACCTAAGGATGTCTCTACAAAAACCTAACCCTAGCTTCTAGAAACTAGGTTAAATAAGGTTACAAAAATGAGAGACAAAAAAGCTAACTATGGTGTGTGCAAGGCTAATTTCGTTCTAGCACAAAAGGACACAAAGAATGTGTCTCATATGTCTCCAAAAAGTGGCCAAAGTGTGTTAAAAACAAAGGAGACCAAAGATACATAGGTACACTTGTTTTATGCCTTTTACTTTATGCTTTATGCCTTTGCTTTACTCTCTCCTCCACATCATTTATGCTCCCTAATCACCATGCGCCACCTAGCATTGCTTTCTTACTCCTAATTAACCTACAAAGCAAATAAACATAGATTAGCATGTTGGCTTAAGTCAAGTCAACTATAGTCAACATGTCAAATCTAGTCAAAGGTCAACAAGTCAACTAAAGTTAATTCAACTAAGTCAGCTTAGGGAATCAAAAATAACAAACACAAATGAAAGGGATGAAGGATTAGTGAACTTCCTTTCTAAACATGCTTAGTCTTCTTAAGCATGTGCCTCCATCCTTGGTTGGGGCCAATCCTTCATCAAATATCCAACACGTAATATTGATTTCCTAAATTCAAAAACCTTACCATATCTTTTAGGCTACCTTGCTATTTAAAGGCACCTAGGAAAAAAAGAGTAAAATGGTAAACATAAAGAATCAATAAACATAACATGTTGACATGAGAAGCCAAGGTGGTATGCTTCTTGAAGATTTGATGAAGATTGAATAAGCTCTTTTGAACTATCTTGAAGCCATTACCATCGGAATGAAGTCTACATTGTTGAAGGAAAGGAGATTTGATGATATTCATGTTGATCAAGGCTAGAACATGTGTTCTCCATGTAGTTACATCATTAAGAAAGTGTATTTGAAGTTTGTAATTCATATTGTAGACCTTGTAGCATTAATTAGATGTATTTGGTCTTAGGTGTGTCTTTTAATCTGTTGAATGGTTTTTCAACAGGTTAAAATGTCTCTTTTAGTCTATTGAATGATTTTTCAACAAGTTAAAAGGTTGGTTACAGTAGTCTTAAACTGCAACAAATTTAATCAGTTGATTTAGTTTTTAATCGACTGATTTCACTTAAGTCAAGCGAAATCAACCGATTGATTTGGAAATCAACTTGTTGAATTTCGTAACAGTTTGACTATAAAAGCTGGGATTTTCGAAAGAGAGGTCTGTTGACCAGTTTTGAACATGAAATTGCTCTGGAAACTCGTGGAAACTCTCTCCTTCCTGATCATACAGTTTGCAACAGTTGAAGATTGATCTTGGATCAATTCTTGGAGCTTTTATCTTGGTTTGAAGCTTGGAGAAAGTGGTTTGTGGTAGGATGGGTTGTGCTACCACTGAGGTTTGATCTTTCTCAAGGTTTATGTGTGTGCCTAGTGGTTTTCCAAGTCTACAAGAGGGTTCTTGTTGTGCTGGTGTGATTCTTGTGTGATTTAAGAGTCTTTTGTGTGGTTTTTGCGTATTTTGGAAGTGTAAGGGTGGATACTTTGTAAATATTTTGAAATAATACAAAGTCAAGCTCAAGTTGCCTTGACAAACTGGATGTAGCTCAAGTTTGAGTGAATGAGTATAAAAATCTCGTGGTGTCCTCTCTTCTCTAACCTTTCTCTCTTGCATATTCATTTTAAGGTTTCAAGAACTTGTGTTTTAATCATCTTTTTCATGTTCTTGCATCCTTTCATGACATCTGCAGTACTGAGCATGTTTGTATAATCATTTAGAACTGGTCTTGATCATTCTTGTGCATTGTTCGTGGTTTAAAACTCAAATTTGCATTTATGCATTTTTTTCCCCAGTATTTCAGTCGACTGTTTTCCTATTTCAATTGATTGATTATACCAAAACATAACTTGTTTAGTAAAATCAATTTGTTAACTATTTTTGATCGACTGAAAGCATACTGTCCATCACCTTTTGCATCCTAACTTGATTATCTAATTGATTCAATTAAAGGTAGTTTTTAACTTGCAAAGATAGCCTAATTTTTTAACTAGCCAATTCAACCCCCCCTTCTTGGCATTTCAACCATTTCAAAACTAACAATTGGTATCTAGAGCTAGGTACTTGAAATTTTCTCATGTAAGGTCCTAAATCTGTTTTTGAACTACTTGAAATGGCTGAAAACAAGTTACCCTTTGCTCAAGGTGCCTCAATTCATAGACCCCCTATGTTTAGTGGCATAATTACCAATTTTGGAAAATTAGGATGAAAATCTTTATTAAGTCAATAGATCAAAGGATATGGGATGTAATCATAATGGACCATATACTCCTAGGCATATTGTTGATAATGTGCAAGTTGATAAGCCATGGAGTAAATGAACTGAGAAAGAAAGGAGGAGAGCCCAATATGATTGCAATGCAAAGAATATCCTCACTTTATCTCTTAACATGGATGAGTTTTTTCGTGTTTCATAATGCAATAGTGCCAAGGAAATGTGGGAGGTTCTTGAAGTGACTCATGAAGGAACCAATGATGTTAAGAGAGCAATGAAGCA
Source organism: Vigna unguiculata (assembly GCF_037176805.1). NCBI lineage: Eukaryota > Viridiplantae > Streptophyta > Magnoliopsida > Fabales > Fabaceae > Vigna > Vigna unguiculata. The sequence goes on from NC_140801.1 coordinate 33,373,183, forward strand.
TGCCTTAATTCAAGAGTATGAGCTATTCAAGATGAAGCAAGGAGAATCTATAGTGGATGTGCAAAAGAGCTTCACTCACATAGTCAACCATCTCATAGGGTTGGGTGAGGAATTTGACAAAGAATAATTAAACATCAAGTGCTGAAATGTCTTGATAGATCTTGGCAACCAAAGGTCATGGCCATCTCAGAAATAAGAGATCTATCCACTTTGACTACAACTGCATTGTTTGGCAAGCTTAGAGAGCATGAGATTGAGATGCAAAGGCTTAATGAGCTTGAGTCAAGTGAGAAAAAGGTAAAGAACATAGCATTAAAGACTAGCACCAAGAAAAATGAGGAACCCGAGGATGAGGTGGCTGAATAAAGTGTAAGTGAGAACTTGAATCTCTTTGTTAAAAGGTTTGGTAAGTATCTCAAAAGGAAAGGTAGCAAAGGTAATCCCAAGAGGTATACTTCCAAACACAATGAATCAAACTCTTCTAATTTTACTTGTTATAACTGTGGAAAACAAGGACATATCAAAATTGAATCTCCAAATGCTAACAAAGAAAAGGAGAAGAGTGTTGATAGGAAAAAGGAGAAAAAGCCAATGGAGAGACGTGCATGCATTGCATGGGAGGACAATGATGATTCAACAACAAGTAGCTCCTCACAAGATAAGAGTGAAGAAGCCAACTTGTGCCTCATGGCTGGTTATGAGTCATCCTCCTCAAGCCAAGTAAGTTCTCTAGACATAAATGACTATAATCAATTGTTGCATGATTTTAAAGAGTTGCATAATGAAGCAAACAAAATTTCTGCATTAAACAATCGGTTGAAAGGCTTAAACAACTAGCTGGAAAACAGAGTTAGTCAACTAGAAAAAGAAATAGCTGATTTAAAAACTGATTTTGAACATTTAGAAATGATTTACAATAATTCAACCGACTGTTTTAGAAATTAACCGGCTGAAAAACCCTGTGAAAACTGCACAGTTTTGAAAAATCAAGTGAAATACCTTATAAAGACCTGTGCAAGGTTCACAAGAGAGGAAGCAAACTTAGAGGCTATTCTTAGTTCTCAAAATTGTGTGTTTGGCAAAGCTGGACTTGGTTACAATCCTTCTTTTCAAAAGAAAACCAAGAAGTTCTCTAATTTCTTTTTAAAAAGTATGTCAAGTGACATGCCATTTATTTCACGTAACTACTGTATGCAAAAAGGTCATGTTATTAAGAACTAAAACATGCTAGAAAATATGATGTTCCTAAAGGGATTATGAAATGGATCCCAAAAGGATCTAGAAAGGCATAACCATGATGGACCCAACCTATCAAAGGGTACCAAGTAATCCAAATTTGTTTTGCAGGTCATAAAGGGTGATAAGAAAGATTTGTGGTACCTTGATAGAGGCTGTTCGAGACATATGACAAGAGATAAGACCAAATGTGTAAAGTTAGAGTTGAAGGAGGAATGGTTTGTAACCTATGGAGACAATAACAAAGGAAGAATCCTTGGAAATGGAGTCATAGGCAATGGATCATCTTTCAACATCAATAATGTGCTGCTGGTAGAAGGACTCAAACACAATTTGATAAATATAAGTCAACTATGTGATAAAGGCTTTAAAGTCATGTTTGAACCAAATAGTTGTTTGATATATGATGCATGTGGTAGTATTGTTTCGATAGGCAAAAGAGTCAATAACATATACCTACTTAATTTGCATCATGCATCATTTAACATCCATTGTTTGCTTACAAAAGAGGATGACACTTGGTTATGGCCTGGAAGACTTTGTCACATACATATGCAACATTTCAATCGGCTGAATAGAAAACAACTGGTTGAAGGACTACCGAAACTTAAGTTTGAGAAGGATAGAGTGTGTGAAGCATGTCAAAAGGGAAAACAGACTAAGGTATCTTTTAAACCCAAAAATGTTGTTTCAACTAAAAGACCTTTAGATATGCTTCACATGGATCTATTTGGTCCATCTCGAACCATGAGCCTTGGTGGCAATCTTTATGCATTAGTCATTGCTGATGATTTTTCTAGGTACACATGGACTTTGTTCTTAGCTGCCAAAAATGACATTTTTCATGCCTTTAAAAGACTTGCCAAGATGCTTGAAAATGAAAAGAGTTCCAAGATAATTTCTATTCAAAGTGATCATGGTGGGGAATTCCAAAATGAAAAGTTTGAACACTTTTGTGAAAAGCATGACATTAATCATAATTTTTCTGCACCAAGAACCCCACAACAAAATGGTATTGTTGAAAGGAAACGCATGTCACTTGAGGAACTAACTAGAACTATGTTGAATGAAAACTCACTACCTAAGTATTTTTGTGCTGATGTAGTCAACATTGCTTACTATGTTTTAAATAGAATGTTGATTAGGCCAATTTTGAAGAAAACCCCTGATGAGTCATTATTTTCTTCTATTCCACTAGCCTTTGTGCACCCATTAGACAGTTGATTAGTGCTTAATTATTCATCATTAGAGTGTTTTTCATCTGTTGGGCTTTATTGGGCCATTGTTCCGAATTTGGACTAATTTCACATTATTTGGCCTAATTTTTGTTTTTAATTATTTTTAGGTATTTGGGTGAAGCAATTTTGGAGCTTGGACATTAATATTTAGTTCAAGAGACTTTCCACATCATTGCCACATCATTTCCATGTCATTTCCACGTCAACAAAGTCAATGGGTCAACATTTGAGGTCCAGAGTGGCAGTTTTGTAAATATGAGTGGCAGGGGTGATATGACCACGAATTAGGTCTGCATGAAAAAAAGGCCAGCCGCTCCATCATCTTCAACCTCTCTTCAAAACCTCCATTTTCGTTCTCCAAGCTTCCATGGACGTCCCCCCTTGCAGTTTTTCACGTTTTTGGCCCATTTTTACCGTTTTTATGCATATTTGGCAGCACCCATTGAGGGTTTTACGTTTTGAATTCGTTTTCTTGCTTGGACAGTTCGTTTTGTGGGTTTTATTGACTTGGAACAATACCCATTCATGGGGTTTTCGCATTTATATATGATAACACCGTTTTGCATTCCATTTAAGCTTTGAAATCTCTATTTTTGCTCTTAAATTGCATTTTCAAATTTGATAAGTTAGGGTTCTTGGTTCTGTTTTTTGTGATTTCAGTTTTGAAGTGTTTAATTGCTTATTTCCATGTCTAGCTAAATTCGTGTATTGACTCCTTGATGAAAAATGCAATGAAGCTTTGAGGTTGTGCTTGTTTTGTGAAATCTGCCATGTTTTTGTTCTGAATTCGTGGAATGCCTGTGGTGAATCTGTTAATGCTTAATTTACAGAGTAATTGCATATGTTTTGTTTAAGATACGTTCATGCTTAATGTATGTAGCTTGGTTGTCACGAATTTAAGGATGTGTGCATTGCTTAATTGCATAATGAAGCTAGATTGTAATTTTCGCTTAGTGAATTATTATCTAGTGGATTGAGACAAGGCAGAGTTGGTGTTAATTTGGTGGCCTATGATAAGTGAAATTGCGTTTGAATCAAGGATGTCAATACGGTTTTAATCACTGTAGCATTTAATTTAATCTGTTGATTAGCATTCTGAATCTGTCTGCCAACCCCCCCCCCCTGTGTTTTATTGTTGTGTTCATCTGGAAAATTCACTTTGAATGAAAATATTGGTCGTTAGGAGAAGACTTGGTTCACTTTCATGTACTGCATTTAATATGTTTTAATTTGGTGGGGGTACGGCCTCTATCAACCCCCTATGAGCTTTTCAAAGGGAGGAGGCCTATTTTAAGTCACCTAAAAGTATTTGGATGTAAGTGCTTCATCTTAAATAATGGCAAAGAAAGTCTTGGAAAATTTGATGCAAAAGCGGATGAAGGTGTTTTTCTAGGCTATGCTACACAAAGTCATGCATATAGAGTCTATAATAAAAGATTGATCACTGTTGAAGAGTTTATGCATGTTGTATTTGATGAAACTAACCCAAAGTTGCAAGATCAAGTGTCAAAGAATGCAGATGGTGAAGATCTACTGCAAGAGCAGATTTCTGCTGCAGAAAGGCCCTCTGTTGTAGGAAATCAATCGACTGAAAAGGAAAAATAGTTGACTGAAAAAGCTGCAAACAACAACTTGCCCAAGGATTGGATCCAGCCTAAAGGTTTATCAAAGGACAACATCATAGGTGATATCAAACAAGGAGTATCTACTAGATGTAGGATTGTATTTTGTAAACATGCTGCTTTTGTATCTCAAATTGAACCTAAAAATGTGAATGATGTTTTGAATGATAGTAATTGGATTGTTGTTATGCAAGATGAACTCAATCAATTCACAAGAAATGATGTGTGGTTTCTAGTACCTAAAACTGATGATATGAATATAATTGGAACTAAATGGGTTTTAGAAACAAAATGGATGAAGATGGTAATATTGTAAGGAACAAAGCTAGAATAGTTGCTAAAGGTTATAATCAAGAAAAAGGCATTGACTTTGATGAAACTTATGCACATGTAGCTAGGCTAGAGGCTGTGAGATTACTCTTAGCATATGCTTGCATGTGTAACTTTAAATTGCATCAAATGGATGTGAAAAGTGCATTCTTGAGTGGTTTCCTAAATGAAGAAGTGTATGTATCACAACCTCTTGGATTTGAGGATCATCTCTATCCTAACCATGTTTTCAAATTGAAAAAGGCCTTATATGGTTTGAAACAAGCACCAAAATAGTGGCATGAAAGGCTAAGCAATTTTCTCTTATCAAAAAGTTATGCTAGAGGTACAGTGGATAAAACACTCTTCATTAGAAAACATGATAATATTGTTATACTTGTTCAAATGTATGTTGATGATATCATCTTTAGTTCAAATAACAACATATTGTGTGAAGAGTTTGTTGCAGCTATGCAGGAAGAATTTGAGATGTCCATGATGGGTGAGCTTACCTACTTTCTAGGGCTGCAAGTCAAGCAACTCAAGCATGTAACATTTTTAAACCAATCAAAATATTATTTTGACTTGTTGAAAAAGTTCAAAATGGAGGATTGTAAGGAAGTTGTCACTCCAATTGCAACAAATTGCCTAATGGATGCAGATGAGGTTGGTCAACCAATAGATTCAACCAAATATAGAGGGTTGATTGGGTCTTTGCTCTATCTTACAGCAAGTAGGCCAAATATTCAGTTTGGAGTATGCCTATGTGCTAGGTTCCAAGCAAATCCAAAGGAATCACGCTTTAAGGCTGCAAAAAGGATTCTAAAGTACCTTAAAGGAACAACCAATGTGGGTTTATGGTATCCATGTGATTCTAACATAACTCTTAGTGGTTTTTCATATTCGGATTATGCAGGGTGCAAATTGGATATGAAAAGCACAAGTGGTACTTGCCATTTGCTTGGATCAAGTCTAATCTCATGGAATAGCAAAAAGCAAGCTTGTGTGGCACTCTCCATTGCTGAAGTTGGGTATATATTGTTGTTGGATATGGTAGTGCACAAATCATATGATTGAAGCATCAACTTTTGGACTATGGTGTAAGGCTAAGCAAGGTACCTTTGTATTGTGATAATACTAGTGCCATCAACTTAACCAAGAATCCAATACAACATTCTAAAACTAAGCATATAGAGATTATGCATCATTTCATTCGTGATCATGTTCAAAAGAGAAATTGTGAAATCAAATTTGTTAAAACTGAAAGCCATGGAGAATTGAAGCATGGTTTGAGGATCATGAGGACAACATTCAAGTGTTCCTCATTGAGATGAATAGGAAGCAGATCAACATTCCTAAGGTGCTGAGGTTCTCATGGCTAAGGGCTGAAGGCTTTGAGAGTCTATTCCAACAACTAAAGCATCAAAAGTTTAAGACATTCATTGAACTTTCACGGAAAATCTATCCATACTTGGTGAAGGTATTTTTCACCAACTTGGAGTTCAAAAATGATGTGTTGTTGTCTAGCATCAATGGTGTTCGTATGGAGATCAACAAAAAGGCTTGGAAATATGTGGTTGGACTCAAATCAAGAGGTGTGCAAGTGAGGAAAAGTGAAATTGGGGTTGTTCTAGAATTCAACAAGATGTAATACTATGGTCAATGCTTGAGAAATTATGTTGTTGAAATCAAGCACTTTCATGTTGGTGGTCTCAAGGTGGATCAAAGGTTGCTTGGTATGATTGTCACAAAAATGCTTGTTCCACGTGGCAACAACCATTCAACATTGAATGAGGGAGATTTGATACTCATGTACTACATTCAACACAACATTCAAGTGGATTGGATCTATGTGTTTCGTGATCACATGCTCAAGGCTAAGAGGCTCACGATTTTAGGTTGCCACATGTGGTTTTGGTGTCAAAGTTTGTTGAATACTTTGGAATTGATGTAGAGGATGAGCTAGAAGAGTCAACTGGACTGTTGAACCATACCTTCAACCAATATCTACACAAAATGGGCTTTCTCAAGGTGGAAAATGGATGGACAATTGCTGGGGTTGTAGTTGGTGGTGCACATGACCATGAAGCTGGCCTAAGTGGTGCAAATCAAGAGGAAGAACCAATTGTTGGACCCATGGACTTAATTCCCAACAACCTTCTAGCGGATAGAGGCCCTATGTACTCACATTTTGAGAGGATGGTGTTGAACCAACTGCATGAGCTTAATGTGTCCCAACATGCACATCACAACTATTGCAATGAGAGGCTTAGTGCATTGGATGGCCAAATTCATGATATCCATGATATGTTGAACTCATTCCAGACCATAAATGATCCTCAGGATGACTGAGTGTGTTGGTTGTTTAGGATCATGCATTGCATCCATGTGTTTGTGCTTTTTCAGTTTCAGCTCTGTCAGTTTCAATTGGTTGTTTTTCATTTCAATCGGCTGATTATATCAGCTTTATGAGTTTTCTTCTCTGTTTCAGTTTCAGTTGTTGTATTATGTTCAATTATTAATGAAAGGATATCCAATGTTTGTTCTCTTTATGCATTTGTTCTATTTGATGAATCCAAAGGGGGAGAAAAATTGGAAAATGGATAATTGATCACATTGAACTAAGTAGAAGCATTAAAATTGGAATCAAAATCAAATCTGAAATTGAACCCATATTATTGATAGGGGGATGTGTATATGTGTGTGTTTGCTAGATTGTGTGCATTGCTATTGTAAATTTTTTTCAGATTCACAAGTTTCAAGCTAAGGTGTCACTTCATGAATTTAATGATATCCAACAAATGGAAGCATTTTGCAATGAAAGATAAAAGAAGATAGATGGAAGAAGATAGAGGTTGGCTTCATCAAATCAGGGGGAGATTGTTGACATGAGAAGCCAAGGTGGTATGCTTCTTGAAGATTGATGAAGATTGAATGAAGCTCTTTTGAACTATCTTGAAGTCATTACCATTGGAATGAAGTCTACATTGATGAAGGAAAGGAGATTTGATGATATTCATGTTGATCAAGGCTAGAACGTGTGCTCTCCATGTAGTTACATCATTAAGAAAGCGTATTTGAAGTTTGTAATTCATATTGTAGACCTTGTAGCATTAATTAGATGTATTTGGTCTTAGGTGTGTCTTTTAATCTGTTGAATGGTTTTTCAACAGGTTAAAATGTCTCTTTTAGTTTGTTGAATGGTTTTTCAACAGGTTAAAAGGTTGGTTGTAGTAGTCTTAAATTGCAACAAATTCAATCAGTTGATTTAGTTTTTAATCGACTAATTTCACTTAAGTCAAGTGAAATCAACCGATTGATTTGGAAATCAACCTGTTGAATTTCGTAACAGTTTGACTTTAAAAGTTGTGATTTTTGAAAGAGAGGTCTGTTGATCAGTTTTGAACGTGAAATTGCTCTGGAAACTCGTGGAAACTCTCTCCTTCGTGATCATACAATATGTAGCAATTGAAGATTGATCTTGGATTAATTCTTGGAGCTTTTCGCTTGGTATGAAGCTTGGAGAAAGTGGTTTGTGGTAGGTTGGGTTGTGCTACCACTGAGGTTTGATCTTTCTCAAGCTTTGTGTGTGTGCCTGGTGGTTTTTCAGGTCTGTAAGAGGGTTCTTGTTGTGCTGGTGCGATTCTTGTGTGATTCAAGAGTCTTTTGTGTGGTTTTTGCATATTTTGGAAGTGTAAGGGTGAATACTTTGTAAATATTTTGAAATAGTCCAAAGTCAAGATCAGGTTGCCTTGACAAACTGGATGTAGCTCAAGTTTGAGTGAACTAGTATAAAAATCTCGTGGTGTCCTCTCTTCTGTAACCTTTCTCTCTTGCATATTCATTTTAAAGTTTCAAGAACTTGTGTTTTAATAATCTTTTTCATGTTCTTGCATGCTTTCATGACATCTACAGTATTGAGCATGTTTGTATAATCATTTAGAACTAGTCTTGATCATTCTTGTGCATTGTTCATGGTTTTAAAACTCAAATTTGCATTTCTGCATTTTTTCCCAGTATTTTAGTTGACTGTTTTCCTGTTTTAATCGATTGATTATACCAGAACATAATATGTTTAGTAAAATCAATCTGTTAACTTTGTTTTTGATCGACTGAAAGTATGCTGTCCAACACCTTTTGCATCCTAACTTGGTGATCTAATTGATTCAATTAAAGGTGGTTTTTAACTTGCAAAGATAGCCTAATTTTTTAACTAGCCAATTCAACTTCCCCCTTCTTGGCATTTCAACCATTTCAAAACTAACATAAAAAACTTCTCAAATATTATGAATATAATGACAAAACAATATACTACAATGTAACTACAAAACTTAAACAACATGTAAACATATTATAATATCCCATCCCGTAATAATAATAGTTTTCAAAATACAAAATTTTATCAATATCTAAAACTTGGTGTGGAACACAAACTTTATTATTTCATATTTAGCATATTATTATTGTGTAACGAAAATATCCCTAAATCATTGGAATTTAATTATACTCTTAGATAATATGAATATCATTATATCCCTAAATAATAATAATCTTTATTATATATCTGAAAAATATCAGTCTTGTTATATCCCTTAATAATATGGATATTATTATGTGTTTGAATGATAGGAATTTGATTAATATAGATGTCACCACAAAGTCATAATAAAGGTAAAACAACAACGTACCTATTTGATTTATTTGACTGACATATATTTAAAATAAAATACACCTATTTTAAAAATCTAGAATCATCCAAATGCAAAATGGTGCAAGAATAAAAAGTTAAATAAAATACATATAGTTGATAATAAGAAATAAAGAAATAAAGACATATTTTTAATGAAAAACAAAATGATTCTTAAACAAAACAATTTCTTAATTAAAAATAGTTTAGTGATGTATGGTTCTTACCACAACTTAAAATAGAATCCCAACAAAATTCCAAACAAAATCCTAACAAATAATGACACAATAGCAAAGATTATAAAAAATTATACTAGTTTTTTGTTTTCAATATTCAACTCATACAAAAAAAAAAAACTTTACAACTAATCTTGAAACACCCTTTGCCTCTACCATCCAACCAAGTTTTAATTAAACCAAATGAAGCCTTGAATTCAATTAAAACATTAGACCCAAATCATTAGCTTATACAAAACTTAAGTGGTTTCAAATCCAAACAAATGTATGAATCATGGAACTTCTCAAGCAATTACATATATGAAATAATAGTTACAGATTACAAATTACATTTAATAATTAGACACACTAACTCCCAATTAAATCACTAAATTTAATTCAATACCTCTAGGAACATAAGACTCATTTCTCCCAAATCTAACATGCACATAGAAACTCTAGAATCCAATATCCCACTGGCTGACAAAATGCATCAATATTGAATGTCATGAATCAAACTTCAAGAAACAACTGTATAATTGACAACCCAATCACGAATCGAAACACCCACAATTTGGTCTCAACAACCCATGACAAAACCAATAGATTTAAATAACTAAAACATTCAACCTACCCTTATTCAAACAAACAGGAACATGAGCAATAGACTTAACCCAACCCACCAATCCATTGCATTAATCAGAAGCTAATAATAATAAGGGTTAAATATGTTTTGGTGCCTTAACTTTCAGTGAATTTTGGAATTAGTCCATTTGAAAATACGTGGATTTAGTCCTTTTAATTAAATTTTGTTAAGTTTATGTGACATTTGAAGCGCGTTTCATAATAATATTTGACTTAACATTAAAGCAAAATGTGTCAAACAATCCTGAAATGTGTACGAAACATCAAATAAAGCTAACAAAATTTGATTAAAAAGACTAAATCTACGTATTTCGAAAGATGAATGACTAAATTGGTCCAAAGTTTCGAAATGGACTAATTCCAAAACAACAGCTACAGAAAACATTAGCACATACAGAAAAATGAAATAAAATCACAAAACCTAAAAAATACCTTTTTGGGAAAAGTTACGACTAGTATTCGACCTTTTTCAACAAAGTCCTGTAACAACAACAAAAAGAGAAAAATCACAAGCAAAATGTAGAAGTAGAATCCACAAAGCTCTATACAAATGTAAATTCACACATATACTAACCAAAATAAACAATAAAAATTACAACCATAATCAAATAGAGCTATCGAAAAAAAAAACGTACCATTTTACTAAGAGGAAACATTGTCTCTAATTCCGATTAAGAAAATCGTTGAACAAAAATACAAACACCAACTAATAATATAAAATAAAAAGGTTTTTTAGAGAAGCCAACTTAATAAACGATTTTCTGTAGCCAAAAGCTCCCTCCTTTCGTGCCTTGAGTCATGCCCTCATGCTCTTATCTCTTCCCACACCTCAAATCCTCAATATTTTCCATAAACTTCAAAAAATAATTAGGCTTTTATTGTGATTCATCAGCAAAAAAAATTGTTGGATCCAAAAACTTCGAAAATGGAAAAAATAATGGTACGCACCAACTTGATAGTCAACAATTTTCTTGGCATCGATTAGGGCATCATAGTAGTTTTGAAGGGAATCAAATCCATGATAAACCCCTACACCATCAAAGAAGAAGTACACAAGTTTAGTAAAAAACAAAAAAAACACAACATTTGACAAAAGCATACAACATAAGAATGAAAATTATTGATGAAGGCCGAAGAGAAAATAAACATAGATGAAGGATTATGCTCTTAGGGTTTTAGAAAGATAGAGAAAGGAGAAAAGAGCATTCACATGGGAAGGCTTTTTTGGATTTCAAATACAAAACCATTTGAAAGAGAGCCCAGGAAGGTTCTGAGATAAATTTCTCGCGCCTGGTGATTATGGTGCATAGACCAATTTGCCAATAAAGATGTCGATCTCTAGAAAAAAAGCAGGAATAGATCGAAAACACAACAATGATAAAATGACAAAGAAAACCACATTTTAGGACAACTGTCACGATTTTAAATATAGATAATTGGGTAATATCCCTAATAGTTTATTTTTTTAGTTTTTAAGTAGACAATTTGGTCTTTCTTAAATTTGACACCAAATTAGTAATTAAGTTTAATTATATCTTATATATACCTATTATTTTTTTTAAATTATATATAAAATCACTCCATCTAAATATTCAAATATATATTTTAAAAAAATCTCTATATTTTAAAAATAATATAAATGTGAAAATAAGGTGACACTTGTTACATTAAATATATTTGTCACATTAAACATTTGAAAATTATAAATATCACTTAATATTTACATTTTTAATATTTTAAAACGACTGTAAGTTCAAATAAGAATTTTTTTATGTAAAAAAATGTAAAAAACAAAATTAAATATTTAAGTGGAATAATTTAATACATAATATTATAAAAATATTTTAATATATTTATATAAGTTATAATTAAATTTAATTATTAAAAATATATTAATATTTTTATATAAATTATAATTAAATTTAATTATAAATTTGATTTTAAATCAGAGATTAAAGAAATCAAATTGTTTTATTTTAAAAAAAATTAAATTGAATCAAAATTATATACAAGGAGATCAAATTAGAAATAAACATTGTTATGTCACATTAACATGACACGACATACTATACCAACAAAACGTTAATTAGAATCTACCAGAAAAAATAAATTGAATATTTTTAAAAAATTAAATGATTAAAATTGAAAAAATAAAAAATTAGAAATTTTTTTAAAATTCGAATAATTTTGTTTTTCAGTAGCAAATGTGAAAGTGAATATGCGAATTAGGAGGGTATGCTATTATAATTCTTTAATAATTAAATTAACATTAGAAAATAATCAAAATCTTCCATTTGTTCCAGCAACATTTTCAAACACCCCTCCTCCCTCTTATTCCACCAAACCCTAGAACAAACAAACCACAGTGATCCCCTCGCTCTCGATTCCCATGCAAATTCTCCCAAACTAGCCTCAGAGCCATGGTCGGAAAAACCATGTCCATGGCGGCAACTTCGCGCGAAAAGCTCGCAAGTCTCCTGAACGCAGCCAAGTTGGCCAGTGACATCCCATCCAAGCTCGAATCCCTGCGCCAACTGCGCCATGAACTTCCACCCGAAGACCCCGTCCTCCTCACTGAGTTCCTCCCCTCACTCTTCTTCTTCCACTCAGATCCCTTTGGCCCTGTTCGCAAATTTGTCACCGAGTACACCTTTTCCCTTTATCTTTTCGCCGTTCTCCGTCTGTGGTTGGATGAGCTTTCGCTAAATTGATTTCCAATTTTGGTTTAAAATTTGTTTTTTAGATGAAATTATGCTTTTATCTTAATGCCAAGTTTGCTGCAAAGCATAGACTAAAATTTTCAATCTCATGTAAATGCTACTTGTCGCCATTTCGTCGAACCGAGGTTTCCAGATAAAATTAATTTTATCTATAACAATAACCAGACTTGTTTTGTTAAATTGGGTCTGACTGCAGACGCCAAAATCAGTTTTATTATTTTGACCTTGAAACCAAACACACTTTGTAATTTTTTTTTTTTTTTTTTGCGTTGGCGCCTGGAATTGAAGTTTGAACTGAACCCTTTTTTTTCTCTATCTGGTTTCAGGATGCTTGGTGAGATTGGATTGAAGAATACCGAGTTTTTGTCTGACATTGTGCCTGTCCTAATTGAGGTACTGAATGACGACACACCGGCTGTGGTTCGGCAAGCTCTTCTGTGTGGAATTGAGTTATTTCGTGGCACACTTGAGAAAATTGTGGTTCAGGTGCGAGCTCTGTTTTGAGAGGGGGATGAATTTACAATTTTGCAAAGAAATTGGTGATGAGTGTGGTTGGTGGTTGTTCACTTATCTTTATTTTTGGCTTTGTGTTGGTGTGATTGCTCTGGATTTGGATTGTGTGAATTTGTTTTGAAATTTGTGCAACTGAATAGGAATTTGAGTATTTAGTTTTATTTTTCTTTTCAACATGTTGGGATAGATGTTAGGTTGATTTCATTAATGGATAATGTTATACCTTCTGGAACGGAATCATGGTTTTAAAAGGACCACAATTGAGATATTGGTCACAACTGTGACCATGTTTTCCTGTAATTTCCCACAGTGTCAAGGTTTGCAATGAAACTGCAACTGTGACTGCAGTTGTATTTTCTGTAAAGTAACAGAAACCTTGGTTAGTGAATTTGATGTTTATTTGTTTCAAGAAGAGGAAAAGTGAGGGAAGGTGACATTATTAGTTAATACCCATATCTGGTTCTATGCTTCAAAGTTTTTAAGCATTTGTCTTCTATCAATGAAAGCATTATAACTAGGAGTCTAGAACATCTTGTATAAAGTTATAAAGCATGTATGCTATTCATAATTTCATGGCCTCTACAAAAACAGAAATCAGAAGACGAATAAGAAAATGCTGGCAAATGTTTAGTAGTTATACTTTAAAAAACTTAATATCTGACAGTAGTTATCTTTCGTATTTTAATGTTCACATGGTACTCATTTGAAGATATGAGCATTCCCATTCTGGTTTTATTTTGTTTTAGGGTCTTTACTCTAGTGATTTAGATGGTGCACTCGAATCTGCATGGGAATGGATGCTTAAATTCAAAGAAAAAGTATACTCAATAGCTTTTCAAGTAAGTAATTGCTCTCATTGAAAGTCTGAAGTTTCCTGTTTTGGTTTATGGTCTGATGGTTGTCGTTCGTAACATGTTTGAAAGCATGGAAGTGGTGGTGCTAAGCTCCTGGCACTGAAATTTGTTGAGGCAGTTGTTCGTCTTTACACTCCTGATCCTAGTGGTTCCTCAGAGCCTACTTCTCATCAAGGTATTACATTTTGAGTCTGGTTGGAAAAAATGGTACTGCCAAAATTTTTGTTTTTATAATCGTTCAATTATGTGCTTTTATGACTTTTCACTCTTTTGTAGGAAAGCCTGTAGAATTTAATATATCATGGCTGAGGCGTGGTCATCCAGTACTTAATATTGGAGATTTGAAAATTGAAGCTAGCCATAGTGTGGGTCTCTTGCTTGATCAACTCAGATTTTCAAATGTGAAGTCCCTTAGTAACTCAGTTATCATTGTGCTGATTAAAAGGTATTTGATATTTTTCTTTACACCCTTTGGTTTTCTGTCCAATGTGACTGACTCACTTCTTTTAATGTAATATATAATCATCTTAACTGAATGGTTTTTGTTTGGAAGAGAACTGATCCAGATTTTGAAAATCTAAGGATTTTCTAAGACTGGAAATTCATTTTTTTATTACCTACAATTACTACTTACTTTTAACACTGTAAATTCATTGATCTGATTGGCGCTTAATTAATATTGACTTCGTTATTGGTCTATACCAGTCTTTCAGCTATTGCAAATGAAAGGCCTGCATTCTATGGCCGCATCTTGCCAGTTTTGCTTAGTTTGCAACCTTCCAGCACTGTTGTTAATGGGTTCTGTGTATCAGCTGCACATCTTGCTTTGAAGAATGCCTTTCTTACTTGCTCGAAATGTACACATCCAAGTGCTGCTCCGGTAATTCTATTGGATGAAATGTGTTTAACTTATATTGTTTACTTGTTGTGTAAAGTTTAATTTTATTATTTAATTTGCTTTGGGTTCATGTCAATGTTTATAAATTTCTAGGTAGCATGTTACAAGGTATACTTTTATATTCCTATTCCTATAAGGTACAAATCCTTTATGATAAGGAATATCTAGATTATATATGTATTATTGTTTTCACTTATTTCTGTATAATATCTTTATTAATAAAGGATTTCAATTTTCTATTTATTGTGTTGATTTTCTTTGTCAATATAAATAAAGCATCCATGTTGTCTCAGAAACACATGGTTTTAGATCAATGTCTCTCTCTTTCCTATAATTCAACATGTTATCCTGGACTGTTTCAAAAGCATGTTGTCTAGGTAGACCCATTGTCTCCGAAAGTTATTCTTTTGGTTAACCTTTCTTTTAGGTTAATGTGCACAGTTTCAGTGTTGTCTTTCAGAAGTTTTCTAGAGTCATCCATTTGCTTTGGTGAACGTAGGGTTTGGATACTATTGAACTAGTCTATCCAAACTATACACATGCCGACATGAACGACCCCATCCACATACCTTCACACATGTCGTCTCTCTTGCTCCACAACTCCAATCGTTGCATACAATGATGCCTAATGGTTGACCAACCTACTCCCAGGATGCCTCCTTCATATGACCCTACCATTGTGGTGGTTGCTCCATCGAGTTTGTTTGGTGGCTCAATCTATTTTCTCTCTTGAATTACTTTATTATTATTTTTTTTTATTTTCCAAGAAAAATCTTCTAGCAACGAATCAACATCCACAGCAAATTCTCCATCCTTTTCTAACCACATTGTTGGCATTGAGAAGATGGATGAGTCAAATTTTTCAACTTTGGCACATTCTTCATTTGTAGGGAAATTATTGCCTTTGTATAAAAAAATAATAGTTCTAGATGCTTTCACATAGGTAATTCTAAAAGTTGTCAAAAATGTGATGAACATACCGTTGATAATGCATTGGATAAACCATTGATAAGTGTAGGAAGCTGCACAAGAACCCTCTCTGTTCACCCTATATTGCCTTGACATCTATTGTTGAGTCACCTGTTGCTTTTACACTAACAACTGATTTGGCTCACACAACATATGAAGATTTCATCGAATGTTGTGAGAGTTGCCAAGTTATTAGCAAGACTATCTCAGTGGGGCATATTGATAATTTATCTCATTCCCTTACTTGAGATTGAGACTGAAAAATATATGAGTAGTGGGCTTATGGGACTACTCTCACTTTCTTCTATTTATAATGAAAAACTTATACAAAGTACATAGAAGACTAAGAGATTGCACTAGGACCCTAGGTGCAGAATTAGATACAACAATAGAGGTTTCCCACACTCTAGACCCTATACATAGGGTTAATGATACTGAATAGAAGTAATAATTCTAACACACCCCCTTAAGCTGAAGCTTACAAATTGTATGAATCAAGCTTGGAACGAATGAACTCAATCCGAGGTCTTCTTAATGACTTGGTCAACACATCTGCAAGTTGGTTATTTGGCCCAACGAACTCGGTACAAATTTCCTTGGTCATCAATTTTTCTCGAACAAAGTGGTAGTCAATTTCTGTGTTTAGTTTTCTCATGAAACATTGGATTTGATGCAATGTGGAGAGCAGCCTGGTTGTCACAGTACATCTTCATGGTCAGAATTTTACAGAAATTAAGCTCTCGAAGAAATTGTTTTACCCATACAAGTTTACAAGTGAGAGATGCCATTGCCCGATATTCAGCTTCCGTGGTTTGATCTGGCCACTACATTTTGCTTCTTACTTTTCCAAGAGATAACATTTCCTCCAAGGAAGACACAATATCCCGTAGTAGAGCATCTTTCAATAGGGGAGCGTGGCCAATCAACATCACAGTACCCGGAGATTTGAACATTTCCTTTATCTTCATGTAGCAAACCTTGTCTTGGAGCCTTCTTGAGGTACCCTAAAATACGAATGATGGCATTCCAATGTCCAAGACATGGAGCCTGCATAAACTAACTAACAAATCCAACTACAAAAGATAGACCAGGCCTCGTAATAGTGAGATAAATTAGCTTTCCAACAAGCCTCCTATATCTCTCTGGATCGGAGAATAATTCGCCTTCTTCTGATGTTAACTTCTGATTTGGGTCCATATGACTGTCTATTGGTCTGTAGTTAATCATGCCTGTTTCTTGTAATATATCAAGAGCATACTTCCTTTGAGAGATTACAAATCCATTTTTTGACTGAGCTACTTCAATGCCCAAGAAGTATTTGAGGTTTCCGAGATCCTTGGTTTGAAAATGTCTACACAAGTGCTTCTTCAGTTGAGATAATCCAACAATATCATTTTCTGTAATGACAATATCATCAACATATACTATTAGGTAGACACATTTCCCGGGAGAGGTATGTGAGTAATAGACTGAGTGATCTGCGTCACTGCGTCTTAACCCAAATTTTTGAACAAGGGAGCTGAATTTTCCAAACCAAGCTCGTGGTGATTGTTTGAGGCCATATAAAGAGCTATGCAATTTTCATACCATACTAGACTCCCCCTGAGCAACAAACCCAGGAGGTTGCTCCATGTAAACTTCCTCCTCAAGATCACCATGATGGAAGGCATTTTTGATATCCAATTGATGAAGCGACCAATGATGAATTGCTGCCATTGCAAAGAAGAGGCGAATAATAGTCATTTTGGCCACGGGAGAGAAAGTGTCACAATAATCAAGGCCATAAACCTGAGTGTACCCTTTTGCAACTAATTGGGCTTTGAGCCGATCAACATGACCATCAGAGCCAACTTTAACTGCTTACACCCATCCACAACCAACAACCTTCATGCCTGATGGGAGGGGCACGAGCTCCCAAGTATGACTACTTTCAAGAGCCTATATCTCTGCAATCATGGCTTGTCGCCATCCAGGATGATCAAGTGCTCATTCACATTTTTGGGAATAACAATAGAAGACAATGAGGATAAAAGAGAACAATAGGAAGGTGATAATCTGTGATAGCTAAGAAAATTATAAATGGGATGTGGATTTCTCACCTTTTTAAAGTCATGAATAGCCCAAGAAAACACATTTGAGAGCGCGAGCAAAAAGCTTGTCTAACCTTGGAGACATGTCATGAACAAAACATACAGAACCAAAAACTCTAGGAGAAATGTGAACGAGAGGATTATCTGGAAACAAAATGGAGAAAGGGACCTGATGATTGAGAGAGGAAGATGGCATCCAATTAATGAGAAAACATGCAGTTAAGATGGTATCTCCCCAGTGATGGACAAGAACATTGACACTATGCAAAAGGGTACGAGCAGTTTCAACCAAGTGTCTATTTTTTCTTTCTGGTATACCATTTTGTTGTGGCTTATGAGGACAAGTAGACTGATGCAGGATATCATGGGAACTCAAAACGTTAGAAAAAAAAGATGAAAAGTACTCTTTGGCATTGTCACTTAAGATTTTGATTACTTGACCGAATTAATTCTTGATTTCATTCAAACAGGATGTGAAGATGGATAACAATTCAGCTTTCATAAGATAAACCCAAGTACATCTCGAATATTCATCAATGAATGTAACAAAATGCCTAAAGCCAAAAGATGAGACACAGGTAGGTCCCCAAATATCGGAATGGATGACAGAAAAACTAGAAGTACAATTTGATTGAGACCTTTTAGGAAAGGTAGATCTAACATGTTTTCCTAGTTTACATGACTCACATTCTAAGGTCTGGAGACCACTAAGATCATGAAACATTTTCTTTAATTTGGACAGATGAGGGTGGCCAAGTCGATCATGTAACATTTTAGGATTGAGAGCTGCAACACATGACACTTGTGGACGAGATCCAAAATTGTATAATCCGCCCGCTTCATATCCTTCTCTAATTTGTCTCCCTGAACCACGCTCATGTATAAGAAAAAATTTGTTATCGTAGGTTACAGAACAATTCAATGTTTTGGTTAACTGACTTAAGGAAATTAAATTGAAGGGACAATTAGGGACAAAAAGGACAGATTATAGGTTTAAGGAGCGAGACAGGATGGCTTGACCGATTCCCTTTGAGGAAGTTTTAGAACCATTCGCAAGGGTTATAAAATGAGATTTTTCTTGAAATGAAATGGTTGAGAACAAGGAGGTATTACTAGAAATGTGGTCAGAAGCACCATAATCAATTACCATTGAATTGCGACCTTCCATGGATTGAGAGATACAAGTACTTGATGTACTTTGAGCTTGAGATGACTGTGCCAAGCTGTTGGACTTGAGTCGTAGGTACTCTTGATACTCGTCCTCAATGAACTTGGAGTCAATAGTATCTGCCTGGGAGACATTGGCTGTTTTGGTAGGAAAACTATGTAAAGTGTAACAGTTTTCTTGGGTATGACCCATCCTTTTACAGTACGTGCACTAAGGACTCCCGAAACAGTAAGAGTTTTCGAAGTTTGAGGAGTTGGAACACATATCATGCGGGTGATCAAAGTGTCCATTGAAGGAACCTCATGAGAGGTCAAAAGTTGATCTTTGATATGATTAAAGTCTGGATGTATAGCGCAGAGGATCATCACCTTATAATACTTGTCAAGCTTTTTCTTTATTTCATCTAGAGAGTCGACTTCCAAGAACACTCACAGTTCTTCCGCAACAGATTGAGCTTCATTCATGAACGAGATCATATCATGGTTAGTAATTTTTAGAGATGCCAACTTGTTCGCCGAATCATAGAGACGCTGGATATCATTTGCATAGATATTCTGAGCCCTATTCCAAAACAAGTGGCATGTTTTGAAGGCTCGGAGGGACATTAAAAGTCGTGGTTCCACCGACTGCCATAATAGAGCACATAGTTGGATATCTGCCTATTTCCACTATTCAGCTTTTTCAGTAGGGACGTGGCTGCCATCCTTCTTGAGGTGGTCGTGGTGTCCTTGACTGAGAAACCGCATTTCCACTTTTTCATAATTGTAGTCTTTCTCATTATCACATTATCATATGCATACATTTGAACAATTATAATACAATAAAACTAGGATTAATTAAAAAGATTTTATTACCCTCATAAATAATTGCTTGTATATTTTTGGACAAAAGACTATTCCTATATTTGTTAAGGATATGAGAACCATTGCTAAATGCAAGCAAGAAAGTTTGTTTAGGGACAATCGTGAAGTGAAGGAATAATGAAACAAGAAAATAGGAGAGGGTTGGCTTACTTAAATACATCATAATTAGAATTGTCAACTGTAGTTAAGAGTTGATTACATATTGTGAAGAGGACCAAAGATTAATCATATATGCGGCAAACTGAGGACATATGACTTATATGCTTTGGCTTTAGGATTATAATTATAGAAATAAGGTGCAAATCCATTATCACCAGGAATATCTAGACTTTTTACATAGGTCTAAATATAAGGACTAAATTACTAATTAAGCCTATGTATATGCTCTATTAAGGTTGTTTCTATATTCCCTTATCATTTCTTTATTATTTGAGGGTACCAAATCTCTTCTATTTGTTGTATTGGTTCCCTTTCTTTAATATAAATAAAGCATCTCTGTTGTCTCAAAAACAGTTTTCGTTCAATGTCTCTTAGTTTCCTACAATTCAACATTAGGAATACTATCATTGATAATGTTGTTTTTGTGTGTTTGGTTTAGCTGAGAACAACAAAATCTGTATCGAGTGATCCGTGTTGGGTGTATCAATGAGTTTTACATTGAATTGTTTGGTCTAGCTTGTTTTAGAGAAATAATCACTTGTTTTTTAGTAATGCTCATGAGCTGAAAGTATCAAACAGCTTCTTTGAATATTTTTATATTCATTGTTGTTAATGGTTTTACTGTAGCATTACTGCTGTAGTTGTGTGGTGGGCTTTTTACCAGCTGCCATAGGTAATTTGCAAAGGGATACCCACAATGATGAGCTACTTGTCACAATGATCTGTTTACATTTACCTTCCAACCATATTCTGCCACTGAGAGCACTAATTGACATTTTCGTTAAAATGAATAATTTGTGCATATGGTATTAAACAGTTGGCACTGTATTGGTATAGTGTTATTGCATTGCAGAAGTCCCAGATCTGCATTTGTGATTCCGTTCACAATCACAGCTGCTATCATTGTTGTGGTTTTGGCATTAACCTGTATCGTCTTGTCATCTCTTGAGTCTTGAGGCAATTGAACTTTAGTTGGTATTATGCCAATTTATATGTATTTTAGTTTAATGTGCAAACAACTTATTTTTTTTATAATACATAAATGATATATATATATATATATATATATATATATATTATATTATATTATATTATATTTGAACTATTAAAATATGTTTTTACGGACTAGTCTTCTAAAGTACTTCAAGTGTCACAACTTCAAAGGGTATGCATCCTCGGACTCCAAAGGTACTCGTCCTTGAACCCTAAAGGGGATGTGCCTACAGAAGATATTATGATGCCAAAGTTAGTTTGATGTGTCAGAGGGTAATAAATGCTAATGAATACATATTGAATGTACTTCGTAAAACATGCTCCTTATACTATTATTCATGGGCCTTACCTGGTTGGGCTTTGGCCCAAGACACTAATTACCTATAATTGGATTAATGTAATTAACCTTGGGTTTGATTTTTCTGAATAGTAAAGGTCCTGTCTCGGCTAGTTGGCGTGAGTTGGGTACATGTCGTCCTAGAGGGCCGACATGTGCTCGTTCAGGCCGTGTACTTTGTAAGGTCGAGGAGTGCCCTGGACTTATACAGTACAAAATAAAGAGAGAGAGGCATTGGCTGAATCCCTAATAGATCACATATGATTGTGCATTTATATATAGGAAAATACAAAGAGATTGTTCTATGTACACATCATGTGGTTTTCTCTATTCCACATGATGCTATTGCTGGATGTTGTTGGCTTTTTCCATTTTGTGCAATTGATTACATTGGTGTATATATTAAGTCATTTGGTCTGATATGGTGTTATTGTGGAAAACTGATTGTTGTATTTTGGTAGTGGAGAGATCGTTTGGCAGGGGCCTTGAAGGAAATACAGTCAGAAGGAAAGGCAGATCGGGTGTTCCACCTAATCTCATCTAGCAATGGAAGCATTGAGAGAGAGAAGGATGATCAACCTGTTATCAAGGTAAGCACAATCTCTTACTGATAAGTTTATTTTTTTATCATTATTAATTATTCTTTTGTTTATTACATATTTGATCTCTGAACATGTAAGTATGGAGGTTGTGTCTTGGCTGGATCGAATATTAGCTGTATCCGTATGTATAGATTGACAACTGAATTGATAGTTTCAATTCCCTCTTCTTTTTTTTTTTTTTACAGAAGACATAGATGGTACTTTTTAGAAATTTTAGTTTTAGAGAATGGGTTTCGTTCCATCATTTTTGCTTCTTTAGAAAAGTAAGATGACATTAATTATTTATTTCCAACTCTATTAGACTTCTGGTATCTCGAAATTATTGGAATGAAAAGAAAGGAATTAATGGAGTGTAAACTTTATATAAAAAATAAGACTGTCCTGCTGCACACTGTATGTTTGGTGACAAATTTTCCTGTCCAATGGCACTTCTGTAAAATTCAATTGAAACATTGTCATTTGGGATTGGAGGCTATTTTTGTTTTTTCCAATGCATTTACAGAGGTTGTGTCTAGTATTGAGAGTCTTAGAAAATGGACTTTAAGTTTAACACAATCTCACAAAATTGACTTGCAAGGTCAGGTTTGGACTTATTTATATACTTATAATGACATTGAGAAGTTTTTATTTTTTTTTCTCTTTATCTATCCTTCAGTTTGACTTACAGTTAGTACATTTTGAATTCTAATCTGATATTAGAGTCTATCCTAGTTGGGGCTCCCACTGCAAATGTCTAGTCTTGCATATTCACTTGCGAATGTCCATTTCTGTGCATGAGAGGTGTTCCTAGATTCCATGTTGGCTGGGAATATGGCAGAAGTATTTGTTATAATGACTTGGCCAATCTTTCTTACTTGAGTTTGCGTTGGGGGTTATGTTCTGTCTATTCTCAGTGTTATACTTCCACTTCCAATAGTATGTAATTAAATTCAATGCTGTTATATTCCATAAGTTGAAGCTATTTTATCGCCGCCTTAATTTAATCTTTGCTTTTACCATAAATGGGAAATATTTTGAAATAGGAGCAAATGTTAAAATTCCAAATAAACAGTTGGCATTGTGGTTGCAATAACAGAAATGGTTGTGGTTATGCATGGATTATTGCAGATAAAAAGAAATATTTTAAATAGCATTTAATAATAGCAGGACATCACGGTATTCCTTACCATTTTTTATTTCAGGAAGAGGAACCTGCAATAAATTCTGATGATTCAGTACACAGTAATTTGGCAAGAAAACGATCTGGATCACAAATTGAAGGTGATTTAGCTGAAGATGTTCCTGGAAAACGTGTCAGGGCAACAATTGATGCTTTGGAAGAACCTAAGAAAGAGTTGGATGAACGTACCATTTCCAACTCTCAGGATGAGACTCCTTCAAATGTACCAGCATCTTCAAAAGGAGATATGGATAATGGGCCCGTACGGCAGCTTGTTGCCACATTTGGTGCTTTGATTGCTCAAGGTGAAAAAGCTGTTGGGCATCTTGAGATTCTCATCTCAAGTATTTCTGCCGACTTGCTAGCTGAGGTGGTGATGGCAAATATGCAAAACTTACCTCCAAAATTCCCTAATACTGAAGGAAATGAACAGCTGCAAGACATTAATATGATTGGTTCTGATGACAAGGCTAAATATCCACCATCATTTGTAGCCGCTGTTATGTCACTTTCTAGTACTTTTCCACCAATAGCTTCCCTTCTTGATGCACAACAATCAGTTTCAAATGAGATTGAGGTATAATAATTAATTAATTATCTGACATTTTTTTAGGCCTTACCTTTTATTTTTACATTTTCTTATCTTTCCCTTTTATTATACATTTGGTCTGTCTATTTTTTAGCATATTTCTGAGAATTGTATTTTGAGTAAGACTTTGATATACGTATTACAGAAGTCACAAGGGGAGGAAGAAATTTCTGCAACTGCTGTCAATAGTGGTGCTGTTCACTCTGGCATGAATCTTGTATCTGAAAATGTACCATCTCCTACTGATTTTCCAACTTCTGATGCTAGTATACCTGGAGTGGAGAATGGCTGTACAACTATGCCTCCTGACATCCATGATGTTGGAAACTCAGAGAGCGGAATTCCTGGCCTGGATTCTTTTGGTCGGAGTGATGCCTTATCACAAAGTTTTGATCCTTCTTTATTGGCTTCCACTGAAGTGGGCCTAGAAGATGGCAGCCAAGAGCAAGATACAAGTTTGGATCTGAGGTCACCCCTGAACTTAGCTCCATCAGTATCAACAGATAGATCTGAGGAGCTGAGCCCAAAAGCGGCTGTTAGAGATGTCAATAGCATGGTGTCGTCAACAGCTACTTCAGTTGTGTTGCCTTCCCGTTTAATCTTGCCAAAGATGATTGCTCCTGTTGTTGAACTTGAAGATGAACAAAAGGATCATTTGCAAAAATCATGTTTTATGCGTATTATTGATGCATATAAGCAAATAGCTGCAGCTGGAGGTTCCAAAGTCCGTTTTTCAATCCTTGCTTATTTAGGAGTTGAGGTGAAAATCCTATCTAGAAATTTTCTAATTTTATATTTCAGTTGTAAAATGACAAATATTTAGGTGCTCTCTGTTGGAACTTTATTTTTTTTAAACTGAATTTTGGTCCTTAGAAGCATGGAAGATCCAACTCGATTTATTCTTCTTTTGTATTGTATAACTGTTGCCTATTGATAAAATTTACGATGACTTTAATGTGTATCCCTTTTGGTTGGTGAGTAACCAATAAATATGCACTTAATAGCCTGAGGATCAAGTTTCCCCCTATGATTATAATGAACATGAGCAAAGGATACACTGCCAAAAACTGGACGTACAAGAAGATTTGTTGTTCCAAGGTCTAGGAAGAAATTGGAAAATAGTTGAATGAGACCATTATTGTTTAGTGTTATGGAGAGTAGAAGCTTGACCAAATAGGTAGCAGTAAGGACAATTTCTCCCCAATACTGTTTTGGGCCACTTTTATAGAGAAAAGAGACTCAAGTTGCATTTATGAGGTGCCAAAATTTTCATTCTGCCACTCCATTTTGTTGTGGGTTGTTTGCTCAAGAATATTCATGAATTACCTCTTGTTCATTGAAGGAGAATAATGTTTGGTTGAAATAATCTTTGGCACTATCTAAATGAACTCTTTTAATGACTGACCCAAACTGATTTTTAATCGTTTGGATGAAGCTTTTGAAAACTTGGCCCACTTCACTCTTTTGTTTCGAGAGAAATATTGATGGTCCTTGAGTGCAATCGTCAAACCAACGAGTCCCAAATAAGTTTGAAATTCTAGAGGGTCCCCACACATCACTCTTAGTGCTATGCATCCTGTTAACATCTTCTAGGAGGTAAAGTCCATGGGCTTCCTTAGCAAGTCCAATCAGCTTCCTCGTTCCCTGATCCTGAAATTGGCAAGTTATAGGATTAAAAAACACCAAACAGTGTAAATCGATTGTAAGCTTGTGAACAAAGATCAAATTGGCAGACAAGTTGTGCACATGCAAAACTTCCTTCAGAATTGGATTCTGGTTTATCATTTTACCTGTCTTACAGTTCTTATTTTCAAGAAATTAGGATCTAAAGTTCATCAGTAGTTTAATACATTGTTATTGTTCATTGGACATTTGATTTTCTGATGTTGCTAACAATCACCATCCTTTTTTTTTTCTATTCTTAAATGCTTCAACTTATGTAATTCAGACGTCCTTAAGATCTCAATATCAATTCTTTCTTCTAACGGTTTATGGGTGTATATTTTCTTCCACCAACTTTGTAATTGATACCATGCACTCTTTTTTCTATGCAGTTTCCCTTGGAATTAGACCCATGGCAACTATTACAGAAGCATATTTTGATTGATTACACTAGTCATGAGGTGAGCTCTTGTCTCAAATGTTATTGCTTCTCTATCAACTTTTTTACTTTTTAGCTTTGACGCAGCTCCTTGTCGGTGGCTAATAATTATAAGATATGAAGTGTAATATTACATGTTATCTTCCTTCCTTTTTCCCACATGTTCCATCAATTTCATGTTTACAGACATCCTAAAGTGTCTATAATTTTTTTTTCTTTCCGATAAAGAGTAGACTTGTATTTGCATAAAATCAATTATGAACTGGTTTTGAAAGTGTTGGCCTTAGCTCAATTGCATTTTGAAAAGCTGAACTTGTAGAGCTTTCATTAGAGATATGTTATCCAAATCAGTTCAATTTTGTCATACGTGTTTCATCAAAGAAGAAATGTCTGGCGTGCTGGATGTGGAGAATATAAGGGTTAAAGAAACGTGTTTAGTCGTATTAGATTTAGAATTGATCTTTGTTAAGAGAAAGAAACGAAGTTTGAGATAAGAGACAAAGGGCGTATTTTCTGAATATGCTTGAGTTGGGTTTCCACCCAGCATATCGATCTATTAATAATCAGAAGGGTTACATAGGTACTACAACTCTTTTCAACTATCACAACTTCCTAAAGTACATTGGACCTAGTTAAATACTCAGAAACAAATAACAAACATAAATTACTCCACTTTTAACACTCCTCCTCAGGCTAGAGAATAATTGTTTTCCATTCCTTGCTTGCATATTAATCAAAAACTGGGCTGCTTATTAGAAAAGAATATGGAAGAGAAAGGTAAACATAAACTAACATCCAGTTGAATAACTGAATGATTTTACATCTCTCTAATCCTTTAGAAAGAATATCTGCATGTTGACCTTGTGGAGGAATGTACATGTGGAGTACAAATCAAACCACTGTCCAACTTTTCCTTGAAAAAATGTCTGTCCACTTCATTGTGTTTTGTTGAATCGTGCTGAACAACATTATGGGGTATTGTGATTTATTATCACAATAGAGCTTCGTTAGGTCCATTCCCAATTAATCTTCAAGTTTTGTAAGACCATTTTCAGCCAAAGCAAATTCACATATACCTTTTGTCATTGCACGAAATTCAGATTCAACACTAGATCATGCTATAACATTTTGCGTTCCAAGTTAGTTACCAAGTTTCTTCCAAGACAGGTACAATTTACAGAAGTAGATCTCCTCAGTTAATGTCCCTGCATTGTCAAAGTCAATGTAGGCTTCAAGTATCTGTATTCCCATTTCTTCTATATAAAATTCCTCTACCTGGTGTCACCTTAAGAGGTTGCAAAATTCTATAAGTGGCCTATGAACTGGCTTCTCTTGCACAGTGCATAAATTGGCCGATCAAACCAACAACAGATGTAATATCTTGCCTTGCATGAGATGAGACATAAATTGATTTCCCAACTAAGCTTAGAATACTTGTAGATTTACACCATCTTGTAGATTTACAAGTTGTCATATCCGCATCATTAAGCAAATCTGTGACACCTTTCTTGGAGCTCCCAAAAAATATTTCAGCCTCTTGAGAGTTTTTATCTCAAACTGGAATGCTAAATGTTGACTTAAGAGTTTTTGTTCCTTCCATTTATCACCATTGACAATGATATCATCCACATGCACTACAGTGCGGTCAGTGCACCTGTCTTTAAGTGTTTGAAAAATAAATTGTGATCTCGTTAGCTTTGTGTGTAAGTCCTGCTATACTTAATATAATTAGTTCCTTATGATTCAAGTATATTCACATTACACACTTTAATTATAATCTGTGAAATATGGTATAATAAAATATGATTGCTGACAAATACTGTTGTTTCTCAAAAAGCTAAATCATGTATGTGGAATGACTGTAAACATCTTGTTGTTGGACATGTATTATCTGATAGATTTGTTTATACAGTTAATGTGTCTAGCAGTTAGATGTCTAATATCTAAATAGACTTGATAGACACTGTTGACAATAATTACCTAATGTCTCAGGGACATGAGTTGACATTACGTGTCCTCTACAGATTATTTGGTGAGGCTGAAGAGGAGCCTGACTTCTTTTCTTCCACTACTGCAGCTTCTGTCTATGAAAAATTCCTCCTTACTGTGGTCTGTGGTTTTCTATCTTGATTCTTTTGTCTCCATTTACAAGGCATGAGTTGAGATTTTTGGTTCACTTCAAATGCAGGCAGAAGCACTTAAAGATTCCTTTCCACCTTCTGATAAATCATTGAGTAAATTGCTTGGTGAATCTCCTTATTTACCAAAATCAGTTCTTAAAATTTTAGAAAACATGTGTTCTCCCGGAAATGGGGATAGAGGTGAAAAGGAATTACAGTCACTGAATGCGGATAGAGTTACTCAAGGTCTAAGTGCTGTATGGAGTTTGATTCTTCTTAGGCCTCCGATCCGAAATACTTGCTTACAAATTGCTTTACAGGTTTGTCCATCCTACCTTTACTGTACAAACTTTCGTGTTATTTTACTTGTGGTTGTTGTTCATAATTAAACAATCTCTATTGATTTTCTTTCTTCATATGTTTAAAACTTTAAGAGGTGGCTTGATGACAATTGCCCATTCCATTTCTCCTTAAATTTTTATACATATGAAGAAAGAAAATCAATAGAGATTGAATTTTCATACCTTGTTTTCCCTTGTGGTTGTAATGTTTTTGGCCTTACATCTGATCTCTGAATTTTGAATTTTTTCTTTTCAAATGAAAGAGTGCAGTGCATCATATGGAAGAAGTGCGTATGAAGGCGATACGTCTGGTACGCACAGTATAAATTCCTGTTGAATCACTTAGTTGACTGTGAATCAGCATTTGTCAATTTAAGCTCTTCTTGCAGGTAGCAAATAAGCTTTATCCTTTGTCATCCATTTCTCAGCAAATAGAAGATTTTGCAAAGGAAATGCTTTTCTCAGTTACGAGTAGTGATGTTTCAGAATTAACAGATGCTGAAGGGTCCATTGCTGATTCACAAAAGGTATTAATGGATTTATATTTTTTTAGTGAGTCCTCTGGATGGCAAATTAATGTCATTTTTGTTGTTGAACTTGATATGATAGTTTGCATTTCTCTTTTCATTTTCAGGGACCTGATGTTGAAAAGGTTTCAAACGAACAATCATCATTGAGTGGCAGCACTAAAGATGTTTCGGATAATCGTCAATCATGCACATCTGAGAGTGTCTCACCAGATTCAGTTTCTGAGGCTCAGAGGTGCATGTCATTGTATTTTGCTTTGTGTACAAAGGTATTGTTTATTTTCCCTAGTATACATCCTTTGATGCTGTGTGGCTTATGTATTGTTATTCGATTGGAAGTAATACATTTGGATCTTCTACGATGGCAGAAACATTCTCTCTTTCGCCAAATATTTGTCATCTATAGAAGCACATCAAAGGCAGTGAAGCAGGTTCCGATTTTTAAAATTTGGGGTGTAGTGAATATTATCAACTATTGTTCTTTATGTAAGTTACACTATTTCTTGTATGCCACAGGCAGTACATCGACAAATCCCAATACTCGTACGCACTATGGGCTCATCTCTTGATCTCCTTGAAACTATTTCAGATCCTCCAAACGGAAGCGAGAATCTTCTAATGCAGGTTTACTGTTTAACCACGTATAATTTTTCATTGGTTTGAAATTTTTGATATATATTGAATATTGATAATTTTACATTGAAATGTCAGGTGTTGCATACACTTACAGATGGTACGGTCCCTTCTAAGGATTTAATAAGCACCGTGAAAAGGTTGCATGATTCAAAACTCAAGGTATTGTGAATTGTCGTCTTAGAAGTTTCACGTTCAAACTTAGGATTATGGTTAATAGTTGGTTGATTGTATACAGGACGCAGAAGTTCTTATTCCTGTATTACCATTCCTATCAAATGAAGAGGTACCCCTTATTATTCTTTCAATTGGATGTAAATTTCATTGTTGCTTTTTATAGTAATTATGATTTATCTATATCAAGAAGAATATTAAACTCTAGGTAAGAGAGAAACATTAAATTGAAACCGTGTGTTTTTTAAACATCAGAGGCGCCTTATTTATGTTGAGAAAAAGGAATCAATACAACAAATATAGGATATTTGATATGCTCTAATAACAAAAGTCATTAGAGTAAATAAAAGCATTCCTAATAGCATATATATAAATCTTGATATTCGTGATTATAGAAGATTAGGTTCTTATCTCTATATTGTAATACACTTTCTCATGTTGAAGCATGTAACTCGTATGGGCTTATGAGTACTACAAATGTAATCGATCCTTGGTGATCTAGTTAGCCAATTGTTCACTAGGATTGACAAGTTTAGTGGTGATCTAGACTCCAATTTTTCCTCAGAAGTGACATTCTACCTCAATATGTTTGGTCCTATGATTATAGGAAATTCGTAATGCTCTCTTGTTGTCAAGTGCAAGGTGCACTTGGGAGCTCTCTTCCAATTTGAGCTCGTTGAGGAGTTGCTTTTAGCCATATGAGCTCACAAGTAACTATTGCCATGTATTCTACTTCTGTACTTGATTTTTTGACACCACTTTTGTTGTTTTTTTTTTTTTTTTTAATATTAAATTACCTCCAACAAGAACACAATCCCTCAAGTGTAGGGTTTATCATTTGGTGACCTGGCCAGTCAGCATTAGAATGCTCAACGATGAGTATTTTCATTATCTTCATTAATGAGGCACTTTTCAAAGGCATTCTTAATATACTTAGGATTCATACAACGACATACCAATTGTCTTGACGAGGAGAGTTTAAATATTGACTTACTATGCCATTGCTAAAGAGAAGTTAGGATGAGTCACAAAGAGGTAATTTAGTTTGCCAACTAACCTTTTGTATCTCCTAGGATTTGAATATGGTTCTAGTTTGCTAAGTGCAAATTTGACACTCGGATCCATTGGCATTTCCATAGGCTTAGATATCATCCCTGTTTCTTCTAGAATGTCAAAAGCATCTTTTCCCTGTGATATAACCAAACCATCCTTGGATTTTCTACTTCTATACCAAGAAAATATCTTAGGTGTCGAAGATCTTATATATGATACTTTTCAACAAGATATTGTTTGTCATATAGTGCCCTTCTTACTTCTGTTTGTGATAACAATGCGTACACATATACAGTGAGATAAATGCATCCTTGTAGAGAATCACAATGAAACAGAGAATAGTGTATCATTCCAAATTGCTAGATGATAGTACAAAAGTGCCCAAACCATGCAAAGGGTGATTGCTTGAGCAATAAATCCAAGAGATATAACCAAACCATCTTAGGATTATCCACTTCTATACCAAGAAAATTCCCAAGGTATCCAAGATCTTTGTATGAAATTTTTGAGCAAGATATTTAGTTGTATAATGCCCTCCTTGTCTCTGCCTATGATAACAATTTGTCCTCATATACAAAGAGATACATACATCCTTGGAGAGAATGATGTTTAAAAAGAGAATAATGTATCATTCCAAACTAGTGGATGATAGTATGAAATGCCAAAAACCATACCGGGACCTGCATAGATGATAGGCCAATTAAACGATTTCCCCTTGAGCAACAAATCCAGGAAGTTGCTCTATGCTAATGCACATAATAACGGTGATGGGGAGAGATACTAAAGACCATATGATTCACATCTGATGCCATTTATTCTCTTAACATCTAATCCTGCAAGGTACCATTATTTTGTGAGAATAATATCATAGGATGGGGTTAATTAAGTATCCTACTGTAAATTAAAAGGACTACGAAGGACATGAAGACAATGTCAACAATTAAAAGTCGAAGGGGTTTGGGTAGTACCAATGTCGCAAGCTTGTGTTTGTGAACCATTGACAATAATTACAAAGGGCAAATTAACAATAATAGTAGTAAAGGAGGAGAAAGCAATTACAAGATATGTGATCAATTGAACTAGAGCTAATGATCCAAGGACCAAGGGAGATTGAGAAAGACAAATCCACTTAAACAATGTTACTAGTGGATTGCTGAGTCTCAATATTTGATAAAGTTTTCAATTTTATTGTTGGAGATTGATCAATTAGTAGTGTAGGAGCAATGAGTGATTCAACAGTTGATGTCGGGGCAAAGTTCTGTGAACGAGGGAGTTTCCCATGCACCTTCTAATAAATATCAATTGAATGTCCATTGAGGTGGCAATTTTTTGCATTTTGAACAATTTTTAGATTTATCTATGTGGGAGTGTTCAAAATGATTACTTTGTCATGTGAAGACAATGTATGTGTCTCTGAGCTTACTTTTTTTGAAGAATACGAAGGAGTGTGTTGAGAATAAAGAAAATAGGGATTGAGATTAATCTCCTTTGTGTATAAACCACACATAGGGTAATCTATTTATAATAAAGAGAGGTACAAGTAAAAAGAGTAACTAAAAATAAAAAGATTAAATAGAAGATATTGTTTGATATTGTGGTTATCAATATCTAACAATATCTTAATAATATCAAACAATATCTAACACTCCCCCTCAAGCTGGAGCATACAAATCGTATGTGCCAAGCTTGTTACAAATATAATCAATTCTAGGTCCCGTAAAGACTTAGTAAAAATATCTGCTAACTAATCACTTGAGTTAACAAACTCAGTCTTGATGTCTCCAGACATAACTTTTTCCCGAATGAAATGACAATCAATCTTAGTGTGTTTGGTCCTCTCATAAAAGACAGGATTAGAGCTAATATGAAGAGCAGCATGATTGTCACACACAAGTGTCATTTGAGTAACATCTCCAAATTGTAACTCTTGAAGCAATTGCTTAAGTCAAACAAGTTCACAGGCAGCTGAGGCCATAACTCTATATTCTGCTTCTGCACTGGATCTTGCTACAACACTCTGTTTCTTACTTTTCCACGAGATCAAGTTACCACCAATGGAGACACAATACCCAGATGTAGATCTTCTATCAGAAGGATATCCTGTCCAGTCAGCATCTGAATAGCAAACAACTCTTGTATGGTTATTAGAACCATATAACAATCCTTTTCCAGGGGATCTTTTAATATACTTCAAGATACCAATGACTGCATTCCAATGATCTTCACATGGGGAATTAAGAAATTGGCTTACCACACTGACTGCAAAGGAAATGTCAGGACGAGTAACGGTAAGATAATTTAATTTTCCAACTAATCTTCTATACTGCTCAATATCAGATATAGGTTCCCCCTGATTTGGTAGAAGTTTAGTATTGGGATCCATGGATGTATCCACAGACTTTGAACTCACCAACCCAGTTTCCTCCAGAATATCCATGGCATACTTTCTTTGAGATATAACAATACCATCATTGGACTGTGCCACCTCAATACCCAAGAAATATCTGAGTTTGCCAAGATCTTTTGTCTGAAAATGGTGACAAATATGTTGTTTCAACTGAGAGATGCCATGGTTGTTACTCCTTGTAAGAACGATGTCATCAACATATACTATCAAGTAAACACATCCAGCACTCGAGTGTTGATAAAAGACAGAATGATCTGCTTCACATCGAGTCATACCAAATTGCTGAACAACATTGCTAAACTTTCCAAACCAGGCCCTAGGATATTATTTTAGGTCATATAGTGATTTGCGAAGACAACATACCATCCCAGAAGACTCCCTCTGAGCAACAAACCCAGGAGGTTGCTCTATATAGATTTCTTCTTGCAAATCACCATTGAGGAAAGCATTTTTAACATTCAGTTGATAAAGTGGCCATTGTTGAAGAGCAGCCATGGTGATAAATAAACGAACAGAAGCCATCTTTGCCACAGGGGAAAAAGTATCGCCATAATTCAACCAAAAAATTTGAGTATAACCTTTGGCCACAAGACGAGCTTTGAGGCGATCAATAGTACCATCAGGTCCAACTAACACTCACCTGGAACCAACAACAGATTTCCCAGACAGTTACGGGACCAAATCCCAAGTTACTATTATGAAGAGCACTTAGTTCATCTGTCATGGCCTAACGCCAACCAGGATAGGCTAAAGGTTCACGGACAGTTTCTAGAATGGTCACAGAAGAAAGAGAGGAAAGACATGTATAAAAAGGTAATGACAAGCGATGATAACTCAAAGCAATATAATGGGGAGAGGGATTACGGGTAGAACGCATACCTTTTCGGAGGGCAATGGGAAAGTCAGACTCAGGTGTCAGGGCCGGAGGAGACAGAGCAGTTGGCACTTGAGTGGAGTCACATGGTGGTAGTTGTGATCGGTTTCGGCGACTATAAACCTGAAGAGGTGGTGGAGAAGCGGACTGTGGAGCAGGAACCGATGGTGAAGAAGACACAGTAAGAGGATCACAAACAAGAGGAACATTAAAGGTATTAGAAGAGTTGTCAGGACTAGATGGAGTTAGGGGTGAAGTTTGACTCTTAAAATAAAGGGAGAACTCATCAAAGGTGACATCTGCAGACACAAAATAATGGTTAAGAAAAGGAGAAAAACATTTGTATCCTTTTTGTGATCTTGTAAACCCTAAGAAAACACACTTATGTGATCTAGGAGAAAGCTTGTCAAGACCAGGACTGAAATTATGAACAAAACATGTAGACCCGAAAACTCTTAAAGGTAAGGGATGAAGAGGGTCATGAGGAAATAAAATGGAATGAGGTATGTTATTCTTTAAAACCGAAGAAGGCATGCGATTAATGAGATAACAGGCAGTAAGAATAGCATCACCCCAAAAATGTTCCGGCGAAGGTCCGACGGAGATCTGGCAGAGGCGGTGGCTCCAATGGCGACGACAAAGGCAGAGGCAACGACGACGAAAAAGATACCTTAAGCTCTAGATACCATGTTGAGAATAAAGAAAATAGGGATTGAGATTAATCTCCCTTGTGTATAAACCACACATAGGGTAATCTATTTATAATAGAGAGATGTATAAGTAAAAAGAGTAACTGAAAATAAAAAGATTAAATAGAAGATATTGTTTGATATTGTGGTTATCAATATCTAACAATATCTTAATAATATCAAACAATATCTAACAGAGTGCAAATGATGTGGATGTCTGAGTAGGCTTTATTGGTGACCCCAAAACCTGATTAGGGTAGCAACATACTCTTGTGGCAAGCCAAACAAAGCCCAAGGTCAGAAAGAACATACTGCGTTAATCAAATTCCTTCACATACACATGGTTGAAGGACCTTATCAAATCATGCTAGGCAGCATGAAGCTGCCTAGGATAAGCGAACACAAGATCCTCAAAATGTCATGGAGCAAGTAGTGTAGATTTTGGCACATGCTGTACATGTGTCATTGGTATAAAGGGAAAGATCTTCACTCCAAATTGGTACGTATGTCACATGGGGACTAAAAAATGGGTTTCACAGAGATGTGAATAGTGGATCTAATAACACTACAATACAAATGTTTTATTTATATTGTGAAAATGGAATTAATACAATAAATGAAGAGATTTGATGTCCTCTAATAACAAAGATATTAGACGAGAATAAATAAAAATGTTTCTAATAATACATATATAATCTAGAGGTATTCTTGATTATGTAGGATTGGTTCATTATTTCTATAATTATAACAAAGAAAATTGATTTCATTTAAGCAAGACTTGTTTTTCTTCTACTTTCTATATCTTGAATGACATTGCCTTTCCTTTGGTGGACGTTTTTTAACAATTCATTTGTCAGGTGATACCGATTTTTCCTCACATTGTGAATCTTCCTTTGGAGAAGTTCCAAACAGCACTTGGTCGCGTATTACAGGTAATCATTTGTTTTATAATTATACTAGAGCTTATTTAGAGCTACAACAAAGCATGGTAGTTAATATATTGGTAATAGAATTCATACGGTGTGAGCCATTTATAGAAACTGGATTAGAAACTCAAAAACGGGAAAGAAAACCCAAACAAGAAAACTGAAAAGTTTGTATAGAAGTTTCAAAAGTTTACAGATACACCACTGACACTTTGAGGCTCCAGAAAACCTCCCACTAATCAACTAATATCACACCCAAGACCTGAAAACGCACTTATATATGTATATATACAACTTATATATGTATATACAAGCTTCCCAACACAACAACAAACTTAACTACTAACAGATTTTACAGCTGTTGAGTTAAAAACATTAGCTGTATTTTTCTTTTCCCTTGTTTCTTCCTTCATAGACCTTCCCCTAACAATATCTGCCCCATCAAGATGCACCTTCTTCCCAAGGTGGAATTGTGGAAAATGTTTTGTGATTACAGAAACTAATTCCTAGTTGTGATTCCTGCTATACGAAGTCGATATAATTGAGTTTCATGTTGCTTCTCCTCAAAACTAACTTCCTCTGTTTTTTTGCTCTTCTTCTTTCTCATGCCCTTCTATTAATGTCATGGCATAAAGTTGTTTGTTCTTGCATTCATGATTCACACTATATTTTTCATCACAGCGAAAACATTCTCTGTTTTGGATATTTTCTTGAAGCTCTGACTATGTCAACCTTTTAAATTTGCCTCTGTTGTGACCATCACTGTTAGCCTTTATGTCATTACCTGCCCTTGCTGGTAACAGATTGAGAAAAATAATTTGCTTCTGGCGATGATCTGAGTGGTATTCAATTGCTTGCTGCCATTGATCTTGGAGGTGTTGTTATCCATTCCTTTGTTCCTTGGAGGTGTTGTTCCTTTGTTCCGTTGTTATCTTTACTACTGCTATATTCTCCCTTTCAGTAGCGTGGGTTTTTTTCATCATTTCTGAAAGATTATGATACAATTTCAATTTTGCTATGATCTCTTCCCACAACCCATTCAAAAAAATTCTCATCAAATACTGCTCATCGAACCCCTTAATGACACCAAAAAATCTTTCAAACTGGGTGATTAATTCATTATTCTACTACAGAGTCAACAAAGATTCAAAAGGGTCTCCTATCAAAACCGATTGGAATCTTTGAATGAGAGCATTTTTGAAACCAATCCAAGACTGATGATTTGGCTTGCACATTTCCTACTATTGAGCCAAGATAACGCATTGCCTTCTATTGCCACCATAACCATTTCCAATTTCTCCTCTTGAGCCCCTCTCAAGCGGAAGTAGCGTTCTGCTTTTCCTATCCATCCCATACCATTTGCTTCACTAGCACCTTTCCCACATCCTTGTGTCACAAATCTTTCCACAATCTTTTCCAACAGTGTCATGCGTGAATCGTGTTGTGCAAGACAAGATCCCAAATTTGCTTCAAACCCTCTGTAGTGCTTCCACTTGTGATTCCATCATTCTTGTAGCCACTATGTGTAATAACCCATAGAGCCCTGAAAGAGCTTTGATAGCAGTTTATAGAAGCTGGATCAGAAACTCAAATGGGGAACGAACAATTAAACAATGAAACTGAAAAGTGCGCATAGAAGTTTCAAAAGTTTTCAGATACACCAGTGGCACATCTAGGGTTCAGAAAACCTTCCACTAATCAAGTAATATTTCTCACACTCCCAAGACTTGAAAGAGCACCTATATATATATATATATATATATATATATATATATATATATATATATATATATATATATGCAAGCTTTCCAACACAACAACAAGCTTAATTACCAAGATTTTGTAGCTGTTTGAATTAAAATAATTATCTATATTTTCCTTTTCCCTTGTTTCTTCTTTCACAGATCTTTGTAATAGGAGGTCGAACCCTAATAATCATGAAGCTGGAGATATAAATTGCTGAACAGCTTTTTTGTGTCTGTGTCTTGGAGTGAATTGTACGAATTAGTTTGGAATATTCATCAAAAAGTTTTTGGTATGCGTAATGTGATGCCTGATATTTTGCTGGAAGACCACGAGGATTTCCCGTTAAAATAATAAAGAAAAACAATTGCAATTTGAGGCACAATAATGACTGTATTTTTAAAATACTGCTTTTTATAAAATTATTGTAAAAGTTCAACAAACAATGCCTCATTTGTTAGTATCAGCCGTACACATGAAATAGTGCTTGTATTTAAGTTTTAACTTCCATGATTACCAAACCCTGTGGGATATTATACATTTCATTTTAATAAAAAAATAGTTCTGAATTGTTGAGTAGATTTTTGTTATTGAATTAATTGTAGAGTTATTTCCCAGGGATCATCACAATCTGGTCCGGTGCTTTCTCCGGCTGAAGTTTTAATTGCAATTCATGGAATTGATCCTGAAAGGGATGGAATTCCCTTAAAAAAGGTAGGTATATGATGATATTTGGTTTTATTAAAAATTGAAACATATTGCACAACTAAGTGTTTTTATATGCAGGTGACAGATGCGTGC
This sequence comes from Vigna unguiculata, assembly GCF_037176805.1. Taxonomy (NCBI): domain Eukaryota; kingdom Viridiplantae; phylum Streptophyta; class Magnoliopsida; order Fabales; family Fabaceae; genus Vigna; species Vigna unguiculata. The sequence continues at coordinate 33,411,438 of NC_140801.1, forward strand.
AATGCTTGTTTTGAGCAGCGACAAACTTTTACGCAGGAAGTTATTGCCAGAGTTTTGAATCAGTTGGTCTGTTATGTGAAAATTGTTTTATATGTTTGGAATGCCTTTGCAAGTTAGTTGATCTCACATGGCAAATGATTTTTAATGCAGGTTGAGCAGATTCCTCCTCCTTTACTATTCATGCGTACAGTGTTACAAGCAATTGGTGCTTTTCCATCACTGGTAAGAACCTTAAATTTCCCAGGAAATGTTGTAATGTTTTCAATTGTTTATTGTGGATTAGAATCAAAGAATTCCACGGTTAGTTGATTGTTTCCAACTATTAGAATACATGGACTTCAATAAATTTTATTTAAAGCTGCTGTATGCTTTGTTCTATACCAAGTTCCTAGATATATCTTTTCATGTTCTCTGTCTTAGGCACGTGTGTCTGACTTGCGGCCTTCTAGTCGATGGAATCCTTTTGGACTACCACGGTTTGATTCGTCAGAGTCTTCTGAGCTCATTTATCCCTGTGTTCTTCATTTCGGTACTATTTGGTGGATCATCTTCCTTGATTACGGGATTATGTCCCTGCCTTTACCTTGATTCAACATGTCTTGTCAAATTATCTCCTATTTTTCTGAAATTCCTTCAATAACATGAGAAAATTATGTGAAAAACTACCTATATTGGTCTACCGTAGTTGAAATTTGGTTCCTTGGATATTGGTCTACCGTAGAAGATGAGAGTACAGGACCACCAAATCAAGTTTAACAGGTGGAAAAAAGCAATTTTCAGCTTAATGCTCTACTTTGGCAATCAGTAGAGCCCAATATTTTCAGCACTCTTATAGGCCCAAAATATTTTTTCAAACAATATCCAATGTCACTATGATTTTGCTAATTGATTGGCTTCTCTCAAGCAATGTTCTCAAAAATTGGTTATGACAGTGCCATGGCGAAAATCAGTGGCGGTTTTGCAGCTTGTGCTTGTCGTCACAACATATGGCGGTGGCAATGCAGATTTCTCATGGCAGCTGCTTTTTGCATAACAGTTAGCTGGCAAACAACGAATATGGCAGAGATGAAAACCCTACTGAGCAGGGGCAACAACACAGAAGAAAACCCTAATGATTAGGGGTTGCACTATTGGGAAAAAGACCCTAGTTGCAGGGGACAGGAGATATGTTCTCTTTTCTGTCTTTTGGGTTTAAAGCCCAAATGATAACTTAGTTAAAAATTGGGCCATAATGGCCCAATAAACACTTCATATTTTGACCAAATACCTTAAAAACCCTACCCATTCCTCTCCTTCTTCAGTCTCACTGCTCACAGCTACTTCGCCACCATTCACTGTCGCCTTATGATTTGTCGTTATTTTAAGTTTTCAACTTGAAATTTGTGGTGTTTGAATTTGATGTTATTGTTATTTGAATTTCTAGACATAATATTATTAGTTATGGTTGTCTCTTTCATTACTTTTGCATCACAATTATATTTCTGTATTTGTTTTTGTAATTATCTATATGCATACATGGTATTTCTTTTTTATCGCAATCTTTTTGCCATAACGCAATATGGTTTCCGTTATAACTTCATAAAGAATGTTTTGGGTCTCTGGTATCTTATATTGATAACACGACTCTCAACCATCCTGATAATGATATAAGTTTTTTATGGATATGCTCCTCAGTGCAATGAATGTTGATTTTTATCATGTTAGAGATCAAATTTTAATTGGATAGGAAATTCCTTCAATGGAAAACTTGACACAACTTCTTCGTGTTCCGACTCTTACGGTTAGAAGTTTTCAATAATATGTTGAGTTTTCTGCCATGGTTTCTACATAAGGAAAAGGAAGTCATGGCAGTAGAGGGGTGTGGTGATAGAGGGCGCTCTTAATGGACACGTCACACCCAAGAGAATTGTTACTCTTTACATGACTTTCCTGACAACGTAGTCAACATTTCCAAATTTCAAATTTTTGAGCTAAAGTTCTCTCTAATGAGGTTGAAATCCAACGGTGTAGCAGAATCACCTACAACTGAGTTTCTGAAAAACTTGAATGTCACAATCTAGAGTCAATGTCTATGAATAATTGACTCAGGTGCATTTGATCATTATTCTGATAATATCTTTTTGTTCTCTTATCTTTCCTTTCCCAAAACACATCCTTTCATAATCCTAGCCATCTAAAGTAGGTTGCTAAGGAATGTCATCCCTCCCTTGTGCGCGTATGTGGGTAAAACAATTCCTCCAAGAACTAGATTTTTTGAGATTCAGCCAATGAAGATTTATTGTGATAACCAAGTTGCTCTCCACATTGCTTTTAATATAGTGTTCCATGAGAGAACTAAACACATAAATTGACTGAAATTTGCATGAAGTTTGTTGGATCAAATGATCAACTTATACATGTATTAACAATCCTTTAGAGGACCTTGGATAAGATTTATTTTTTCCATGTTTGGCACATACAATTTGTATGCTCCAACTTGAGGAGTGTTAGAATAAATAGGCTCAAATTGTATTTATTGTAAAGTTGTTGTATGCTTTGTGTTGTACCTAGTTTCTAGATTTATCTTTTCATATTCTCTTCTTTTTCCTCTTATATATTGTACTTGATGTATTCAAAGTTATTATTATGAGATCCCAAGAGAGGGAAATTCACTCTATTCATTCTCTACTTTTGTATTTTTCTCAAGTACAACTTTTAAACTCGTTTTGAAGCCCCAAATATATATATTCATTAAAGCTTTGCCAGTTATCTTTTCCCTGTTGCGCACTAATATGACAGCTTTGATTATTTTCTAACTGATATATTCGAACTAATTATTGACTTGTATAAATTACTGTAGGGGGACTTTATCATGGGGATTCTTTCTCGCCTTGTGACGAAGCAGGTTCATATATTATTGTCTTGTTTTTTGTAATCTATTATTGTGCTGTGTACTTACACATAGCTAAATGAACTGTTGCAGATATGGAAATATCCGAAGTTGTGGGTGGGATTCTTGAAGTGTGTGCAGCTGACGAAACCACAGTCTTTTAGCGTTTTGCTTCAGGTATTATTATCTATGTTTACTCTTGTAACTTATTGTCATTTTTTAAGTTACGGCACAGTTCTGAATTCGTTTTTGAGTCTCTGTTCATTATTGCGCCCTCACGTTCTATGTGATGAACGTATAAACTTAAATAAGATGAAAATATCAATTATTTGTATCCTACAGGAAGCGCTCCGCATGAAATATGTGGAACAATAGCTGCAGAGAAACTTTAGTGATTTCTTGGGTTAACTGTTAATATCGTAATTTAATGCTGTTGCTTTCAAATTGTACTTTATTCTATTTGTTAGAGTAAATGACCTTTAATGAGGTTTATTATTAGGTGCTTTGTACTTTGTGTTGATCTTAGTTCCTAGAAATATCTTCTAGAATCCTCTTATGTCCATTGTATCTGATGTATATGAAGATATTATAAATATGAAAGTCTTGAGAGGGGTTTAAGAACTTTCTCATATTCACTCTAAATCTCTATTCTTATTTCAAGTCTATTAAATCACAAGATCTTTGTACGTTTTCTTGTGGCTATCCGGAGAGCTTCTGAAACATGCTTAGTTACATAAAATTATGGTCCAGTGGAATATCAGAGTTGGCACACTTGCATGAGTTCTTCGTGTTGCGAAATCCTCCCATTTGTTGCTTCGTTTTGTGACTCTTTTGCTCCATCTCAATCCCAGAGTATGGCTTTACTGCCACCTGGTGATTTTTCGTAACTAACCCTGATGCATGGGTACTGTTATGTTATGCCGCTGATATTCTCCGTCATGTGGCAGTTCTACATGCTAGATTAGTGATACTCATACAATTGGAAATATGACTGCAGTAGTTAGATTATTATAATTATTTTTTTTTTATCTGAAGAGAATTGCATGGTCTGTATTCTGAAGAAATACTTTAGATGACATTCAATGGTAGAGCTTAATATCTGTTAATCGAGACCTCACTTACCAAATGGGTTTGGGAAGGGTTAATAAAATGTAGAAGTCAGTTGCTTTTAACTTCTTTTTTTAAATAATTACATTGCTCATACTTAATTCTTGTTTTAAGTAAGTCGTTTTCCTTCATTTTCCACCAGTTTAATATAGAAAATTTCACTAGTTTAATTTCCTCTTCTTTTTTTTTTTTCTTGGGTACACATCCTTTATTTTTTTGGAGTTTCTGAGTTTAGATGGTCTTTTTAAAAGCTTTTTAAATTTTAAAACATATGTTCTAAAGCTTTTTCGTGTGGTGTTTGCTTGCAAGCAGCTGCCTCCAGCACAATTGGAGAATGCATTAAATAGAATTTCAGCCTTGAAGGCACCATTGATTGCACATGCTAGCCAGCAAGATATACAATCCAAACTTCCGAGGTTCAAAATTTCACTGGGCACAACAATGCCATGAATTTATCTTTTTCTTTGCTTTCTCTACATCTTTTGATGGTGAACTCGTTTCATTCTTGTTTAAAAACTGTATCTTTCTCGGAGGGGTGTAGCCACTGTGTTTGTTTGTGAACGACATTGATTCTAGGTTTTTGAATGTGTTTAGGGCTGTGCTGGTTGTTCTTGGACTTGCATCCGATTCTCAGGTTTCAAGTCAAGCACAAACTACTCAAACACAAACTTCTCAGACACAGACTACTCAGACACAAACTAGTCAGACACAGACTACTCAGACACAAACTAGTCAAACACAGACTACTCAGACACAAACAAGTCAAACACAAACTAGTCAAACACAGACTGGTGAGACAAGCAACTCAGACAAGGACACAGTGACAGAGAAATCTAAAGAATCATCTACCGCGAGCTAAAATGTAAGCAACCACATGATGATGTGGTGGAATTTTCTATTCAACTGCGATTCTCAGGTTGAATTAGTCTAGACCTTACCGAGACTAACCGCACTCAGCTCTGTCCGGCACTGGAATGAAGAGCCAATACTGATAATTCAACACATTCAGATAGCTAAATAGTTGGGCTATGTGCTCAGGGTTTTTGGGCACTCATCTGTACCTTGGCATTAGGCAACAACCTTAGCGTGTACATGTATAGATGGAATAATGTGTATTGGAATGGAATGGGTTCCTATTTTGGCCCCAAATTTTTTTTTTATTTTTTTTTTCTGTTTTACATAATGTGTTCCTATTAAAATGTGTATATACACATGTTGATTTTCCCCAGTGGATGCTTTTTTAGCGTTTGTCTTGTGCATCTGTATCTCTGGTTACGACGAGGATCAGAGCATCTTTACACATACACTACCTTTTTAGATTTGCTTTTGAAATTGTGTTCAGTTACATTGATCTCTAATTTATTTGCATCGATTCTATACATAAAGTACGAAGTTACGTTCATGTTTTTGCCATTATGTTGTTGATGGCATAGCTCTAGCATGACCAAAGCATAATCATGAAGAGTTGATGTCATTTGAGACAGTTGGGTCCAAGCTTTTATCATTATGGGTTATTAGTAAATATCTTAGTAGTTCAGATTTATTTTTGGCTTTCTATTATGGATCTAGTAATGTGGGATTGCTTTTGGGTCAAGTAATATAAGATTTTGGGTCAAATAGCATAAGGTTTTGGGCCTTAGAAAACTCATTAATGTTGAGAGTGCATTCTTCCTTGACTTTTCCAAGGTAATATGCACCTATCATGGTAACTTGGAAGGCAAGAGAGAGACTTATCTCTTTTGGGAGAGAATGACCATGTGTCATTTTTTTATTGGAGAGTTTTTCTTAGTGGTCATATGACATTCTAAGAATATTTTCACCTTCTTGAGTGACCACAAGTCCTTCTCCTATAGGAGAGGATTTATGTTTTGGACTGCAAGCTAGCCAAGTTGGAGAATTTAGAATTTTGCATTTCCAAATTTAAAGACACCTTAGCCTATAAATAGAGGTGTCTTCTCCTTTGTAAATTGATTTTGAGATTAGTAGTTATGTTGTCAATTTATTTTGTGCTTTAATGCTTGTCTCCAAAGCAAAGGCTAGAACATCCCATGTGTATTCTCTGGCCACCATTTCTTGAAAATTGGTCTTATCTTACTTGAGAGTACCAAATCACGCCATTCTACAATTCCCAGAAACCAAACCGAAAGTAGTAACTCATCTATCTACATGCTTCCGTGCCATTATTCTTTCGATGAACTCTTCTTCATGCTTTGGAACATCTAGATTGAGGGGAGAGCCATCAATTGTACTATGAAATTAAATGTCTGAAGTATTTGTTGGCATTAATTTGAACAATATATAGATTATTAAGTTCAGTAAGTAGTGTACTTGTGGTACTTGTTAGGTGCAAAATCTGTTTTCGGCTAACAATCTTCCGATGGCTTAATTTAGCACTTTAAATTGATGATCGTAGTGTAGTTGAAATTATCTTCTCTTATATGATAAATTAATAAATTAGTCTAGTACTTACTATTGAAATATGGGTGTAAATATTGTACATTTCCTGTCCAGTAAATATAGTTTTGATTGTAAGAAATTCCTAAAATTAAGGGATTGAGATAGGGGTTTATTTAGTATATTTTCTCCTTATATAGAGTCCTTATATAGATTTATAGGGGCCCATTTAGCACTATTAACCTAACGTGGTTAATAATATTTGACAATATATTTGTGGGCTCAGTTTTGTATATTGTTGTTCTGATAAAAATAATACGTCTTGAAATGTCTCCTATTGCCTAGAATAAGCTAGAGAGTGGGTGTTGGAGATTATATAACGGACTCCATCCATGGTGTTTTTGCCCTAGAGAAAAGACACTTTAAATTTGTATTTGACTTTTTCTTATTCTTATTTCTTATACTCTTGTAATAGAGTATTGTGATGTTTGGGTTAAATTTTTGCTTTGAAGAGTGTTAGTGTACTTGGAGTCAAAGGGCATGGATGTAAGACCTGTGGAATTTAATTAATAAGATAATTAATTAATTAATAAATGCGAGTAGTGGGAGCCTTTATGGCATTTAATATTGATTAAGGTTCAAGTCCTATGTATGCCAATTGTGTATTGTTTAATTATTATTGTTTTTAATAATATGATTGAGCATGTTGAATGATGAGATAACTATAGAATTATAATAATCATCACGAAACATGAATTGATTGAATGATTGTGCATTGATTTGACATTGGCATGGGTATGGGTTAAAACCTTGGTGAACCCAAATTAAACTTTCTTTTTGCCAAAATTTCTTTTGGCATGAAGGTGAAAGGACATGGAAACCCTAGATGGCTATGGAGTAGCCAAGGGTGGCTGAAAAACAGACCATAAAGAACCATTGAATGGTAATTAACATTATCATTAAGCCTTGTTTTCGTTATTGGTAGTGGTGAGGTTTGAGTGAGGCATTGGGCTGAATCGAGGGGAGCTAAGGAAGGCTATTGGAAGTAAGGGGAGAATCAAGGGATACTCAAGTTTTAAGCAGGGGAAACCAGATTAGGAGAGTTGGAAATCATACTTTTATTATGTATTGTATAATTGGATGAACTGTATGATGAATAAGTGCATTTAAACTGTCTAAATTGTATGAAATTCACGTTTCTGGGATTTTTTCCAAAAATCGCCTGGCGGGTGATGACCGGACTCCAGACGACTCATCGTTCCTGAGTTAATTTTAGGTTCTTGAAGAAGAATCGCCTAGCGGTAAACTCCCAAGGCTAGGCGACACATGATTTATGCACTAGTTCTGGGTTTCTATTTGATCTGCCTGGCGGTGATGAATAACTGCCAGGCGACGCGAGCCATATTTGTCCGATTTTTGGGTTTTTTGGGTTCTTGGAAAATTTTGATGAGGGGGAAAGCTAAATGAAATTGTTAAATAATGTTTTTGATGACAAACTGTATTCAAATTTACGTATTTGAGGGCATGATTGAATGGAACAGTGGAAAGATATTTTTAGGGCTGGAAATTTAGGGTTCTGTTATCCTAATGATGAATTGGTAGTTTAGTTGTACTGGACAGAGTGAATGAATGCGCTTGGGACGAGAAGCGTATGTTAAGGGGCTGTGCAATTGATTGAAAACAAAGATGTATGCATGGCTTAGGGTTCGCAGGGCATGAAGGTATTGGGGTTTCTGGAAATTGCAGGAACCGCTTGGCGACACCTTGGCTGCCGCCAGGCGCCATATCAGAAAATTAGGATTTGTGTGTTATGGTGAGTAGGGAAGGTTAGAGGGCAATGTGGAGTGTGCGAGGGCCAAAGGGAAATTTTAGATATGATGGGTGAAGGCTACAAGTATAGGAAATGAGTGCCACAGGTTATGTATGATCACTAAGCGATAAATGGTCTTGACCAGGTTTGGGTGCTATAATAGTAGAATTCAAGTGATAAAGTCACAAGATTGGGTTGGTGAGGAAGTAAACTGAAACGTAGAGTGGTAAGATTTGGAAATGGGTGTAGTTGGAATTGTAGTGGGAATGTTGTTGAAGCATGATGGACATGTTGTATGGAAGTTGGCAGAGACTTATGCAATAATTGGAGTATATCATAAAATGTATGAGATATAAACTTACTAGTGGTATATTGTGACATGACCATATTAGAATTGTGCTAGTTTCCTTAATTGTAATTGTAGATTATGAATCTAAATGGTAGAAAAAGAAAGAGATTGGGTAATAAGGTTAAATCACTTGGTAGTTGATTAGTTAAATTGGTAAAGTTACAGTGGGTGTTAGTATCTATTGTAAGTGTGCCATCAGAGTTGGACAACCTAAATCAGAAAGCTTTGTTGTACTGATACAGCGCCTGGTGACAGAGTGGATCCGCCAAGCGATAGATGTGAAAATAGAGAGCACCTGGATCGTGTGCGCCTGGCGGCGTGAGTGGTTTCGCCAGGCGATATCTATAACGTAGGTGTTTCTGAGGTGCCACATGCCTAGCGGTACGCGTCCCCCGCCAAGCGGACTAGAGGTGTGATGCGCCTGGCGCCTAGAGTGCTACGCCAAGCGATACCGTGATACAATTGGGGTTGCTTACTTTGGAGTGCGTGACCTAAAAAGTTTAGTGGTGTTTAAAAGGTTGACTTGTTGGTGTTCTTTAAGTTGAGCTCGGAACGTATCCCTTGAGTTGAGCTCAAGATAAGGGTTAAGCATGTGGCATTCTTTAAGTGAACTCAGAATGGCATCCCTCAAGTTGAGCTCAGGATAGCGGATGAACACGAGGAACCCTTGAGTTGAGCTCGGGTTGGCGAGTGTTGCTAGTGTGAGTGTGCTGGTTGTGGCTAGTACGGATGGGTCTAGATAGATTGCCCTCCTTAGTAGTTAGTTGACGAGTTTAGTAGTCTTGGGACGTTCCGAACTATGTTTGTATTTGGGAACTCCATCTGGCGTTACAGTGTATGATCCGTAGCAATGCTTTCCCACACATGCTCTATCTGTTGTGGCCGATAGGTATGACAACAAGTCATCTTGAGGTAATCACTAGAAGATGTAGAACACGAATAACATGGTTGTGGCCATTTGATATGGAATCAAATGAGGAAAAATTCCTCTGGCGTGATTGTATGATATATAAAAATAAGTGTCTTTTATATATGTATATTTATTTATATGTTTATTCTATTAAGCTCACCCTATCTGCTTGTGATTGGCGATGATCGTGTATGCGATATACGTGAGCAGATGATGTTGTTGTAGGTGATTCTGGTGAGGCTTAGCTACGGAGCGGGGATAGCTTAAGAGTTTTATATTTTGTGATTTTTGGAATAAATTGTAATCCATGTATTACACAACTTTTGGATAGTATAATAGAGTTTATAATTATAGTTGTTGGATTATTATTGATATAATAAAAGTTTTAAATTTCCCGCATTTTGGGGAATGATGTGATATTAATTGAGACGTATTTATAGTTTTCCTTATTTTATTATTTAAATCCGTAATATCTTGACGGGATGTTACATTTGGTATCAGAGCAAAGGTTTTCAAAATGAATTTTGGGGTCTTTGAGGAGTGAGCTTACAGTGTTTCGCTTGCGAGACTATTTTGAATTTTGATTGCTAACCTTGTACTGTGTAAGACTTAACTGGATTTGTTTAGTGTGAACAGTTGAGAATGTGGCGTGCTTAGGCTATGACTAACAGAACAAGGAGGAATGTTGCTGGAGCTGATGATATCGCTCATGCTATACATAGGATGGTCGATGCGATGCTGCCTATCGCAACACAACCTAGAGCCATGGTGGCACCTATTTGCCATGTGACCATGGAGGACTTCATGACACACAGGCCAACCAAATTCTCTGGCAAGGCCACTCCCGACGAGGCAAATGCTTCGCTAAGGGAGTGCGAGAAAATTTGCGTAGTCATAGAGTGCACTGATGCACAAAAATTATCTTACGTCACCTTCCTACTAGTGGCGGATGCTGAGTACTGGTGGGTGGGAATGCAGTAGCTGATGTGGACCCGGACATAAGAGATCACTTGGACTTCCTTCAAGACGAGATTCCTGGAGAAATACTTCCCAAACAGTGCCAAACATGAGATGGAAGCTGAATTCCTCACATGTCAGCAGGGGAACCTGACTGTGCAGGCATACACAGACAAGTTTGAGTATTTGGCGAGATTTTATTCGCCCGTTGTTACTGAGGAGTGGAGGTGCAGAAAGTATGAAGGTGGGCTGAAACATGAGCTGCACCGACTTATAGTACCACTCCGGATCATGGAGTTTCCAGTCTTGGTGGAGCAAGCCAAGGCAATTGAACAACTGGAGATGGGGCCCAATAAAGTGGTGCGATCCCAGAAGACTACTGTAGACAATCTCCAGTAGAAGAAACCATATAATAGACCACAATTTTCTTCCAGGAAACTACAATGCTTCAACTGTGGTGGAGAACATCTAAGGAGGGATTTCCCAAAACATTCTGGCAGTTCTGGAGGAGGCTCTAGCACTTGCAAGTGCTACATTTGTGATCAGACTGAGCATTATGCTCAACATTACCTGAACAAGAAAGCAGCTGGAGGTGCACCAACTAAGAAACCAGTCGGAGAGCGGCCTAGAGCACCAGGGTGTGTGTTTGCACTGATGACCACCGAGGTGACTCAGTCAGGTAGCCTGGTGCAAAATACTTGCTTGCTTTTTGGTAACAGTGTGGTGGTTGTGTTGTATGATTCAGGAGCTACCCATTCATTCGTATCCAATGAATGTATGAGGGGGCTCGGACTTGTGATGCGAGAGCTGGGGTGCGAGTTAATAGTCGCGACACCGACGTCTAGTGAGGTATCCACCGGCTCTGTTTGTGTGGGATGCCCTATGGAGGTGGCGGGCCGCATGTTCAAGGTGAATCTCATCTGCCTACTAATGGTGGGCCTAGACGTGATTCTGGGAATGGATTGACTGTCAAGCAACCATGTTGTCATCGATTGCGGACGGTGTAGAGTAGTGTTCCCGGATGCAGCAGGATTGCAGCTTATATCATCCAATTAGGCAGTGAAGGAAATTGAAGCTGGAGCTACCTACTTTATGATAGTGGCTCAAACAGAAAAGAAAAGCACTTTAGAGCAAATTGGTATGATTCCACTAGTTCAGGAGTATGCAGATGTGTTCCCAGACGAGATACCAGAATTGCCACCAAGTAGGGATGTGGATTTCACTATTAATCTTATCCCTAGAGCTGGCCCAATGTCCATGGCACCGTATCGGATGACGCCAACAGAGTTGGCTGAGTTGAAGAAGCAGATAGAAGACCTGCTTGAGAAGAAGTTCATCTGACCTAGTGCATCACCTTGGGGAGGACCTGTACTCTTGGTAAAGAAGAAGGACAACACTTCAAGGTTGTGTGTTGACTATTGTCAGTTGAATAAGCTGACCATAAAGAATAAGTACCCATTGCCGAGGATTGGTGACCTGTTGGATCAATTGAGGGGAGCAGTAGTGTTCTCTAAAATTGACTTGAGGTCTGGATATCATCAGATCTTGGTCAAGCTTGAGGATGTGCAGAAGACGACTTTCAGATCACGGTATAGACACTACGGGTATGTGGTGATGCCGTTTGGGGTGAAAAATGCTCCTGCCATATTCATGGACTATATAAATATGATTTTTCGGCCTATCTGGACCAATTTGTCGTTGTATTCATTGACGACATACTGATATATTCTGAGAGCTGGAAGGAACACGCAGATCACCTCAGAGTGGAATCCTTAGAGAGCATCGGTTGTACGGGAAGTTGTTCAAAGTGTGAATTTTGGCTGGATGAGGTATAGTTCTTGGGCCATGTGATTTCAGCCGAAGGGATAGCAATGGACCCGAATAAGATTGAGACAATGGTGAAGTGGGAGAGGCCACAAACGGTTACCGAGGTGCGAAGTTTCTTTGGTTTAGCGGTATACTATAAGCGTTTCGTCGAGGGGTTCTCCAAGATGGTGAGTCCACTAACACAACTCACTAGAAATGATCAACCTTTCTCTTGGACTAATGAATACGAAGCTTGCTTCGAGGATATGAAGAAGAGGTTGACGACTGCACCGGTGTTAGCTATTCCAAACACGACTAAAACATTTGAAGTATATTGCGATGCCTCATATCAGGGGCTGGGTTGTGTGTTGATATAGGAGAAACGACCAGTTACTTATGCATCTCGTCAACTGAAGGTGCATGAGAAGAACTACCCTACGCATGATTTGGAGCTAGCTGCGGTAGTATTTGCCCTCAAGACTTGGAGGCATTATTTATATGGTGCATAGTTTCAAGTATTCAACGATCACAAGAGTTTGAAATATTTGTTTGATCAGAAGGAGTTGAATATGAGACAGAGGCGCTAGATGGAATATCTGAAGGATTACGACTTTGAGCTATTATACGATCCTTGTAAAGCTAATGTCATAGTAGACACCCTGAGTAGAAAGAGAATTCATATGTTAGCCATGATGATGAAGGAACTAGAGCTGATTGAGAAGCTGCAGGATATGAATTTGGAACTGAATATGGGGGCAGGTACTATATGGTGTAGTATGTTGAAAATCACCACTGAGTTTCTAGATGAGGTCCGGGTGGAACAGAGTAATGACCAAGAGCTGCAACATATTATTGGTGAGTTGGGCACTGATAAGAGAAAGGATTATAAGATGGGTAAGGATGACATCCTACGTTTTAGAGAGAGGGTTTGCGTACCTAGAAGCCCTGTATTGAGGAAGATACTCTTGGAGGAAGGGCATAAGAGTCGTCTTAGCATACATCCAGGTATGACTAAGATGTATAAGGATCTCAAAGCGACCTTCAGGTGGACAGGTATGAAGACTGACGTAGCAGATTATGTGGCATCATGTTTAGTATGCCAGAAGGCGAAGATTGAACACCAGAGACTGGGTGGCACGTTGGAGCCTCTTAACATTCCTCAGTGGAAATGGGACAACATTTCGATGGACTTTGTTACACATCTGCCGAGGTCTATAAGGGGACATGACTCAATCTGGGTTATTGTAAATAGATTGATGAAATGTGCACATTTTCTATCTATCAATCAGAAGATGTCCGTAGACAAACTAGAAGAGTTATATGTTAGGGAGATGGTCAGACTGCATGGGGTGCCTACGAGTATTGTGGTAGCCAGGGACCCGAGATTTACATCGAGGTTTTGGAAGTCGCTTCAGAAAGTATTGGGTACTCAACTGAGAATGAGCTCAACCTATCATCCTCAAACAGATGGTCAGTCTGAGAGAACTATACAGTCATTGGAGGATCTATTGAGGACATGTGTTTTGGATCACTTCGGCACTTGGAGTGATATGCTGCCATTGGTGGAATTCACTTATAATAATAGCTATCATTCTAGTATTGGAATGGCACCATACGAGGCTTTGTATGGTAGGAGATGTAGAGCACCGTTGTGTTGGCAACAAGATGGAGAGTTAGTGATACTTGGACCAAAATTCCTACAACAAACCACTGAGAAAGTGAAGGTGATACAAGATAGGATGCGTGCAACTCAGAGTCGGTAAAAATCCTACGTAGATAAGAGGAGGAGGCGCTTGAGTTTGAGGCAGGTGACCATGTGTTTCTCAGGGTTACGCCTACAACAGGTATTGGGAGAGCACTCAAGTCGAGGAAGTTGACTCCTCGATTCATCGGTCCATACCAGATCACGAGGAGGATTGGACCTGTAGCGTACGAGATTGCCTTGCCACCTCACCTGGCGAATCTTCATAATGTATTCCATGTATCGCAACTGAGGAAGTACATTGCGGATCCTACCCATGTGCTGGAGGAGGATGATGTCTAGGTGCGAGAAGACCTGGCGATTAGAGTTGGACCAGTGAGAATCTTGGATTCTCAAGTCAAACAACTCAGAGGGAAGGAGATTCGAACTGTGAAGGTTCTCTGGGATGAGGCAACTCAGGAGATGACATGGGAGATGGAGGATCTCATGAGGAAATCATATCCTACCTATTCCCTAGTAATTAATTAATAAATGCGGGTAGTGGGAACTTTTATGGCATTTAATATTGATTGATGTGATGGGAAAATGTATTAGCTCAAATGATTGAGAGTACTTAATTGTGTGAAAGGACTGAGGTTCAAGTCCTATGTATGTCAATTGTGTATTGTTTAATTATTACTGCTTTTAATAATATGATTGAGCATGTTGAATGATGAGATAACTATAGAATTATAGTAATAATCACGAAACATGAATTGGTTGAATGGTTGTGCATTGATTTGGCATTGGCATGGTTATGTATGTCAATTGTGTGAAAGGACTGAGGTTCAAGTCCTATGTATGTCAATTGTGTATTGTTTAATTATTACTGCTTTTAATAATATGATTGAGCATGTTGAATGATGAGATAACTATAGAATTATAGTAATAATCACGAAACATGAATTGGTTGAATGGTTGTGCATTGATTTGGCATTGGCATGGTTATGGGTTCAAACCTTGGTGAACCCAAATTAAACTTTTGTTTTGCCAAAATTTCCTTTGGCATCAAGGTGAAAGGGCATGGAAACCCTAGATGGCTAAGGAGCAGCCAAGGGTGGCTGAAAAACAGACCATAAAGAACCATTGAATGGTAATTAACATTATCATTAAGCCTTATTTTTGTTTTTGGTAATTAACATTATCATTAAGCCTTATTTTCGATTTTGGTAATTAACCTAGCATTAAGGCACCATTAAAAGGCCAATTTCTGTTAAGACGAAGGGTTTTGCAAGGCTATGATTGTACTTAGAAAATAGAGCACGAAATTTGAGAGTGGTGAGGTTTGAGTGAGGCATTGGGCTGAATCGAGGGGAGCTAAGGAAGGCTATTGGAAGCAAGGGGAGAATCAAGGGATACTCAAGTTTTAAGCAAGGGAAACCAGGTTAAGAGAGCTAGAAATCGTACTTTTATTATGTATTGTATAATTGCATGAACTGTATGATGAATGGGTGCATTTAAACTGTCTAAATTGTATGAAATTCACGTTTCTAGGATTTTTTCCAGAAATCGCGTGGCGGGTGATTACTTGCCGCCAGGCGACACATCGTTCCTGAGTTGATTTTGGGTTCTTGAAGAAGAACCGCTTGGCGATAAACTTCGGACCGCCAAGCGCTGCGTGATTTATGCACCAGTTCTGGGTTTCTGTTTGATCTGCCTGGCAGTGATGAATAACTGCCAAGCCACGCAAGCCGTATCAGCTCGATTTTCGGGTTTTCTGGGTTCTGGGAAAATTCTGATCGGGGGGAAAGCTAAATGAAATTGTTAAATGATGTTTTTGATGATAAATAATATTCAAATTTACGTATTTGAGGACAAACATTGGAAAGATATTTTTAGGGCTGGAAATTTAGGGTTCTGTTATCCTAATGATGAAATTGTAGGAACTGCTTGGCGGCACCTTGGCTGCCGCTAGGCGCCATATCAGAAATTTGGGATTTATGTGTTGTGGTGAGCAGGGAAGGTTGGGGGTAATGTAGAGTGTGCGAGGGCCAAAGGGAAATTTTAGATATGATGGCTGAAGGCTACAAGTATAGGAAATGAGTGCCATAAATTTATGTATTGTCGCAACCGAAATCGCGACGGGAGGGTGAACCGAAAAAATAAAACGGGTTTAAAAAAAGATTTGGAGTCGCCACCATAGTTATTCTGGAAACTATGGAAAACCATAAAAATAAAACAAGTCTGCTAAAAACCAGATTTTAGATTCGGGAGTCGGTTACGCGTAGGGAAGGTGTTAGCACCCTACCGCGCCCGCCTGAGGGCGGTACCTTTAATTAAAAATGCAAAGTTCATGTGGTTTTCAAAATATTAATTTTCCCCAAAAATAATAAGACAAAAATGCTAAAAAGAAACAAAAATATTTTTTAATTTTTTGGGCCCGACAAGGATTGACCTTGGTCCTACGTATTCTCATTCAAAATGAAAAATCAGGGATACGTAGTTCTTTAAAAGATATTTGGAAAACAATTTGAGAAAATGATTTGATTTTTGTGGAAGTGAACCTGACAAGGACTGGCCTTGCTCCTACGTATCTCATGGTGGAGAATCAAGGATCACGTAGTTCTTAAAAAAGACTTTTTGCTTGAAAATGTTGATATTTTTGTATTTTAAACAAAAATGTATTTTTTTTGGTATTTTTTGAATTACTTGAAAATATGTGTCATACGACGCGAGCGGTCGGATAAACACTAAAAGAGAAAAAAAAAACTATTTTTGGTATTTTTGAAAATGAGAGTCACACGGTGCAGGCGACCAGACAGACACAATAAAGCAAAAAAAGAACATTTTCCGTTTTTTCTATTTTTCTATTTTTTTTTTGTAATTTTTATAATGTAAAACATTTTTGTTCAATCTTTTTTTTTGAGAAAAAAAAATAGATAAATGACAAAAAAGGATAAAAGAAAATTTAATAACAAAAGGACAAAAGTGAAAGAAAGAATATAATAATAATAATAATAATAATAGGGTGCATGAGTAATGTGTGAGGTGCATGAAGTAAACATAAAACACAGGCCCAAAACAAGATAAACATAAACAGGGGTGCAAGGTTATTAATTATGGTGGTGCACGAAGTAAAACATGAAACAAGGGTGACAGGGGTGCGAGGTTAGTAAATATTAGGGGTACTCGCAGACAAAATTAAAACAGGGGTGCGAGATGAAGGAAAAAAGGGGTGCGCATAGTAAAGCATGAAACAAGTGTGGCAGGGGTGCGAGGTTAGTAAATATCAGGGGTACTCGCAGCAAAATTTAAAATAGGGGTGCGAGATAAAGGAAAAAGGGGGTGCGTAGAGTAAAATGTGAAACAAGTGTGGCAGGGGTGCGAGATCAGTAAATATCAGGGGGTACTCGCAGCATAAAATTAAAACAGGGGTGCGAGATAAAGGAAAAAGGGGTGCACAGAGTAAAACATGAAACAAGTGTGGAAAGGGGTATGACGTTAGTAAATATCAGGGGGTACTCGCAGCATAAAATTAAAACATGGGTGCAAGATAAAAGAAAAAGGGGTGCGCAGAGTAAAACAAATCCAATTTTTCAAACCCTAATGAAGTGAGCTCTCCTTCACAAACACAAACAGCTCCTTCCTCATCACCGCAGACCACCACCACGACTCCAACAGCAACCGCCGTCACTGCACGTCCCACCGCCGGCAAAAGACGCCGCCGCCGCCGGCGGTCACCGTCGAAGGTGTCGCCGGCTAGAACAAGCCTCCCGAATCGCCTCTTTTCTTCCTTCTTCCTCCCGCGCAACCACATGACGACACCACTTCCCTTCACGCGAGACACCAACTCCCCGGTCTGTCAAAGCCGTCGGCGACGGCGCTAAACCATACCAGAAGCGATGCCGGCCTCCAAGGTGCTCCAAGGTTCTTCAACCTCTTCCCGCACGAGCCACACCGGGTTTGGAAGCTACGCCTCCAAGCCTTACTGTCGCGCCGCAACTGTGATCGGAGTCGTCATCACTATCCCCTTTCGACTTGTGCTTTACTATTCCGAATTGTGCTGGGTTGTGATGATGAATTTGGAGTGTTTTATTGTCTTGTTTGTGGTGTATGCAAATTCGGGTGGTGTTTGTATTTGTGTAGGTGGAATGGCGTTGATGATTCACGGTGGTATTGGGTTGGGGTTATGTGTTGTTGACATTGTGAGGACGACTCTTGCCGATCTCTTCAATCTCTCTTCCCCTTCTCAAAGATGTTACTTCCCCTCTTTTGTAGTAATGTTTCCCTGTGTTTGTTTTTTCAATTTGATTCTCCTCTGTGTGGTTCATCATGAATTCCTGATGCCTATGTTTCTTGAGCCATGTGAGAAGTGGAAAGGGGGGTTGCTTCCTGCAACATGGCTACCCTATCTCCTGTCCACCATAGACACCATCTTTCCATTGATCTATGCAATCTTCTCTCTCTTATTATTTTTTTAATCTATTTTATTTTTTCTTAAATAATAAAAAGTAAAAAAGGAATATAAAGAAAATTATAAATAAAATAAAAATAAATAAAATAAGATTAAATTGAAGAAAATAATAATAATAATAATAATAATAATAATATAAAATAAAATAAAACAAAATAAAATAAAATAAAAATAGAATAGAATAATAATAATAAAACAAAATAAAATAAAATAAAATAAGAAATAGAATAGAATAATAATAATAAAATAAAAGTAAAGTAAAATAAGATGAAAAGAAAAAAAAGAAAAAAAAAGTAAAATAAGATTATGAGGAAAAAAAGTAAAATACATTATAACCCGGACAAAAATGGGTGTTGACAGCTGCCCCTCTTTACTTATATTTTGTTAGTTAATATGAAAATGTGACATTTTCAAATTATCGTAGTAAAAGATAAGTAAAGATAGAGACACTAATTTTGTCCGGATTTTCAAACGGAAAAAGATGAGTAAAAATGGACTCAAACGTGTCTGACGACCAATTCCGTGAAGAGAGTCATGATTTGGAAAGTAATAAAAGACTTAACCATTCCATAGGAGAGGGTCTTAATGTGACAAAAATCAATGACCATTCCATCGGAGAGGGCCTTGATATAAACATAAAAAGATCAATGACCATTCCATCGGAGAGGGCCTTGATGTAAACATAAGAAAATCAATGACCATTCCATCGGAGAGGGCCTTGATGTAAACATAAGAAAACCAATGACCATTCCATCGGAGAGGGCCTTGATGTAAACATAAGAAAATCAACGACCATTCCATCGGAGAGGGCCTTGATGTAAATATAAGAAAATCAATGAGCATTCCATCGGAGAGGGCCTTGATGTAAACATAAGAAAATCAATGAGCATTCCATCGGAGAGGGCCTTGATGTAAACATAAGAAAACTAATGACCATTCCATCGGAGAGGGCCTTGATGTAAACATAAGAAAATCAACGACCATTCCATCAGAGAGGGCCTTGATGTAAATATAAGAAAATGAATGACCATTCCATCGGAGAGGGCCTTGATGTAAACATAAGAAAATCAACGACCATTCCATCGGAGAGGGCCTTGATGTAAACATAAGGATAACCATGACCATTCCATTGGAGAGGGTCTATACCTGAAAGGATGAACCTGAAGGTGATTTTGACATGTTGGCAAACATCATGTGAATGCTTAACATCGATGAAACTTGTACACAATATTTGTACCGATTTAATTTTTTCAAATTTTCTCTTTTTGAACAATTTTTTTAATTGACTTTCATTGATTTTTATGATGTATGATGGATGATGTGATATGATGAAAATGCATGATAATGGCGAAACATGTCAAAGGGAATCTTTTGCACTTTTATTTTTTGCATTTTTTGAACAACTGGCCTAAGACGCCAAGCAACTTGGGCTTTGTGGGGTAGATTAATCTGGATCGATGGGCCAGACAAAGTTGGGCTTAGGCCAGATAAAACTGGGCTTGGGGACCAGACAAAGCTGGGCTTAGGCTAGATAAAACTGTGCTTGGGGCCAATACGAAATTGGGCTCGTGGGCCAGATAAAACTGGGCTTGGTGGGCCATTGTGAAACTGGGCTTGGTTGGGCCAGTGCAAAACTACGCTTGATAGGCTAGACAAAACTAAGCTTAGGCTAGATAAAACACGGCTTAAAGGCCATTCAAAGTTAGCTTTATGGAAAGTACGAAACTAAGTTTGGAGGATATATAGGTCTTTCATATGAATGAAGATGACCATCAATTTGAGAAATGTCAAGAAGATTATTTTTGTAAATTGATTCCTTCAGAAGAAACAATGGTTGAAGAAGTATGATTCATGAAAATTCTCACTAGTGTAGTGATGTCAAGATTCTGTTGCTTTCTGAATCAAGTGTCAACACACGACACGACAATATGACATGCAAATGGTTATGCATGATAGAAAGCACGTTTTCTTATTTTTAAGCACAAGGAATCAAAACATTATTGTAGAGATCAAGATCCTGAAATGTATGAATGCATGATGAAAAAGTTGTTATGCTCTGCCTTTTTGAAGTTTTGTTTTTTTTATGATATGTCCTCTTTTCAGTCATCAAACTTATTATTATGGAGAACGCATGATGAAATTCGAAGTATTTTGAAATGAAGTTTTTGAAAAGAAAGTAGTGATTGCAAGAGAGAAGTGACAAGGTGTTCAGACATTGGTTAGCACGTTTTTAAAGAGGAGAAACATGGTGCCGAAACCTTGGCAGGGTGTTGAAACCTTAACTTAAAGAGGAGAAAACAAGGTGTAAAAACCTTAGCAGAGTGTAGAAACCTCAACTTAAGCAAGAGAAACAAAGTGTCAAAACCTTGGTGTGGGGATCAAGGTGTCGTAACCTTGATATGTAGGAGAAAACAAGGTGTAGAAAACATGGTGTAGGGATCAGGGTGTCGTGACCCCGATGTGCGAGAGAAAACAAGGTATCAAAACCTTGGTGCAGGGATCGGGGTGTCGTAACCCTGATATGCCAGAAAAATCTTAATTGATAAGGATTTTGTAATTTGAAGGAGGAAACATGAATATATGTTGATCTTTTTGTGTTTTTGAAGGAGAAGGATTCGATAACCATTCAAATGAATGAAAAGGGCTTTTATCTAAAAGATTTTTTTTGGACTGAGGGCAACATATGTTATGGTTGTTTGTGCAAGATGCATGTCATTATGTCAACTCATGAATGATGAATGTATGTACAACCCTTTTTGATTTTCTTGTTACTCAAGGTGTTAAAACCATAATGCTATAACCAGGGTGTCGAAACCCTGATATGCATGAAAACCTAAATGTGTGATGGAAAAAGGTTGGTTGTGCCTTGTCTTTTGATTTTTCTATGCATGCCTGAGTCAATTGTTTTATTTGCAATCATCAAACTCATTGATTTTGAATGTTCCATGAAAGTGAGGGATGTTACACATCTCGAGGTCCAACATCTGAAATGATCATACATTTGACTTTCTCCTTCGCAAAATTCATGTGGACTTGCCTGAATTTGCAGACAAGCATAAAGTGGGGACTTCTGGGTATGTTATTCCTCACACACCCCTTAAAGGAGAAGTAATTTGTGAATGTCAAGGCGAAAAACACAAGAGTTCCTAAAAAGGTTGCCCCAATTTTGGTGTTTTAGAACAAGTGCTTGAGAATATGGACACGGAGTGTTAGGGCGAGAAACTCATGAGATACACAAAGCTACCTCAATTTTGGCGTATCTATAAGAATTTGTAAGAAGTATGAATTTTGTGTCAGAAAAGATAGTGGATATGGAAGGGATTCAATCAAAAGGATTGCCTAAGCTGGTTTATGTTCTTTTCACTTGCCTTTGATCAGATGACATGAAGTTTCCTTCTTCTTGAGACATTTTATTTATTTATTTTTTGAAATCAATTCTTTGGTCTGATCAACTTATTGAGAAACTCTATTTTTATATCATTTCCTTTGAGGCATCACCCAAACAACATGCATAAAAATTTCAAGGGTTTAGAAGGGGTCGGATGAGGTGATGAGGACTGACTAAAGAGTTGACGCAGTTTGATTTGGTCTCAGTGCACCATATGTTTGGGCTTGCCCCATCTATTGATGACATGAAGAAAATGATAGGGACTTCAAAAGTTGGCCCAGTGTGAGAGAATGGATTGGCCTGCGGGTACAAAATGTGTTTGACTTGCTCTATTTATGATGAAAAGGGTTAGACAAATTAAGAGGAGTTCAAAGATTTCTTTGATTTGAGGACCTGGATTGATGCACAAATTGTGTCTGATCTGCCCCATTTATGGTAAGGCATGGAGTGGTGGAAAAAGATTGGGATATCAAAAGTTGCCCCTAGCGTGACCATGATAATCAAGGTGAGATTGCCCTATGACTGGTCATATGAACGGTGATATGAAGCAACTGCTCAGTTTGGATTTTAGAGAAAAAGGTTGGACAATTGTATGACATTGTTGGACAAGTTTAGGTTGAAAGTGAAGGATCTAGTAAGAAACGATGATGGAGTCCATGAGGAGGGTAAGAATGAAACAATGAAAGCGGATGCCTCTTATCTGTCTGGTTAACCATGCTTATCTTAAGAACCCTTTAGAACTTGTTAATCAAAAACTTCCCGACTCACTAAAAGCAAATCTCCAGACATATTTTTCAACTTTTATTTTTCCCTTTTTTTCTTGTTTTTTTTTTCAAAATTTTGGACAAACCTTTTAGTATGTCAAAATGATTTCCCCCTAAAATTTTTGAAAGGTAATGACAAACAATCTTGGATCGGTGTGGGCTTTATTAAGCTTGTATTGTGGTCAAGGCTAAGGGTATGAAAGCAAATGTGGATAGTAAAAACTCAAAAAGATGTGATGGTATTTTGGAACAATGATCTTTGAATAATGCTGCATCATAAATTTATTTGCCTCTTATGTGTTCACCATTTCTCTTTTTTTTCTCTAAACATCGATTCTTTTTTTTTTCTTCTTGATGTAACCAAATCATCATCATCATTTTTTTGTCTTTTTCAAAATTTTTTTGATTCTGATGGATTTTTTTATTGGTGAACCGTCTATCAAACAAAAGTGCAAACCATCAATGTGAGGTGACCCTTGTTCAAGGTAATTTGAAAGAAAAATATTTGCTCTTTTAAGTCTTAAATGGGTAACAAGGGATCACATTTTGTGTTTTATGATAAAGAAACATGGCCACACATCATTTCCAAAACATGATTATTTTCTCTTTCAAGAAATTTTAACTCAAGAAAAAAAAATTGGTTCATGTTAAAGTTTGTCCCTTGCTTTTATTCTTTTTTTTTGCCTAAACCACCCTTTCAGGTTTTCAGTCTAGCAGACATTTTTTTTTTCATGCTAAGAGATTTGCTCACAGTCTATCCAGGCCAGTGTGCCCCTTTTATGTTGATCCTCCATGAAATTCAAAATGTAGGGTTTATGGTGAAAATGTAATGAAAAAAAAGGATGAGTTTGAAAATCTCATGTTATGCAGATTAGACAAATGCTTCAAAAGATATGATATCAAACATTATCTATTCATTCAACCTACTGATTTGACCAAAGCATTTTTTTTTGCCAAAACTGCCTTCTTAGATTTTCAGTCTAGCAAACTTTATTTTCTTTTTTTCTCATTTTCCCTTTTTTTTAATGAAGTTTTTTTTCGTCTCGATGGATTCAAGGACCACCCAATAAGTGTAGACAAGGATAAACTTAGAAAATCTACCAACTCTAAGGGTTTACGTTTATCAACTTGGGTAATGCCAATGTTGATAGGACAAATCCTTCATTATAGGGAAGCCGAAGGATGGACTGTTTCAAACCATACGCACACGAACGTCTCAAAAGAAAAGGTAAAGTCGTTATTTTTGATTAAACATTTCACCCCAGAAAAGTATGACACCCCATTATTTTTTTTAAAGAAGTGAATTTGATGATTTGCGAGAAAAACAAGTGACTCAAAATGTGACAACCTTTTTTTTTATTTCCTTCCTCCCTTTTGCAGAGTTTGTTTATTTATGAGGTGAGATGCATGATATGGATTAAAAAAACTATGTACATGCCACTATAACTAAAAACAACAATTGCAACGCAAGTTTGTGCCCAAGAGGCACTTACTCACTTGTATGTCGATGTGATTAAAGAGTACCATGCATGATATGCAACTAATTGAAAAAACCTACATGAGATGTAATGCATGCGCCTCAAGAGGCATTTATTCCCATGATATGATGATGAAATGTGATACGATTATTTGGAAACATCATGCATGATATGCAGAGTGATATAATGAAATGCATGAATGCGAAGTGACATAATGAAATGCATGTTTATGCCTCAAGAGGCGCTTATTTTCATGAGATGTGATGTATGATATAAAAATGCTATGCGTGATTGTGCCTCAATAGGCACTTATTCACATGTACATTATGCACACCACAAGATGATGATTAAAGCAAGCAATCTCCCTTTGTGCTTAATAGAGGTTTGGTGCTTAAGGTCTAGGGTGAAGTACCTGCGCTCACCGGGATGGTTCCCTAAACTTAAGGATCAAGGTCACTAGAGCTATGGCCCACTTCATGATATTTCCCACAATAGTTGGTATACAACAAAGAGTGAGAGAACCAAGAAAACAAGCAAACTCTAGTTAGGGTTCTCACAATGACCACTTGGGAAGTTCAATCACTGTGGCACTGCTACACAATCCCCTCTAATTCTAAGTTACACAGGCCCGGGTATAGGGCCCTACTCATGATATGCACAATATGTGTGTGAAGGGAGAATGATGCATACCCAAACCCCCACCTGCAAAAAAACCAGAAAATTTCCCAAGCAAGTAGAGCAATTCCATATATATCAAAATAAGCAAAGTAATTCACACACAATTAATCCAAAACGAAAATATATACAAACACATATAAAGACAAGAATATACAAATGAAAGAAATGGGGAAAGAAAACATTAGGAAAATCACATCAAGTTTGCATATCTAATTAAATGACTTGACTCTCTAGCGTCCCCAGTGGAGTCGCCAACTGTCGCAACCGAAATCGCGATGGGAGGGCGAACCGAAAAAATAAAACGGGTTTAAAAAAAGAGATTTGGAGTCGCCACCATAGTTATTCTGGAAACTATGGAAAACCATAAAAATAAAACAAGTCTGCTAAAAACCAGATTTTAGATTCGGGAGTCGGTTACGCGTAGGGAAGGTGTTAGCACCCTACCGCGCCCGCCTGAGGGTGGTACCTTTAATTAAAAATGCAAAGTTGATGTGGTTTTCAAAATATTAATTTTCCCCAAAAATACTAAGACAAAAATGCTAAAAAGAAACAAAAATATTTTTTAATTTTTTGGGCCCGACAAGGATTGACCTTGGTCCTACGTATTCTCATTCAAAATGAGAAATCAGGGATACGTAGTTCTTTAAAAGATATTTGGAAAACAATTTGAGAAAATGATTTGATTTTTGTGGAAGTGAACCTGACAAGGACTGGCCTTGCTCCTACGTATCTCACGGTAGAGAATCAAGGATCACGTAGTTCTTAAAAAAGACTTTTTGCTTGAAAATGTTGATATTTTTGTATTTTAAACAAAAATGTATTTTTTTGGTATTTTTTGAATTACTTGAAAATATGTGTCATACGACGCGAGCGATCGGACAAACACTAAAAGAGAAAAAAAAAACTATTTTTGGTATTTTTGAAAATGAGTGTCACATGGTGCAGGCGACCGGACAGACACAATAAAGCAAAAAAAGAACATTTTCCGTTTTTTCTATTTTTCTATTTTTTTTTGTAATTTTTATAATGTAAAACATTTTTGTTTAATCTTTTTTTTGAGAAAAAAAAAATAGATAAATGACAAAAAAGGATAAAAGAAAATTTAATAACAAAAGGACAAAAGTGAAAGAAAGAAAAAAAAAATAATAATAGGGTGCATGAGTAATGTGTGAGGTGCATGAAGTAAACATAAAACACAGGCCCAAAACAAGATAAACATAAACAGGGGTGCAAGGTTATTAATTATGGTGGTGCACGAAGTAAAACATGAAACAAGGGTGACAGGGGTGCGAGGTTAGTAAATATTAGGGGTACTCGCAGACAAAATTAAAACAGGGGTGCGAGATGAAGGAAAAAGGGGGTGCGCATAGTAAAGCATGAAACAAGTGTGGCAGGGGTGCGAGGTTAGTAAATATCAGGGGTACTCGCAGCAAAATTTAAAATAGGGGTGCGAGATAAAGGAAAAAGGGGTGCGTAGAGTAAAATGTGAAACAAGTGTGGCAGGGGTGCGAGATCAGTAAATATCAGGGGGTACTCGCAGCATAAAATTAAAACAGGGGTGCGAGATAATGGAAAAAGGGGTGCACAGAGTAAAACATGAAACAAGTGTGGAAAGGGGTATGACGTTAGTAAATATCAGGGGGTACTCGCAGCATAAAATTAAAACAGGGGTGCAAGATAAAAGAAAAAGGGGTGCGCAGAGTAAAACAAATCCAATTTTTCAAACCCTAATGAAGTGAGCTCTCCTTCACAAACACAAACAGCTCCTTCCTCATCACCGCAGACCACCACCACGACTCCAACAACAACCGCCGTCACTGCACGTCCCACAACCGGCAAAAGACGCCGCCGCCGCCGGCGGTCACCGTCGAAGGTGTCGCCGGCTAGAACAAGCCTCCCGAATCGTCTCTTTTCTTCCTTCTTCCCCCCGCGCAACCACATGACGACACCACTTCCCTTCACGCGAGACACCAACTCCCCGGTCTGTCAAAGCCGCCGGCGACGACGCTAAACCATACCAGAAGCGACGCCGGCCTCCAAGGTGCTCCAAGGTTCTTGAACCTCTTCCCGCACGAGCCACACCGGGTTTGGAAGCTACGCCTCCAAGCCTTACTGTCGCGCCCCAACTGTGATCGGAGCCGTCATCACTATCCCCTTTCGACTTGTGCTTTACTATTGCGAATTGTGCTGGGTTGTGATGATGAATTTGGAGTGTTGTATTGTCTTGTTTGTGGTGTATGCAAATTCGGGTGGTGTTTGTATTTGTGTAGGTGGAATGGCATTGATGATTCACGGTGGTATTGGGTTGGGGTTATGTGTTGTTGACATTGTGAGGACGACTCTTGCCGATCTCTTCAATCTCTCTTCCCCTTCTCAAAGATGTTACTTCCCCTCTTTTGTAGTAATGTTTCCCTGTGTTTGTTTTTTCAATTTGATTCTCCTTTGTGTGGTTCATCATGAATTCCTGATGCCTATATTTCTTGAGCCATGTGAGAAGTGGAAAGGGGGGTTGCTTCCTGCAACATGGCTACCCTATCTCCTGTCCACCATAGACACCATCTTTCCATTGATCTATGCAATCTTCTCTCTCTTATTATTTTTTTAATCTATTTTATTTTTTCTTAAATAATAAAAAGTAAAAAAGGAATATAAAGAAAATTGTAAATAAAATAAAAATAAAATAAAATAAGATTAAATCGAAGAAAATAATAATAATAATAATAATAATATAAAATAAAATAAAACAAAATAAAATAAAATAAAAATAGAGTAGAATAGAATAATAATAATAAAATAAAATAAAATAAAATAAAATAAAAAATAAAATAAAAAATAGAATAGAATAATAATAATAAAATAAAAGTAAAGTAAAATAAGATGAAAAGCAAAAAAACAAAATAAAAGTAAAATAAGATTATGAGGAAAAAAAGTAAAATACATTATAACCCGGACAAAAATGGGTGTTGACATGTATGATCACTAAGCGATAAATAGTCTTGACCAGGTTTGGGTGCTATAATAGTAGAATTCAGGTGATAAAGTCACAAGATTGGGTTGGTGAGGAAGCAAACTAAAATGTAGAGTGGTAAGATTTGGGAAATGGCTATAGTTGGAATTGTAGTGGGAATGTTGTTGAAGCATGATGGACATGATGTATGGAAGTTGGCAGAGACTTATGCAATAATTGGAGTATATCATATAGTGTATGAGATATAAACTTACTAGTGGTATATTGTGACATGACCATATTAGAATTGTGCTAGTTTCCTTAATTGTAATTGTAGATTATGAATATAAATGGTAGAAAAAGAAAGAGATTGGGTAATAAGGTTAAATCACTTGGGAGTTGATTAGTTAAATTGGTAAAGTTATAGTGGGTTTTAGTATCTATTGTAAGTGTGCCATCAGAGTTGGAGAACCTAAATCAGAAAGCTTTGTTGTATTGATACAGCGCTTGGCGACAGAGTGGATCCGCCAGGCGATAGATATGAAAATAGAGAGCACCTGGATTGCGTGCGCCTGGCGGCATGAGTGGTTTCACCCAGCGATAGCTGCAACGTAGGTGTTTCTGAGGCGCTACGCGCTTAGCGGTACGTGTCCCCTGCCAGGCGGCTAGGAGGCCTGATGCGTCTGGCACCTAGAGTGCTGCGCCAAGAAATACCGTGATACAATTGGGGTTGCTTACTTTGGAGTGCGTGATCTACAAAGTTTAGTGGTGTTTCAAAGGATAGCTTACTGGTGTTCCTTGAGTTGAGCTCGAAATCTATTCCTTGAGTTAAGCTCGTGATAGGGGTTAAACACGTGGCATTCCTCAGTTGAGCTCAGGAGGGCGGATGAACACGAGGAACCTTTGAGTTGACCTCAAGTTTACGAGTGTTGCCGATGTGAGTGTGCTGGTTGTAGCCAGTACAGATGGGTCCAGATAGATTGTCCTCCTCAGTAGTTAGTTGACGAGTTTGGTAGTCTTGGGACGTTATGAACTATGTTCGTATTTGGAAACTCCACCTGGCGTTACGGTGTATGATCCGTAACAATGGTTTCCCGCACGTGCTCTATCGGTTGTGGCTAATAGGTATGGCAGCAAGTCATCTTGAGGTAATCACTAGAAGATGTAGAACACAAATAACATGGTTGTGGCCATGTGATATGAAATCAAATGAGGGAAATTCTTCCGGCGTGATTGTATGATATATAAAAATAAGTGTTTTATATATGTATATTTTTTATATGTTTATTCTGTTAAGCTCACACTATCTGTTTGTAATTAGCAATGATCATGTACACGGTATACGTGACCAAATGATGTTGTTGCAGGTGGTTCTAGTGAGACTTAGCTACGGAGCGGGGATAGCTTGGGAGTTTTATATTACACAACTTTTGGATATTATAATAGAGTTTATAATTATGGTTGTTGGATTATTATTGATATAATAAAAGTTTTAAATTTTTCCGCGTTTTGGGGAATGATGTGATATTAATTGAGACGTATTTATAGTTTTTCTTATTTTATTATTTAAATCCGTAATATCTTGACGGGATGTTACAGAGTGGTCTATGTGTTGTACAAATTTTTATATAGTATTATTATCTAGTTTTCTTTAGACAACGGTTGTGGGTTTTCTCCGATTTTGGAGTTTCCACGTTATATTTGTGTATATCCTTGTGTTTATCTTATTTCTCTATTAATAGGGTGATTCTTGGGGATAAAGACAATATGTTTTTCCTAACATATATTAACCAAACATATGATCAAATCTCAATAGTTTACTTACATGCAATATATCCTTTGATATCATATATCAACATAATATCTGTTACTTGATTAATTTATAATATCTTTTATTACCATATTAATTGTAAGATATCTGGTAAGTTTTATAACTAATTTTTTAAAGGCCTAGAAACTCTATAAATACATCATGCCATTCTTCCAAGGAATGACACACTCTCTTATACTAACTTCTGCACTCATATAAATCCAAACTCTTTTACTGACTTGAATGTTAGAGAGTCTGTTGGAAGTGAACCTTCCCATGTGTTCCAACATTCAAGAGCATTCATCGAGAGTCTTCATGCCACTCAAATCCTGACATTTGTCAGAAGGTGGACGTCTTTAGTTCTGGAGAGAACATGTGGTGCCCACCGTGGGGCAGAATAAAGCTTCATCCCGACCTCACTCTTTCATGGTTACCACTAGTAGCTAAGTGTAGCTATCCACCGAGATTTAGTCCAATCCGATAACAACCATCGAACACCAAATCTCTGCATTTATCCAACATAATGAGCAGGTTCGCAAAAAAACATGACAAAAAATTACAAGCCAAGAACATCCAGTACCAAGCGAAACTACAGGTTCTCAACCAGAAGTTGGACAGTTTGGAAAATTGGAAGTATCCTGTTGAGCCTACCCATCCTTACAAGAGAACCCTTTGCATGTGGTCCAAACTTGACACTTATTGGTAAGTGGGGAGTCATGATTGTGCAAGCATCAGAGCATGAACCACTCACTATAACACTAGGGAAGTTGTCGGAATGAAGCTCGACACAATCCTCAAGGACATCGTAGCCTGTCCCCACACCGTGATGATATAGTCAATCACCTCGGCGCGTTTGAAAAAGAGGCCACAACCAATCACCCTAACGTGACTTTAGAAGAGGTCATAATGTGGCACGCTAACCAGTCCCTTCTAGAATAGAAGGTTGGAAAAATACTAGAACTTCAGCGGAGTACCCCAAGTATACACACAACACCTTAACTTTTAGGACATGGCCAGCTACCCATGTCGCCCTAGCGTGAAAGATTTCCATCCATTCACACCAAAGGTAGCGCGATTCATCATTCCAAAGGGGATCACCATCAGCATCCACAAGTATGAGGGCATGACCGACCTAACGACTCATTTAAAAGCCTATCTAACCCAGGTTATTATTCATACTTAAGATAAAATAGTGTTTTGTAGGATGTTCCCTACCACCTTGGATGTTTCGACTTTGGATTGGTACTATGCGTTGTCTCCCTACTTAGTGGACTCCTTCAACACACTAAGCATCATGTTTAAGGCTCGGTTCGTTGACCGAAGGATAGTGACTACCACCTCAACCATTTTGAAGTACGTGGAACAAAGACAAAACAAGACCCTTAAGCACTTTATGGAAAGGTTCATCGCA
The DNA here is from genome assembly GCF_037176805.1 of Vigna unguiculata. Taxonomy (NCBI): domain Eukaryota; kingdom Viridiplantae; phylum Streptophyta; class Magnoliopsida; order Fabales; family Fabaceae; genus Vigna; species Vigna unguiculata. Next base: position 33,442,271 of record NC_140801.1, read on the forward strand.
ACAACAACAACTGTGATCCCAGATCTCACACAGTCTATATCATGCATTCTCTGATTTGCAGCCTTATGCTCAGATCTTTCTTGGATTTACTGCTCAAGAAAAAAAAACTTTACCAACATAGACAAATTAAGAGAGCAGGTGACCAAGTATATGGCCATCGAAGATAACAAATTGAAAAGAGTAAAGAAGCCTAACATCCCGATGATGGAAAAAACAAGAAGCCCCAACACTAGTGAGCAAAATACCTCTTGGTATGCCCAATGCACTTCTTTAGACACAAGTAGGGACACCGAACTTGCGAAGCGTGCAACCTAGAACTTATCCAACTTTTGGAACCCCGAACACCTCACCCTAAGGTCGATCCAACAAAAACGTGCTCCTATCACCAAAGCATACGCCACAGTATGGAAGAATATCACTACTTAAAGAACCTCATTGAAGATTTGAAATGTTCCGATGCTCTAGGTTAGAGCACGACAATGGTGGCTGAGGTTGAGGGTGACGAGGCTTTGCTGATCCTCAACAACCTACTTAGCCTTAACAACCTACTCAAGCTCCAATACAACCTCAACAAGTGGTTCAAAGCCAACAACCAATCCAACCATAACACAACCCCACGCAAGCTTGAGGAAGAGTTAAAACCATTATAAAAGGCTTCGTTAGAGGGGGGAAGCTCCCAAGTGTAACACCCCAAATTTTGGGATGTCAAGAAACATTAAAAATTTTTTACGTTTAACGGAAAAGGAATTATCATTGTGATGTACTAATAAAATCTTTTAATTTAATTTAAATTATATAGCTCAACTCGTCACTTTATCAAAATCTTCCAATAATATTTGTGAACAAAAGAAAATTACATATATTTTAATATCTGATTTAAAATAACTAAATAAATTATAAAATCTCCCGAGTTCACCCCAGCCTCTCGTCGATCTACTCCAAGCCAAAAGTATCTGCATTATAATTTGCTCTCGTATAACACACACTTTATATGATCATCGCACATAAAACAAACACACAAACAAATAAATAAGGGTAAGCTAACCATAAACAATGATATTCATAAAAGAAATTCAAATAAAACATGTCCAATAATACTCAACTTTGCATTCAAGTAACACTTAATCAAAATGCAATCAATCATGTGAAACCAATCATAACATCACATTCATCTCAATTCTTCAAATATAATGATTATAATCAAACTTTGGTTTTCCGCAACCTCTCACCCCACAACAACATCTAGTTTCCTATAACAGATGGTTCGATGTGTCCCACTTAATGCAGCCAGACTGTCTCCCTTATTCCTCAAGGAATTATGAGTAAAAATGTCAATGCACCGCACATCGGGCATTATACTCGCAACGAGTCGAAATAAGGTGAAACATCTATCCCCTCCCCACTGCTTCACACAGGCGAGAGGGTACAACACTCGAACCAATCCTCTACCACTGCTTCACACACGTGAAGAGGACTCATTTCCAGTGCTTTACACTGGGGAAAAAGTCTTCACTGGGTTCCTAGGTACGGAGAACCTCACACAACATTTAATTCCATCAAGAGGTTTCAAGCCAAACATAACACTCTCATGCAACACATCTGAGTTACAAATTTCCCACAAAGTACATACTAACACATCATGCATAACAATAATTCCATAACAAAACACACCACCACGCCGGTGCACGAAAGGCAGTCAAGGAACCATGCACACCCTGAAATTACATAACCCACCGTGAACTCACGAATCCTCACCCGCTGCATGTGAATAAATGTCCCGAAATTGCAACAGCCCCTTGGAGAAAAACTTGTTGCAGCGTGAAAGAAAATAAATGAATCTGAGACTTGTTAAAAGAAAAGCAACTCACGGAAACAAAGAATTATAAGCTTTTGAGTGAGTGGGCCCTTTCACGCATCTATCCAAAGATATTCTATAATATTAACACAAGAACTGTATGATAATAGGCTTTTGTGAAAAAAAGTGTGATCCAAATCTTTAAACATTGGCCAACGTAGAAGCAAGGGTCTCATCAAGAAAAATATCATAAACTCTAACCATTTTTTTTAAACCTTTACATATGGGTCTGCGTCCCAAAACCAAACAACAAGCCTAAAGGAAATAAAGAAAAAGAGAGATTATGCCCCTGGTGAAGGAAAGAGAACGAGAATATACTGCATGGCTTTGGAGAACGAGAAAAAAAAAGTAAGCTTATATGAAAAAAAAACAAAAGTTGCATCGTTGATCAAAACCATAAAACACCCTAGCACTTCTATTAGCATGCAAAACTACTTTGCACTTTTAACAAGTAGGGTCCCACATCAATGCCACACATCCCATCAATGAATAAGGGTTTTGACTCATTAAATGTAAGGCCAATTAATTTGTGAAGGAAAAGAGCAGGAATACCATACGAAAATGATATTCGAACATAAAATTCGAACTCAATTTTGACATGGGTGGGTGGCACCCTTTTTTTCTTTTATTTTTACTTTTTTTAAATCAAACAGAACCCATGGTCACGTGCGCGGAAGTTATGTGCTGTAAACAGATGTGGAGAGAGAAAGTAATACAAAATGCAAAATTTGGTAGTTTTGGTGAGAGAGGGAGAGAGAAAGGCGATCAGAAGTGGATGCAAGGTGGAGTTCGCGTGAGATAGAAAGTCGGAGTAGAGGCAGAGGAAGGCGTTGCCGGAGAATAGGTGTCTAAGCACAACTCATCCACGACGTAGTATTCAGGGTTAGTGCTATTTTCAGAAGATGGCCACTAGGGCTTCCACAAATCGAAGACTTCCGGCACACAACAACGAGCATGGTGGGTAGAAACCCTTTTCTGGCCTTAATGTATTTGTTAATCGTTGATTTTTTTAATAACCGCTTATATGGCAGAAACTGTGCGATTTGAATTCGGTTTTACTTATCTGTAGGGTTTCCCAATCATGGAATCATGTATTGAGGTTTTGGTTGAGTAAAGTGAAATTTCCATTTGGGTGTATTGCTGCTTTTGTTTTTATCAGTGTACAAAACAGGGCAGGTTGGGTGTTGAAATAATTGATTGAGGTGGTCAAATAATTGTTCGTTTAATGTATATAATATTTGTGAAATTCGTAACATTATGATTTTTTACAGATATGTATTTTCGTCATTGCTGTAAAGCGAAGTTCATTGGTGCTTTGAACGAAAAGTTAACTGTGGCACAAAAGGAGTATATTGCAAGCACCCCGTTTTGGTGGTTTCCCATGTTAAAGCAATCATTGAAGATAAGTAGAAACGTTTTATCTCAGTTATGTATTAAATGGGTTGAAAGAAGGGGTGGTTTTGATGTTGGTGGTGAAGTGGTGGACTTTAGTTTATTAGACGTTTGTTTAGGGTTAGGATTGAGGGTGGTCGGTGAAAAAATTGATTTAGATGAGGAAGTTGTGGAGAGTGAGACGTGGAATACTTTTGGGCGTCAAAGAGTTGATGTTAAGTTGATATATGATTTTTTGATGAAATTTGATGATGATGTTGGTGATGTTGAATTATTTTGCAAGCTATATGTTGTGTTAGGAATATCAGAGTTCTTGCTTGCAAGTAAAAAGGGTTGTGTTTTCCCCGTTATTTTTAAACTTGTTGATGACATGGAAAATATTGGGAAATATAATTGGGGTACATTAGTGTATGAGTATTTGGTGTTTAGCTTGTGTAGTGCTTCGTTGGCGTTGCAGAACGAACCAAGTCGATTTGAGTTTTATGTGGTTGGATGTGCGTATTTGCTAGAGGTAAATTGATTTATTTTTTCTAATGTTGTTTACTTATGGTTTTTATTTTCCATAAATTGATTTTATTAATGATTTATGTTTTCAGTTATGGTCATTTGATCATTTGGTTGTTTGCCAATCAACGTTCAAGTGTAAGATGAACTTGTTCCCATGATTGTTGTATTGGATGAATGTGAGCATGGGTGACAAGGTCATGAAGACTGCGTTTGATTACAACATGGTTTGGGCGTGTTTAACTATATTAGTTATGTTTGAAATCTGTAAGTTTTTATTGAACTCAAACATGTGTTTTCTTGCATAGGCTATTGTTAATGTGGTGGTGTCAAAGGAAGAACTTGATCATGCTATTGTAAGAGAAGCATTTGAACATTTTGGCACTGAATACAAAACCCAAGATTTGAAGGACAAGGAAGAGCTAGAGCGTTTGCTAGAACATCATGAAGCATAGATAGTTGATTTGGAACAATCTATGTCCGCATTAGATGAGTTGGTTGCAAATTGGAAGGGTCAACAGCCGAAGGATGAGGTCCGAGATGAAGTTGGTGATGATGTTTCCATTGATCCACGTGCATCTGTAATGAGTGATGAAAAAGATGATGGTGCACAAGAAAGCAATATGTATGACCGTATGAAGGCCCGACCTAGGATGCGGTTCAAGAGTGTTGCCACAAAAACACCATATTCTGTTTATGGAAAGAAGAAGTTGAAATCACTACAAATTGGTTGATTTTGTTAATTTGAAAACACCATTGCTATTTCATTTTGAGTTATTTAAGAATGTTTGTTATGGATTGATTTTGCAGGACAAAGTATGTCCATGATTCTGTTATGTGTTTTTGTGTTTGAAAATGTATGTTGCAGGTTTTTAGATGTTTTGCATTTATTTTGCGCAACAGTAATATTTTTTTGTTTTTTGTGGGTGGTAGAACCAAATTATATAACACAACACCCCACTTCATTTCCCTTCACTCCCCATTTTGCTGTGAGATAAAAAATATGTAATAGAAGTCCTTAGTGAATGTACTAGGGAATTATATTTTGGAGGCCAGGAATTATGAACCATATGAAGTTGACTTTCAACAATTTGTTGTTGGCACGTATTTGTCATTGCTTAAGCAAATTGGGGCTGTTCACCAAAATGTTGAAATTTAAGATGGTTATAAAAAGTGGTACCGTGAACCAGAATATATAACGGCACTCCCCAATTTGAGTACTTGTACTCCCCACTTGATAACGTAATTGATACTTTAAAGAACATTTTATTTCCTACATAAAATAAAAGTTGTTATTAAAATTGTTTTTCGCATTTTGGATTGGTCATAATTTAAAATAAAAAATTTAATTGCTTAACAAAATTCAGAAATTTTAGATGGTTATTAAACCTGGTACGGTGAACCAGAATATATACCACCACTCCCCATTTAGGATACTTTTACTCCCCACTCTGTAACGTAATTAAAAGTTTAAAGAACATTTAATTTCCTTCCAAAATTAAAGTGATATTAAAACTGTTATTCTAAATTTAAAATAAAAAATTTAATTGCTAAAGAAAATTTAGAAATTTTACATGGTTATTAAACCTGTTACTGTGAACCAGAATATATAACACCGCTCCCCATTTTGGAAACTTTTACTCCCCACTTTGTAACGTAATTGAAAGTTTAAAGAACATTTAATTTCCTTCCAAAATTAAAGTGATATTAAAATTGTTATTCTAAATTTAAATTGGTCATAATATAAAATAAAAAATTTAATTGCTAAAGAAAATTTAGAAATTTTACATGGTTATTAAACTTGGTACTGTGAACCAGAATATATAACACTGCTCCCCATTTTGGAAACTTTTACTTCCCACTTTGTAACGTAATTTAAAGTTTAAAGAACATTTAATTTCCTTCCAAAATTAAAATGATATTAAAACTTTTATTCTAAATTTAAATTGGTCATAATTTAAAATAAAAAAATTTAATTGCTAAAGAAAATTTAGAAATTTTACATGGTTATTAAACCTGGTACTGTGAACCAGAATATATAACACCGCTCCCCATTTTGGAAACTTTTACTCCCCACTTTGTAACGTAATTGAAAGTTTAAAGAACATTTAATTTCCTTCCAAAATTAAAATGTTATTAAAACTGTTATTCTAAATTTAAATTGGTCATAATTTAAAATAAATAAATTTAATTGCTAAAGAAAATTTAGAAATTTTACATGGTTATTAAACCTGGTACTGTGAACCAGAATATATAACACCACTCCCCATTTTGGAAACCTTTACTCCCCACTTTGTAATGTAATTGAAAGTTTAAAGAACATTTAATTTCCTTCCAAAATTAAAGTGATATTAAAACTGTTATTCTAAATTTAAATTGGTCATAATTTAAAATAAAAAATTTAATTGCTAAAGAAAATTTAGAAATTTTACATGGTTATTAAACCTGGTACTGTGAACCAGAATATATAACACCACTCCCCATTTTGGAAACTTTGACTCCCCACTTTGTAACGTAATTGAAAGTTTAAAGAACATTTAATTTCCTTCCAAAATTAAAATGTTATTAAAACTGTTATTCTAAATTTAAATTGGTCATAATTTAAAATAAAAAATTTAACTGCTTAACAAAATTCAGAAATTTTAGATGGTTATTAAACCTGGTACTGTTAACCAGAATATATAACACCACTCCTCATTTTGGAAACTTTTACTCCCTACTTTGTAACGTAATTGAAAGTTTAAAGAACATTTAATTTCCTTCCAAAATTAAAATGTTATTAAAACTGTTATTCTAAATTTAAATTGGTCATAATTTAAAATAAAAAATTTAACTGCTTAACAAAATTCAGAAATTTTAGATGGTTATTAAACCTGGTACTGTTAACCAGAATATATAACACCACTCCTCATTTTGGAAACTTTTACTCCCCACTTTGTAACGTAATTGAAAGTTTAAAGAACTTTTAATTTCCTTCCAAAATTAAAGTGATATTAAAACTGTTATTCTAAATTTAAATTGGTCATAATTTAAAATAAAATATTTAATTGCTTAACAAAATTCAGAAATTTTAAATGGTTATTAAACCTGGTACGGTGAACTAGAATATATACCACCACTCCCCATTTGGGATACTTTTACTCCCTACTCTGTAACGTAATTGAAAGTTTAAAGAACATTTAATTTCCTTGCAAAATTAAAATGATATTAAAACTTTTATTCTAAATTTAAATTGGTCATAATTTAAAATAAAAAATTTAATTGCTAAAGAAAATTTAGAAATTTTACATGGTTATTAAACCTGGTACTGTGAACAAAAATATATAACACCACTCCCCATTTTGGAAACTTTGACTCCCCACTTTGTAACGTAATTGAAAGTTTAAAGAACATTTGATTTCCTTCTAAAATTAAAATGATATTAAAACTGTTATTCTAAATTTAAATTGGTCATAATTTAAAATAAAATATTTAATTGCTTAACAAAATTCAGAAATTTTAGATGGTTATGAAACCTGGTACAGTGAACCAGAATATATACCACCACTCCCCATTTGGGATACTTTTACTCCCCACTTTGTAACGTAATTGATGGTTCTACTACCCCTTTGACGATCAACTTTCTGACCAGCAATAATAACAAACAATAACAACAATATCAAACACCAAAGCCCATCCCCTGAAACATAAAAAATTCCTATTTTCCATATCCAACCATAACTCAGTAACATTCGACCACCAAAATTAAAAAACCCCCAAATGTGCTGCTTTGAAAATTTTGGTGTTGTCCAAAGGAACAACATTGTCAAACACCACAACATGCCATTACAAAATCAAGACTACAAAATCAAGACTACAAAACCACACCACAATGCAAACCAGAATATACCAACGAATCTGTCAAACAATGTTGCACCAAACTCGAAAATAAATGAAACGTTTTTCCCCCAAAGATTAAACCTTTTCGATTGGTGAACAAAAAAACACGAACCTTACACTAAAACGGTGTTGCGGAACGACTTCCGGTAGGTTGGTTGTCGTTGTTGTCGACTCACTTCCACTGGATTCGATCCCCTCCACTATCGTCGCTGTCGCAGGTGTGTCCTCTCACAGTGACCGCCTCCCGCCTCCCGCCTCGCTTCTGTAACACCACAACTTCTCTGTCTCGACTTCCTCCGACTATCTCAGTCTCTCTCGACCGTTCCGCCGACTTCCTCACGCTGGCTTCACCTTTCCACACACTTGATCACCCTGTCTCCGCCTTTCCTTCGAGTTGCTCACGCTGTCGCCGCCATTCCGCCGACTTTCTCACGCTGTTTCCGCCTCTCCTCCGACTTGCAGAAACTGTCTCCACTTCCTCCGACTTTCTCCCTCCCTGTCTCACGAACACTCTACAAATTTTGCATTTTGTCTTACTTTCTCTCTCGACGTTTGCTTTAGTTTTGCCAAAAAGAATTTCCTGCACATAACTTCCGCGCACGTGACCATGGGTTCTGTTTGATTTAAAAAAAAAGTAAAAATAAAAGAAAAAAAAGGGTGCCACGTCACCCATGTCAAAATTGAGTTCGAATTTTATGTTCGAATGTCATTTTCGAATGCCATATTTGATGAGTGAAACAAAGGGTTGTAAGTTCCATGTCTCTCACCTAGCACATAAATGGGAAAGAGAAGAAATTTAAAAACTGCCATAGGATATCATGTCATCACCTAGAGTCTGCACGCCTAAACCGAATCACCCACCAAAATATTTGAGACATTGGCAAGCAAGGCTGGAAGGAAAATAAAAATGAAGAAAGAGAAGATTTGATCCTAGAAGGAAACATATGCCTGCACCTGAACCAAAATAAAATAAAAAAACCCTACTATGCATTTAAACACAAACTAGAATGATATTCATAGCAAAAATGCATGCAGTTTGCCTATTTGCAGAACGTGAGTTCCTTGCCTCAAAATACACGAAGGGTTTCACATAGCCAGTGAAACCAACGCCCATGCACCCAGAAACCGAAAATAATCCTGCCACACAGAACCACGCAGAAACGCATGCCCTCACACTTACTATGACTAACTCAACCACACACGTATCATGCCAGCATTAGTGAAAACTTGATTCAAATTAGAACAACACACATAGCATATCAGCATCAATATTGAATCAAAACTATGACAGCACAGCCACGGAACCCACACGAACCTTTCAAGTTTCCAGTATCAACCGGCAAAAACGTAAAGAAAGAAAAGAGACAATGTCAAACTTTCCCTACACTACACATCCATGCTTTTCAAGTTTCATTCATCAAGCAAACAAGAAACAAGAGAAGAAAACAAGGTTGGCTTCCCCTACCTCATTTACCCGTTCTTCTTTAGGTTGCAGCTTCCATGTTCTTGGCTTGCCACTTCTTTTCCTCTCTTTCTACCCCAAACCCTAAATAACTTAGGTTATATTTTACACTCTCCATCAATAAACCCTAATGTAATCTTTCCATTAACATCTTAGAAATAAAACCAAAGCTTTAGCCGTTTTTATTTTTGTAACAGTGGCAGCAACGAATGTTTAAAAAAAACCAAAACTGATTTTGGAGTTGCAGGTGCAACAACGAAAAAAAAGGAAAATGATATGCTAACCCCTTATTTTGACTCCATAAGTGACTCCATGACGTGGCATGCACAGGTGGATTTAATTTTTTAAATTAAAATTAATTTTTTTGAAACATTTTACTTGAGACGTGGCTTGTAGCGGAGAGTGGGGTTGGGTGTGAATAATCGGGTCAGGGCCGTTTTTGGATAGTGGGTTAGGGCGCGTCTTAATTGAAAGGGTAGGAAATTAGGGTTTCGTGTGGAGAGTGGGAGCAAAAACGAGAGAAGGGAAAAGAAAGAAAGAAAGGGAAACATTCGTTGGATTCGTGTGTTGTAGTGAGTCGAAAAAGACGAAGGGAGAAGACGAAGAGAGAAGACGAAGGGAGAAGACGTTCCTGCCAGAGTTAGGGTTTTTCTTAGTCTCCATTGTTGGATTCAGCTTCGTAGTTCGTAGGTATGTTTTTATTTTATCTGCGTTTCTCCACTACGGCAACAGGTTTGTGGTATTTTTTTCCAAAGTAATCGTTGTGGGTTTTTTGGTTAAGGAACTGAGATTTTTTTTTGGTTTTCGCCGGCATAGTCAAGTGACTTATTGTTTAAAGACAAATTTAACATCTATGTTGTACAGGTGAATGACCACAACACTGTAATCCTCCACGAAGCTTGCGAAGTTAGGGTTTGTGGTGCTTTCAGTTGTTCGATTCAAGCGGTGGTTGGTATGTTTGTGTTATTTTTCCTTTTCTGTGATTTTGGTGCTTTGATAGATGCATGGATACTAGTTTTCTAACTAGGTTGATGAAATCTGTCTTATTTTATTGTGATGATCTGTTTGCTGACAAGTGATGACCTGTGCTGCATTTTGTGCAATAATGTGGTTTCACTAAATTTTTTGAATTAATAGCAGTCAATAGTTGATTATGGGGTGATTATGTATGGGTAATATGCAGGTGGATTAAACTTGTATGATTTATTGATGTGGTTTCAAACCCAAGTGGATTAAACTTGTATGATTTATTGATGATGACTTGTGTGCATCCAAGTGATGAGTTGTGCTGCATTTTTTGCAATCATGTGTGTTGACTCAATCTTTTTAACTTCCATACTATTTTATTGCACAGCTGATTATTGGTTGATTCTGTTTGGATAATGTGGGTTAATTTGTAAATATTCCTTAGATGTGGTTTCATTGGCAACTTGAGTACACTTGTTTGATGTATGACTGATGACCTGTTTGCTCATAAGTGATGACCTGTGTTGAATATTTTAGGAACCATTTTTTATGAATCAATTTTTTCATGTTTCATGTGATAGCACTCAATAGTTGATTATGGGGTGATTACGTATGGGTAATATGCATTCATCTGTAGTTATCTCTTTGATGTGGTTTCAAACCCAAGTGGATTAAAGTTGTATGATTTATTGATGATGACTTGCAATCATGTGTGTTGACTCAATCTTTTTAACTTCCATACTATTTTATTGCACAACTGATTATTGGGTGACTCTGTTTGGATAATGTGAGTTAATTTGTAAGTATTCCTTAGATGTGGTTTCATTGCCAACTTGATTACACGTGTGTGATATATGACTGATGACCTGTGTGGTCAAAACTGATGACCTGTGTTGAATATTCTGGAAGCATATGGTATGACTGAATTTTTGTGATCTTTCATGTGATAGCACTCAATAGTTAATTATGGGGTGATTATGTATGGGTAATATGCAGGTGATTAAGTATGGGTAATATGCATTCATACGTAGTTATCTCTTTGATGTGGTTTCAAACCCAAGTGGATTAATCTTGTATGATTTATTGATGATGACTTGTGTGCATCCAAGTGATGAGTTGTGCTGCATTTTTTGTAATCATGTGTGTTGACTCAATCTTTGTAACTTCCATACTATTTTATTCCACAACTGATTATTGGATGACTCTGTTTGGATAATGTGAGTTAATTTGTAAGTATTCCTTAGATGTGGTTTCATTGCCAACTTGATTACACGTGTGTGATATATGACTGATGACCTGTTTGGTCAAAACTGATGACCTGTGTTGAATATTCTGGAAGCGTGTGGTATGACTGAATTTTTGTGATCTTTCATATGATAGCACTCAATAGTTGATTATGGGGTGATTATGTATGGGTAATATGCAGGTGATTAAGTATGGGTAATATGCATTCATACGTAGTTATCTCTTTGATGTGGTTTCAAACCCAAGTGGATTAAACTTGTATGATTTATTGATGATGACTTGTGTGCATCCAAATGATGAGTTGTGCTACATTTTTTGTAATCATGTGTGTTGACTCAATCTTTGTAACTTCCATACTATTTTATTCCACAACTGATTATTGAGTGATTCTGTTTGGATAATGCGAGTTAATTTGTAAATATTCCTTAGATGTGGTTTCATTGGCAACTTGAGTACACTTGTTTGATGTATGTACTGATGACCTGTTTGCTCAAAAGTGATGACCTGTGTTGAATATTCTGAAAGCGTGTGGTATGACTGAATTTTTGTGATCTTTCATGTGATAGCACTCAATAGTTGATTATGGGGTGATTATGTATGGGTAATATGCAGGTGATTAAGTATGGGTAATATGCATTCATATGTAGTTATCTCTTTGATGTGGTTTCAAACCCAAGTGGATTAAACTTGTATGATTTATTGATGATGACTTGTGTGCATCCAAGTGATGAGTTGTGCTGCATTTTTTGCAATCATGTGTGTTGACTCAATCTTTTTAACTTCCATACTATTTTATTGCACAGCTGATTATTGGGTGATTCTGTTTGGATAATGTAAGTTAATTTGTAAATATTCCTTAGATGTGGTTTCATTGGCAACTTGAGTACACTTGTTTGATGTATGTACTGATGACCTGTTTGGTCACAACTGATGACCTGTGTTGAATATTCTGGAAGCGTGTGGTATGACTGAATTTTTGTGATCTTTTATGTGATAGCACTCAATATTTGATTATGGGGTGATTATGTATGGGTAATATGCAGGTGATTAAGTATGGGTAATATGCATTCATATGTAGTTATCTCTTTGATGTGGTTTCAAACAAAAGTGGATTAAACTTGTATGATTTATTGATGATGACTTGTGTGCATCCAAGTGATGAGTTGTGCTGCATTTTTTGCAATCATGTGTGTTGACTCAATCTTTTTAACTTCCATACTATTTTATTGCACAACTGATTATTGGGTGATTCTGTTTGGATAATGTAAGTTAATTTGTAAGTATTCCTTAGATGTGGTTTCATTGCCAACTTGATTACACGTGTGTGATATATGACTGATGACCTGTTTGGTCAAAACTGATGACCTGTGTTGAATATTCTGGAAGCGTGTGGTATGACTGAATTTTTGTGATCTTTCATATGATAGCACTCAATAGTTGATTATGGGGTGATTATGTATGGGTAATATGCAGGTGATTAAGTATGGGTAATATGCATTCATACGTAGTTATCTCTTTGATGTGGTTTCAAACCCAAGTGGATTAAACTTGTATGATTTATTGATGATGACTTGTGTGCATCCAAATGATGAGTTGTGCTACATTTTTTGCAATCATGTGTGTTGACTCAATCTTTGTAACTTCCATACTATTTTATTCCACAACTGATTATTGAGTGATTCTGTTTGGATAATGCGAGTTAATTTGTAAATATTCCTTAGATGTGGTTTCATTGGCAACTTGAGTACACTTGTTTGATGTATGTACTGATGACCTGTTTGCTCAAAAGTGATGACCTGTGTTGAATATTCTGAAAGCGTGTGGTATGACTGAATTTTTGTGATCTTTCATGTGATAGCACTCAATAGTTGATTATGGGGTGATTATGTATGGGTAATATGCAGGTGATTAAGTATGGGTAATATGCATTCATATGTAGTTATCTCTTTGATGTGGTTTCAAACCCAAGTGGATTAAACTTGTATGATTTATTGATGATGACTTGTGTGCATCCAAGTGATGAGTTGTGCTGCATTTTTTGCAATCATGTGTGTTGACTCAATCTTTTTAACTTCCATACTATTTTATTGCACAGCTGATTATTGGGTGATTCTGTTTGGATAATGTAAGTTAATTTGTAAATATTCCTTAGATGTGGTTTCATTGGCAACTTGAGTACACTTGTTTGATGTATGTACTGATGACCTGTTTGGTCACAACTGATGACCTGTGTTGAATATTCTGGAAGCGTGTGGTATGACTGAATTTTTGTGATCTTTTATGTGATAGCACTCAATATTTGATTATGGGGTGATTATGTATGGGTAATATACAGGTGATTAAGTATGGGTAATATGCATTCATATGTAGTTATCTCTTTGATGTGGTTTCAAACAAAAGTGGATTAAACTTGTATGATTTATTGATGATGACTTGTGTGCATCCAAGTGATGAGTTGTGCTGCATTTTTTGCAATCATGTGTGTTGACTCAATCTTTTTAACTTCCATACTATTTTATTGCACAACTGATTATTGGGTGATTCTGTTTGGATAATGTGAGTTAATTTGTAAATATTCCTTAGATGTGGTTTCATTGGCAACTTGAGTACACTTGTTTGATGTATGTACTGATGACCTGTTTGGTCACAACTGATGACCTGTGTTGAATATTCTGGAAGCGTGTGGTATGACTGAGTTTTTGTGATCTTTCATTTGATAGCACTCAATAGTTGATTATGGGGTGATTAAGTATGGATAGTGTGATTTCATTTTAAATTATATCTTTGATGAAATTATGTATTCAGGTCATAAATATGGCTGCATTCCATGAGGGAAGTGAATTCAATGTTGACCGCAAGGTAAGATAAATTTGGTATTTCAATTTATTTGCAAATTTGTCATGTAAAAAATGACATAACTATTTTTTTTTTGTTCCAGATCTGTCTTAGGCATTCATGCCGGACAAAATTGATTGGTAGTTTGAATAACAAGTTAACAGATGAGCAAAAATCATTTATCCGAGGAACACCATTTGGATGGATGGTTGAGTTGATAGAGTCTGTTAAAATATCTAGGAATCTTTTGACTCTGTTAATCAGTAGGTGGGTTGAAAGGTTGGGGGGGTTTGACATGAGTGCAGAAGTTGTTGTATTTACCTATTTAGATGTATGTCTTGGTCTAGATTTGAGGGTGGTGGGTGAGAACATTGATTTAATCCAGGAAGGGTTAAATAGTGATTCAAGGAATTTATTTGGAGCTTCCCAAGTTGTTGGTATCGACATGGTATATGATTACATCTTGAAGCATATTAAAGTGCTTTGTTTAGAGGATTTTGGTAAGCTTTACGTTTTGTTTGCAATTTCTGAGTTTTTGTTGCCCAATCGTAGTGGAACAGTTTTTTCTATTTTGTTTAACATTGTTGATGACCTGGGTAGTATTGGGAAATTTAATTGGGGTCGAGTGGTGTATGAGTTTTTGGTTGGCAGTATATGTGAAGCAAAATTGTTCTTGAAGGAGAAGCAAAGTACCAAACACTTCCACGTAGCTGGATGTGTTTATTTGTTACAGGTTTTGTATTTTAAATTAATTTAGAACTTGTTTGATCCGTTTAAAATATTTGGTTATGAGTTATGACTGATTTTGATTACAATTATGGCAGTTATGGTCTTTTGACCATTTTTTGATACCGAATTTAAAGGACTGTCAGCGGACGACAAAGTTTCCCAGAATCTTGCATTGGATGGAAATGAAAGCAGGGGACAATGTAATTAAAAGGAGTTTGACAAATAACAATGTAAGTTGGGTATTTTGTTGTTTGATTTTTTTCCTAAATTTGTCATCTATATTGATTGAAGCTTGTTGTGAATTGTTTCAGGTTGTTGCAGATGTTGTTGCCTCTGCAGAAGAGCTGACCAATCCCTTCGTTAAAGAAGGTTTTGAGGTATACGGACGTCAAACTAAGGGTACTAAAATAGTTGACTTAATTAAAGCTGTCGAACAACAAGAAAGTGTGCTAGGGGAATTGCAAAAAGAACTTGAAGACTTGAATGCAATGATGATTGAGAGGAAGAACCAGAGCCAGCATCAGCAGGGCAAAATGAATTTTTCTGAGTTTGGTGAAGCAAGTGCTGGTCATTCGCAAACACCTAATTCGAACCACCCCACTGGCTGCATTGAATTTGGCAATTCTGGTGACAGGGGTCATGTGGAAGAAGTTCAATTTCCAAATCAGGAAACGCAAGAATCTGAACAAAGCAACATGTATGTCCGACGAAGGGAGGGTCCTCGGTTACGTGTTAGGAGTATAACAATAAGAACTCCTTTTGCAACATTTAGTGGGAGGAAGCGCAATAAGTAGTTGATTTAGAGATTTGATGTTTGTTGTAATTTGGATTTCTATTGCTAAATTTGTTTTTTTTTTTTTATGTTTAGACATTGTTGTCGTGATTGATGACAATTTCCTTGTGTGGCTTAGTCATTGATTTGTGGAATTCTGTGTGGTTTATGTTAAGTGATAGTTGGATGTTGTTCATCTTAATTTTGACTGAGTGCAACTAAATTTTATAACAGGTGAACAACGAATACATATGTGGTCCAAAATTTAGTCATCTTGGTTACCACACAGATGACAAATGATTAATTATGTGCAAGATGTTGTTCACAAGTCAACACTTAATATATGATTGATCTACATTTAAAAATTTAAGAGTTATTATGTCCAATTTTTTGAACCAGGTCACTACTTAATTGTTCTTGAGTCATTATATAATTTGAATACAGATAACAAAAATATCATGTTGGAGTTGTGGATGAATTATGCTACACGTAGTTTGTTGTTGTTTAATATATTTCATATACGCAATAAAAATGTTATATTTCATGGAGTAGTTATTATCAATTATCACACGCCTACTTTGGTAATGTTAACTTTCGTAGAATTTATGTTATCAGAGACCACGAATTTGGAAGGTGTGCAAAATGTTTATTGTAGGTCAGCACTTAATACTTCATTGATAACCAATTATTATTGTCAGTGTTAGGCATGTATGTTATATTCCACTTGTACCACAACTTTCCCACAGATTGATCATGGGCAGTAGCCTACATTAAATTTTACTCTATTTATGTGATTTATTGTAAGTGAGTTTCATACTATAACCTTTTTCATATATAAGAAATTATGAAGGTGTGCAAAATCTTTGTCAGTGGTCAACAATTATTTGTACATAGATGATCATATAATAAGTTAAACTGACAGTGAAATGGATATGACATTGATAAAATAAGTTTAATATCATAGATGTAGTAGATCATTCCAACAGTGCCATGAAAATTAAAATCAACATCAGAAACACTAAAGTTAAATATAAATAACCTAAAAATTGAAGACATTAAACACTAATGAGTTAGGTGAGTGATATATTATCCAGAACAGAAGATTGAACTTTGGAACTCTCCCCAACCTCAACACATGGAATATTTGTGGATGGAGGAACCATCCTCTGCAGTATATCCTCCACATTAGCCGTGTTAGTAGGCTCCACGTTGGGCTGCAAATTGGGTCCCATATTTGTGTTGTCATTTACGTTTGGATTGGAATTTTTACTAGGTTGGGCATCAATTTCCACATTTTGTTTGACAACATAGTTAAGTCGCACCATAGGCATAGAAGTTTGAACTTCTTCTTCAGTTGGATGAGTGATGTCATACTTGAAAACCTACAAATGTCGTGAATGGTTATATTGTGACTTAAACACACGGTATGAATTAAAAAAATCATATTTGTGTGAAGATTACTTATTTACCTTGACAATGTTCCTAAGTGTGATGTTGAGGTACCCAAAAGGTCTGAATATAGCAACCTATTGAATCAAAATTCATAAAGTTTAATAAGTAATTGTACAAGAAGAGGAAAAGTAATCAAGAGAAATTATTTCATAGTTCACTTATTTCTTCCAACAATAATACAGAGTCAACACCAATGTCACTACCAAACTCACGATCTGATAGAACTTTGTTGTGTAGGCTTGCCTTGGCTGTATCAGTAGGCTCCTGACAAAGTCATTTTACACATGAGCAACAACTAAATAATGGAGTGCACCAAAATCAGTAAATAAAAAATAACCTTAATAGTGATGAGCATGTCCCCTAGGCCGTTTGGTTTGCACTCTTTGACAGCACAAGCAACAAAAGCCATTCTATTCATTGATTTCCTGTTTGATAGTGGAGTTATATTTTTAATGTCTCCGTCGTCAACTAAACCTGGAAATTATGCGATATTAATTAATGAAAATTTTATCCTATAAACTTCAATAGCATTGGTTTTGGAGTAAGGAAAAAATGCTAACCGTGGTGTTTGATGAATTTTTCCGTCCATGTCCATGCATTGGTATAGAAATCTCGTGCACGACTAGCAACAGCCATGTTGTTCAAAAACTCTTGTGTATTATGGGTTTCATTTAAGTCTCTGTTAAGCAAAACAGCCTGGGCATGTCCAGCAGGGCCAGGGATGAAAGTAGTGTTGCCATTGCACCGTTCCAAAAATTCTTTCAAAACAGCATCATCAACAGCAAGAGCCTCCCAAGGATCCATTTTTGCACTCCTGCACTTAATACCAAAGACGAACGCAAACAAAAAAAAATGGTTAGCCACTGATATTTTAACATAATTAATGGGCAAGGTGGTGTGCGATAATTGAATTCACGTTCATAAGGGTGGTTGAAATATAAGGAACGACAACATGAGGGTGCTTTTATAGACTTTAAAACATAACCCTAAATTACCAATGTGCCCTTCAATTGCTTTTTGAACACGGCAAATTTAAAGCTCTTTCATTTTGATCTGTTTGAGAGAGTGTGCCCTGTTACATTGCTTCTCCCCACACAGAATCATTAAATGGCTTTTACTTCCTCCAACCTCCATCTTCATGAGACGCTTGCTTTCAATGCGACAGAAACCAACCGTGGCAAAAAGCAATAAATGTTGAAACTAACATTCCGCACCTCCACAAAGAAGTTTCGCATATACCCGTCCAAAGAATCGAGGTACGTAATGTTGTGGTAAACGCTGTTTGAAGGTTAATACAAACCTGTAAAACCTAAAAATCAATTTTTTTGCGTTGAGGGAATGAATGCATTTAATGCTTTGTGTAGTAAGGTGAGGTTGTATGGTTTTCGAAGTACCCTTACTAAAGTGGACATAAAAGTTACTTTGTCCTACTATGTGTGTTGCTGCAATAGAAATAAGATTAGTATGTCAGAACTATTTTCGAACCTAAAAGAGTTTTATGAATTACCTGTAGATGGATTACGTACAAGAAAATGCAATAGGTTTGGAGGACATCAATTTATTAGAAGAAGATGATGATAGTGGAACTATCTTGGACGAGGAAGGTATTGATAAGGAAGACAATGAACAACATCCTGTTGATGTCATTTCTCCGTGTGTTGGGATGTATTTTGACAGTGTTGACAACGTGAAGAAATTTTACAAAGAATACGCAATTAGAAGTGGTTTCGGGACAAGAATCAGAACTTCGAGAAAAGACAATGACAATCAACTATGTTACTTCAAATTAGTGTGTTCCAGGGAGGGAAAATGTGTGTCATCCATACCACCTGAAATGAAGACACTGCCCACACAAAGAAAGCAATGTCCTACGCGCATTACTGTCGTTAGAAGAGAAGATAAGTGGATGATTAGCAGTGTGGTCCACGAACACAATCTGACGTAAGTCCATCTAAGTCAAGACTCATTCGTGGGCATAGGAAGTTGAATATGCAAGCCAAAAGAACCCTTAACATTAATGACGAAGCGGGTGTGCCTGTTCACAAGAGCTTTCGTTCGTTGGTGTCTGATGCAGGGGGGTTTGAGAACTTGGATTTTGTCGAAAGAGACGCAAGAAACTATATTGGTCAGCAACGTCGCACATTAGGGAAGGAAGGTGACGGACAAGCTTTATTAAATCATTTTTCCAGTATGAGGGAGTTGAACAAAGACTTCTTTTTCGAAATTGATGTTGATGCAGATAATCGCATAAGCAATATATTTTGGGCAGACGGAAGGAGTCGGGTTGCATGTGCAGATTTTGGTGACATTGTGTCCTTCGACACCACATACTTAACTAATAAGTACGATATGCCATTTGCACCATTCGTGGGTGTTAATCACCATGGTCAGTCAATCTTATTAGGGTGTGGGCTTCTATGTGCTAAAGATACTGGTACCTTTGTGTGGCTATTTCGAAGTTGGTTGCGATGCATGGGAAATAAAGCCCCTGAAGGAATTGTCACTGATCAATGCAGGGCGATGCAAAATGCCATTGAAATTGTCTTCCCCAACACCCGACATCGTTGGTGCCTTTGGCACATCATGAAAAAACTACCAGAAAAATTAGTGGGATATACCAAATACAAGGAAATTAAGCATGGTGTAAAAGAATTGGTATATGAGTCAGATAGTGCTGAAGATTTTGAGAATGGGTGGGCAAAGTTCATTGAAAAGTATGATCTTCAACTTAATGAATGGCTTTACACTCTTTACAAAGAAAGACGTCGATGGGTTCCTTGTTATTTGAAATGTCATTTTTGGGCAGGCATGTCCACAACTCAGAGAAGTGAGGGAATGAATGCTTTCTTTGATGGGTTCATCAACTCTACTACAACACTCCAACAGTTTGTTGTCCAATATGACAATGCCCTTCGTTCTAAGTCAAAGAAAGAGTGCGAAGCAGATTTTGCTTCTGCTAATACTACCCTTCCATGTGGCTCTCAGTCATTTATTGAGAGACAATTTCAAGATGAATACACTCATGCGAAGTTTAGTGAAGTGCAAAATGAGCTTCGGTGTAAGATGAATTGTAATATCAAGTGTTGAAGTTCATGGTTGTAAAGCAAAATATATTGTTAAAGAGGCGTTGATATGGAAAGACCAAAGTGCAGACAAATTTAATGAAGTTATATTTGATGTTGAGACAAAAGACATTGAATGCACTTGCCGGCTTTTTGAGTTTAGAGGAGTTCTTTGCCGCCACAGCTTGATGGTCCTTGCCCAAGAGGAGGTAAAACTAGTTTCACAAAAATATATTTTAAGTCGATGGAGCAAACGCATATTGCGAAGGCATACTTTGATAAGAGCATCATATTACACTAAGAAAGATGAACCCACTATTCAAAGGTATGACTTATTGTGTAAAAAGTTCTATGACAGTGCTGAGTTTGCATGCCAAAGCGAGAGGGGTACAGAATTCTTGTGTTCCCAATTAGACTTATTATCAAGGAATCCTTTGTTACCTTGTTCCACAACATTAGGAAACTGTCAACAAACAAATGTGCAAATTTCTTCTCCAATTAATAGTGGTCCTCACTAAACAACGATCCGAAGTCCAATTCATGTTAAAAGAAAGGGTCGACCACGAGGTACAAGGATGCAATCAACGGTAGAGAAGATATGCAAAAAAAAGAAAAATGCAGCAGCTAGAAATAAAGCTTCTCGTAATGCCACTGTATGTATTTATTATGTTTATATACAGGACCATTTTTTAATATGCAGGTTATCCAGTTTTTAATTTCATTTGTGGACATGCACTTTAGGATGGGGAACTACATACTTCAATTGCACCAGCTAATGAAATTTTGATTGCTCAAAGTGGTTCCACAACCAACATGGTTAGTATTCCTTTCGTAACTATATCTTGTTATGGTATTTTATGGAATTAATTAATTACCCTTATACCATGCCCAGGTTTATGATGTCCAGTGCACAGACTTTCTATCACTTTTAACATCAATAGAAAGTAATCAACAACTTATTGGTACAGAACAGATCATTAGGTATGCCACAGTACAAACATGTTTAATTTTGCCTTATATTTATGATAGCTTAATATGGTATTTTTTTTTTCAGGAACTAGTATCATCAAAGAGGACATTTTTTGGATCAATTGGGATGATCAACATGGCATAACCAAACACCTTTTGTTATTAGAGTTTGTGTTTGTCAATGACATGTTTATTTATTCACACGGTCAAAGTATTTGTACTAATTACTGTTGACTACGTTCAATAGTAGTCATTAATATCATCTCCACTTTTTGTTGTCAAAATTCGCAATATTATTGTTCACAAAAAAGTTGTACAACCGACACGTTAATTCAATGTTGGTATCAGAATTTATAATCATATTTATAATCAGGGAAACCAACGTACTTATCATCAATTACCTGGTAACAAAAATATAAAGTGGGTATACACTTATATGGAAGTCGGTCATCACATAACAAACAGCATGCAACTTTAATATATAACAGAAGTGATTGTTAAAAACATAGTTTACAAAATTGATTCTAGTCATTGTAACCCTCGGCACTGTATAAAGGAGTGCAACTAAGAGTTCTTTTGGACGTCAGCCATATACAAAAAGACCTTAAAGTTACACTATTAATCAACACTAAAATATTAACATTTCTACTTCTTTAAATATGGTTTAAATATTTCAAGGACAGCCTCCCTATGCTTATTTTCTGGGTGAAGAATCCAATCACAAATGTACTGCTGCCTGAATTGTTGTAGATCCTCCTGCCACCAAAGAACAACTACTTAATTAGACATTCATATCAAAAAAACTTTATGCAAGTTAAATGTAAACAGTTCCGAGGGTATTATACTCACATTAGTGTAAGTTGGCATGCTTTTCCCATCAAATCTTTTGACGCCGTCCCATATCTCAAGATACTTCGACACCATAATACCACAATCATGCCTGGAAGTGGTTAACAAAACATTTATTGAAAACTTCCTAATTAAAGTTGTGCTTACAAATTAGGCTACTCAATTAAAGTCGTGCTTACAAATTAGGCTGTTCAGGAACGTCTTCAATGTGGACTTCATATGTTTGCTTCAATTCTTTTTTGTCATTTAAGAATAGCCAAAAGAGGTGTTCCACATTTTGTACCTATAACAAATATAAATCGAACATAAATAATGTGAACACAATGAACATCAGTAATTGAAAATTTATAATGTCACACATGGACTTACCACGTGACTATCAATCTGTTTTCGCCTTCGACATTTGTGTGCAAGTGAATCTAAGACAAAGAACTCTTTCGTTTTACAATTAAAAGCATAACACCACCAATGTTCAGCATAAATGACTGGGGCAAACAATTGAATAGAAGTAACATTAACAAACACATTTCATTTTGTAACAAAATATAAGAGCATTTAACAAGTAAAGATACTCACAAAATTTGCTGTTAATATATCCTGCACTGAAACCAAATCACGTGTCAAGTAATGCCTGTAGTCATCTAGACACCACACACGTCTATTCACCTTTCTTTTGTTACAATCAAGGATAACTGCATTCTGAATCACAACAAATGTCAATACTTATACACTAATTTAAGCATAAATATTAAAGGAAAAAATAAAACTTACTGTATAGAAAGGATTGAATATAACCCTGCTAATCTTCCCGGTCAGCATTTTCTGTTTATACATGAACTCGTAGGCTGCAAACATTATAGACTGAACACAAAAACAATAATTATATCAGTACATGGTTGTAGTAACAATAGAAATAGTCATAAACTTAAGTTTCATAATTTACCATGTTATCAATCCAACCACGAGGACGAAAACATTGACATTCATCGCTCCTCAATATCTCACCATTCAAATCAACATAAATAGTTTTGAAAAGTCAAAAGAAACAACTTCAAGTGTTAACTATTAGTGTGTGTTGTCGTTGAATACATTATTAATAAAAATAGAATACCTGGAACAACCAACAATAGTCACATCCTTATACAATTTAGCCTTATCTATAAATAGTGTATTACTTTGACCTTCAGTGTTAGGCTTAATAGCTTTGTCGTCTCCATTATGGTTGGTTTTTGGTTTGTCATTCAGGTCATCTTCCTCACACTGATGAGGTTGCGGACTCTCTTTCCGGTGTGAAGGACAAGCCTGGCCTTCATCACACTTCCTTTGCTCAGAAGGACATCCATCTTCTTCATTAACATCATTTCCTTTACCTGCACAAGAGTCAGGTTCAGGAGCATCAAAAAATTCATAACGCATCTTCTTTATCTGTTCTTTCATGTATAGAATCATCCGTTCATGTTTTTCAAATTTTTCTTCCAAATCCACTTGCTGTTTGGAATGAGAAACACCATGAATGCCATCATTTTTCACATTATATTGCTCCTCAATATGAACGACATTTTGCACTATTGGGTTGTTCTTCTCCTCTGCACTTAGGGCCTAACCAAACACAATCTACAAATAAGAAAAATCTGTTTTGGAACACATTTCGTAATAAAACCAAATTTAACCAAACATATACAAATACAACTCAAATAAAACCTTATTCTTTTCAAAAGCAGACTCAATATTAGGTGTCCTAATCTTCACAGAGGGCCACCGCAGAAATCTTAGGAATTGAACCTCCCCCTCTACATCTTCTAAGCCAAGACGACGAGTAGCCCAAACCTATAACAATGTTAGACAAATCAATAAATTATAAAAATGCATAAGGAAAATAAAGGTTCTTAAAACAATAATTACCTGAACAACTACAACAGATCCGGCTAAGTTAAGGCTACGAGTATTTATCTTTTCTCGTACAACCTTACATCCACGATTGAGTGCAGAGATCAAAAAACTATGCACTGACTCTGCCCAGTTATAGTCGCTTAAGTTGTCAAGGTTGTCTAACACTTTGAAAGGCATATTGGTCACTGTCCTAGATGTCCTAGGAAAATAAAATACAGTAAAACAAAGTAACAGATACAACCTATACGCATTGTCTACATCATCATCATCACTAACCACTAGGTTCTTAATCTTGTTAATTATGTCTCGCAAGGTGATTGGTTTCTTCTCAAAAAGTGAACCTACTACCCCACTTACATCAACATCAAATTCAACACATTTACCAACCATACTAAGACCTAAGCATATACAAACATCATAAACCGATAACCCCACCAAATGCTGACCTACACGAATGTATTCCCCTTGTGGAACCCATCTACGCAACACTTCCCTCAACAAAGGACAATTTATTTCCAATGCGCTATCCACCTCCAAACACCATCTAAATGGTGTTGCCTGAATCCGCTTACGATGGGTGGCTTTTAGTACATTGTTTACTTCAACAATGTACTTGCTTTCGCACCTATGCACAATTCGCACCTATAGCACCATGAACAAAATATTATTTATTATAAATAATAAAAAAAGTTAAATCACTTAAAGATTCTAATTATACATGATCAACATTTTCCACCACCTTGTTCTTCTTTCCCTTATTGCCTGCTTCCGGAATACATTTACGTTCACGTTTACTAGACATCTTACTTAAAATTCCTAAATAACATACCAAGTTCATTGAAATTCATCAAACATATATCCACAAAGGACCAAATATAAGTGAAAATTTATCACATCGACCAAAGTAAATAACATCATAAACAATTATTGACTGCCATAACAAAACAGATAAAAATTGGATTAATACTGATTGCAAAAAATGTATCACAGGTCATCAGTTGGGTGCACAAAAGTCATCACCTATATATCAGACATCTTTAACCCCACTTATTACAAATCACATATTATTAACCAAATTCAGTCACCCCAAACACACGAATTGACTGCTATAGTATGAGTTCAAAAAATTGAGTATAACCACATTGTTGCAACAAATGCTGCACAGGTCATCACTTACTTCCACACAGGTCATCAGTTGGGTGCACAAAAGTCATCACCAACAAATCAGACATCTTTAACCCCACTTATTACAAATCACATATTATTAACCAAATTCAGTCACCCCAAACACATGAATTGCCTGCTATAGTATGAGTTCAAAAAATTTAGTAAAACCACATTGTTGCAACAAATGCTGCACAGGTCATCACTTACTTCCACACAGGTCATCATTTGGGTGCATAAAAGTCATCACCAACAAATTAGACATCTTTAACCCCACTTATTACAAATCACATATTATTAACCAAATTCAGTCACTCCAAACACACGAATTGACTGCTACAGTATGGGTTCAAAAAATTGAGTATAACCACATTGTTGCAACAAATGCTGCACAGGTCATCACTTACTTCCACACAGGTCATCATGCACAAAATGTGACAGATTTAATATACCTATTCAAAAAACTAGTACTTGGTTTTCCTAAGAGGATGATTTAATTATTATGTCACACAACATTCAAAAGGTCATGTGAAAGGCATAGATGGATAAACTCCAAATATATGCAGTATGATGAATCAGATAACATATTAACATGGTCTACATCATTTTGACATATGCAAATCTCTACCACTTCAAACTCAAAAAATTGATCATGGATGTTGCTACGGATGAACAAATAATTGAAAGAAGACAAATTTCATATTACTAAAGAAAATGATATCAGAATCTTCTTCAAAATATAATGACTTTAACAGTAACTCTTTATGACAGTTTAAATTTTACGTTTAGGCAATGATAAGAAAAAAAAATTGGTGTTTCAGCAATGTTGGAGATGAATGGATACAGTAATAGTGGATATGGATGCACTAGTTATGTGTGTTGATAACCCATTAGTGGCTACTGCAGCTCTTATCTTAAAGCCTAGTAGAAAATCTTACAATGATGATGTCACTATAGAGATATGAAAATGATCATATGATCTTTTTATTTTATTTTGTATTCTTTTCACAAGTTGAGCCTTCAAAACTATAATGACCAAATATTACAGAAACAACCAAAACAAAACAAAACTAAGTGTCTACTACGACATCTGTGATCATGTTGTGAAAGAGTTTGAGACATTACATATTTCAAGGTGTGCTGGCACTACCATGCCTGGTAATGTTAAAGTACCCAATGAAGCTAAAGTAGGACGACAGTGGACGAGGTTCAATAAGTCCAATGACATGGAAAGTGATGGTGCTGCCAACAGGCAAGCTGATAGAGGATCAAAGAAGAAAAAGGGGAAAGCCACAATTAAGGCCTACAATAACCAGTTATTGGATGGAGAAAAACAAGGCACTGCTTACAAACAAAGCAGAAAAAATTAAACATTTGCTTGATAATTTGGGGATCCTCTTCTATACATGTAATTTTTTTGGCAGTAATTTTCAACAAGGTATTTTTCTGGCAGTCTTTTTCTTGACAATTTGGCAGGTGATATGCAGCAAAGCCAGAAAGAGAAAAACAATAGTAAATCTTTACAAAAAAATTGTTCATATCCTAATGGCTGGTCAATCCATGAAGAACAATCACGACATCTAACAATTATCAAAACGCAACAAAACAAACCCTAACAAAACAAATACAAAGAAAATCGTCATACCTACAATCTACTACAAACCCGGTCCCGGTCCTCCGTAGAAGTGCGACCTTTGAACAATGGAGGATATGCTTCCTCAGAACTCCCTTTCACTCCGAAAAGCGTTGCCGTTGTCGGTGACAATAGAACCTGGAACTGCGACCACAAAAATGGGTGAAATGAGAACTCATACCAGTTAGCACGGGGGAGAAACGAAAGAAAGATCAAATTTTCGACCAAAAAACCATTCGCCATCTAGACTGCATACCTTGCCGGTGGGAAGAAAAACGGAGATTGTTCGAAGAGAATACGATTTTTGACTAACTACGCGGGAGAAGGAGAAAATACAAACGGTTGAACTCCTCCGCAGCAAACGCCCTCGCTGTCCGCAAACCCTAATCCTTTCAAGGTTTAGCCGCCACACAGATTCTGCTATCTTCCTTCGCCACAATAACCACTCCAGAAACCGCTGCCCTTGCCGGTGACAATACAACCTAGAACTGCGACCACAAAACAGGGTGAAGTGAGAACCATACCAGTCAGCGCGGGGAGAAGGAAAGAATGTTAAAAATCTTTACCAATAAACCCTTCGCCAATAAACCCTTCGCCGGTGAGAAGAGCATTTTCGTGCGGCGACTGTGCGGAGACTGAGTGCGCAGGAGAAGGAGAAGCAAATACAAACGTTCAACCCACTATCCAAAAAGTGCTTCTGACCCGAATACTCACGCCCTAACCCACTCTCGAAAAACGGCTTCTGACCCGATTATTCACGCCCAAACCCACTCTCCGCTACAAGCCACGTTTCAAGTAAAATGTTTCAAAAAAATTAATTTTAATTTAAAAAATTATATCCACCTGTGCATGCCATGTCATGGAGTCACTTATGGAGTCAAATTAAGGGGTCAGCATATCATTTTCCGAAAAAAAAATGCAACAGAAAGATAGAGAACCACGTTTTTAAAGATTAACGGAGGAGAGAGAAAACTACAGAAAAATCCGTGGGTCCCACCATTAAAGAAGAAAGAGAAAAATAACTTAAAGATGAACCATTATAAATACACAAGATTCAAACTCATGAACCTTCGAACCAGTAGCATGTACTACAACCACCAATCTACAAGCTTTCTCATAATACAATTTGCACGAATAAATTATAAACATATATTGTGCATCCGCCATAATTAAATATTAAAATATTAAAACCACTAAATAAACACATCCAGAATCGAACCCAAGAACCTGCAAGCACATATTCACTCTCCAACAACTAGACCAATTACTTTCTCATGTTATAATATGCACCACTTAATTATATACATATATTTTCAACATTACATATAACATCAAATTTTAAAATAAATAAAACAATAACTTACATCACTTAAATAATCATTATAAATACAACAATAACTCAAACCACTCAAATAATATTTATTTCATAATTTAATGACCTAATTAAATTAAATAAATCAACAATCTTAATAAAGTCATTAATTTTTCCATGTGTTTCCCTTTAGTCTAATTTTTCTCGAGTCTTACACCAAGCAATTAAGAAGAGATACTAGAGTAATATCAATTCAGTGAGCCAGTTCCCATAGCGACATCTACCTCTGTTACAGACGACCCTATGGTCGTCACGACAACCATCGTGAATTGGCAGGTATACAAGATTTTGATCAACCAAGGCAACTCAACCGATGTTTTGTTCTGACATACCTTCAAGAAGCTAGATATCCAGAGCAACTTGACCTCACAATATTCAAAACCATTACTTGGATTCGTCCAAGAAAGGGTCCACACTAATGTTTACCTCGATTTGCTGACAACCTTTGAGACGTCAAAAGCCTATCGTATTGTAATGGTACGATACCTCTTAGTGGAAGTTAACACCTCTTATAACATTTTAATTGGCCTGAATAAGCTCGAAGTTGTTGTATCTACCCCATACATGGGTATAAAGTTCTTGGTCAAGGACAACTTCATCATTTTCGTGATAAAGGTTGTCCCTAAGGAAGTAAGATATGCTACGCTTTAAGTCTAAGGGTTGCGCCTTACTTGCTTGATAATTGACATTATCATGTTTTTATTTATTTATTTTTATTTTTATCTTTTATTAGTATTATTATTATTAGTTTTAAATTATTAAGGGTTTATTAAATAATTTTAGAATAGATAAGTCCTTTATCTTTTATTCGTGTTTTGATTATTATTATTATATGTTGAGATAATTAAGATTTTATAGATAAATTTAGAAAAGATAATTACTTTATCTTTTATTGGTATTTTGATTATTATCTTTTACTACATAATAAGATTTTATTAGATAATTTTGGAATAGATAATTTTGGAAAAGATAATTTTTGGTTAATATTTTGCTGATAAGTGGAAATCTCATAAGATTTGAAAAATATATCAAAGATATGGAGATCCTAGAAGATTGAAGAATATATTAAAGATATAAAATCTCAGAAGATTGAAGAATATATTAAAGATATAGAATCTCAGAAGCTGAAAGATATATATCAATGATTATCTATTATAATTTATTCAAGTACAAATTTTAGGCCTAGTTCAATTTCGAAAGTCTTTAAATATATTGCTCTACACAATTAAAATTTACCCCTTATTCGGAATGAACCTCCCTTTTTTTTGGGGGGGGGGGGGGGAGGGAACTTGATCTTTTGAGACAAAGACACATTCTAGAGACTAGAGACATTCATCCTCATTCTTTTTCTAGTGTTCATAATGTATAAGAGTAACTAATACCCGTATTCACGGGGTTGGATGTAATTTATCTTAACTCTTTGTGATTTTTGCTATTTAGTAATATTTATTTTCCATACTCTTGTGTTCTATTCTCAATCTTAACTACATGATATTGATTGTATATTTGCGGGTATATAAGCATTGAACACGATATTAGAACCTAGACTAGAATATAACAAATAATTGATTGGACATACAAACATAGAGTTCATTGTTGGTTTTAACGTTCGAATTAAGGCTTAATGAAAACTTTTTAATAAGGAAAGGTCTAACACATTAGGAGTAACATCCCTTCTGAGATGCCACGTGCGATTTAAAATTTTTTAAAACTTCAAAACATAACCTCAATACTATCCTATTAAATAGGAGCTTCACAATCATTTTATTTATAAAAATCACTTGTCAAAATGTCCTTTGAATAAATTTGTTATCCAAAATAAAACATCATTAAAACTCAAACCAATTCAGTATAAGTTGTCAAGAAAACTTATTACAAATCTTTCCAAATGAAAATAATTCTCAAAATAGAAAACTATTATATCATAGTCTATAAAATATTCCAAATGCTTTTAAAATAAAACTCCCATAGCAATCATTATGATGCCTAAACACACTACCTAGAGGAAACCTCTCCTAAAGGCCTCACAGAAATAAAAAAAGTGCATAAATGTCACATCTAACCAAGCATTCAACAAGCCGACCTTAAAAGTAAGATGACCATAAATCAATATAAGCATAACTCGATCAAAAGAAGACCACTCACAACTCCGTAAAAGATGACCTAAGGTAACACTAAGTACAACATGATCAAAGACGATCACTTACAATTAGGCCAAATGGTCAATCCACCTACAAAACACAAAGTCGAACAAAATCTGACCAAATGGTTAGTAGCAATCACAACATGTGCATGCTAATCAAACTTCCAAGCTTGGGGGGGGGGGGGGTTGTGTACCTACTTGACCTAACAAATATGCTAAGAAACATGGTCCAATAAGGCCCATTTGCGCTATTGACCTAAAATGGTTAATAATATCATACGATATATTCGTTGGCTCAATTATTTATTTTATATTAACAGAATATATGGTCAAATCCTAGTAGTTTGATAACATGCAATATATCCTTTGATATCATATAGTAGCTGAATATATGATATACTTGATTAGTTCATATTATCTTTTATTATTGTATCAACCGTACTATATCTGGTAAATTTTATTATTATTGATATTCTTGATTTTATATATGATTTCTTATAGGCCCATAAAACCTAAAAATATTGGCCATTCTTCTAGGGAATGACACATTCTCTCGTACTCACTTATACATTCATATAGATCCAAACTCTCTTATTGATTTGAACATCAGAGAGTCTTTTGCAGATGAATCTTCCCTTTTATTCCAACACTTTGGAGGTGAACGCCCCTAGTCCTAGTAAGAATAACTTCTGAATTGTATCATTAGAAAAAAAAAGATAATTAAATTATGTACTTCAAAGAGAAACAAATAAATTTTGAATTATCACATTTAAAACAAAAAATAACTTATGTGTCCTGGAATAAAAGAAGCTAGTTATGGCATTCCCTACCCCATTAAAGTGTTAGGCAATTAAATATTATGATTGTTAGACATCAAGGATTTATGCATATATAATTATGTCAAAAGAATATGAATTATAGGGATTCTTTTATATATATATATATATATAAACCGGAAAAACACAAGAGTTGAATTGTATTTTAAACCTTTTGATTATGTTTTCTAAATATTGATTGATAAAAAATATTCAAAAGGTGATTTTATATATCAAGCTAGTTATGGCATCCCCTACCCCATTAAAGCGTGAAACAATTAAATAATACGATTATAATTTCTTTGAAACTTTTTTATGTGGTATTAGAGTCAGGTTTGAGCTTATCCCAGCAAAATTTGTTGTTTGGTGCGTCAATTATTCTAGGCACTATCGGGCTACTATCTGACCATCCACTAATGTCTAGTTTCATGCACAAGACGTATATACTACGACGTGAGAGGGGTATGTTGGATGTCCCGTATTGACTAGTGATAAGGCCAATTTAGACTATATAAGTGGTTACAAACCTTACCTTATAAGCCGATTTTGTAGGGTTGAGTGAGGCTTAAAGTCCACTTCTTAACATGGTATTAAAGCCAACACTAACTTCCTCTATAATGTAGGAATCATTATATTGTTGATTTCTTTGAGTAAATTTTTGAAGAAACCTTACTTTATAACTTCCGTTGTGACTCATGTGAATGAAGCAAAAAATATGAAGAGCCATAAATATACTACTATTGGATTTGTGACCAAGTCAGGTATATATAAATTTGCACTTAATCTTTTTGTTGTTACTAAGGATAATGATTGGATAGTCGATACAAGTGCTACTGATCATATGACTTGTGATCCCCATATGTTTACTCATTTTTCTCGTAGAAGTTCCAAAACAGTTATTATTAATGCCAATGGAGTCCAATCTCTTATTGAAGGTGTTGGTACCGTGTTACTTTCACCTTCTTTATCTATAACTGATGTCTTATTTGTTCTTACTTTGAATTGTAATCTTCTATCTATTAGTAAATTAACAAAGTCACACTCTTGTGTTGCTATGTTTTATCCCACCCATTGAGTTTTCCGGAGCACAAATACCAAGGTAAAGATTTGTAGTGGTACACACAGTGAAGAGCTATAGTGAAAGTAACTCTAATCATACCTTATTTTTTAAGAATAGAAAAGGTAAAATTACAACTTTGATTATTTATATAGATGATATGATAGTTACAGGAGGTGATCATGATGAGATTTCTAATTGGAAACAATACCTTGCATATGAATTTGAGATGAAACAATTTAGAAACCTCAAATATTTTTTAGATATTAAAGTTGATAGATCTAAACATGGTATTTTTCTATGCCAAAGAAAGTATATTCTTGATTTATTATTCGAAATTGGGTTGCTTGGGTGTAAATCAATTGACACTCCAATTGAGCAAAATTATATGCTTTCTATATGCTCAAATTCGGCTAGCATAGATAGAGGGAAATAAAGGCTAGTGGGAAAACTAGTTTACTTGTCTCATACATATCTAGATATTACCTATGCATTGAATGTTGTTAGTCAATTTATGCATGAACAATGCAATCCTCATATGAATCTTGTTGAGAGGATTTTGTGGTATTTGAAGTCTACTATAGGAAAAGGAATTTATTCTCAAATCATGGAAACAAGGTAGAAGATTATATTGGTGCTAATTGGGCATGTTCAAAAAATGATAGAAGGTCTACT
This sequence comes from Vigna unguiculata, assembly GCF_037176805.1. NCBI lineage: Eukaryota > Viridiplantae > Streptophyta > Magnoliopsida > Fabales > Fabaceae > Vigna > Vigna unguiculata. The sequence goes on from NC_140801.1 coordinate 33,474,991, forward strand.
TTTAGATACTTTACAATTATATTTAAATATTCTATTTGATTAATTAGCCAATTTATGCATGACCAATGCAAGCCTCATATGAATTTTTTTGAGAGGATTTTGAGGTATTTGAAGTCTACTACAAAAAAAGGAATTTATTCTCAAATCATGGAAACCTAAAGGTAGAAGGGTATGTTGGTGCTAGGTGGGGAGGTTAAAAAAATGATTGAAGGTCTACTTTTGGATAGTTTATAATTGTATTTGAATATTCTATTTGATTAATTAAGCAATTAAATAATATAATTGCTAGAAATCAATAATTTATGTAAATATAATTATGTTAAAAGAATATGAATTATAGAAATTCTTTTATATATATATATATATATATATATATATATATATATATATATATATATATATATATTAATGTTCCATGAATAAAAATAGAAGAATGATAACTAGTGTCCTAAGGACACTGATTAAGGAATAATAAATGTGCATTAGTTTTATAATTTCTATATTGAAAACTGAAATAATTAATTTTATTCATTAAAATAATATAAATGCATATAACTGATTTTATAAAGACAAAAATATTCTTTAAAATCCCTAAGCAATAAAAATAAGCATTTTAGAAACTTAATTAAATCTTAGATTGGTACTTTAATTTTTATTTTATTTTTTGTAAACTTTTTAGATGTTTAATATTATTTTTTGTTGATTTTTCTGTTAATTTAATTTTTGTATGTTTAATTATATTTTAATTTTTAATAACAATAAAATATAGTTACTTTATTATTTTATTATTTTTTTTATTTTTATCGATAAACATTAAAATATTATAACAATTGTACAATATTTTTGAGTATTTTTGTCTTTTAAATTAAATTTCATTTAATATTACAATTAGTTATGAACTTTTCTAGGATTCGATGCGTATTAAATATATCAAAATTATTCTTTGAAACTTTTCCGTATTCCGCAATTTACGATTACGAATGCAACACCGTCTTTGTAGTATAAGTATTGGGTTTTTTTCGTTTTCTTTTATGTAGGAGTTTATGAAGCAAATGTCCGTTGAGCAATGTATTCGCGTGTTCAGGTGGATGAAGTAGCAGAGGAACTATTGTGCGTTCAATGGTATATACAACATGATGATTAGGTTGCATGTTCGTCACAATCGAACAAACCATCCGCACTGATTATTTTTCGAGATGCATGAATGTAAGTGAATTAATGGATTTAAATTCTGGAGCGGTAAAATTTTCATACAAGGAAAAGGTACTTTTGCGAAATCCATTTTACATTTCAGATTTGGATAAATTGGGCATCTCATATAAATACTTTTAGTCACTAGTGTTGGCTTCATAGGGACTGGAATCCCTCCCTTATTTGCATTAAGAGCTGATACTCTTCCTATGCAAGTCTACACGATTTCTATATATTTTGGTCCAATTTTTTCATTACATCAAACCCAAGATACCCATTGCATCAAGCCCCTGCTCCCTTTCAAGTGGCTCTGGATTATTTGCTCCTACATTGGAACCACAACACTTACCACTCAGGCCACCAACAAGCAGCTAAAAATAAGTGGGGAAATAAAAAATATAAACTAATTGTTACTCTTCTGACTGATAAAGAAACTATGTCCTGGATTGAATTGTAAGCACATTTATTAACGTTCGAAAGAAGACTCGAGCAACTTAATACATATAAAACGGAAGGTGTTAATCTTAGACATGCTACTACGCACTCTACCACTAGCAAATTGACAGCAAGCCACTCAATAATGGCATAGGCCAAAGTGGTTCACAATACCAAAGATTACTAAGAATTTTCTAAGTGTGTCTAAGTTGGAGACGGATAAAAAAGTCAATATTGTTTTTGACTCTTTTAGTTGTTTTATAAAGAACATACATACAAGTCTGGTGATGCTCAAAGGGAAACTAGAAGATGGTCTATACAAGATTAAAGTTGCACCTTCCTCAAATATATCTAGGTTTCACAGTTTCATAATTGTTTCCTTTTCTTTCAAACCTATCAAATTATAGTCATTTTCAAATTTTTTAGGTCTTTAAAAAGAAGAGGGATGTCATAGGAGAATAGGCCATCCATCAAAAAGAGTTTTGTTCCAAGTTTTAAGAGATTGTAATTTTAATATTGTTGTTAATAACATCAAATTTTGCAATGTGTGTCAGTTTGGAAAATCACATGCCTTACCTTTTCAAGATTCTCATTCTTAGGGAAAAATATTTTAGATCTTGTGTTACCCTATCTTGTGGGGAACTGTTCCAACTCTTCAACCTTTTATATTCATTTTGTGTATGACTTTAGTCATTTTACTGGGATTTATCCTCTTAATGTTAAATGTGATGTTCAAGCTTTCAATCATTCATTGCTCTTGTTGAAAATTAGTTTGGGACAAATATAAATTTTTTTTATATTCAAACTGTGGAACTGATTACTTGTCTCTCTAAAAAGTAGTTCAAAAATCTAGAATTTCTTTAAATACATATATGTCCATATATCTCAGTTCAAAATGGTAGAGTAGAAAGGAAACATCGACACATTGTAAAAATGGGTTTAACTCTTAAGCTCAAGCTAAAATGATGTTAAAATATTGGTGGGAAGCTTTTGAAATTGTTCTTCATGGTATCTCACCAATGCAGAAACTGTTTAAAAAAAATTCAATATTACTCTGTTTAAAAATCTTTGTTTTCCTTGTCTTAGACCATACCAGAGTCATAAATTCCAATTCCACACTACTAAATATGTGTTTATAGGATACAATGAACTCTTCAAAGATTATAAATGTGTTAGTTCTACTACGATACAATGAACTCTTCAAAGGTTACAATTATCACAACAAATTTTGAAAGTGCTGAATCAAATTAATTAGCACCTAAAACTTACCTCGGTAGGTTGCTAACAAGTGGAGAAATTTGAATGAATGCTCATCCTAAGATAACTAGAGGGAAGAGTGGAATCTTCAAATAAAAGTTTCCATTTATTGGTATTGCAAAGGTTGCTGACAATCTTTATACAATAGAGCCTCACATTGTTGCAACAACTTTAAGTAATGATAATTGGAAAAAGGCCATGCAAAATTAGTACCAAGCTCTCATTCAAAACAAAATATGGCATCTAGGGCCTCCATCCTCAAAGCACTCATTAGTTGGCAACAAATGGCTATCTAAGCTCAAATATGACCGAATGGAAGCACCAAACGCCACAAAGCATGGTTGGTTGCGGGGTTTCATTAAACAGTTGGAGTAGACTTCTTTGAGATGTTCAGTCCAGTTATTAAGCTCACCATGATCAGAATTGTTTGCACCATTGCTATCTCAAAAGGGTGGGAGACTCGACAATTAGATATAAATAATACTTTTCTTAATGGTTTTCTAGCTGAAGATGTATGTATGATGCAACATGAAGGATTCATTGATCTTGAAAGACCAGACCTTGTATGCAAACTCGACAAGGCTATTTATGGACTTAAGTAAGCTCCCTGTGCTTGGTTTGATAGGTTGAAGAACACATTAATTGCTTCGGGTTTCAGTCATTCCAAATGTGATCCATCCCTTTTTGTTTAAATCACATGACAAAATCTCATTTATTCTTGTTTATGTTGATGATATTTTAGTTATAGGAAACGAAAAAGCTCTTATGCAAACTTTCATTCCTTAATTAAATAAGATCTTTGCTCTAAAAGACGTGGGAGATCTTCACCGCTTTCTTGGTAATGAAGTTTATTAAGATGAAACAAGAATATATCTCTCACAATCAAGGTATATCCAACAATTGTTAAAGAAATCTGAGATGAGTCACTCTAAGGCTTGTTCAACACCACTTGACACAAAAAGAAAATTGTCTAAAGAGGAGGGAGAAGTCATGAGAAATTCATCTTCTTATAAACAAATTTTAGGAGCACTTTAGTACCTCACACATTCTTCACCAAATATAACTTATTTTATGAACAAGCTTAGTCATTGTCTTCAACAACCAACCATGATTGATCGGCAAGCCATGAAAAGATTCCTTCACTACTTGAGTGGAATTATTTCAGTTGGGTTACATATCAAATATAATTACAGACTATGCTTGGGTAGGTTCTCTGATGCAGATTTGGCAAGCTGCCCAAATCTTCATCATTTAGTTGTAAGATACTACGTGTACTTTGGTAATACTAGGGTTTCTTGATCTTCTCAAAAGCATCATGTTGTATCCAGATCAATTACTAAATCTGAATACATATCTCTAGCTAATCTTGCAACATAAATGTGTCAGATCACTACTCTTTTGAAAGAACTTTCTTTTCCTTTACCTTTAAGCCCAGTTGTCTAGATAGGCAACTTGAGTGCAACTACTCTTGGTTCGAATCTTATTCATCATGCTCACTCAAAGAATATTGAAATTGATATTCATTTCGTTAGAGACATGGTGTCAAGGAATTTGGGATAACTCGACAACCGTAAGCATTTATGACTAGTGAATGAATTCTACAGTTTTAGGTATTCCACTACATAATAACATTGTTTTTTTAGGTGTTTGATGATGCATCACCTATATCAAAGGAGGGAGGTTATGGTTGAAATAACACATCAATAGGCAAGTTCTCTCTACCAACGTGCAAATTAGGTTTTGGTTTAAGTTTTAGACTACCAATTTGAAGTTACACATCTTATTGTTTATTTTTATTTTCGAACATTTTATTATGTACTGGAAATGAAATATTTGATATATATATATATATATATATATATATATATATATATATATATATATATATATATATATATATATATATTCTATATTACAGGTTTTGGTTTCGTGCCAAAATAAAATATTTAAAAAAAGAGCAGTAAATTTAAGTTTGTTATGGTTTAAATAGACTTAAATTTGCTACTTGTTTTTGGAAATCTACTAAGATTTAAGTTTGTAACAATAGACTTAAACTTTAAGTATGTTGGTCAACAATAGACATAAAATTTAAGTTTGTTCTGTTTACATGCGAAGCTTGGATGGTGTGTTTCTTGAAGCTTTGTTGAAGTAACTTGAAGCCAATGCTTTGGAATCATGCCTACAGTGATGAAGTTATGGAGATTTGATGTTGCTCATGTTGAATAAGCCTTGAACACGTGCCCTCCATATGGACCAATCATTAAGAAAACAAGCTTGGAGTTTGTAATTCTCTTTGTAGACCATTTAGCATTTAATAGATGTATAAGGTTTTTAGTGTGTCTTCTAATCTATTAGAATATTTTTCAACAGGTTAAAATGTGTCTTTTAATCAATTCTTAGAGCATTTTGCTTGTGTCTTGAAGCTTGGAGAAGGTGTTTGTGGTGGGCAGGGTTGTGGTACTACTGAGGTTTAATCTTTCTCCAGCTTTGTGTGTGTGCCTGGTGGTTCTCCAGGTCTGCAAGAGGTGTCTTGTTATGTGGGTTTGATTCTTGTGTGATTCAATAGTCTTTTGTGTGTGTGTGTGTTTTCTTATTTTGAAAGTGTAAGGGTGTAAACTTTGTAAATCTTTTGAAATAGTGCAAAGTTAGGCTTGGGTTGCCTTGACAAACTGGATGTAGCTCAGGTTTGAGTGAACCAGTATAAAAATCTTGTGCATCATTCTTTTCTCTAACCCTTCTCTCTTGCATTATCATTTAAAGTTTAAAGAATTGGGATCTAAACCATCTTTTTGACATTCTTGAATGTTTTGGTGTCATCTGCACCAATGAGCATGCTTGTATAACTCATTGGAACATGTCTTGACTGATCTTTTATATCGTTCGTACTTTAAATCACAAATATGCATTTATGTATTTTTCCCAGTATTTTAGTCGACTTTTTTTCTGATTCAATCGATTCATTATATCAATACAACATTTGTTTAGTAAAATCAATCAACTAACTTTGTTTTTGATCGGTTGAAAGTGTATTATCCAGAGGTGTTTTCATCCAAACTTGGTGATCAAATTGATTCAATTTAAAACCATTTTAAGCCTTTAAAAGTCGCCCTATTTTTTAACTAACGAATTCAAACCCCCTTTTTTGGCATTTCAACCATTTCAAAACTTACAATTGGTATATAGAGCTAGGTACTTGAAATTTGCTCAAGTAAAATCCTAAATTTGTTTTTGAACTACTTGAAATACTTGAACAAGCTCCCCTTTGTTGAAGGTTCCTCCATTAATAGACCCCCTATGTTTAGTGACATTAATTACCAATTTTTGAAAATGAGGTTGAAAATATTTATTGAATCAATAGATTAAGGGATATGGGATGCAATCATAAATAGACCATATATACTCCTAAGCATACTGGGGGAAATGTGCAAGTTGATACTCCTAAGAATATCCCCACGTCATCTCTAAACATCGATGAGTTTTTCGTGTTTCACAATGCAAGAGTGCCAATGAGATGTTGGAGGTTCTTGAAGTGACTCATGAAGGAACCAATGACGTGAAGAGAGCAAGAAAGCATGCCTTGATTCAAGAGTATGATTATTCAAGATGCAACAAAGAGAGTCTATAGCAAATGTACAAAGAGATTCACTCACATAGTCAACCATCTCATAGGTTTGGGTAAGGAATTTGATAAAGAGGAGTTAAACATCAAGGTGTTGAAGTTTCTTGACATATCTTGGCAACCAAAGGTCACGACTATCTAAAAGACAAGAGACCTATCCACATTGACTACAACTGCATTGTTTGGCAAGCTAAGAGAGCATGAGATTAAGATGCAAAGGCTAAATGAGCTAGAGTCAAGTGAGAAAAAAGGTAAGAAACATAGTCTTGAAGACTAGCACCAAGAAGAATGATGAACCCGAGGATGAGGTGGCTGAATCAAGTGATAGTGAAAACTTGAATCTCCTTGTCAAAAGGTTTGGTAAGTATCTAAAAAAGAAAGGTAGCAAAGGTAATCTCAAGAGGTATACTTCTAAACGAAATGAGTCAAATTCTTTTAGTTTCACATGTTATAACTGTGGAAAACAATGACCTATCAAGATTGAACGTCCAAATGCTAACAAAGAAAATGAGATGAGTTTTGGTAGAAAAAAGGAGAAGAAACCAAAAGAGAGACATGTATACATAGCATGGGAAGACAATGATGAATCAAAAAGTAGTTTTCACAATATGAGAGTGAAGAAGCCAATATGTGCCTCATGGTTGGTTATGAGTCGTCCTCTTTGAGTCAAGTAAGTTCTCTAGATAAAAATGACTATAATCAATTATTGCATGATTTTAAAGAGTTGCATAATGAAGCAAACAAGATTCTGCATTAAACAATTGATTGAAAGGTTTAAACAACTGATTGGAAAATAGAGTCAGTCAATTGGAAAAAGAAACAACTGATTTAAAAACTGATTTCCAACATTTGGAAATGATTTATAGTAATTCAATCGATTGTTTCGGAAATCAATCGACTGAAAAATCCTGTGAAAATTGCACCGTTTTAAAAAAATCAAATGAAATACTTTTTGAAGACCTGTGTTAAGTTCACGAGAGGGGAAGGAAACTTAGAGGCTATTCTCGGTTCTCAAAATTGTGTGTTTGCCAAATTTGGACTTGGTTACAATCTTACTTTCAAAAATAAAACCAATAAGTTCTCTAGTTTCTTTTCAAAAAGTAAGCCAAATGATATGCCATTCATTTATTGCAACTATTGTATGAAGAAATTTCATGTTATTAAGAACTGCTATGCTAGAAAATATGATGTTCCTAAAGGGGTTATGAAATGGATCCGAAAAGGATCTAGAAAGGTGTAACCATGATGGACCTAACCTATCAAAGGTGTAACCATGATGATATGAAAGATTTGTGGTACCTTGATAGTGGTTGTTCGAGACATATGATAGGTGATAAGACCAAGTTTGCAAAGTTGGAGTTGAAAGACGAAGGGTTTGTAACCTATTGAGACAACAACAAAAGGGGAATCATTAGAAATGGAGTCATAAGCAATGGATCCTCTTCCAACATCAAGAATGTGCTACTAGTAGAAGGACTAAAACATAATTTGATAAGTATAAGTTAACTATGTGACAAAGGCTTTAAAGTCATGTTTGAACCAAATAATTGCCTTATATATGATGCACGTGGTAGCATTGTTTTGATAGGAAAAAGAGTCAACAATATATACCTACTTGATCTGCATCATGCATCATTTAGCATCCATTTTTTGCTTACAAAAGATTATGATACTTGGCTATGGCATAAGAGGCTTTGTCACATACACATGCAGCATTTTAATCGGCTAAATAGAAAATAGTTGGTTGAAGGATTACCAAAACTCAAATTTGAGAAGGATAGAGTGTGTGAAGCATGTCAAAAAGGAAAACAGACCAAAGTCTCTTTTAAACCTAAAAATGTTATTTCAACTGAAAGACCTTTAGAGTTGCTTCACATGGATTTATTTGGTCCATCTCGAACTATGAGTTTGTGAGGTAATCTTGATGCATTAGTCATAATTGATGATTTTTCTAGGTACACATGGACTTCGTTCTTAGCTGCCAAAAATGACACTTTTCATGCCTTTAAAAGCTTGCTAAGATGTTTGAAAATAAAAAGAGTTCTAAGATGGTGTCTATTTGAAGTGACCATGGTGGGGAATTTCAAAATGTAAGATTTGAGCACTTTTGTGAAAAGCATGGAAGTAAGCATAATTTTTCTACACCAAGAACCCCATAACAAAATGGTGTTGTTGAAAGGAAAAACAGGTTACTTGAGGAACTAGCTAGAACTATGTTAAATGAAAACTCACTACCTAAATACTTTTGGGCTGATGCGGTCAACACTGCTTGTTATGTGTTAAATCGAGTGTTGATTAAGCCAATTTTGAAGAAAACACCCTATGAGATTTTCAAAGGGGGGATGCCTATTTTAAGTCACTTAAAAGTATTTGGATGTAAATGTTTCATCTTAAACAATGGCAAAGAAAGTCTTGGAAAATTTGATGCCAAAGCGGATGAAGGTGTGTTTCTGGGCTATGCTATACAAAGTCATGCATATAAAGTTTATAACAAGAGGCTAATGATTGTTGAAGAGTCCATGCATGTTGTAATTGATGAAACTAACCCAAAGGTCCAAGATCAAGTGTCAAAGAATATAGATGAAGAAGATATACTGCAAGAATAGATTTTTGTTGTAGAAAAGTTCACTGCTGTAGGAAATCAATTGACTGAAAAGGAAAAATAGCCAACTGAAAAAGCTGTAGACAACAACTTACCTAAGGATTGGATTCAGCCTAGAATATTATCAAAGGACAACATTATAGGTGATATCAAACAAGGAGTATCCACTAGACGCAGGCTTGTATTTTGTGAACATATTGCTTTGGTATCTCAAATTGAACCTAAAAATGTGAATGATGCTTTGAATGATAGTAATTGGATTGTTGCTTTGCAAGATGAACTCAATCAATTCACAAGAAATGATGTGTGGTTTCTAGTTTCTAAAACTGATGATATGAATATAATTGGAACTAAACGGGTTTTTAGAAACAAAAGGGATGAAGATGGTAATATAGTAAAAAAACAAAGCTAGACTAGTTGCTAAAGGTTATAATCAAGAAGAAGGAATTGATTTTGATGAAACATATGCACCTGTAGCTAGGTTAGAAGTTGTGAGATTACTTTTAGCATATGATTGCATGTGTAACTTTAAATTGCATAAAATGGATGTGAAAAGTGCATTCTTAAATGGTTTCTTAAATGAAGAAGTGTATGTATTACAACCTCCTAGCTTTGAGGATCATCTTTATCCTAACCATGTTTTCAAATTGAAAAAGGCCTTGTATGGTTTGAAACAAGGACCATGACAATGGTATGAAAGGCTAAGTAACTTTCTTTTATTAAAAGGTTATTCCAGAGGTGCAATGGATAAAACACTCTTCATTAGAAAGCATGAGAGTGATGTTATACTTGTTCAAGTGTATGTTGATGATATCATCTTTGGTTCAAATAAGAACATCTTGTGTGAAGAAATTGTTGTAGCAGGGAGAATTTTAGATGTCCATGATGGGTGAGCTTACTTACTTTCTAGGGCTGCAAGTCAAGCAACTCAAGCATAGAGCATTTTTAAGCCAATCAAAATACTATTTTGACTTGTTGAAAAAGTTCAAAATAGAGGATTGCAAGGAAGCTACCACTTTAATTGCTACAAATTGCCTTATGGATGCAGATGAGGCTGGCCAACCAGTGGATTCAACCAAATATAGATGGTTGATAGGGTCTTTGCTATATCTTACAGCAAGTAGGCCAAATAACCAGTTTGGTGTATGCTTATGTGCTAGGTTTTAAACAAATCCAAAGGAGTTGCAACTAAAAGTTGCAAAAAGGATTCTAAAGTACATAAAAGGAACAATCAAAGTTGGTTTATGGTATTCATGTGATTCTAACATAGCTCTTAGTGGTTTTTCAGATTCTAACTATGTAGGGTGCAAATTGGATAGGAAAAGCACAAGTGGCACTTGCCATGTATTTGGCTCAAGTCTAATCTCATGGAATAACAAAAAGCAAGCATGTGTGACACTCTCCACTACTGAACCAGAATATATAGTTGTTGGATATGGTTGTGAATAAGTCATATGGTTAAAGCATCAACTTTTGGACTATGGTGTAAAGCTAAGTAAGGTACCCTTGTATTGTGATAATACTAGTGCCATCAACTTCACCAAGAATCCAATACAACATTTTAAAACAAATCATATAGAGATTAGGCATCATTTCATTCGAGATCATGTTCAAAAGAGAGATTGTGAAATTCAATTTGTTAAAACTGAAAATCAATTGGCTGATTTGTTTACAAAACCATTGGCTGGAGATAGGTTTAACAAGCTAAGAACTGAACTTGGCATATTAGACATAAAGAATATGGTCTGATGTGTTATTGGCATGTTAATCTTATGTATTCATGCATTGATTTCATTAAAATAAGCTAATGTGTGCATAAATTGAAAACTAATTAGCTTATTGATTTTTCATTTAGTTTGTTGATTTCACTTAAATTTGCTTCTGTTTGCAAAACTTTTGGTTTGTCATATCTTTCAGTCTATTGATTTTGCATCATACATCTGTTAGAAACAGCCACACCCACACTCATCATGCCTCATCGTCAACAAAGAGCCACTCAATCTGATGATGAACACTCCACTCCTCCTACCCCAAGGTCTCCAAATCAAGAACATCATGTGAGAATTGAGGCTTGGTTCAAAGACCATGAGGACAACATCCAAGTGTTCCTCATTGATATGACCAAGAAGCAAATTTGCATTCCTAAGGTGCTGAGGTTTTCGTGGCTGAGGGCTGAAAATTTTAAGAGCCTATTTCAACAACTAAAGCATCAAAGGTTGAAAACATATCTTGCACTCACATGGAAAATATATCATGACTTGGTTAAGGTGTTTTTCACCAACTTGGAGTGCAAAAATGATGTGCTGCTATCAACTACCAAGGGTGCTTGCATGGAGATCAACAAGAAAGCTTGGAAAGATGTGGCTAGACTCAAAGCAAGGGGTGTGTAAGTGAGAAAAGGTGAAATTAGGGTTGTCTAAGAATTCAACAAAGTTCAATATTATGGCCAATGCTTGAGGAACCCTACTACTGAGATTAAACACTTTCCTTTTGGTGGACTCAAGGTGGATCAAAGGGTTCTTGCTATGATTGTCACAAAAAGCATAGTTCCACGTGGGAATTGATGTAGAGGATGAGCTAGAAGAGTCAACTGGACTGCTGAACGAAACTTCCAACCAAAATCTGCACAAAATGGGTTTTCTCAAGGTGGGAAATGGGTGGACAACTACTGGTGTTGTAGTTCGTGGTGCACATGATCATGAAGTTGGCCTAAGTTAAGCAAATCAAGAGGAAGATCCTACTGTTGGACTTATGGACATTATTCCCGACAACCCTTTAAAGGACAAAGGCCTAATGTACTCATAATTTGAGAGGATGGTGCTGACTCAACTACATGAACTCAATGTGTCTTAACATGCACATCACAACTATTGTAATGAGAGGTTCAATGCATTGGATGACCAAATCCATGATATTCATGATCTGTTGACTTCATTCCATACCAGAAATGACCCTTAAAATAACTGAGTGTGTTGGCTCTTAGGCTCATGCATTGCATCCATGTGTTTGTGCTATTTCAGTTTGAGTTCTGTTAGTTTTAGTCAGTTGTTTTTAAATTTCAGTCGGTTGAATGTATCAATTTTATGTCTGTTTTATTTTTTTCTGTTTGTTGATGGTTGTATCATGTTCCATATCAATGAAATGTTATCCTCTGTTTGTTTTCTTAATACATTACTTCTATTTGATGAATCCAAATGGGAGAAAAATTGAAATGGATCAAATTGGACAAAATTGGAAGCATTAAAAGTGAAATTAATAAACAAATCTAGAATTGAACCCACATTATAGATAGGGGAGCATGTGCATTTGCGTGTGCCTGTTATCTTGTGTGTATTGCTCTTGGAAAATAATTTTCAGGTTCATAAGTTCAAGCTTGGATGACACTTCATCAACTCAATGGTATCCAACCAATGGAAGCAATTTGCAAAGGAATATATAGGTTGGCTTCATCAAATTAGGGGGAGAATGTTGACATGCGAAGCCTGGATGGTGTGTTTCTTGGAGATTTGATGAAGCTTTGTTGAAGTAACTTGAAGCCGTTGCTTTGGAATCAAGCCTACATTGATGAAGTTATTGACATTTGATGTTGCTCATGTTGAATAATCCTTGAACGCATGCCCTCCATATGGATCAATCATTAGGAAAACAAACTGCAAGTTTGTAATTCTCTTTGTAGACCATTTAGCATTTATTAGATGTATAAGGTACTTAGTGTGTCTCTTAATTTGTTGAAATAGTTTTCAACATGTTAAAAGGTTAGTTGCAGTAGTCTAAAACTGTGACTTATTCAATTAGTTGATTTATTTTTTAATTGACTGATTTTACTCAAGTTAAGTGAAATCAACCGATTGATTTCAAAATCAACCTGTTGAATTTCGTAACAGTTTGACTATAAGAACTATATTTTTCGAAAGAAAGGTAAGAAAACCATTTTTGAACATGAAACTATTCTAGAAACCTGGGAATTCTCTCTCTTTGGTGATCATACAGATTGCAGCTGGTGAAGATTAATCATGAATCAATTCTTGGAGCTTGGAGAAGGTGTTTGTGGTAGGTAGGGTTGTGCTACCACTAAGGTTTGATCTTTCCCAAGCTTTGTGTGTGTGCCTGGTGGTTCTCTAGGTCTGTAAGAGGTGTTGTGCTGTGCTGGTTTGATTCTTATGTGATTCAAGAGTCTTTTGTGTGTGTTTTTGCTTATTTTGAAAGTGTGAGCTTGTAAACTTTGTAAATCTTTTGAAATAGTGCAAAGTCAAGCTCGGGTTGCCTTGGCAAACTAGATGTAGCTAAGGTTTGAGTGAACCAATATAAAAATCTTGTGCAACAATGTTTTCTCTAACCCTTCTCTCTTACACTATCATTTAAAGTTTAAAGAATTGGGATCTAAACCATCTTTTTGACATTCTTGAGTGTTTTGGTGTCATTTGCACCATTGAGCATGTTTGTATAACTCATTGGAACCTATCTTAACTAATCTTTTACATTGCTCGTGCTTTAAATCATAAATATGCATTTATGTATTTTTTTTCCCAGTATTTTAGTTGACTGTTTTTCTGATTCAGTCGATTTATTATATCAGTACAATATCTGTTTAGTAAAATCAATCAACTAACTCTGTTTTTGATCGGTTGAAAGTGTACTGTCTAGAGGTGTTTGCATCCAAACTTGGTGATCAAATTAATTCAATTTAAAACAGTTTTAAGCCTTTAAAAGTCACCCTATTTTTAAGTAGCCAATTCAACCCCCCTTCTTAGCATTTCAACCATTTCAAGACTTACATGTTCGTCAATCTACCAACGAGTGAATTCTCACTCACCCTCTACCAACGAGTCTGCTTAATTTTAAAGTACTTGAATCTGCATAATTATGTCAATCTAGTCCATTGTATACAAACAAATAGTCATTACAAATGTCCAGAGCATACCAAACTCAGTTTTCAACACAATCATAAGTATTAATTGATTTCAATCATCACATATCATTCCAAAGTTTCACTATCATAACATCAAATAGATTTACCACCACAACTTAGTCTAATCATAAAGTACAATCAATCACATAATGCAAAACATCAAATTTATCAAACTCACACATACTAAAAAACAACTAGCTTCCTTTACCTAACATAGTGGCTCCATAGACCCAAACCGCTTTGAGAACACCAAAACACTTCTAACTCCACAGGATGTTCTATCTACACATATAAAAATCATAAGAATGATAAGGACATATCGTTATGATCAATGATAAGCAAAGACTCATATTGATGACTAAAAAGACGCATGGAAGTGGAAGAGGGCGCACATGCAACAAAAACATAAATAGACCAAGAAAAGGGTTGAAACTTAACTTGCGCAAATGGAGAAATTGATTGGTCCAAATTGAAGAGCTTGTCGCGATGATCAATCTTACGTTCTCAAAGAATTCTAGAAAAGTGACTTCTACAGAGATAGTATATTTTAAAATAATAAAGTTGTTTTATAACAATTATATTTTTACTAAAACCTTTTAAACTAGTATCACTTATAAAATACCATTTTCTAAGATTTTACAATATTCATATTAATGTTTACCATTAAAAATTATTGTTTCTAATTATTAATAAATATTTACATATTATATTTAAAAATAATATTTTACATCTTCTCCGTGGTTAAAACAACTTGACATCACCATAATATTCTGTAAATAGAATAATAAAATGTAATAATGTTAATGATTTAAAAAATAAATTAATAATAAAGTGTAAGAATGTGCTAACAATATTAATATTAATGATTAAAAATATAAATTAATAATTAAAGAAATAACTTAAAATAAAATATAACAATAATTTATAATAATAATAATAATAATAATAATAATAATATTAGTAGTAGTAATAATAAAACTAATATTTGAAAAAAGTGTTAAAATGAAATATAATTATTTATAGAATTATAGTTATGATAATATTAATAGTAGTTATATTAATAATTAAGTTAGAGAGCGTAAAATATATGAATTTTCTGTTCAAAGTCAAATATATGAACTTTTTTAATAATTCATGTAATTAAAGGTTGTAAACGTATGAAATTAAAAAGTTTCAAACAATTTCAATTCATAAAGTTAAATCTAAATTATAAATACATGAATTAAAAAAATTGTATATCAAAGACCAAATTACGACATGTAATAATGGTCCAATCTTGTTCTCCAGCAGCATTGTGCAAAAAAAAAGAAGCAAAAACTATAAGTTTGAAATTCAAATTCAGTTCTTTAAAATCCAAATTCCAACCATAGACAATATAGACTACTAATTAAATAATTAAATAATAACCAAGACTAACATGACATATTACACAAACTAAGCAATAAATTCAAAAAGCTTAATGTTGAACAAAAATAGTCAAATGAAATGATTTTTAGAGATGAACTTCGTACCTTTTTGTTGGCTGATGAAGTTTCAAATTTTAAATCTTTAACATAGTACATAAGTCAATCTTGCTAACAGGAATTTGGCAAAAGTGAACCTAGTAAGTAAAAAACCATTACAGAACCCATATATTTGTGATAGGAAAGTGGTAGAAAGGTTTGCATGATTAAAAACCTTAAAGCCAAAAGGAAAAAGAAATTGAAATCTTGTTTGTACACATTTTGTGATGGTGGAAGATAAGAAGCAAGTATGGCAAATCGAGTGGGTTTTCTAGAATTTATCTTGAATTTTTCAATATCATTGCTTTGGAAGCACTCTCTTAGATACATCATTTATATCTAGAACCTGGGGAATTTAAACCAAAGGTGATCTCTCATCTCTTGGCAGAATAAGCCCTTGCATTACTGCTCGAGTCTTTCTGTAAGACCTGAGGAATTTAAATAATTAATTAAATAATTATTTAATATATGCGTGTAGTAGGAGTCTTTAAGGCATTTAATGCGGATTACTATGACATGGAAGAGTACTAGCTCAAGTGATTGAGAGTACTTAGATTGTGTGAAAGGACTTGGGTTCCAATCCTATGTATACCATTTATGTGCTATTTAATTTATTATTATTTTAAATATGTGCTTGATCATGTCGAGTGATAATATAATCATAGAATTATATTAATCATCATGAAACATGAATTGGTTAAATGGTTGTGTTTTGAGTTGGCATTGGCATGGTCATGGGTTCAAACCTTGGTAGAACCATATATAGCTTCCTTTTTGCCAAAATTTCTTGTGACATGAAGGTGAAGGGGCATAGGAACTAGGGATGTCAAAAAAATCCGTACCCGTATCCGCGGATAAAACCCGTAACGGGTAAGAAATGGATATTAAAAATGAATACCCGCTACCCGTGGGTATGGGTATTTTTGATACCCGTATGTTAACGGGGCGGGTACGGGTATCATAGTATCCGTACCCGCTAAACTTTACCCTTATATATTTATATTTATATATATATATATATATATATATACATATATATATATATATATACATATATATGTATACATATATATGTATATATGTATACATATATATGTATATATATATATATATATGTATATATATATATATATATATATATATATATATATATATATATATATAATATATATGTATATATGTATATATATGTGTATATGTATATATATGTATATATGTATATATATATATATGTATATATGTATATATATATATATATATATATATATATATATATATATATATATATATATATTAGTAAAAAACATTATGAATCTTCATTCAATAATGGTGGTCAGATTCTTACCCCACAAATGAGTAAATTACTTCCATATATTGTGGAGGCATTGATGTGTCTCTAAGACTGGTTATGGACCAACATGGAAGGTAATGAAATTAACACTTTTATTTAGATATTTTAATTAAGTGATTGTTAGAAATTTTTACTGAACTTCTTATGTTTTAAGGTTCTTCTAAATTAAAATTGGACAACCATGAAACTTTATACAATGTTGCAAGAGGTGGACATTGATGAAGTTAGTAATTTCTTTAATATTTTATTCAAAAATAAACTACAATATAAATGGGTAGTAATTTTTTATTTGTTTGTTTTTCAATAATCAATCGGAGAAAGGGGACAGACTTGTTGATCTAAGCACTAATTATGATTAAATATTTATTTTTTAAAATATTTTTGTAAATACCCGTGGGTACCCGTGGATAACCGCGGATATGAAAAAAATAGACGGGTACCCGCATAACGGATACCCGACGGATATGGGTACGGGTACGGCGCAAATATTTATCCAGCGGGTAGGGTACGGGGGAGCTACTACCCGTACCCTACCCGCCCTGTTGACATCCCTAATAGGAACCCTAGCTAGCCAAAAAGCAGCCAAGAGTGACTGAAAAACAAATCATAATGGAATTTGAATGGCAATTACATTCATTTTAATGCCATTTTCGCTTTTGGCCATTAACCACAATTAAGGACCATAATAAAAAGGCAAACTAAACCAATTGGAAGCGTTTTTGAGACTGGAAAATTCGAGTGTTGTAAGGAACACGAATTCAGAGGAAACAAAGTGATTAGAGAGTAAGAAAAGGAGCTGAATTGGGTTAGAGCCAAGGGAGAAAATTGGTGATCAAGGAAGAACTCTAGAATAATCTTTTTTTAAAGCGAGAAATCCAGGTTAGGGGAGCTGGAACCAAATATTTTATTTCTTGTTTTTATTTGTATGAAATGTATGAGAATTTGAATGCATGTACTTAGCTATTTCATGTACTTTCGTATTTTCTGCAATTTTCCAGAAATTGCCTAGCGGGTGATGAATCACCGCCAGGCGACTCATCTTGTTTTTGGATAATTGGGGGTTCTAGAGACGGAACCGCCTGACGGCACGGGCTTAACCGCCAGGCGGTGCATGTTAGAGTACCCAGTTTTCTGGGTTTTATGAAGGGCCTAGCGGTGACGAATACCCGCTAGGCGACGCGAGCCACTTTTGGCTCGATTTTGATGTTTCATATGTTCTAGGAGGTTTCTAATCAAAGAGAAATCGCATTCTAATATTTATGAATGATTAAACATCATATTTCATTGGAAATTCGTGGAATTGGGGTTTAATTGAGAAGAAGATTGTATGAAGGTTATCTTAGGGTTGATGAATTGGAGATTTCGAAAATGACACTAATTTAAGTGGAAAGGGTGAATGAATTGGGTATGGGAAGTGTTAGAGAATGAATTGTAATCCTAAAAGATGGAATCGTATCCTATAGAGTCATAAATTGGTTGAACTCAGAGTTGTTGGGAAAGGGTTGAGGTTCGCAGGTGCAAAGAAAAATGTTGGGGTTCCTGGAACATCAAGAACCACCTGGCGGCACGTTGGTTATCGCCAGGCGCCATGATAGTGAGGCGTGGTGCTCTGATTCATGAAAAACGCTATTTTTCGTACTTTTCGTGGAACAGGAACCGCCCGGCGCTAGTTTCATGCCGCCAGGCGCCATCGATTTTTCTGGTCTGCGCAGTTTTTGTAAAACTGCATTTCCCGCCTTGTTAACCGTCCGATTTAGGTGAAAGTTTGACAGCTAGTCCATAACATGTAGTTCTTCACTGTGAACGGTGGAGATTTGATTTGGAGGACATGAGCTAGAGATATACGTCACGCATGATTAGTTGTTTGAATTCCCTAATAGTATGATTACTAATGGATGATTAAGTGTTCTCAAGTGCTGGTATGGCCTTGATTGGTGAATGTATATATATATATATATATATATAAATATATAAATGTGTGATTGATGAGTATGTTTTTGGTAGTGCTTGCTGAGGCATGTTGAATATATGAACCTATATATGTTAGCTCGAATGTATGATGTTATAAGTGTGTGAATAAGACCACTATTGATGATACCACTATGACCGAGTGTTGAATGATCATGACGCGTTTTGGGAAAGTATGGGAACATGATAATCATACTTTAAATGTAATAGAATTGCAAGGGCATGCAGAATAAGTATATAGCTTTGATTGTGTCTTATGTGGAGTATGTGAATTGTAAGCACGCAAAGGTTTGGAAAAATGAGGAGGGGAAATAAAGTATGTGTTGGAATTGACTTAAGAGGTAAGTATATATGAATTATAAAAGAGAGGAATGTGTGCTTATACTTGAAAGATGCATGTGTTGTGATGTTCTAATTTGGAATATATGAATGTGTATGTTGATTTCTGGATGTTTGAGAATTAAATGGTTGAATTCTAGGAAATGAATTAGAGTAACTAAAACCAGTAGTGTCACATTACTGGTGTAGCGCCTAGCGGTGTAGACTGAACCGCCAGGCGATAGTATGAAACAAGAATGTCTTATAAGTTGTGGCGCCCGACGGTGATGTGGAACCGACAGGCGGTCTGTACTGCCATTTCGTTTAGCGGCGCTTAGGCTACGCTAGGTGATGGTGTAGTGGCAGGGTGCATTGTGATATGTTTTGCATGGTTTGTTGTGTGGGTCTTGGTCTGGGATATGCTTGATGTTGTGACGAGCGAGTAGGTTCATGATTGGTGATGAACACGTGATGGTATGAGCGGGGAGGTTCATATCCTATTACTCTCGTGTGGGGATACGAGCGAGATAGGTTCGTATGTTTCGTGCTCACACTTGTGAGATGCTGCGTGCGGGGAGGTATGTAGCTGGTGGATCACGTGTGTTGGACTACGAGCGGGGAGGTTCGTGGAAGCATTGGAATCCCTAAGACCAGCTTGAGTATGTACCTTGTGTAGGGTAGTGTGCTTTGCTTGTTTTCGTTATCATGCTGTGATGTGAAACTTGGATCAGGGGATGTTGTGCCATGAGCGGGTAGGTTCATGGATGGTGGTGAACATGTGATGATATGAGCGGGGAGGTTCATATCATGTTACTCTCGTGTGAGGATACGAGCGAGGTAGGTTCGTATGTTCCGTGCTCACACTTGAGAGATGTTGCGTGCGGGGAGGTACGTAGCTGGTGGATCACGTGTGTTGGACTACGGGCGGGTAGGTCCTTAGAGCAGGACTACGAGCGGGGAGGTTCGTAGAGCAGGACTACGAGCGGGGAGGTTCGTAGAGGCATGACCACGAGCGGGCAGGTTCGTGTGAGCATCATAAACCCTGAATCCGAGGCTAACTATTTATGTGTTTTAAGGGTTGAAAAGCCTTGGGGATTAAGGTTTGGGCAAAGAATTAACTAAAATAAAATAGATGGGTGTATATTGACTTTTTTATTAACTTATATGTTAATTGTTTATGAGCTCACCCTATCTGCTTGTGTTTGGCGATAATCGTGTAATGCGTTACACGGGAGCAGATGATGTTGCAGGTGGTGCTGATGAGGCATAGCATCGGAGAGAGGGTTAACTGGGAAAAGCTTTTACTGGAGTTTTATCATTATTGTTTTTTATGAAATTTGTAAACAGTGTTTTACTGATTTATGAATTTGGATACTGTATTGGAGTTTCATAAATTATGGATTTTTGGATAACATCTGATTAATAAATGTTATAAAATTTCCCGCGTTTTTGGGAAGCGAAGTATAATAAATGAGGTTTTCATCATATTTCTTAATTTTTATTACTTAAATTAGTAATATCTGACCGGGATGTTACACTTTCCCTATCCAGCATCTCCTTTGGATACTTAGTTTAGCACCAATACATGTTTGACAAGCTTGTTGAACCACAATTCAAACTAGTTTCCCAACTTAGTTTAAACTAGTTAAAATATCACAATTTAACTAAACAACTTGCAGCCAAATAATCTTAGACAGTACATGATAAATTAGAAGATAAATTCATCATAAAAGAAAGGGAATTCAATTACAAACAACCTTGCCTCTTGAATGTCTTAGCCACTCATGGTGAGTGTGGATCTTCTCCAATTACAACCATCCATTCCTTTTTTCCCCTATATAATTGATCTATGGAAATTTTAGGAAGAAAGAGTAAAAGAGAGGCCTATTCTCTACAGATATGCCTGCCTCTAGCATGGGGAGGGGTCACTGTTTTATAGCCTGGTATGGGCGATGCTCAACCAATTTTCCTAAGCTCAGCCAGACAATCTTCATCTCTTGGATTTCCTTTTTGTTTGAGCTTAGCCCAAAGTCCATGTTAGTGTTGAGACGCCTCTGTCATTGAATTCATTGATTTCTTTTCACCTTTGGTCCACTTCCAAGTCTGTGGCTTAGCAACATTTTTTTGGCTTAGCAACAAGACTTCTAACTATGATTTGTATTTTCAACTATTGTGGCTAAGCTGGGGTTAGCAGGCTCAGCCACTAGATACCTTTTTCCTTTGTTTTCCTGCAAAAAGAGTGACATATTATTAAGATTCCTGACTTATCATCCAAAAAGTTGGAGGCATGATGTTTTAATAAAAGAAGGCATGTTTTCTTCTGAAAACTACTTTTCAACCTAAGATAAGTGTCTAATTTATTATGCAAATTGGATGATATGCAAACATTTATCAATAGTGTTAATATTTAATGTAATAATTATTAATCCCAGCATGTTGAATAGGTAAATTTTCTTGGTTTTGCATAACCTTTGAATTTATATTTGACGGTGCAATAAGGCACCAAAATTTTAATTACTAAGAAAAAATTTTAATTCTTGAGAAGGTTTTAATTCGCAGTTATTGGTATAGCTATTATTCATATTCTGAGAAGTTATTTATATTCTTTCCAACATCAATTAATTTAATTATTTTTTTGGGAACATGCAAAGTAAAAAGTTGTTCATAATTAATGTTGTCAGAATTCAAAAAAAAAAAAACATGTTGAGCGTAGGTTTTCCAATTTGTAAAAAACTTCTTCAAAAAGCTAAGTGAAAAATTATGTTTATTATATCAAGTTTTTAATCAATTAAAGTTAATTCTTTACTTTTAAATTTATGAACATCAATTAATGTTTTCATAAAAATGCTTTCAAATAGAAATATACAATAAATAATTTGACGAAATAAAAATATATAAAAATATAGATGTACCATCGAATATTTCTTTATGAAATAAATACGTACAATATATATTTGTACAAATATGTCATTATATGTATTTAAATAAAGAAATTCATAAATAAGTATAAAAAGATAAAAAATTATAGGAGCATGAATATTCTTCATAAATGCAACATAATATTTGTTCTTCGTACAAACAATAATCCAGGAACTAAAATAGTTATGACAAAACATATTCCAAATTACAAATTATAAATAACTTTGAGATCCACAATAGTTCTCTTAGTCTAGTTCATGAAGCTCCTATAACTTGTGAAGAAAAAGTGAATCGAGCAAAGAAAAGTTTAGTTTTTTATTGAATAAGAGGAAGAATAAGAATAATATGATGGAAAAATGAAGAACATGCATGTCATCAGAAAATGATCTGAAAAGGAAGAGTATTATATTTTAGGAGTGGAAGAAATCTTACTATAGAAGTGTGTAGTGAAGAGGAGTTGGAAGAGAAGTGTGCAACGAGGAGGAGTTTAACCTTTTAAAAATCAAACCTTTTACTTCTTAAGGCAGATTTGTTGAGTGCATGTGTCTTTGACCTTTAAAAACTCTTTTGTCTTTTCCTTCTTGAGGCACAATTGTTACATCACCTACATCTCCTATATTTTCTATATTAAAAAAAAACAAAGTTAAAACACAAATTTATAAACACAAAATTTTCCTTCTTGAGACACATATGTTGCACAACCTACATCTTCAATATTTTATGCATTACCAAAAAAAATTTAAAATAGAGAACCATAAACACAAAATTTTCCTTTTTGAGGCACATCGATTGCATCACCTACATCTCCAATATTGTTTGCCTCCTTAAAACAAAAAGCAAAGTTAAAACAAAGAACCCATAAACATAAAAAGAAAACACTATTTTAACAAATCAAACCTTTTTAAAAATCAAGGTAGTTGTCATCATCATAAAACAATAACCTGTCATCAAAGACAACAAAAAGAAAAGATGAAAGGAAACAAAAAGTAAACCAAAAATCAAACATTGAAAGAGCAAAAGACATGGATGTGAAGCGAAAACGAGGTAAACCAAAACATGTGCGGATAAAATCTTACCCTTTCATTCTGCATATGTCTCGATGACTATGTTCAAAGAAGAGAACATTGTGAGAGGTTTGAAGTTGTGAGTTGTAAGAGTTGATAAAAGAGAAGAGATAAATAAGCAAATAAAAGATAGAAGAGAAAGATGAGAGATTTGTGTTATGAGGGTTGATAGGTTTAGGTTTAGAGATATATATGGTGTTGTCATATTTGTGTTTTTAAATTTTTTTATTGATACAAAAAAACCAGGTGATGACACTTGTCGCTTTTGGTGGGATATTTCATTTTGTACATGTAATTTTTTGAAATTTGAAATTGTTTGTTTGAGTAATATAGTATTATATTAGAACTTTGTTGCTTGTTATGTTGAAATTTGTATATATTATTGATTCTTTACATAGCAAAGTTTTACCCTATGCGCTTTGATTGTACCCTCTTACTTTGAAAGTGTTCCTCATTGTTCTATTTTTAATATTTAGGGAAGATTAAGAAGGTTATGACAAGAGATGTTGATTGTAAGACCCGAGAAATTTAAATAATTAATTAAATAATTATTTAATAAATATGGGCAGAAGAAAACTTTAAGGCATTTAATGTGGAGTGCTAGAGTCAAACGATATTCAGATCATGCAAGATTTGACTGTAAACACCGGACCAGTGCAGATTCTCGACTCGCAAGTGAAGAAGTTGCGAGGGAAGGAGATCAAGATCGTGAAAGTGCTGTGGGATGAGGCTACTCAGGAGATGACATGGGAGATGGAGGATCGCATGAGGCAATCATACCCACACTTATTTCCTGGCAAGTCTTATTTTCGAGGACGAAAATCTTTAAAGGTCGGGGGAATGTAGGACCCGAGAAATTTAAATAATTAATTAAATAATTATTTAATAAATGCGGGTAGAAGAAGCCTTTAAGGCATTTAATGCAGAGTGTTATGATGTGGAAAAGCACTATCTCAAGTGATTGAGAGTACTTAATTGTGTGAGAGGGCTTGGGTTCAAGTCCTAGGTATGCCATTTGTTTGTTGTTTAATTATTTTCTTAATATATTTGAGGGTGACACGTGATAATATAATCCTAAAATTTTAGGAATTATCACGAAACATGATTTGGTTGATTTTGTTATACACAGGCGTTGTAATTAGAAGGTTGTGGGTTCAAGCCTTCCTGAGAACTAATTCACTCTCTTTTTGCCAAATTTTCCTTTGGCATGGATATGAAAGGGTTTAGAAACCCTAGCAGCCAAGAGAGGTAGATTAGAGGGCTGAAAACAATTTTCTTTATGAGCCTTGATTAACCATTAAAGCACCATGTTAATGTGAATTGATGCTCATTAACTTCCATTAGTGATAAATTCATTTTTCTATTTAAATACATGAAATTAAGCTAGGAAAGTTTTGGTTAGAAGGATTCTGGAATTATCATTGAGCAGAGGGTATTGAGAGTGAGTGAGGGAGTGTTCTTGAATGTGAAAAGAAAGAAGGGAAAGCTGAAATTCGTGCAGCAAGGAAGGAAGGCTCTTGGACATCATCAAGAAAGGGTTAGAATATCAATTGGAGTGCGAATTCCAGGTTAGGGGAGCTCTAACTCGTTAGTCTTGCATTTTAAATTTAATTGCCTTATGAATGGCATGTATATGTATAAAAATGGTTGTCACATTTGAAATTCTGGGTTTCTGGAAATTTTCCAGAAACCGCCTGGCGGGCATTCAAACCCGCCAGGCGACTCATACCAATTCTGGAAATTTGGCTCGATCTTGATGTTTCACAGGTTCTGGGAGGTTTCTGATCGAGGAGAAATTGCGTTCTAATCTTTAAGAATGATTAAACATCGTATTTCATTGGAAATTCGTGGAATTGGGGTTTAATTGAGAAGAAAATTGTATGAAGGTTATCTTAGGGTTGATGAATTCGGGATTTCAAAAATGACACTAATCTAAATGGAAAATGTTAATGAATTCGTGAATGGGAAGCGTTAGGGATGAACCATAATCCCAATAACTAGGATCGTATCCTATGGAGTCAGAAATTAATGGAAATTAGAGTTGTTGTGAAGGGGGTAAGGTTCGCAGGTGCAGGAACCGCCTGGCGGCACCCTTTTGGCTGCCAGGCGCCATACCAGTGGTGCATGGTCTTCTGATTCACGAAAAATGTTGTTTTTCGTATTTTTGCGGAACAAGAACCGCCCGGCGGTAGTTTTGTACCGCCAGGCGCTAGGCTATTGATTCTGGCGCAGTTTTTGTAAAACTGCATTTCCTTATTCGTTAACCGTCTGATTTAGGTGAAATTTTGGAAGGTGATTCACAACATGTTGTTCTTCACTTTGAACGGTGGAGATTGAAATCAGATAACTGCAAAGGGAGATATACATTACGCATGATTGGTTGTTTGAATTCCTTAATAGTATGATTACTAATGGATGATTAAGTGTGCTCAAGTGTTGATATGGCCTTGATTGGTGAATGTATACATATAAATGTATAGATGTGTGATTGATGAGTATGTTTTTGGTAGTGCTTGCCGAGACATGTTGAATATATGAACCTATATATGTTAGCTCGAATGTGTATGTTGATTTCTGGATGTTTGAGAATTGAATGGTTGAATTCTAGGAAATGAATTAGAGTACCTAAAACCAGTACTGTCACATTACTGGTGTAACACCTGGCGGTGTAGAATGGACCGCCAGGCTATAGTAGGATACATGGATGTCTTGTGAGTTGTGGCACTCGACGGTGATGTGGAACCGCTAGGCGGTCTGCACTGGTTTCGCCCAGCTACGCTTGGGGCTGCGTCAGGCGATAATGTTGCAGATTATGACTTGTGTGCGTTGCTTTAAGCGATAATGCTATACTTGGATCGGGAGATGCTGTGCCATGAGCGGGTAGGTTCATGGATGGTGGTTAACATGTGATGATATGAGCGAGGAGGTTCATATCCAGTTACTCTCGTGTGTGGATACGAGTGAGGTAAGTTCGTATGTTCCGTGCTCACGCTTGAGAGATGCTGCATGCGGGGAGGTACGTGGCTAGTGGATCACATGTGTTGGACTACGGGCGGGTAGGTCCGTAGAGCAAGATTACGAGCGGGGAGGTTCGTAGAGGCAGGACCACGAGCGGGCAAGTTCGTGTGAGCATCATATTCCCGAGTCCAAGGCTAACCATTTGTGTGATTTGAAGGCTGAAAAGCCTTGGGGTTAAGGTCTTGGCCAAGAACTAAATAGGTTGAATTAGATGGGTGTATGAATTACCTGAGGTTAATATATGTGTATGTATATATGTTATTTTTATTTTTCAACTCACCCTTTTTGTTTGTGTATGGCGATGATCGTGTGATTCGTTACACGGGAGCATATGTGGATACAGGTGATGCTGAGGATGCTCAGGCGATAGAGCGAGGGTGTAACTAGGATTACGCTAGGATTTTATTTATGAATATCATTTATGGTTTTTTTTCTGGATTTTCTGAAATTGTAAAGTTCTAAATACTATGATTTTAAATATTGTGGCGCGATGTTTAAACGTTTAAAATTTTTCCCGCGTTTTGGGAATAATAATATCGTGACGTTTTATTTTATTTTCTTTCTTTATTTATTTAAATTAGTAATATTCCCTAGGGATGTTACATTTGGTATCAGAGCAATGGTTTTGAAATGATTTTTGGGCCTTGAGAGTGAGTTTGTCGTGTTTCGGTTGCTTAACCTTGTAGGAATGGATTTGCAGTCTATCAATCATACTATTGGTTGCGGACTGCGTAGAATTGTGAAACTGGAAGCATTAAGAACAGAAAATATCTTGGTAAAGTGATGAGGGTGCGCACTCATTATTATATCAGAGATAGTTTCCTTTCTTAATTCTAAAGGTTTTGGTAAAAGAGAGGGAAGTTATAGGTTGAGTTCCTCTCCTATACCTTTTCTTGTTATGTTTGCACTTCTGTGTTATATGTTTGTTATTTGTGGTGGCAAAGGAATGCAGATTCAAGGTCAAACTTGACCCGTTTGCCTTGCAAGGGTTAGAGTAGGGCCTTTGAGTCACTCTCTTGACCGAAGATACGATTATGCAGAAGGTTGTGTATCATTGTATGAGTGAAGTTAAGTTGTGAATTTGTAGGCGAAAAAAAAACATTGGAGGAATTAGAAACATCGCATTAAATTGAGGGCAATAATAGGTTCTTGGAACGAATACCACAAGTTTTGCGAGAGGAATTAAATTCAAAGGTTAGAATAAGGAGAGGTGTTCAATGCATGCTTGTGCAGCAAAGTGGAGAAGTCAAATTGGTACTACATCCTAACATGGGTCTGAGGTCGAAAAGGAAAGTGATGTGTAGCTGAAGGAATGTTTCTACAAATTGGTGTTGGATCAGTTAAAATAAATAATTAAAAGTACACAAGGTATAAAAGTGGTGTTTGGGGTATGCGTTTTGGTTTAAATCGAGATCAAATACTTCCTGGTATTGCTATTATGAGAATTAAGTTTTGGCTGTCTGCAAGTGGGAGTTGGTAGTGAGAGGTGTGTTTACTCTACAGTTGCGGCTAAGTGCAGAATACTTGGGTTGGTGGTGTCTCGGGATGATTGAAGAATCCATACTCGAGGTTAATTGGAATTGACTTTTGGGAGACTAGGACATCAACACAAGGGTGGATATGTTATTTTCCAATCTTATTCTGGAACGATGTGGTACTCAACAAGGTGGTGTTCGATGATCCAAAGAGATAAATCGACGACGGTGTATCAATTGTAGATGGATTAGAAAGGTGAGGACAAAATGTTGTGTGAACTAGAGTTACTTAACAAAGACAAGGGAAGAATAGATGTATAACATCTTAGTGGAAGAGTCCTAGACTCGTTTTCAAGTAGATACCAGAATTTCACTTTGGAGTGGTGAAGTTCTTTATTGCATTAGTACCTAAGGAAGAGTTAGTGTCAATAGTTTCTAATAGGATGGTTTCGCGAGGAATGGGAAGAAAGAGTAGTAGAGGAATAGACATTAAAGACTTGATGGCAAGGACTTAGTGTAAACACTATAATGATTGCAATTATTAGCAGATCGTTAAGAAGAAGCTAGGGAGTTAAACCACTTAAGTGAAGTATTGATCAAGATCAGATGGTATCTTGCGTTTCAGAGATAGTGTTTGTGTGTCGGGAAACTGGAAGTTGAGGAAGCAAATTCTGGAGGAGGGACACAAAAGTCGTTTTAGCATACACCCAGGTATGACTAAGATGTATCAGGATCTGAAACAGTCCCTCTGGTGGAATGGCATGAAAAATTGATGTTGCTGACTTTGTGGCATCATGCTTGGTGTGTCAGAAGGCCAAGAATGAACACCAACGACCAGGGGGCACACTAGAGCCATTATACATTCCACAGTGGAAATGAGATAGTATTACCATGGACTTCATGACTCATATGCCGAGGTCGATTAAAAGGCATGATTCAATCTGGGTGGTAGTAGACAGATTGATAAAGTGTCTCATTTTCTCGCCATTAACCAGAAGTGACCATTAGATAAGTTGGTCGAGTTGTACGTGCGAGAAGTGGTCAGGTTGCATGGTGTGCTAGCTAGCATAGTATCAGACAGAGACTCGAGATTGACATCTCGTTTTTGGTAGTCTCTACAGGCAGTGTTGGGGACCCAACTAAGGAGGAGTTCTGCATATCACGCACAGACTGATGGGCAGTCAAAGTGGACGATCCAGTCATTAGAGAATCTCTTAAGAGCTTGTGTGCTGGATCACATGGGAAGTTGGAGTGAGATGTTTCCATTGGTGGAATTCACTTACAACAACACCTATCACTCCAGTATAGGCATGGCGTCATATGAAGCTTTATATGGGCGACGATGCAGACACCGCTGTGTTGGAATCAGGACGGTGAGTCTTTGGTGTTGGGTCCAGAATTTCTACAGCAGACTTTTGAGAAGGTCAAGGCGATTCAGGGGAGAATGAGAGCTACTCAAAGAAGACAAAAGTCATACGCAGATAAGAGGAGACGACCTTTAGAGTCGAGGCCGGGAATCATGTATTCCTCAGAGTGATACCTACGGCATGTATTGAAAAGGCTATCAAATCAAGGAAGTTGACTCCGAGGTTTGTTGGGTCATATCAGATATTGAGGAGGATTAACGTTGTAGCTTATCAAATCGTCCTGCCATCGCACTTGGCGAATCTGCATAATATATTTCACGTATCTCAGTTGAGGAAATACATAGCAGATCCATCTCATGTATTAGAGTCAAACAATATTCAGATCAGGGAAGATTTGACTGTGAACATCGGACCAGTGCAGATTCTCGACTCGGAAGTGAAGAAGTTGCGAGGGAAGGAGATCAAGATCGTGAAAGTGTTGTGGGATGAGGCTACTCAGGAGATGACCTAGGAGATGGAGGATCGCATGAGGCAATCATACCCACACTTATTTCCTAGTAAGTCTTATTTTCGAGGACGAAAATCTTTAAAGGTCGGGGGAATGTAGGACCCGAGAAATTGAAATAATTAATTAAATAATTATTTAATAAATGCGGGTAGAAGAAGCCTTTAAGGCATTTAATGTAGAGTGCTATGATGTGAAAAAGTACTATCTCAAGTGATTGAGAGTACTTAATTGTATGAGAGAGCTTGGGTTCAAGTCCTAGGCATGCCATTTGTTTGTTGTTTAATTATTTTGTTAATATATTTGAGGGTGAGACGTGATAATATAATCCTAAAATTTTAGGAATTATCACAAAACATGATTTGGTTGATTTGGTTATACACTGGTGTTGTAATTAGAAGGTTGTGGGTTCAAGCCTTGCTGAGAACTAATTAACTCTCTTTTTGCCAAATTTTTCTTTGGCATGGATATGAAAGGGTTTAGAAACCCTACCAGCCAAGAGAGGTAGATTAGAGGGCTAAAAAACATTCTCTTTATGAGCCTTGATTAACCATTAAAGCGCCATGTTAATGTGAATCGATGCTCATGAACTTCCATTAGTGATAAATTCGTTTTTCTATTTAAATACATGAAATTAAGCTAGGAAAGTTTTGGTTAGAAGGATTCTGGAATTATCATTAAGCAGAGGGTATTGAGAGTGAGTGAGGGAGTGTTCTTGAACGTGAAAAAAAAGAAGGGAAAGCTGAAATTCGTGCAGCAAGGAAGGAAGGCTCTTGGACATCATCAAGAAAGGGTTAGAATATCAATTGGAGTGCGAATTCCAGGTTAGGGGAGCTCTAACTCGTTAGTCTTGCATTTTAAATTTAATTGCTTTATGAATGGCATGTATATGTATGAAAATGGTTGTCACATTTGAAATTCTGGGTTTCTAGAAATTTTCCAGAAACCGCCTGGCGGGCATTCAAAGCCGCCAGGCCACTCATACCAATTCTGGAAATTTGGCTCGATCTTGATGTTTCACAGGTTCTGGGAGGTTTCTGATCGGGGAGAAATCGCATTCTAATCTTTAAGAATGATTAAACATTGTATTTCATTGGAAATTCATGGAATTGGGGTTTAATTGAGAAGAAAATTGCATGAAGGTTATCTTAGGGTTGATGAATTCGGGATTTCGAAAACGACACTAATCTAAATGGAAAATGTTAATGAATTCGTGAATGGGAAGCGTTAGGGATGAACCATAATCCCAATAACTAGGATCGTATCCTATGGAGTCAAAAATTGATGGAAATCAGAGTTATTGTGAAGGGGGTAAGGTTCGCAGGTTCGCCATACCAGTGGTGCGTGGTGTTCTGATTCACGAAAAATGTTGTTTTTCGTATTTTTGCAGAACAGGAACCGTCCGGCGGTAATTTTGTAGCGCGAGGCGCTAGGCTACTGATTCTGGCGTAGTTTTCGTAAAACCGCATTTCTCGATTCGTTAACCGTCCGATTTAGGTGAAATTTTGGAAGGTGATTCAAAACATATTGTTCTTCACTTTGAACGGTGGAGATTAAAATCAGATAACTACAGAGGTAGATATACATTACGCATGATTGGTTGTTTGAATTCCCTAATAGTATGATTACTAATGGATGATTATGTGTACTCAAGTGCTGATATGGCCTTGATTGGTGAATGTATATATATAAATGTATAGATGTGTGATTGATGAGTATGTTTTTGGTAGTGCTTGCCGAGACATGTTGAATATATGTTTTAGCTCGAATGTGTATGTTGATTTCTAGATGTTTTAGAATTGAATGGTTGAATTCTAGGAAATGAATTAGAGTACCTAAAACCAGTACTGTCACATTACTGGTGTAGCACCTAGCGGTGTGGAGTGGACCGGCAGGCTATAGTAGGATACATGGATGTCTTGTGAGTTGTGGCGCTCGGCGGTGATGTGGAACCGTTAGGTGGTCTGCACTGGTTTCGCCTGGCGGCGCTTGGGGCTGCGCCAGGCGATAGTGTTGCAGATTATGACTTGTGTACGTTGCTTTAAGCGATAATGCTATACTTGGATCGAGAGATGTTGTACCATGAACGGGTAGGTTCATGGATGGTGGTTAACATGTGATGATATGAGCGGGGAGGTTCATATCCAGTTACTCTCGTGTGGGGATACGAGCGAGGTAAGTTCGTATGTTCCGTGCTCACGCTTGAGAGATGCTGCATGTGGGGAGGTACGTGGCTAGTGGATCACATGTGTTGGACTACGGGCGGGTAGGTCCGTAGAGCAGGATTACGAGTGGGGAGGTTCGTAGAGGCAGGACCACGAGCAGGCAAGTTCGTGTGAGCATCATATTCCCGAGTCCAAGGCTAACCATTTGTGTGATTTGAAGGCTGAAAAGCCTTGGGGTTAAGGTCTTGGCCAAGAACTAAATAGGTTGAATTAGATGGGTGTATGAATTACCTAAGGTTAATATATGTGTATGTATATATGTTATTTTTATTTCTCAACTCACCCTTTTTGTTTGTGTATGGCGATGATCGTGTGATTCGTTACACGGGAGCATATGTGGATACAGGTGATGCTGAGGATGCTCAGGCGACAGAGTGAGGGTGTAACTAGGATTACGCTAGGATTTTATTTATGAATATCATTTATGGTTTTTTTCTGGATTTTCTGAAATTGTAAAGTTCTAAATACTATGATTTTAAATATTGTGGGGCGATGTTTAAACGTTTAAAATTTTTCCCGCGTTTTGGGAATAATAATATCGTGATGTTTTATTTTATTTCCTTTCTTGATTTATTTAAATTAGTAATATTCCCTAGGGATGTTACATTGATACTTGTGATACTTGGACAGGTTGATACTTGTTGTGTATAGGGAGATTGAACTCAGGTTGTAATCAAATTGGGATATTTGATTAGTGAAGTAAGTGCATTACTTAAGGTATTAGACTTAGCCCTTGTGTTAAGGGTGTACTAGTACACATTTCATGTGTGCTTTCTATATTGTTCATTATGCTTATTTGGCTTTGTCTTCACTTATCTTTGTTCATCGTGATTTCCTTCGCTTGTGTTGGCTTTCGTTTCACTGCTTGCGTCCTATTCGTACTCGTCTTCCTTTTCTTTCATTGGTGCTTTCTTCTCATCGCATTACCTTCATTCCATAATTTGATAGCGAGAAAGATGGATGATTCCAATTATTTGCATTGGAGACAATATGTTGAACCAACCATTAAGTCACACAAATTGTCGAGGTTTATTGTTAATCTTGGGTTCCTGCATGTTATCTCACAAAAACTTATCGTTTGGCCAGCATGGTCAATCCTGAGTATGAAGCTTAGGAGGTTCATGATCAAACTCTTCATCTTTGGCTACAATATACTACTTCTATTTTTTTTATCCAAAGTGCTTGGTTGTAATCATTTTTATGAAGTCTGGAAGAAGATTCATGAGTATTTCAACCTTCAAACAAAGTCTCAAGCTAGACAATTACATATTGTTGTAAGAATTGTTAGACTTGATTCAAAGTCAATGAAACAATACTTATTGAAAATTAAAAACTATGTTGATGAGCTCGTTGGAGTAGGTTTTGTCATGAAGAGCATGTTGACATCGTTTTACAAGTAGTTCTTTTAGATTATGCACTAGTGGTATCTATCATTGAATGCAAGAAGCGCACTCTTTTTATAGAAAAAATTGAAGGATTGATATATTGTCATGAGACTAGGTTAACTAGATATGTCCAAGATACATAATATTTAGTCACGCCTTCTCTCAATTACACTTAAGGCTTTTACTCTGCCGGTGGTAATCATCGAGGTGGCTTTTGTGGCTTCTATCATGGAGGGAGTAGTTCAACACGAGGTCATGGTGGAAAGTTTGCTAACTTTCAGTGTCAAATTTCCTTGAAATTTGGCCATACAACCATTTTTTGTCTTTTCATGTCTGATACATCTTTCCATCCACATGAATCCTTGTCTTTTATTGATCCAGCCACATAACAATCCATTCATTACTGAGCTAGTTCCTACAAAGCGTCCAATACTTGGTAAATCCAAATCCTAAATCTATTACCATTGTTGGTCTTAGTGCCATGGTTATGGAATCTCACTCTCAAGGTAAAGATAAGACTTCATGGATACCAAATTCTAGTGCTAGTTTCCATGTGACTTGTGAACCTCTAAATATTAAACAAATGCAAAAATTTGATGGACTAGACCAAATTTTCATTGGCAATGGTAAATAATCTCACTTTACATGGGTTGTGTAATGCACACTTGAGAGGTGATTTGGATGGTAGAAAGAGCACAACAGGTTACATTTTTACGTTGAATGGTACAACTATCAGTTAAAAGTCTAAACTTTATGGAAAAGTCTCCCTTTCAACCACTGAAGTTGAGTATATAGTTATCTTAGAAGCAGGGAACGAGATGATATGGTTGAAAAACCTTATAAAAGAATTAGGAAAAGAGCAACATAACTCTATGTTGTTCAATGACAATCAAAGTGCTATATGTCTTGCTAAAATCCCAATTCTTCATTCTAAATGCAAGCATATTGAATTAAAGTATCATTTTATCATAAACTTGATAAATGATGGACACTTGTTTTTGTTAAAGATTCTAGGTGTAGAGAATCTAGCTGATATGTTGACCAAGACTATCACAACCAATAAGTTGAGGCTTTGTATTGCCTCAACTGGCGTTTAAGAAAATTGATCATGAAAGTACTACACTAGGTGGTAATGTAAATAAAACTGCAAATGTGAGAATTGTTAGTATTATAGAGCTTTATTTAGTCCCACATCATTTAGTATTGTGAGATATGATTAGAGTTGAAGATTAAAGCTTTTTCTAGGCAAGAAGAAACATCTAGGAGGCCAATTTTAGCGTGAGCAAGGGTAGAGCAAAAAGAAAAGAGGTAAGGGGACATGTACTGTGAGTTTTTTTTTCTAACTTTTGTGTTTTTGGTGGTGTTCTTGAACAAGTGTGTCTTTCCCTGAATTTATTGTGTTTGTGGGTCACATTTTCTAGGTTCTGCCTAGAAACTGTCAGGCGGTGTTCATGAGCCACCAGGCGATACATGGAGGGTTGGTGGTTTTATGTACCATGTACCATGAGGATATTCTGTAATTTTAGTCTTGATACGTATTAATACATAATTCGTTAAGAAGTCAATTAGCTAACTAGACATGAGTTGAATACATATAAATATATGAAAATGTGATGATGTTGACTATGTGGTGTAAATGAAAGTTTGGTATGTATGTTAAACTTGGGTTGGTATGAGGGACTAAATTAAATGAAATGTTGCAGGTACTATTTTGGTGACTTATGATTCTGAATGAGTTGTATGAGTGCTTGGTTTCTGTTTTTGAGTTACACTATGAGCATGAATGGTTCTTTGATAATTTCATTTGTGGACATTGTCTAAATTGACGAATGTATGTGTGGTTATGTACGGTTGAGGCATGTGATGTGTGGTAGTGTGGTTTGAGTCATGTTGAGTCATGAGGATAGGTGTTCTTTAACTCTAGAAATATACAATTAGATGGTTTGTATGCATGAACCTGTTCTTGTATGCTAAAAGTGTGATTATGTGTGGTAAGTGATGAGGTATGAATCCTATGGGTTCCTCATCATGGGTTATGGATATGATATGCTTGAATATCTTACGAACAGGAAGGTTCATAAGTGAGGATTAGACGCGTGATGAATACAAACTAGGAGGTTCGTAATGGTGGTGTTAGTGTGTGAGAATTACAAGTAGGGAGGTTCGTTAGGATTGCGTCCACACTTGATTGTTTTACAACAGGGGAGGTTCGTATATGGTTATAGCTCACGTGTGTTGGACTAAGAGTAGGTAGGTTTGTAGAGGTTGAACTATGAGCGGGCAAGTTCATAGATGGGTGTGCTATCCTGAAAACTCTAGTTAAGTAGGATAACGATGGGTTTGATTGTGCTGGTGATTGGGTATGTTGTCATGATAAATTGTTTGGGGGAGGTGTCCATGGTATATATGTATGTTTTATTCTGTTAAGCTCACCCTTTTTGTTTGTGGTTGTGTGATGATCATGTGGCCTTATCACACAGGAACATATGTGGTTTCAGGTGATGCTGGCAAGGCATAGGTGGGGAGATGCAGGCTAGCTTTGGGGGGGTTTCGAAAGAACTCTATTATCAACTATATTATCGGATGTGTTTATTTTAAAGTTGGTTTTGAATTTCAAAACTTGTAATGGATTGTTACAAATTATTGGTGTTTTTTAGACTGTTGTTAAAGATTTAAATTTTTCTGTATTTTGGGAAAGATATCAGATTTTTATTTTAATTATATTTTACTGTACCAAGTAATATCTGCCTAAAGTGTTACATTTAGTGTTAGTCAGATTGTAAAAGATGATTTTGTTTTCTTTGAGTTTCATTCTGAAGTGTCTTGTTAATCTTAAGGAATGAATAAAATTCTTCTTCATGGAGTTGTAGGACCTGATGGACTCTACTCATTCACTAATGTTCGTATTTTCCCTCATTCATCCACAATGTAGTTACCATCCTTGTTTTTCGCTCATGCAACCTTAGCTTTTGTTGCGTTATGTACTGTAAATAAGGTTGTTTCTCACACTACTAGTTTTCATTTGTGGCACAATAGATTAGGCCACCCTAGTAGTCATATTACGAGTCTTGTATCCAAGCAATGTAATCTTTCTTTGCATAATAAAGCTGATTATATTTTCATTAAATCTTGATGTGCTGGTAAATCTCATAAGTTGCCCTCTCATGAGTCTACTTCAGTAAATTCTCCTTTGGAACATATTTTTACTGATTTGTGGGGTCCCATACATGTCACATCTTATGTTGGGTATACATATTATGTGTCCTTTATTGGTACGATTTTTATATACATGCGGATTTTTCCTATAAATCTAAGAATGAAACTTTGTTAGTTTTTCAGACCTTTAAATCAGTAGTTGAGTTGCAATTGAACTGTAAAATTAACCAAGTCCAATCTGCCTAGGGTGGTGAGTTTCGTTCTTTTACGTGCTATTTATGATATCTTGTTTTAAATATTGGTACAAATTATGTTTATGCACCTTGTGTGAACATTTATCCCATGTAAACCAGGTCCACAAAAGTGCTCCTCACTAACACAAAGTTCATCCTTCTTTGTTATTATCTCATTCTAAGCTTGAGAATGTAAAACAAGCTCTTAAAGATGCAAATTGGAAACCTACAAGACATGAGTATGAGGCTTTAATTAACCAGAAACTTTGGGATTTGGTTTCTCTACCTGCTGGCAAGAAAGTGGTTGGCTATAAGCGAATGTTTAGAGTAAAAGAAAATGTCGATGGCTCCATAAACAAATATAAAGCTCGTCTTGTAACTAAAGTGTTCCACTAAGTTCATGTTTGACTTCCCTGAAACCTTTTCTTCGATGATTAAACCAGTTATAATACGTACCATTCTCACAATTGCAATTTTTCATAGTTGGAAATTGTTCCAACTTGATGTTAATAATGCTTTTCTAAAGGGTTATTGGATGAAATTGTGTACATGCAACAACCACCAAGATTTGAAATATCTAATTAGTCCTTAGTTTGAAGTTCAATAAGGTTCTATATGGGTTAAAGCAAGCCCCTAGACAGTGGTTCACACATCTACAAGCTACTCTTCAACAACTAGGCTTTGTTTCTAGCACTTGTGACACTTCTTTGTTTATCAATCAACATGGATCTGGTGTTTTTTTATCTTCTGTGTTTGTTGACAATATTATTATCACTGGTAGCTCTAGCATTTTGATTCAAAATATCCCTTCCTAGCTTCATGCCACTTTTTCTTTCAAACAATTTGGTCAGCTAGATTATTCTCTTGATCTTAAGGTCAAATATTTATTTGATGGCTCAATTCTCATCACTCAAACTAAGTATATTCGTAATTTACTTCATAAAACTAATATGGCAGAAGCTCATGCTATTTCTTCTTCAATGGTGTCTAATTGTAAACTTTTTAAACATGATGCTAACACTTTCTCAGACCCCACTCTATATAGGTTTGTTGTTGCTACTCTTACTAGAGCAAAGATCCGTTTTGCAGTTAACAAAGCCTCTTAGTTCATGACTAATCCTATTAATAGTTTTTTTGTACAATGACTTTATTAGTTTTGAGATCGATTAAACAATTATGTTCTATTTCCATCTTTTCTCTCTACTCAATTTATCTAAGAAGCATCATCAAAACTTTTTTTTCATGTGATTTAAATGTTGAACACCCATTTTTAACAGTTAATTGTATGGTGTTAAACTCTTCTTTTTCCTAGTCTTCTTTTGGGGACTTAATTTCTCTTCGGTCTCTCTAGTATGGAAAGTCTTTGCTAAGGATGGAGGCCCTTGGCGTGCTCTTCTTTTGTTGTAAGTTGTTATTTGATTCAACCAGGGCTATGGTTTCCCTTTCCTTTAGACATTAAGTGATGCTTACCATTGTAGAGGATTGATACCAATTGTGAAAGCAAGCCAAAAACATAAAAGACGATTAAATTGTACTTTCAAACTTTGTGAAAATTTTGCAATATATCTTCCAGTGATGCACAGCTAGACCATAATTCAATACCAAAATATGCAATGAACAAAAGTAAAAGAAAGAAAGATTTGT
The DNA here is from genome assembly GCF_037176805.1 of Vigna unguiculata. Classification (NCBI taxonomy): domain Eukaryota; kingdom Viridiplantae; phylum Streptophyta; class Magnoliopsida; order Fabales; family Fabaceae; genus Vigna; species Vigna unguiculata. The sequence continues at coordinate 33,513,134 of NC_140801.1, forward strand.
ACTATGATTTGATACTACTAGGAACCACATAGTTCTCAATAAATCAATTGAGTTTCAATATGTAAATTACCTCTAATAACATGGACCAAAACAATAACAAAATTTATGGTGAAAGATAATAAAAAATAATTAAATGCCAAAACAAAATATAAACATTTGTTGAAAACCAGAAAAAAAAAGAATACACTTATTCACTTAACCAGTGCTAGCACATAGTAGAAACCAGAACATAAGCCAACATTTCTATAAGAACCGAAACGAAATTTAATTTAGTGAGAAACACGTAAAATTCCCAAATTTACAAACCAATAAACCATGAAAACAATACCCTTTTGGTGGTAATCCTTTTCCGAAAGAAAATACAAACATTATATAAAAGCAAACAACCTTGTAAGTCTAATATCAAGTCTGACTAGTATGTAATGTAAAAATAGAATAACACACAGAAAAGCCTTTGATTAACCTATTCAGTAACACAATAGCTATAACAATTAGAAGAATCCAGGAATGGTCGGTCACAGCTCAGTATTTTACCAGCTACCCTCTGTGTCAGAATTCAGATACAAATAAAAATAAGCATACATACACCTGGTAACAAGCAAAATATAGATTAATCGACAAAATAGAATGTAAGGTAATCCTATTCTATAAATTATATAACATACACTGATGATTAATCTGGGTAGAAGAAATTAACTTAATCTGAAAGATTATGATCAGACATAGATACTATACTGTTTACACGAACTTCTGTAGGAGATGCAACAATATTACAGTATCTTGTCGGCCATGAAACAGCATTATTCAGTTCTCAGATTGGCTTCGCTTAGGGCCTGCCCCGCCTCAAGCTGCATGATGGACATTTGTATTGCTTTATGCTCTCAGCTTTTGCAGGGGTAATCTTCACACATTTACCATGGAACCACCTCTCACATATGTCACAACCAATCCAAAATTCATCTGCATTGTAATTTCCACCACAGCTCCCACACAGGGTTTCACTATGCTCGTCATCCTCCTCTTCATATCCTTCATCGGCGAACTTCGGGTTGCTTTTAACTTGCCCATCACTTGATCTCTGCAGATAAATGAACAAGCAAGCATCATATAGCAGCAAGGTTTAACAACTTTTGATTCAAACCGATTTCATAATCAGAGAGTTTCTAAAATCATTTATTCACTAGAAGTATTTGCAACATGAAACAGATTTCATGGTCAAAGGGTTTCTAAAATACAGTCCATTTATTCACACACATAGTAATTTTTATTATCATAATGCAAAGAGAAGAACATAATTGTGGCAACATCAGTGTGACAGATTCTGTACTTAGTTCTATAAAAAGATTAAGATCCAGAAACTTTAAAGGCCCGCTTCAGTTTTTGACTGTACTAAAAATTAATAACCAAGTCGATTATTAGGTTCAATAAAGTGTTAATTTTGTGCTTAATTTTTAGTACCATAATAACTTGAGAAGATATAGTGGCATTGATAGATTTACTTTCCATACAAACTTTTATAATGCATGAGTATAACCTAACCATGACGAAGTGCTAATCAACTAAATTCAGATGATCCGACCATAGAATAAATAAATAAATAAAATGCATACACTTACAACAACACTAACCTTGGTGCTGCCCCTAGATTTGCTTCCACTGTCTGCAGTGGGCTTGTCCTTTACCGGCTTCCTCTCAGTCACAACTTCAAAAACAGTAGGAAGATCATTTATCAAGCCAAACAAACGTTTCCTGCCATAAGGAATTTATGGAACCATCAATAGAAAGTAGGGATTATAGGCTCGATTCAGAGAAGATGTCATGGAAAATGAGAACAGGAATTCTACTAAGGAAAAACTTCCAAGAACCAAAGCAACAGCATATACATATTCCGCCGTTCAAATAATAATTAAACTCAGTTCGTTATATTTCCCTTAAGTATCTTTGGGACATATAATGCCCTTTGCAGCTCTAAATTGAATGTCGGAGGGAAAGATAAACACGATTGCAGAAAGATAAAGGCATTTATGAATTGCTTTGAAATAATTATTGAGTTAAAATATAAAGCATATTATTGCAGCTTAAGATATAATCCCCTTTGCAACTCAGAATTGTAAGTGGGAAAGATAAACAAAACACGAATGCCGAAAATGAGGCACCGATGAATTTACTTGAAATAATACGTGAGCTAAAATATAGAACTTAAATTACATAATAAGAATTCAAAGACGCACGATGGTAATCCCTCCCACCAACCTCAAATTTATGATAAGTTTCCTGAATTGTTACTCTTTTGGATGAGGAGGGAATCTAGAAGATAAGATAGCCTTAAGAGACCTCTAATAAAAGGACTACTTGAATAAAATAATCCAGAATCACAACAGCGCACAAATAAATTACATTCATTTCCAGTTAATTTAAAAACCATTATTTCTTCAACAACATTCACCCATCACGATCCTGATGCATCTCAGAACCAATTATAATAACAAGACCCCAGTTTTCAACATTACACACAGCACTTGGGCATCAGCATTGCACAGACCGAGCAAAAACCAACTTAAATACTCAACACATGCTCACACCCGAACCAAAGATAGACTGTACCTTTCATTGCGGTTAAGACGAGCTCCAAGATAAAAGGCCACAGAAAGCAGCCACGAATCACTGTGCACAGCAACCAGAGAAAGCCAGTCCCTGCGATTCATGCCATCCCTAGCAAAATTGATTCCAAGCGCAGGCTCCGGAAGCTCCGGCGGAACTTCCTCCGCTGGCAAAGTCACTTCCCAAGTCTCATTCGGATGTCCATAGAGGCACAAGTTCTCCTTATCTTAAAACAAGCAAACCAGTAAAACCTCGAACTCAATGTAACAACAAAAATTAACAGTAATCGTCACAGAAAACCATAACAACTACCACATCTAACTCAGTCATATCAAATTCAAATCTTAAGCCCAAATCAAAATCGTGAGTCACAGAAGAACAAACCCAAGTTAACCTTAACCTTTCCCAAATTTATCCGATTACGTATAGCAACAACACATTCACTGTTTAAGTGTTACACATACACAAACTAGGAACCCAAAACCAGCTTAAATCACTAACTGAATAATGATAATTAGGTTGTTAACCAATTTACAAATATTATAAACAAATAATAAATTTATATTTATTTATTCGTTTGTTATAAAACATGTGGATGGGACATGTCAAAGTTTGACTTTATTTTATTATATGTTTTTTTCGCTCAAATTCTGATAAAAGAAAAAAAAGTCAACTTGCTCAATTTACAGGGAGAAAAAAATTCCCAATTCGAAAATTAGTAAAGGAAAACAGTTTCGGAACGTAAAGTGGAGGACAAAAGCAAACAGAATTCAGATCCGCGGGTTCGCTGTACCTGGATCACAGAGTCCGTAGAATTCATCGACATCTGAGAGAAGAAAAAGCCCTAAAGTGTTAGGGCGATGACTGAAATTGGAAGGAGAAAAAGAGAAGTGTGAGAGAGAGAGGAAGGACCTTGAGAGAGAGCGCGAACGATGGCGGTTCTTCGGGCGGTGTAATCCTTGAAGATCTCTTCGACGGTGCGGGGAGTGGAAGCCATTTGCATGAAAGGAAGGGGCAATTGAGATCTGAAGGAAGGTTCTAGAAGGCGCGGCTTGGGTGCAGGGGCGAGACCATGGGAAGGGATCGTAGGGATCGCGGGTGCATGTGATGGTGTTAGGGACTGAGAGAAAGAGGCTGAAATTTGGAGAGGAAAATAATAAATAGAACAACACAGAGTGAAAGAGTGTATGCCTGCGTGTCTATGTGAATAACGCTACAATCAAATTATTTTTATTATACTTTATATTCAGTGATTACATTCTTTTAAACGGTAAATGAAAAATCAATGCGGAATATTGAAATTTTATCCCTTTTTAAAACATTTCTAAATTAATAATCTTAATAATTTATGTGAAATTATTATTAATTAAAAAGAATCTTCAATTGCAATGATTATAGAACACACAGAATTGTGATTTAAATAAATTATTAAAAGTGATAAAAAATCCATAAATATAAATAGATTTTGGATTTCATTACTTATTCTTCCTGGAACTGGATCCTTCCCTTGGTTAAGTGATAGTCAAATACCAATATCTTAATAAATCGAAAATTCAATTAAGAAGTTGATTTTTCTCTTGTACAATTTTTTATGCAACCTAATATATTTTAAGAACAAGTTTTATTGTATCAAGTTGATCATATATATTTTTCAAAAAATAATTATTGGAATGATTGTATACCGACAACAAATTCCTCTTTTTGATGAAATATTTAATATTACCATTATTTATTTATCTTAAATTGTATTTGGGAATATACACCATAATTGTATGATTTACGTGGTTTATATTTATATATATATATATATATATATATATATATAATATTAAAATTAACATATTATAGAAATAGTATCTCAGTAAGTGACATTCATACATCTTATAAACCTTAATTAGACTATACATAAAAAATTTTAAATTAAAAATTACCACGTTAAAATTTTCAGTTGGACGTGAATATAGATAAATGTGTTCCAATCTGTTTTACCAATACCTGGTTATAATATATAGATAATAAATTGTTTTAATTTTATAATGAGAAATTAGTAGATTTATTTATTTATTTTTGTCACCCTTAACTTTTTGGGCGGGATGCTTCCAAAGTTGATCTTTTCATCAACAGCAAATATCTGAATTTTCTTCCCCGAATTTTTTTCCCCTCTAACATTTTTTATTTTATTTACACATAATGGTTCACAGTTTGTGTTTAAAATTTGAGATGTCGGAAATCAAATTAGAAATCTTATTCTAAATAAGTCAGAAAATTAGTTAGAATTAGATTCTTTTAGTTTACTCCTATCCGAGCCGAAGAATAACATTAAATAAATATAATTTCTTTTATAATATACTTCTAATATATACATATTATTAAATACGATTATAATATATATTATAAATATATATATATAGAAATAATAAATTAATTAGAGTGTAATTTTCGAATCAATGATATTATTATGACCTAATTTGACAATTAATAATATTATTAACTAATTACCTTAATAAAGCACACATGCCTATAAATATGATGCATACTCACTTCCAGTGTCATATATTCTTCTATACTTATATTTTCTTATGTTTTTATTAATGACTCAAGCGTCGAATAATGTGTCGGAGAATCTTTTGTAGATAAATCTTTTGCAAGTGATTATTCTTTCAGTTTTATTCACAGATCAATGATATAGTTTCTCCATGTCACCTTGTAGGACCTATACGGTTTTCTGATAAGAACACCTGGTGCTCACCGTGAAGCTTGGTGAAACTCTTTTAATGCTCCTATGATGTATCAAATAAAAGACTAACTATAATGAATGAGATTATTGCACTATTTATTTTTGGCATTTGGGAATATCTTATGTGTTTTTTTGTTACTTGTATTATACGAGTACAACACAAAAACTAAGACAAAAACAAAAATAAAAATAAAATTACTTTTTTCTTAGTCTTGCAATAAATGGGTTTAATTTAAAAGAAATTATTTGTTACTCCAATTCCAACACGATTATCTGCATGATACTATGTTGGCTACCTTTGCTACAATTCCAACACGATTATGCTTAACTACATGTTGTTATACTCTATTATTATTTTTGTACAACATTATATATTACATACTTTATGTGTTATATTTTTTTTCTCTTAATCAATAAAGTCCTACCAACTAAGGTAGAAGTATAAATCCTATCAATTAAGGTAGAAGTTGATGACAAACACCAAGTCTTGGCCAAGTGCAAGCAAGAAGAGTGGGTTTCAATTATTGACTGGGCTCAAGCTCTTATCTTATGAGTCAACATTGTTTAAATATATTATAGTAGGTTTATTTTTGGGCCTTGTATTATGGGCCAAGTAGTATAAGTTTTCTTTGGACCATGTATTTGGGTCTTGTTGGGTTTTGAACCTAGAAGAAGATGGGCCTTATTTGGGCTTGGTGGTGAGACTCATAAAATTAGGGTTTTCTACCCTAATATGTGCTAGCTTGGAAAGCAAGCTAGGCTTAGCTTTCCTTTTAGCCACCTCATGGCATAGAAGGTGTGAATTACTTAGGTGGCAAGTCACACTTGTTGCATGTCTCATTTTGGCTCCAAAATTCAAATTCTATACTAGCTTTTCCCTCTCATTTTTGGAGATAACTTGCTCTCCTTTGGTCCTATAAATAGAAGAGCCTACCTTTTGTAAACTCATTCATGAAAAATAGTAGAGAAACTTTGTTGAGATGACTCCAGACTCCTCTCATTTTCTGAATCAACTTAGGCTAGAGTTCCCTTTAGTGTCTTCCTATAACCTTCTTCCTTGAGAGTTGGCCTAACCTCTCTTGAGAGACTCTCTTATCGCCTTCACTAAACCATTCTCCTCTCATTTACTCCATGCTTTCATGCCTCACTCTTCCACAACTCCATTCAAATCATGCATGTGCAATGGAAAAAGCTTGAAGATGCACTCATCATGTGGTATTTAGAGCCATGGTTGCTCACACTTCAAGAGATAAGTTCATTTTCTTCTACTTTCTTTTTTCATTATTCTGTGTTGTGTCATGTAAATATAGTACTTAGGAGTTAACTCAAGGTTGTCTCTCAGTGACCATTGTTTTCAATCAAAACTTTCCAGATGCAAACACAACACAAAAGATGGGGGAGGGTTGGCAGATTCACAATTTCAAAACAAAATTCAAAACATAGTTGCAGAGTTATAACACAATGATTAAAAGGGTTTTGATTCCCTGATTTAAATGTAATTCCATCTATCACATATTAAATACTCAGTTCAAATCACTCTCATGAACCTGCAATTAAACCACTAAGTGAAGATTAACACGACTTTATTATGCAATTAAGCCAAGCACACATCATTTAATCCAAGTTCATCCAAAAATAGCAAACAAAAAACATTAAGCATGATTCAAGCCTGTTTCAATGCAAGAACAAGCACCCTAACATTAAGCATACCCATAATTCGTATTCAACTATAAAGCACTGATTAAAATGATGAAGAGCAATTTAAACAGCAGAAAACATGAACAAAATCTCAAGATTTCATTACATTCTCATCAAAATTAGTTCTCCATTGGACTCGAGTTATACCACAAACCAAAATGAAAATGCATCATAAAAAGGGGGAAATTAAACTAGGACGTAAATAATCAAACCAGAATGTCAAACCATAACATGGGTATTGTCAAAAATGAACCAAAACGTCAAAATAGAGTAGTTGCCATCAATGGCTCTTCAAAGCTCCCTCTAAACATAAAAGAGAAGAAAGTAAAACATAAAAAAGAGGTTCTCGCCCCTAACACCCTAAGGAGCTCGTGGTCACATCACCACAAATGCACATATTTACCAAAATGTCACTTTGGTCCCAAAATGTTGGCCCAATCACTTAAATGACGTGGAAATGATGTGGAAATAACATGGAAATAATGTGGAAACTCTCTTCATCTTAAGATTAATATCCAAGCTCCCAAATTGCTTCACAAAAATATTTAAAACATAATTAGATACGAAAATTAGACCAATTAATGCCAAATTAATCAAAATTCAAAATAATGGCCTAATGAAGCCCAATAAATGAAAATGCACTAACAATAGACAATTAAGAACTAAACAACCATCAAGATGGGCATAAAAAGGCAATGGAATAAGGGAAAATAATGACTCATCACTTGGCTAAACAATCATCAAGAAGAGCATAGAAAGATAATGGAATAAAGGAAATAATGACTCATCACTTGGCCAATCAGATTCAAACAAAAGATAAATTTTCACAAGTATAAAATTGAATAGGTTTAATTATGCCTTTGGTCCCCATTTTGGAGTCAAAATCTCAAAATGGTACCCATATTTTTAAAAGTCTCAAAATAATCCCTTTTTTTGTTGAAACGTCTCACGTTTGCCCTTGCCGTTAACTCAACGTTGACACCATTAGAGGGAGTGCCACGTGTCAGTTCCTCGATTTTTTGAATTTTTTTATTAATTTTTTTTTGATTTTTTTTTTGATTTTTGATTTTTTTTTGAATTTTTTAAAAAAAATTAAAAAAAAATTGCCACGTGTCAAGCTGTCATCGTGCCACGTGGCAGTGACAGTGACACGTGTCAGTATTACGCCACGTGTCATTTCCTTAGTCTCAATTTGGTCCCTTTATTTTAATTTGTCTCAATTTAGTCCCAATTTTTGTAAAAAGGAGCAATTTTGTCCCTCTCCAAATTGAAATCAAATTTAATTTATGTATAAATGTACACAAATATTTCTATCAAAATTGATATTTCAAGTAAATATTTTTAACCAAATTAAGTTCATTTAATTAATATTTTACATTGAACTTTATTTAAAATAGTTTAAAAGTTGTTAATAGAAAATAATGTTCATAGAAAAAAATTCATAAATTACCTAGTTAATGTTACAATAAAACACATATAAATTTAAAATTTTAAAACAATTTTAAGTAAAGTTGAATGTGAAACATAATTTTAACTAAACTTAGTTATGTTAAAAATATATAATAAAAATATCAATTTGAATACAAATATCAAATTTAATAAAAATATTTGTATAACATTTATATAAAATTAAATTTTGTTTCAATTTGAAGGGGGACAAAATTGCTAATTTTTACAAAAATTGGGACTAAATTGAGACAAATTAAAATAAAGGGACCAAATTGAGACTAACAAAATGACACGTGTCAGTATTACGCCACGTGTCACTATCACTGCCACGTGGCACGATGACAACTTGACATGTGGCAATTTTTTTGATTTTTTTAAAAAAATTCAAAAAAAAATTAATAAAAAAATTCAAAAAATCGAGGAACTGACACGTGGCACTCCCTCTAACGGCGTCAACCTTGACTTAACGGCAAGGGAAAACGTGAAACATTTCAACAAAAAAGGGGACCATTTTGAGACTTTTAAAAATATGGGTACCATTTTGAGATTTTGACTCCAAAATGGGGACCAAAGGCATAATTAAACCAATTTTTTAAAAGGGCCAATTCAACCCCCCTTATTGGCTAAATACTACATTTACTTCTTATAAATCTTTGGTCTGAAAATAGTGACAAAGATGTTTCTTTTGGGAGGTGTCATGGTTGCCATTGCTTATAAGAACAATGTCATCAACATATACTATCAAGTAGACACATCTAGCACTCGAATGACAATAAAAGATTTAATGATCTGCCTCACATCGAGTCATACTACATTGTTGAACAATGTTGCTAAACTTTCCAAGAGACTATTTTAGACTATATAAAGATTTGCGAAAACGACATACCGACCCAGAAGACTCCCTTGTGCAACAAATCCTCGAGGTTTCTTTTTATAAATATCTTCCTACAAATCTCAATTGAGAAACACATTTTTGACATCTAGTTGATAAAGAGGCCATTGTTGAAGAGTCATCATGGCTATAATTACAAGCATAGAAGCCATATTTGCGATTGGAGAAAAGTATCACCATAATCCAACCCAAAATTTGTGTGTAACCTTTGGCCATAACGGGCTTTGAGGTGAAATATAGTACCATATAAACCAACTTTGATAGTAAAAATCCAACTACTACCAATAAAAAATTTCCTATATGGTAATTGGACAAGCTCTCAAATTCCACTATAAAAGAGCACTTAGTTTATCTAACGTGGCCTAATGCCAACCAAGATGGGCTAAGGCATCACTAACAAATTTAGGAATGCTCACAAAAGAAAAAAATGAAAGGTAGGTAAAAAAAAGTGAAGATGATTTATGATAACTTGAAGCAATATAATATGGAGATGGATTATGTGTAGAATGTATACCTTCTAAGAGAGCAATTAGAAGGTCAAACCTAGTTATCGAAGCTAGAGGACACAAAGTAGTTGGCACTTCAATTGAGTCACTTGGTGGTTGTTGAGAACGATGTTTGCGACTATAAACTTCAAGACTAAGTACAAGTGGAGGAGCACAAATAAGAGGAATATTAACTATATTAGGAATATCTACTACATTAGATGGAAAAATATCAGAATCACCTTTAAAATAGAAAAGAAGACTCATGGAAGGTGACATCTGCAGAAACAAAATAGCGGTAAGAGAAGGAGAAAAAGACTTGCATCCCTTTTGTGATCTAGTAAATCTTAAAAAAACACCTTTGTGGGATCAAGGAGATAACTTATCAAGACCAAGACTAAAATTATGAACGAAACATGTAGACCTAAACAAATTTAGAGGTAAGGGATGAAGAGGTTCATGAAGAAATAAAATAGAATGAGGTATTTTATTATCTAAAACTGAAGAGTGTATATGATTAATGATGTAGCATGCAGCAAGAATGACACCACACCAAAAATATTAAGGAAAGTTACCATTAATAAAAAGAGTGAGAGTTTTTTCAATAAGATGTTTATTTTTACACTTTGTCATCCCATTTTGTTGAGGTGTATAATCACATGTAATTTGATGGAGAATACCATGAGAAGGCATGAATTGTTTAAAAAAATGGGAAAGATATTCACGATCATTATCACTTCACAAAGTTTGAATAGAAACATCAAACTAAGTTTTAATTTCATTAAAAAAAGAATGAAATATATAGAATAATTCAAAATTTCATAAAAAACAACCAAGTACATTTGGAATAATCATTAATAAAGTAACAAAATATTGAAAACCTAAATTAGACTTAACATGACTCAGTCCCCAAAGTAGATGAAACACGTTGTGAGACCCTACGAGGAAAGGAACTACGATTATTCTTTCCTAATTGACATGACTCACACCAAACTTGAAAACTTGGATAAGTTAGGAACAAGTTATTGCAATTTGATAAGATTGGGATGGCCTAACTAAGCATGAAGAAGAGATAGGGACTCCATAACTATGCCAACATGTGTGGAAGGGCGTAGATGATAAAGACCATTAGACTCATATATGGTGTCAATCACCTCTCTCAAACTATAGTCCTGTAAACAAAAGGAATCTTTGGTAAAATAAATAACACAATCAACGGAACGAGTTAGACGACTAATGGATAATAAGTTAAAAGGGGATTTAGGGACATAAAGAACGTTATGAATGGATAAAAAAAGAAAAAAGGTTAATAGTCCCGATAGCATGAGCTAAAGCTATAGATCCATCAACCATTCTAACATAAGGTAAAGTATCCAAAGAGGATAAACAAAGATTTGTTACAAATAATGTGATATGTGGCTCCTAAGTTAAGAATCTAAGGACTAATAGAAGAAGATTGAGTCAAACAAACAAAAGAGGTACATGTGCGTGCTATAAATGTAGAGGAACTAGAAGGTTGTTTATCCTTAGGTGACTATGAGAGAGGATTAATCTGAATAACAATAACAAATCGAGGAGGACAGTCATGTAATTCATAACACTTGTCAATCTTGTGGCCTAGCTTGCCAAAATGGTCACACATGTTACATCCTTTTTTCCTTTGTCATGCGAGAGTGACTATGATCATCACATTGAGATGTCAATGAGAGGAATCATCAATAAAAATAGGTGTATCATTGACGGATTTACTTGGTAAATCGAAGGAGTGGAACAAGTACAGATCAAATTGGGTACAACAGGTGAACCCAAAATCTGATCATAGACATGGGAATATTTATGCAATATCATGAAGAAATTTGATCGTTGCTCAATTTCTCTAGCAGAGGAGAGGCAAGAGGAAATAACTCATTAAATTCATGAAAAAGAGCATGAATTTTACCACATATAATAAGCCATAAAGTTCTGATGCCAAGGAGTAACAACTTTGAAAATATCATGGCAAACACCATAAAGATGTTGAGTATTAGTATATAATAATTTGGCATTTTCCCAGATTTTAGAAGAACAAAAATTTGTTTTAAAGAAGAATGAAGGGTACCCTTTAGCACAATCTATAATTGAGCACCATTTTTCTGCCAACAGGTAACCTCAGTAGAAGGAATAATGGTCACATTTGAAGTAAGATTATTAACATACCATTGATTCTTAAGCCAAAGTTTAACGTATGATTCCCAAGTCGCATAATTTATGTCATCTAACTTATCAATAGATAATTGCACATTGACATAGTTAGTATATATAGATGGGTCAGAAGTACTATTGGAAGAAGAGACAACAACAGAAGAAGTCAAGGACGAGCAAGAGAGAGAAAAACCCTAAAAATAGAAAAGGCCAAATCAATTCAATAAGGCCAAATTCAGAGAGGGGAGGTTGTGGTGAGTCCAACAAAGGCGATTGGTGCCAGAGACAATGATACATGCGTCCTTGAAAAGAAGCGGTGACTCTGAGCTTCGATCGGCATGTGGGAGCGTTTTTGAACTCCAATGGCGACAATCTTGACGACATTGTGGTCGCCTGGCCGAGACAAACAGAAACGTGTGGTATTGGTCAAAATTGATGCTCTATAAATGGTGACAATGATGACAACTTTAACGGCGGTGGCAATTGTAGTAGGTAGGGGCGACAAAACTTTTCAAAAGGACCTTATGCTCTAGATACCATGTTAAATATAATGAAAAACTTTGTATGGGACTAATCTCCTCTTTGTAAAAAATACACATAGGGTATTTTATTTATAATAAAGGGAAGATAAAAGATGAATATAAGATATCTAAGATGTCTAATAATCTAAGATATCTAATAAGTTTGAATTGTTTCTTGTTTTCTTCCTCATTCCAAGTGAATATATCTTAAATTTGTAGAAGTAGTGGTTCGGTATTGGTGCTAGAAAATTATTGTCAGATAGTTTAAAAGAGAAAAAGGAGGATTTAAAAAAGTTTGATAAAATGAATAAAATAAAAGGCAAGAAAAATTGATCAAAATTGGTGCATCATGACCACTACTACTACTTTAGTTGGTGTGTTTAATTTTTTTTTTAATTTTAGCATGTCATTCCTTGCAATTTCAGCCTTCATATGTCTTGGCTTTGAGCTTATTGAGTGACCTAGTGCACCATTAGCATTCGGCCATTGTGAGACAAGAAGCATTGTTTCACATTCTAGTTCATTTTAGTTTTCGAAATCTACTCTAGTGCCATTCTCTAGGTGTTCTTTAATTGAGTGCTAGTGCCATTTTCTCTTTGAGTTTAGCTTCCATTCATTTTAAGCCTTATATTGCTTTCCTTCCTTATGCTTCTTTTGGTTTTGTGAACATCTTGGTGTAAGACTCTATTTGTATATGAACCAATATCTTAAGGTAGCACATTAAGTAGGGATGGAAAATATACTCGTGCTCACAGGTATCTATGGATAAAATCTGCAATGGATAGTTGGTAGCCACGGGAATTTATTACTTATGGATGACGGGTATTTAAATACCCATTTATAAACGGGTTAGGTGTGAGTATAATATTATCCATACCCATGGGTATCAGTTACTCGCAAAAAAATAAAAATAAAATTTAATTTATGTTTTATTAAGTTAAATTTAATTAAAACTAAAATTTAATTTATATTTTATTAAGTTAAATTTAATTAAAATTAAAATTTAATTAAAATTTTATTTTATAATTTTTTGTAATTTTATTTAAATTTTATTTTAAAAGTTTATAACTTTTTTTAAAAAAACTCACAATTATTTTCTAAATGGGTACCCGACAGTTAAACGACTGGGTAATAAGTTGATTTTATGTTACGGGTTGGGTTTTGGGTAGGCATTATTCGTGCCCAACCTGAGCCATCACCATCCCTAATATTAGCGGGTGGAAATGAAAGTGGAACTCAATGCTTCAAGGGAAGTTCACAAAGGAAGAACAAACAAACACTTATAGAGCAAAAGATTGAGTGGAGCGTATACACTTTGAGTTGTAACTTTACTTGCTTTCAAACTTGTTAATTTGGCATAATTAGGTGTCTTGGGGGAGCCCTAGGTGTTCTCTAATCTCCTAATTATAAACTTAATCAAGTAATACAAACATTTGTAGACGGTGAGTGTGTCTTGTACTAACAAGCCTCACCATTAGGACTGCTTCGCTTATGATCTTTAATTTCTTGCATTATTTGTTTGTTATTGTTTTATAGCTTAGTGTGTGTCTTAATCTTTCACTTAATCCCATATAGGGAATTTTTGTGCAATAATATTGAGTTCCTTTAGTTAGGAAAGACTTGATACTTAAGCAATCATAGTGGTTCACCTCTCTTCCAGGAAGAGAAATCAAAAAGCTTGTTATGTACTTCCTTTTTCAAATTTCTTAGAAAGACCTAAGTCTAAAACCTAAAAATAAAAGGAAGCTTAATCATGTCTAGACTCTAAATAGTGCAAATGAGTTTAAGCAATTTATTCATAGCTTATAACATGCTTCTCAGTAGCTCAAATCACTTTAACTATGGAGACACCGAGAGACAATACAAAAGGTAAAAGATTAAATTGAAATAGATGCCCAACTTGCCATCTTAGAGTAAGAAATTAAAATTTTAAGATTAAAGGATGAGAGAATTCAAAAGAAAGTAAAAAGTAGGAGTATTTCTAGTAAGGACTCTAGGAGTAATGAGATCATAATTGAGGAAGAGTAAGGGTTAAGAATGAGAGATTATTACCAAAAACCTTCTCACATTAGAAGACAAATAAGAGAACCAACCCTTAGGGAGTCTAGAGTTGACCTACCATATTTTCAAGGAAGGGATAACATGTAACATCCCTAAAGAATATTACTTAATTAAATAAATAAATATGGAAAATGAAATTAAAACGTCTCAATATTAAAACATCTGTGCATCCCCAGCATCACCTGTATCATCATCTGCTCCTGTGTAACGAATCACACGATCATCATCAATCACAAACAGAAAGGATGAGCTGATAAAATTAGAAATAATTTATAAATTAACAGAATATGTAAATAAGACACCCATCTTATTCATTCTACTTAGTTCTTGGACAAGACTTTATCCCCAAGGCTTTTCAACCTTCACATCACACATATAGTTAGCCTCAGATTCACGATTTATGATGCTCACACGAACCTGCCCGCTTGTGGTCCTGCCTCTACGAATCTCCCCACTCGTAGTCCTACTCTACGAACCTCCCCGCTCGTAGTCCTGCTCTACGGACCTACCCACCCGTAGTCCAACACATGTGATCCACCAGCTACGTACCTCCCCGAATGTAACATCTCTCAAGTGTGAGCATGGAATATACGAACCTACCTCGCTCGTATCCCCACATGAGAGTAACTGGATATGAACCTCCCCGCTCATATCATCACATGTTCACCACCATCCATGAACCTACCCGCTCATGGCACAGCATCTCCCGATCCAAGTATCGCATCATTGCGTTAAAACAACACACAAAGAGGCCATTGACAACAACATTATCGCCTGGTGCAGCCTAAGCGCCGCTAGGCAAAATTTGTCAAGACCGCCTGGCGGTACATGCCCCGTCGCCCGACGCCATGCTCCAGACAGACCCACTGTTTTAGGGTCTATCACCTGGTGGAGCACACCCTTTCGTTAGGCACCACGCGGTGTAGAGACTTTACACTTCAATTCATCCTCAGTTCACCTTTACTACCACTACATAGTTTACACTACATTACACCCCAAGTTTTTCTAATATTAACATCTCTCCAGGCTCAAATTCATTCGCAACTCAATCACAGTTAGTTTCTCCCCCAAGAATGATTAATCAGTTTTTACAAAATGACCCTGTTATGTCGCTATTGCCTGGCGGCCAATGAGATGCTGCCAGGTGACATACCAGATCATGGGTAAGGACCCAAGTTTTCTATACCCATGTAAATCCTTTCCATCTTCTCATGGTTCTGTTGTCTCGAGCAATACAACCTAATTTCTTAATGCAATATTTCTCAATCCCTTCCAATCACAACTCGTAGGATCACTAATTCTACTCATTAGAGGGATTACAAATTTTCAACATGAACCCTTCATGTCCCCCTCTCCATTGTTAATCACAGTCACACCATACTAACAATATCATAGGATAAATCAATCAAACAATTGAAACAAAGACGAACTGGGATATCAATATATCACAAAATTCACCAAAACACCAAAAACAACATCAGAACTCATGCTCCGCGTGGCGGATTTCAACACACCGCCGAGCAACTCGTGACAGAACCCAGAATTTGGGTAAAAACTTATGTGCCGCCTGGTGGCACCTTCATGCCCGCCTGGCGGTTTCTAGGCAAAAACCTAGAATTTGTGAAAACAACGTAATTCAGCAAGGGTTTCATGCAATTCAGTTCATACAATTCTCAGTACATTATTCACGAATTAAAACAATTAAAAACAACTTCCCTTACCTGGAATCCTTGCTCCAAAATCGAATTTTGGTGTGTCTCTAACCCAAAAGCTCTCCTAGCCTCTTTTTGCACTCCAACAATCTCTAACCCAAAAATAGCTAGGGTTTTCTGCCTTTTTATCTCCATGCCAAACACAAAGTTAGGCAAAAATAAAGTTTAGTTTTGTTCTTAACAAGGTTTGAACCCACAACCACTCAATCACAAGGCAAGTGCTCAACTAATTCAACTAATCTGTTTCATGATAATTCATATAATTTTAGGATTACATTATCACGACTCACATTCAAACATATCATAAAAATAACATACAATTGGCATACATAGGACTCGAACCCAAGTCCTCTCACACAATCAAGTATCCTCAACCATTTGAGCTAGTACTTTTTCCACATCATGGCACACCGCATTAAATACCTTAAAGGCTCCTTTTACCCGCATTTATTAAATAATTATTTAATTAATTATTTAAATTTCTCGGGTCTTACATAACATAGAGTTGAATATATTCACATAATCCATGAATTAGCACAAGGAGAGAATCAACTAAGTTAGAAGAGAGAACCAAATCAAACACGAAGGTGAAAAAAGTGAGGGGCTTGTGCAAAGTACTGCCAATTGGTTTTAGTTTAAGTTCTTTTATTGCTATTAAGGATAAAGACAAATGAAAGTGTTGGAAGCATTTTTAACCAAAGGGAGACTTGAAGCAAAAACTAAACTTTTCTTAAGTCTCTTATGAAAATTCAAGGTTAGGTTCCTCTTCATAAGAAGGTTCCTTAGTGAGGATCCTAAGAGACGAAAAATAGCACAATTTAAGAAAACCTTAAAAGAACAAGAGAACTAGAAAAAAATATGCATATTAATTCTTATTCACAACAAAGGTGGGTAAAAAGCGGAAACAACGGATCTTATTGATAGAAGCATAAGCCCCTTGCTTTTTATATCCTAAGGAATGCAAGACTTAAAAACAAGGAAAAAAATGGGTTGAGGCATGGATAAACAAAAGGACTTCACCTAACACTCCCTAGCCAAACAAGGCCCTTGTTATTTTACACTAAAAATAGAGTAATCAAATTTATGTAGGGCATGAACTTTATTTTATCCTCTCTCCTAGTGTTTGGTTGAAAATAATTAGTTTTACCATCTGATTCGTCACTGACTTTTCAACCCCAAGTGAAGGCCTAAAAGATACCACATATGTCTCTAAAACTATAAAGGAAACAACCTATACATGTATATACAAAATATAAGGAAAAATACTCCTATACAATTTGTAGAAGACTAAGAAGAAAGAAGTAAATCTCAGTATTCTACTCTTCAAGTATAAAGTCTCCCTGCATGAAGTTTCATCTTAAGCCAAATAGGGTTGTTTTTTCTATAAAAATAATCATATTATACATGATAAGTGTCTAAATTGATATGAAATTAAAGGTATCCTAGACAGTTATCAATTACAGGCCTCCTCTTTCCTCTTCCTTCTCGTCTCAACCTGCATTGGAAACCCAAGATTAAATAAAAACAAGTTAGTATATTCCAAGCACAAAATGTAAAAAATATTCATTTTCTACAATAAAAGATAATGACTCAATTTCACAAAAAAACTTGTATTAGGGGAAGTTTTAAACTTTCATCATTCAATTACCAGCAACAAACTTTAAAGAACCCTAAATCTTGTTTTCAAGATTTACTACATTCAAAGAATACTTTTAATAGAATTTGTCCCTAATCCATGTTTGAACCGCTCACGAACCCATATAAGCAAAACAAAATTATCAAGTACTCACATCTTCTCTAACTAACTAGGCCTTCTTTTGCTATAACTGTTGAACTACATTCTCGAGACCTAGTGTGTATGCCTATATGAAGCAAATGAAAGCCACCATGAATCAACTTCACAACAAAACCCGAAAATCAAATAAAAATCCTAAACTTTACCTAGGTGGTTCCCTATCAACCAAATCCAATCTTGAAACTAAAGACAAAGCTTATGGGTTTGCACAAATACCCTATTGAAGAATCCTAACCTTAATACACTACGTTGTGAAAGATTGGCCCTTTGGCTGACATGAAACCAAGTTAGAGTAAGTATATGTATGTGTTCTCAGGACTTAGCAATGACCTTTTAATTCTTTGTCATCTCCTCCACTTCTAAAGTGAGGCCTTATCCATGCATATTCTATGGTTTGTTAACAAAATAAAGTGTTTAGTTTCACAATTAATTGAAGCAAATTTGAATATAACATTTTAGGGTTTGCGACAATAACTTACCTCTTCAAGATGTAATACTGGAGGAAGACAACCAGAATGGAATCTGCGAGAAGCATAACGAGACAATGGACTTCGCGAACTGATTGAGAGAGGAAGATTGAATGGGAGACCCGAAGAGGAAATGTGAACTACATGAGGGAAAACATGTATGGAGTGAAGATGATTCAAACATAGTATGTTAGGTATCAAATTAACAAACATTGTAAATATTTACTATGACAGGTATTTCAATAACTAGTATAATAACTTTTCCTATAATTACTATTGTGCCATTTTGCTCCACTTATTATGACAGGTCCATCTACACCAGTCATAATAAATTTAATCTTTATTACAAAAATGTCACTAATCAATTTTTTATGATAGGTCCGCCTAAACCCGTCATAATAAATTTAATCATTTTTACAAAAATGTCACTGATAAACTTATTATGATAGGTATAATATACCTGTCATAATAAGTCGTCATTGATTATTATTTTTCCTTGAGTCTACTACCATCCTTGACAAACAAGATTAAGTTAGATGTGAACAATAACAGTCACTTATTTATGTTGGAATGCAGAATAAACATCTAAAAGTTTAGATTTCCAACAACATTGATGTGAGAGCAATGTAAACATTGTAGATTATTGTTGACAATGTCAATCCCCCTCATTATGAATGAAGCAATAGATTATATTTTAATGTTTTAGTGTTTGAGTAACAATTTTGAAATATTTAAGACATATAATTTAAATACAAATTATCAATCCTATAAAAACATGTTTATAAATTAAAAAAACTAAACATAAAACAAACTATTAAAAGGTGCTAAAATAGAAAAGTATGAAACACAAGTGCATGGATGGGAAATGACAACGGTTATTTCCAGCTTTTGGCTTCGGGTTCGCAACCGAGACATATACGGCCGAGGTAAAAAGGTAGTACTTTATGCTTCGGTTACAAAACCGAGGCATATTTAATATTTACTGCTTCAATTCTATTTCAATCGAGACATATGATAATTTAAAAAAAAAATTCAAATAATCTTCTACTCCAACAACAACCGTTCCAAATTAATCAACAAACTACGAGGGTGCCCTATCTTATGTGTTTCAAAATTCAAAAAACAAAAACAAGTCCAAACAAATAACAATCTCTTCTTCTAGAGTTTTTTTTTTCAGTTGAAAAAACATGGAACAAATAGTATAAAAAAATTGGTCCAGAATATTGAAGAAAGAGATAGAGAATAGAAAGAAAATGCAGTGAACAAAGAAAGGAAAAGGAAAGAAAAGTGATGATCAATGCATATATCGGAATAGGTGTGAGGTGTCTAACGTAGAACATTTCAGTTGTTTCAGGAACTCCATTAATGGTTCTCCCCATCCTCGCACACAAATGGGAATCCCTAATGCATGACCCTATCTTCCAATAGTCCTCCAAGTAGTACTCCGAATATGCCCAGTTCATCACCCTCTGACCCGACCCTTTGTTCGTCACCACGTACGCGAATATGATGAAGTCGATCAGCACCGCAATCACCACGAAGATCACCACCAGGTACAGCCGCATCAGAAACGTGTTCCGGTAACATGCGCGACGAAACCCGCTACGGACACCACCATGATGCCTACTCTCACGCCGACAACAAAGGAGCAATAAGAACGGCCAATTTGATGGCCAATCGGTGCAGTCGAGGCACAAAACAGTGTGGCGGAATGGCGAGGAGGTAGAAGAAGCATCTATAGTGCTGCGGATTTGGGTTTTTAAAACCTAATTGGCCTTACGGCCTCGTTTGATTTAAAACCGAGGCATAAACATGCATAGGCCTCGGTTTAGTGGATAAACGAGGCATATACTCACGCAAAAAAAAAAAATCAGCCACGTGGCAAAATTCTGGCATTGATAGGCCTCAGGTGAAACAACCCGCTGTAGTAAACCATTATATGCCTCAGTTCAGTGGGACCCGAGGCATAAAACTGCCCAATTATTTCCAAATTTTAAGAAAAGCGGGAAAGTGTGAGTTTCTGGCAGCGTTATTGCCTCGATTGAATTTATAACTGAGGCATAAACATTCATAGGCCTTGGTTGTTTGGTTAACCGAGGCATAAAAGTTGTTCGAAATCACAAAAATGCCACCGCGTCCTTATCTACATCATTTGCGCAAGAACCGAGGCATATAGGGTGCTGTCTAAACATGAAACTACACTAGTGAAAACATATATTTTAAATATAGAACAAAACTTTGGACCCTCTCTTAAGGATTTAGAAAAATATTTTTTTTTTCCATAGTCTAACCTAAATAAGAAGAGAATTAAACTTCATGACAACAAGTGAGATAGGCAAAACTGATTTTCATTATTTCATCCTATTTCCCAAATAAAAATTATTCTCCATGTAATTTTATGTGTCATTTTAATATTGAAATACTTTAAATTATAGTGTGATTGTTAGATACAATATTAATATTGTTTTTTTCTCTTTTCATAAACTCCTAAAATATCAAATTCAATGAATGGTACTTCATAGCTAACTTAAAAAATATGAAATTGTTCTGAAATATAAAAATTGGTGACAATTAATTCTTTTATTTACTTAGTCTCAAGTAGAGATGACAAATGAGCTCGTTCTCGTGGGTGTTGTCCAAACTCATTCCATTTTGATGGAAAATTCTTGCATTGACTGAGTACAAAAATAGTTATGGATAATACCTAATTTTTTTCCAATTGGATATGGAAACGAGGATAATTATGTACATATTCATCCTATCCTCATCCCTATAACTATCTGAATATCCTCGTCTTTGCTTAAATTACTATAAAGCACTGATGAAGGATTATCTTGTTCCTTTTTAAGATTATTGAATATGGTGTGAGTTGATTAAGAAAGCTAAGTGAAATCCCCACTGGACATTAAGATAGCAAGCTATCTAGATGTGAAGGTTTCTTTCACAAAGCTCAAGAGAAGAAGATGATGGATTGATTCAAAACAAAAAGGAAATGGAAGGCACATAAACCATAGAAAACCAAGAACTATTAAAGGAAGAAGAAAACATAAAATGAAAAGGAAAGAAATGGTAAAAATGTGAGAAGCACGCCACTACAAGGCTAGGCTAAAAGCCATGGCAACCTTGAAGATGAGTGGATGTGTGCCGCCACTTGCTATGCAAGATAAGGCTTAAAAGTATTCACTCCCAAGGGAGGAAACTCTCACAAATAGTTGAGACACAAGAGTGTTTTTACTTCAAAATGTTCAACTCTTTTACATGTCTAAGAACACCCTTTATATAGAAGAGTTTAGGGGCCTCTAAGCAAATAAAAGATACCTAAGGATGTCTCTACAAAAACCTAACCCTAGCTTCTAGAAACTAGGTCAAATAAGGTTACAAAATATGAGAGACAAAAGAGCTAATAACTATGGTGTGTGCAAGGCTAATTTTGTTCTAGCACAAAAGGAGACAAAGAATGTGTCTCATATGTCTCTAAAAAGTGACCAAAGTGTGCTAAAAACAAAAGGAGACCAAAGGTACATATGTACACTTGTTTCATGCCTTTTACTTTATGCTTTATGCCTTTGCTTTACTCTCTCCTCCACATCATTTATACTCCCCAATCACCATGCACCACCTAGCTTTGCTTTCTTACTCCTAATTAACCTACAAAGCAAATAAACATAAATTAGCATGTTGGCTAAGTCAAGTCAACTATAGTCAACTAGTCAAACCTAGTCAAAGGTCAACAAGTCAACTAAAGTTGATTCAACTAAGTCAACTTAGGGAATCAAAAATAACAAACACAAATGAAAGGGATGAAGGATTAGTGAACTTCCTTTCTAAACATGCTTAGTCTTCTTAAGCATGTGCCTCCATCCTTGGTTGGGGTAAATCCTTCATCAAGCACCATAATTTCTTATTGTACCTATTGCATCTAGATGTATTTCAACCTCTAATACTTAAGAAGATGAGTAATATTTCCTTGTAATATCAAAAGTCACAAATTCAAATTTTGTAAGGTTTGACTTTGTTTAAAACTTACTCATAAAATATTAATAATAATCAAATTTTATTATGAAACTATAAAATTAATATAGACAATAATAAAAAGACAAATATGAAAATTGATAAAGTCAAATAATTTTTTATCACGAAAAAGAAGAATATAAGAAAAAATTGTCAGTAAGGAAAGGATTAGAAATAACCTGAATTGAGGTACGTAGATCATTGTCCTTAAAGAGAAAATGTCTCTACTAACTCAGTTGGATAGCCTTCATGCTGATAACGTGTTATAAAACAAAGTTAATAATAGAAAGCAAAATAAAGAGAAAGAATAGAGTATCAAATACTAGTTTTCTATATCACATTATCAAATGGGAAAAGTCCCTATTTATAGGTACAAAAGACAACTCAAAAGGTATAACTCAAGGGTTACATACTTAATGTAAATAATGTAAATATCATCAATAATAATCAAGTTGAGTAACTGTCAACAACTCAATGGACAATCCATAACTTTCATAACATATATATATATACACACACATATATATATATATACATATGTATGTATATACATATATGTATATACATATATATATATATATATACATATGTATGTATATACATACATATGTATATATATATATATATGTATATGTACATATACATATATATATATATATATATATATATATATATATATATATACATATGTATGTATATACATACATATATATACATATACATGTACATATATACATATACATGTACATATATACATATATACATACATACATATATATATACATATATATATATATATATATATATATATATATGCTTAATTATGTTTTGAGTCCTTCAATGTGGGAACTTTCAATTGAGACCTTATTAAATTATTTTTGTGGTTTATTAGTCCTCAAAATTTAAAACTTTTCAATTAAGTTTCTCTAGTTGAATTTTACTATTTGTTAATTGTATGATGTAACAGTTGTCTTACGTTGATATTCTACTTAAATGTCATCACATAATACATTATTGCAAGATACTTTAGTGTTGAGGATCTCTTTCAAGGATTTATTGAATTTAATGAGAATTATTCATAAAACTAATTAATATTGAAAAATTTTAAAAATATAAAATATAAAATTAGATAATTAGATAATATAGTTATTAAATTAATAAATTAATAAATTAATAAATAAAAAATAAAAATATAATTTTATAATTTTAATTTCATAAGATCTAAAAATTATGAAATTATAAGATTTAAAAATTATGAAATTATGAATACAAAAGTAATAACATTTTGAAATTATAAGATTTAAAAATTATAAAACTTTAAAATTATGATATTATGACAATATAAAATTACAAAATTGTAGAATATAAAAATCTGAATTGTAAAATTAGATAATTAAAAAATTATGAAATTAAAATTATAAAATAATATTTTTTTTATTTAATAATTTTTTAACTGTATTATTATCTAATTATATATATATATATATATATATATATATATATATATATATATTATCTTTTAATATTATAATTTTAATTTCTTTTAAAAATAATTTTCGTTAAATATAATAGATCCTTGAGGGAGATCTTCATCCTTAAATTCTTTTAGTATTATGTAGTGATATTTAAGTAGAATGGTCGTGTAAGGTAACAGCTACATCAATTTAAAGATGGAAAATAACCCAGCCTTCGTGGGTATTGTCCGAACCCATATCTGTTTTGATGGAAAAACTCCGCATTGATTGGGTATGTGTATGGGAAATGCCAAACTTTTTCAATTGAGTATGGGGATGGGATGGAGATGTACATATCCGTTTCTTTCCCGTCTCCATTACCCGCCATAATACCCGTCCTCGCCATATCCCCACCCGCATATAAATTATTAAAATACTCATTATATATTAAGTAACCTTATATCCGTTTATATATATATATATATATATATATATATATATATATATATATATATATATATATATATATATATATATAAACACATTTTATTCTTTATTTTTTTATTATTTGGTTTCTAATGAAATTCCTTCTTATCTCCAATATATTTTTTGTCTTATCCCAACTTTTCGTTGGGAAGATCTCAAAAAAATAACAGATAATCAAGCGCAGAAGCAAAATCCAGATCAAATCTACCCTAAATAAATAGTATGTAAAATAATAAAATGCATAAAATAGAGAAGGGAGGAACCAACAAACACCAAAAATTTTAATGTGGAAAAACCTCAATATGGAGGAAAAACCCACAGGACCTTGTCCAGTAAAAACTTCCACTAATAAAAATTAATGGGTACACCACAAGTTCTCTTGGAAATTTTAAGGATCAACAAAGCATTATTCTCTTCACCAACAAGGTGGATAACAAACCCCAATAGGTACTTTAAATAAACAATAGAATGAACCCTAATATATGAGAGAGTAGAGTAATAAAACTTTTTTTGCAAGGTAGCTTCTCTGCATAGACTTGCACAAGATAAACTGGTTGCTCTTTTCTTCTTCTTCACTCTCTCTAATGGCTTCTCACCAGAGGCACTCACAACTTCTTTCTCTCTGTCTCACACTATTTTTCTCTCATCTCATAACAAACTTGATGGAAGGGTTCCATATGTAAATTGCATAATGGACCAGGATCCCATAAAAAATACCTCCTTTTATTTTTCTTAATTAAATTAGTGTGGAATCAATAAATTGGTGACCCACCTGAAAAATCTCCCCCTCAACAATTAATTGGGGCCATAATTACCCAAATTGGCTTTCTCCTTGCATATAGCATATTTTTCTGCAGGTAAGATCTTTGTCATCATATCTGACCCATTCTCCTTAGTATGGATTTTCTCTAATGATAATTGCTTCATCTCTAGTGCATCCCGTACCCAATGATATCTGACTTCAATATGCTTTGACCTTGAATGAAAAGTTGAGTTCTTTCTAAGATGGATTACACTTTGACGAGCACAATACAAAACATTTTTTTCTTGTGATAATCCCAACTCTTGTAGGAATTTTTGCATCCACAAGAGCTCCTTAGCAGCTTCTGTAACAACAATATATTCTACCTCTATAGAAAATAGAGCAACACAATTTTGTAATCTGGATTGCCATGACACTGCTCCCCTTGCAAAAGTCATCATATAGCTAGAGGTAGATTTTCTAGAATCCACATCACCAGCCATGTCTGCATTTGTGTAACCATTCAACACAGGCTTACCACTTCCAAAGCATAAACAAACTCTAGAAACCTTTGAGATACCTAAGTATCCATTTCACAGCTTACTAGTGCTCTTTTCCAGGATTAGCAAGGAAACGACTCACAACACCAACAACATGAGCAATGTATGGCCTTGTACACACCATGGCATACATCAAGCTACCAACTGCAGATGAATATGGAATCTTCTGCATTTCTTCTTTCTGATACTCACTTGTAGGACAATCCTTTAAGGTCAACTTAAAGTGACCTACGAGTGGAGTGCTAATAGGCTTTGAATTTTTCATATTAAATCTCTCTAATTCCTTTTCAATATATTTTGTTGGGATAACCAATTTTCCATTCTTCCTGTAATGAAAAACTTTCATGCTAAGGATTTGTTTTGCAGGACCCAAATCCTTCATTGCAAAGGACTTACTCAACTCTCTTTTAAGACTTTAAATGTCATTTTAATCATGACCAACAATCAACATGTCATCAACATAGAGAAAGAGAATAATATATTTTCCATTAAAAAATTTCTTCACAAAAACACAATGATCAGAAGAAGTTTCATCATACTTGTGATCCATCATGAAGGAATCAAATTTTCTATACCATTGCCTTGGAGCTTGTTTGAGCCCATACAAGCTCTTTCTCAATCTGCAAACAAAATGTTCTTTACCTTTGACTGCAAAACCTTCAGGTTGTACCATATAAATATCTTCCTCCAAGTCACCGTGAAGAAAGGCTGTTTTCACATCAAGTTGGTCAATTTCTAAATTTAAACTTGCTACCAAGCCAAGTACAACTCTGATTGAAGATATTTTAACCATGGGTGAAAATATCCGTTAAAAATCAATACCCTTTTTTGACCAAATCCTTTCACAACCAACCTTGCCTTATACCTTGGTTATGAGTTATTCTCTTCTGATTTCAATTTGAACACCCATTTATTTTTCAGTGCTCTCTTACCTTGAGGCAACTTTACCAAGTCAAAAGTGTGATTTTCATGCAATAATTTCATCTCTTCTTGCATGGCTTTGAACCACTTGTCTTTCTCTTCATGCAACATAGCTTCTTCATAACATTCAGGCTCTCCCCCATCAGTCAACAACATAAACTCATGAGGGGAATATTTTTGTAACGGGTGTCTTTCTCTAATAGATCTTCTCATAAAAGGCTCTACAAGTGGTTTAGGAGGTGTTACTTCAGTCGGTTAATTAACTTCAGTCTCAGGCATATCAATTGCATTCTCCACATCTACATTCACATCTCCCTCATTAATGACAAACGCCCCAGTCTTGGCCAAGTACAGACAAGAAGAGTGGTCCTCAACTACTGAGAATGCCCAAGCTCTTATCTTTTGGACCAACATTGTTTAAATATTATATTAGAATTTAACTTTTGGGCTTTGTATTTATGGCCCAGTAGAATAGGGTTTTCTTTGGGCCATATATTGGGCCTTAGAGAAAATTGGGCCTTAGAAGTAATTTTAGACCAAAACAGAGAATTGGGCTAAATGGGTCGAGAGTAGTGCATCTACTCTAGAGAAGCTTAAAAGCTTTTCAAACTAGCTCTCCAAGGATGAGAGTTAGCTTCCCATGACAAGACAAGTGTGACTTGCTTAGTTGGCAAGTCACACCTCCCACATGCTCCTTTTTGGCTCCAAAATTCAACTTTTTACACTCATTTTTTACCTCCACTTTTTGGAGACTCCTTGGTCTCATTTTAGCCTATAAATAGAAGACTTAAGACATGTATTTTTCAGCTTGAAATTGAGCAATGAAGTACTTCCCAAATTTGTGAACAAATCTCTTTTGAGCTCACCTAAGAGTAAACTCTTCTCTAGTTTACTCTAGTCTTCTTCCTTAGGAGTTGGCCTCACCTCTCTTAAGAATCCTTTCACCTACACCAATCCAAACACCTAAGTTTTTTTCCTTCACACTTTTGCATCCAACACCATCGATGGAGCCTCCATTCTTCATGCAAGCTTCAATGGAGATAAGAAGAAGCCATCATGTGGTATCATGAGCCTTGGTTACTCTCGGTTTTAGTGAGTTAAGTGCTTCTTCTCCATTTTTCTTTTAATTTTGTGTTGTTCATCTCTTCTTCTACTTGTCTTGCTGTTTTTGTTCCTTTTATTTTGAGTATTGATGTCTTTTTACCTTGGTTCATCTTCATTTGCTTCATCTTGAACCATCCTTGTGTGCTTTAGGTGTTCTATTTGGTTTCTACTGTTTACTTTTCATTTTAATTGAGTAATTGTTGTTTTTGTTTGGTTTATTCTCTTATTCTTGAGTTTATTTTGATTTTAAGATCCATATGTTTTGTCTAGAGTGATGTTTAGTCTATATATGTCATTAATTCCTTGTTTAGCTTTTAATTTGCTTTGAATTTGTTGGTGATGTGCTGCTGAATTATGTTTTAGATTTGAATGCAATTTTTAATCCTTAAAAAATGAAAGCTCTCTTCTCTCTTGGAGCCTTGGAAATGAACCTTCACATCTAGATAACCTTACTTATCTTAATGTCCAGTAGGAATTTTCCTGCTGCATGCTTAACATCACCATAAACCACACTAAATTTCCTTTTAATTCATTGTACTTTGGTGCATTTTCATTTCTGTTTTCAGTTCAGATTGCTATTTAGATCTTAACAATGTCTTAAATTCAATTTCCATTGTGTTTCATTGTGTTTCATGATATTCTTTTGATTCCTTTAAGTTTCCTTCTCATTTGTGCTTTTTGTGTTTCATGGTGGTGATTCTAATTTGTGGTGGAAACTAGCTGCAGTAAGAGTTATAAAAAGAAAGAAAAATACCGCAAAAAGAATACAATCAAGTGCCAAAAAAAGAATCAAAAGAAAATATCAAAAGAAAGTGGCAAAAGAAGTACACTAAACACACTGCCATCATTTGAGTTTGAGAGCATTATTTTGTTACATTTTACTATTGTTCCAGTTTTTTTCTAACTGCACACTCTCTGTATTTGATTTATCATAAAACATTGGCCGGTGCAAATCCAAATCTAATTTTTTTTCTTCTTTTATCTAGGACATAGACAAAAAATAGAAAAAAAATCATTGAAAAATGTTGAGAAATGAAAAAATGAAAAATACCTGAAACGGAGGCTTGAATTCACGTTTTTGGACTGACAGTGAATGAAAAATCAAATTTCAGTGCAGTTTTCTAGTTTATTTTGGTTGTTTTTCATCCATTCTAGTGTCATTCATTAAGTAATTCATTTGAGTGCTTATCTTGTTTCTTTACCTTATTTCTAGTTTGTAATTTCTTTGGTAATCCTTTGAGTTTGTCATGGCATTATTCATTTTTGGTTTAACAATTATAATTTTGTGCTTTTCTTGCTTTATTTCTTAACTTCTTTTGGTTTGGTCTCTATACTTGGTGCATACTTCTTTTTGGAGGTGATCTAACTTTCCTAAGGTAGCATCCTAGGAGGTGGAGTACCTAGTCCCGAAAGAGAATCCTCTTTGGTGAGATCAAGAGGAAGTGCAAGAGTGAAACACTTGTGAGGACCAAGCCAAGAAGACAAAGCCAGGAAGACCTTTTACATTTTGTGCACTTTGATTGTATTCAAATTGAGATGTAAAATTGTAATGCTTTCCTTCTTGTGTTCATGGCCTAGTTAGGTGTCTTGGGGAAGTCTTAGGTACTGAATCTCATCTCTTAACTAAAACCTCTTCTATACATTAGTGAAGCGCTTTTAAAGGTGCAGTTTGAAGGTTCCAAGTTCCTTCTACTTCTACCAAAACTTAGGCCGCATATAGCTTCTAATCTTTCTTGTTTCTAATTTTCTTGTTTGATAGTTTAGTGTGTGTCAACTTAATCTTTGAATTAATTTCATTTAAGAAGTTTTGTAAAAAGGTTTCAACTTCCCTTGCCTAGGAAAGACTTGGTATGTAAGCAATCCAAGTGATTCACCTCTCTTTCCTAAAGGAGAAACTAAAAGCTTTTGCTATCTGTTGGCACAATCAACCTTGAAGCAATAAATTGATAAAGCCATGTGCATGAAGATCTTAAGTGTTTGATGAAGATTGATGAAGATCCATTTGGAGATTATCTTTTTAGTGCGTTAAATCTGAAAATAACAAGTTAAATGTAATGTTTTAGTTTTATACATTATTGATAGGCTATATGACATATGTTAGATGTCTTGTGTGCCTTAGTGTCTCTTTTAATCTGTTAAAAAGGGTTTTAACAGGTTAAAAGGCTTATTGTATATAGTTTCTGGTATGAATGCATTCAGTCAGTTGAATTATTTTTCAATCGACTGATTTCACTTAAGTCAGGTGAAATTAGCTGAGTGTACAGAAAATTCAATCGACTGTTTTCACTTAAACCAGACTATAGCAGTTGTGTTTTCGCGAGCAGAGGTGCGAATTTGAGTTTTTAAGCACGAAATTTTGTCATTCATCTCTGGGAAGCGTTCTCTCTTTGCAATATACAGCTGGAACTCGTGTTTTTAAGATCTTGGTTGATCTTGGAAATTTTGGCTTGTGAGTAGCTTGAAGAACAAATGTATGGTTGGCTAGGGACAACCACCATTAGGTTTGGATGTTCTTATGCCTCTAGATGGTTTGCCTGATATGATTTAAGGTCTGCAAGTGTGATTCTTGTAGGTTGTGTGTCTAGATTTTTGTGTGAGTCAAAAATCTTGTGAGTTTTGTTGTTCAAAAGTGTAATCTTGGTGTTTGATTTGTAAAACTTTTGAATATAGTGAAAACCAGGCTCAAGTTGTCCTAGTAAACTAGATATAGCTTTGTGATTGAGTGAACCAGTATAAAAACAATTGTGCATTTCTCTTTCCCTCATCTCACTCTCTTTAAAACTCTTTAAAAACTCAAGAAAACCAAGCAATTTGATCTTTGGTCTGATTTAATGCGTTCTTGTGTAATCTGAGGCTTTATACTTGTTATAAATACTAATTGGAACAAGTCTTGTATGTAAAAGATTGTTGTTTGAGTTGAAATCGTGAATTCTGCATTTTGCATAATTCTTCAGTATTTTAGCCGACTGATTTGTCTTTTTAACCGACTGTTTCATAGTATCAAGATCAATTTAATCTGTTGTTTTATATTTTAATCGACTGAAAGTGTATTGGTCTGCTGGATTTACATCCAAACTTTTCAGTCTATTAGATTCAATTGAAAAGAGGTTTAAGCTTTCGAAAAAGTTTTATAAAGCCAATTCAACCCCCCTCCCCTTCTTGGCTAAACTCACCATTTCAAAACTAACAATTGGTATCTAGAGCAAGGTTCTTGAAAGGTATTCAAGTTTGATAAAAAATCTTTTGAAATGGCTGAAAGTAAACTCCCTTTTGCTGAAGGTGCCTCTATTTATAGACCACCTATGTTTTGTGGCCTAAACTATCAATGTTGCCTCTATTCAATGCAAATTTTCATTGAATCTATAGACAAGGGAATTTGGGATGCAATAGTTAATGGAGCATATACTCCTAAATGTGTTGTTGAAAATAAGCAGGTGGACAAGCCTTAGAGTGAATGGACTAATGAAGAAAGGAGAAGAGCTCAATATGATTGCAATGCCAAGAACACCATCACTTCATCTTTGAGTATGGATGAATTTTTTAGGGTCTCCCAATGTAAGAATGTAAAGGAAATGTGGGATGTCCTAGAGGTTACACATGAAGGAACAAGTGAAGTGAAGAGAACAAGGAAGCATGCCTTGATTCCAGAGTATGAGCTTTTCAAGATGTAAAAACGAGAGTCCATAGCTGAAGTGCAAAAGAGGTTCACTCACATAGTCAACCATCTCATGGGTCTAGGCAAAGAATTTGACAAAAAGGAGTTAAACATCAAAGTGCTTAAGTGTCTTGATAGAAATTGGCAACCAAAGATGACTGCCATATCTGAATCAAAGGATTTATCCATCATTACAACAGCTGCACTGTTTGGCAAGCTTATAGAGCATGAGATTGAAATGCAAATAAGTGAGCTTGGAACAAGTGAGAAAAAGGTAAAATCCATAGCCTTGAAGGCTAGCTCTAAGAAGAGTGATGAAACCGAGGAAGAGGCTGCTAAATCAAGTGATAATGAGAACTTGAATCTACTAATCAAGAGGTTTGGGATGTATCTCAAGAGGAAAGGCACCAAAGGTAATCAAAGGAGGTACAATTCTAAACAAAATGATTCAAGTAATTCTTCTAAATTCTCATGTTATAATTGTGGAAAGCAAGGACATATTAAGATTGAATGTCCTAATGTTAACAAAGAGAAGGAGAAGGTTGATAACAGGAAAAAGGAGAAAAAGGGCAAGGAAAGACGTTCCTACATAGCTTGGGAGGACAATCATGATTCAACAAGCACTTCATCTCAAGAAGGAAGTGAGGAAGCAAATATATGCCTCATGGCCGGATATGAATCATTTTCATCAAGCCAAGTAAGTTCCTTGTCATCCAAAGATAAGAATGACTATTACTAATTATTGCATGACTTTGAAGAGTTGCATAGTGAGGCAAACAAAATTGCTGTCATGAACAATCGGCTAAAAGGATTAAATAGCTAGCCAGAAAACAGAGTTAGCCAATTAGAATCAGAAACAGTCGACTTAAAAATTGATTTCGAACATTTGGAAATGATTTACAATAATTCAGTCGATTGTTCTGAAAATAATTGGCTATAAAACCTTGTGAAAATTGCACTACTTTGAAAAATCAAGTGAAATATCTTTTGAAAACATGTGCAAAGTTCACAAGAGGAAAGGAAAACTTAGAAGTTGTTCTTGGCTCTCAAAATTGTGTTTTTGGGAAGGCTGGACTTGGTTATACACCTATCCATGAAAAGAAAGCCAAGAAGTTTTCTAGTTTCTTTTCCAAGAGTGAGCCAAATGTTATGCCCTTCATTTCTTGCACCTATTGTATAAAGAAAGGTCATATTCTTAAGAATTGTCATGTTAGAAAGTATGATGTACCTAAGGGAATTATGAAATGGATCCCAAAAGGATCTAGAAAGGCATAACCATGTTGGACCCAAACTATCAAAGGGTACCATGTAATACTATGTTGTTTTGCAGGTCATAAAACAGGAAAAGAAGGATCTTTTGTACCTAGATAGTGGCTGCTCAAGGCATATGACAGGAGATAAGACCAAATTTGCAAAGTTGGAATTGAAAGAAGAAGGATTTGTAACCTATGGAGACAACAACAAAGGAAGAATCCTTAGAAATGGAGTCATAGGCAATGGATCCTCTTTCAACATCAAGAATGTGTTGTTGGTAGAAGGGCTCAAACATAATTTGATAAGTATAAGTCAATTATGTGACAAAGGCTTTAAAGTGATGTTTGAACCAAATAATTGCTTGATATATGATGCACATGGTAGTATTGTCTTGATAGGAAAAAGAGTCAACAATATATATCTACTTGATCTGCATCATGCATCATTTAGCATCCATTGTTTGCTTACAAAAGAGGATGACACTTGGTTATGGCATAAGAGACTTTGTCACATACACATGCAAAATTTTAATCAGCTAAACAGAAAACAGTTGGTTGAAGGACTACCAAAACTCAAGTTTGAGAAGGATAGAGTGTGTGAATCATGTCAAAAAGGAAAATAGACCAAGGTCTCTTTCAAACCCAAAAATGTTGTTTCAACTGAAAGACCTTTAGAGATGCTTCTCATGGATCTAATTAGTTCATCTCGAACCATGAGCCTTGGTGGCAATCTTTATGCATTTGTCATAGTTGACGACTTCTTTAGGTACACATGGACTTTGTTCTTAATTGCCAAAAATGACACTTTTCATGCTTTTAAAAGACTTGCCAAGATGCTAGAAAATGAAAAGAGTTTCAAGATAGTGTCTATTCAAAGTGACCATGGTGGGGAATTTCAAAATGAAAGGTTTGAACACTTTTGTGAAAAGCATGGCATTAAACATCATTTTTCTACACCAAGAATCCCACAACAAAATGGTGTTGTTGAAAGGAAAAACTGATCACTTGAGGAACTAGCTAGAACTATGTTAAATGAGAATTCACTACCTAAGTACTTTTGGGCTGATGCAGTCAACACTGCTTGCTATGTTTTAAATAGAGTGTTGATTAGGCCAATTTTGAAGAAAACACCCTATGAACTTTTCAAAAGGAGGAGGCCTGTTTTAAGTCATCTAAAAGTATTTGGATGTAAGTGTTTCATTTTAAACAATGGCAAAGAAAGTCTTGACAAATTTGATGCAAAAGCGGATGAAGGTGTTTTTCTAGGCTATGCTACACAAAGTCATGCATATAGAGTCTATAATAAGATATTGATGACTGTTGAAGAGTCTATGCATGTTGTATTTGATGAAACTAATCCAAAATTGCAAGATCATGTGCCTAAGATTGTAGATGAAGAATAAACAACACTGGAAAAGAAATCTATTGCAAAATTGGAATCTGCTACAGGAAATTAGTCAGCTGAAAAAGAAATTTCGTCAACTGAAAAAGCTGCAGAGAAGAACTTACCCAAGGAGTGGATTGAGCCCAGGGGATTATCAAAGGGCAACATAATTGGTGACATAGAATAGGGAGTATCCACTAGACGCAAGCTTGCATTCTTTCAACATGTTGCATTTATTTCTCAAATTGAACTTAAGAATGTGAATGATGCATTGTGTGATAGTAATTGGGTTGTTGCTATGCAAGATGAACTTAATCAATTCACTAGGAATGATGTGTGGTCTCTTGTTCCTAAAACTGATGCAATGAATGTGATTGGTACAAAATGGGTGTTTAGGAATAAAATGGATGAAAATGGTAATATAGTTAGGAATAAGGCTAGGCTAGTTGCTAAAGGTTATAATCAAGAGGAAGACATTGATTTTGATAAAACATATGCACTTGTGGCTAGGCTAGAATCTGTGAGGTTATTGTTAGTATATGCATGCATGTGTAATTTCAAACTTTCTCAAATGGATGTGAAAAGTGCATTCTTGAATGGTTTCTTGAATGAAAAAGTGTATGTATAACAACCTCCTGGCTTTGAAGATCACCTCTATCCTAATCATGTTTTCAAATTGAAAAAGGCTTTATATGGTTTGAAACAAGCACCACGACAGTAGTATGAGAGGTTAAGCAACTTTCTTTTATCTAAAGGATATGTTAGAGGTGTTGTTGATAAAACATTTTTCATTAGAAAGCATGCAAGTGATGTAATACTTGTTCAAGTATATGTAGATGATATAATCTTTGGATCAAATAATAACTCCATGTGTGAAGAGTTTGTTTCAGCTATGCAGGGAGAATTTGAGATGTCTATGATGGGTGAGCTAACCTACTTCCTAGGGCTGCAAGTGAAGCAACTCAAGCATGGGACATTTTTAAGCCAGTCAAAATACTGTTTTGATCTAATGAAAAAGTTCAAAATGGAGGATTGCAAAGAGGTTGTCACTCTAATTGCTACAAACTGCCTTATGGATGCAGATGAAGCTAGAAACCAAGTTGATTCAACCAAATATAATGGGTCAATTGGTTCCTTGCTATATCTAACTGCTAGTAGATTGGATATACAGTTTGGTGTTTGCTTGTGTGCAAGGTTTCAATCCAATCCATAGGAATCGCACTCCAAAGATGCAAAATAGATTCTCAAGTATCTGAAAGGGACAACTAATGTTGGATTATGGTATCCTAATGAATTTAACATTGTTCTTAGTGGTTTTTCATATTCTGACTATGCAGGGTGCAAATTGGATAGAAAAAGCACAAGTGGTACATGCCATCTACTTGGATCAAGCCTAATCTCATGGAATAGCAAGAAGTAAGCTTGTGTGGCACTCTCTACAGCTGAGGCTGAGTACATAGCAGATAGACATGCATGTGCTCAAAGCATATGGTTGAAGCATCAACTTATGGATTATGATGTAAAGCTAGAGAAGGTACCTTTTTATTGTGATAATACAAGTGCAATAAACCTAACTAAGAATCCAATTCAGCATTCTAAAACTAAACACATTGAAATCAGGCATCATTTCATAAGAGATCATATTAAAAAAGGTGATACTGAAATCATGTTTGTGAAAATTGAAAATCAATTGGCGGATATATTCACTAAACCACTTGCACATGATAGATTTAATAAGCTTAGAACTGAATTAGGTATTCTTGACATGAAGAATATATGTTTATATCTGTTGGACTTGGTAATCTTATTATATCATGTGTGTGTTGCACTTAAAATGACAAAAATCTGCATAATTTGAAAACTACCACAATTCCAGTAAGCTAAATTTGCAATTTCAACACAGATTTCATTTAAAATGTCAAAATCTACATAATTTGTGTTTTGGAACTATTTCAATCTGTTAAAGCTCACAAAATAGCACATATGTTTGATTTAAATTGGTCTGGTGTGAATTTCGTGAAATCTGAAATTTTTAGTCAGCTAAAACTGCAAATTTAACACATAGATTTCACTTAAAACTGTCACTACACCAAAAATCAGTTTTTTGGTACAGTTTTAGTCGACTAACTCTATATTTTTATGTGTTAAAATCACATATGCTGATGTGGAATTGCCTGAATTGATTTTAATTGATTGACCCAGTCAAAGTATGCATCACATGACTGTTTTTGGACTATAGCAGCAGTTGTAGCAGTTATTAAATTAGCTAAAATCAACTTTTCAGATTACATTGACCATAAAGTGCTTTAATTACATGATTTCCAATGAACATGCATTAGATGTGAACTATTTTTTAGTGGATTGTTCATAAAACACATGGGAAACACATCACTACATCTCTGATACAGATTCCCTCACATTTAATTGTTGTGATTTCCTGTACTGCATTGAAACCAAAAAATATGCACAATTTAATTGACTGATTTTGAAAATCAACATGCTGATTCTATAAATACTTGCATAAGCATCATGCATTGGCATTCTCATTTGCTAGTAAGAGCCAAACCTACATTTCACCATGCCTAGAAGATCACGAACAACCACCTCAGATGATGAAAGTTCCACCCCACCTACTCCATCCTCTCCAAATACCATGAATCAAGGAAGGCTTGAGGTATGTTTTGAAGGCCATGAGGACAAAATTCAAACATTCTTGATTGAGATCAATAGGAAGCAAATCATCCTTCCTAAGGTGATTCGTATGTCATGGCTAAGGGTAGAAAACTTTGGCAACCTTGAACAACATCTCAAAGCTCAAAAATTGAAGACTTTCCTTGAGCTTTCGAGTAAGGTATATCCGGATTTGGTGAAGGTGTTCTATGCTAACCTTAAGTTCAGCAATGGCATTCTCAAAAAAAGTGTCAAAGGTGTGGAGATGGAAATCACTAGGCAAACATGGAAGGATGTGGCTGGCCTAAGGCAAAGAGGTGTGCAAGTTCGCAAAGGAGAAACTAGTGTAGTGGATGATTTCAACAAACTGCAATACTTCAAATAATGTGTGAGAAATCAAGGTGAGCAAGCTAGAAATTTCCACGTAGGAAGGCTTCGTGTGGAGGAAAGGTTGCTAGCCATGGTGGTCTTGTGGTGATGTATTGCATTCAAAATGGTGTGATGGTGGACTGGACATACACAATTCGTGACCACATGATGAAGGCAAAGAGACTCACAGATTTCAAGCTTCCATATGTAGTGCCCATCTCCAAGTTCATTGAGCATTTTGGTGTGGATGTGGAAGGAGAGCTTGAGGAGTCAACTAGACTTCTAAATCATGTTTCTACACTGAATATGCACAAGATGGGATTCACCAAGATAGGCAACACTTGGCTGGTTAAAGGAGATCAAAGTGTTAACAATGAAGTTGGAGCAAATGACCATGAAGCGGAAACTAGTGGAGGAAACCAAGATGAAGATGAACCTCAGCCAATGGCAATTGAGCTATACAACCCTCCTAAGAATACTGGACCTGCATACTCCCAATTTGAGAGAATCGTTCTCAATCCACTTCAAGACCTCAACATGGCACAAAATGCACATCATGCATACTGCACAACAAGGTTCCAAGACTTGGAAGACCAGCTGCATAATGTTCATGACCTCCTCTCCAATGTCTACAACAAAGACAACCCTAGGATTGAGTGAAAGGGATGGCTCATAGGTCATGCATTGCATTTTTGTGCTGCATTTTGTGTGTCTGCTATTTGTTCCAATATTTTAATTGGCTATTTTCTCATTTCAATCGACTGATTATATCAGTTCTTAGCTTCATGATGTATCTGTCATTTCTGTTTCTATTCTGCTGCATTTGTATTTGTATCAGCAGCCCTGGTACACCCCCATGTTAATGCTTTAATGAAAATTTTCATCTTTCCAAATTGATTTATGCATTTACTTTCATTTGATGAATCCAAAGGGGAGAAAAATAAGTTAAAATGAGCAAAAGTGTGTTAGATTTGGAAAATTTAAAATAAATCTGCTAGAATCACATAATACTGCAAACTTAATCTAAAATCTGAAGTTAATTCATGTTATTAATGATAGGGGGAGCATATGCATATTTGGAATATTGGTATCTTGTATGCAAAAGCTTTTTCAGGTTTCTCTATGGATCTTAGCTCATCAATTCAACTCGAGGATGTTGGCTTCATCAATTCAGGGGGAGATAGTTGGCATAAGCAAGCTTGAAGCAAAGAATTGATAAAGCCATGTGCATGAAGATCTTAAGTGTTTGATGAAGATTGATAAAGATCCATTTGAAGATTATGTTTTTAGTGTGTTAAATCTGAAAATAACAAGTTAAATGTAATGTCTTAGTGTTATACATTGTTGATAGGCTATATGATATAGGTTAGATTTCTTGTGTGCCTTAGTGTATCTCTTTTAATCTGTTAAAAAGGGTTTTAACGGAATGAAAGACTTGTTGTATATAGTTTCTGGTATGAATGCATTCAGTTAGTTGAATTATTTTTCAATCGACAAATTTCACTTAAGTCAGGTGAAATCAGCTGACTGTACGGAAAATTCAATCGACTGTTATCACTTAAACCAGACTATATAAGTTGTGTTTTCGCGAGCAGAGGTGCGAATTTGAGTTTTTAAGCACGAAATTTTGTCATTCATCTCTGGGAAGCGTTCTCTCTCTGCAATACACAGTTGGAACTCGTGTTTTGAAGATCTTGGTTGATCTTGGAGGCATTTTGGCTTGTGAGTAGCTTGAAGAACACATGTATGGTTAGCTAGGGACAGCCACCATCAGGTTTGGATGTTCTTGTGCCTCTGGATGGTTTGCCTATTGTGATTTCAGGTCTGTAAGTGTGATTCTTGTAGGTTGTGTGTCTAGATTTTTGTGTGAGTCAAAAATCTTGTGAGTTTTGTTGTTCAAAAGTGTAATCTTGGTGTTTGATTTGTAAAACTTTTGAATATAGTGGAAACCCGCTCAGGTTGTCCTGGTAAACTGGATGTAGCTCTGTGATTGAGTGAACCAGTATAAAAACAATTGTGCATTTCTCTTTCCATCATCTCACTCTCTTTGAAATTCTTTAAAAACTCAAGAAAACCATGCAATTTGATCTTTGGTGTGATTTAATGCGTTCTTGTGTAATATGAGGTTTTATACTTGTTATAAATACTAATTGGAACAAGTCTTGTTTGTAAAAGATTGTTGTTTGAGTTGAATTCACGGATTCTGCATTCTGCATAATTCTCCAGTATTTTAGCCGACTGATTTGTCTTTTTAACCGACTGTTTCATAGCATCAAGAATAATTTAGTCTGTTGTTTTATATTTTAATCGACTGAAAGTGTACTGGTCTGATGCATTTACATACAAACTTTTCAGTCTATTAGATTCAATTGAAAAGAGGTTTAAGCTTTCGAAAAATTTTTATAAAGCCAATTCAACCCACCCCCCCCCCTCTTTTTGGCTAAACTCACCATTTCAAAACTAACACTATCTATTTCTTCTTTGAAATTTTCTTTAAAAGACCAATGTCTTCTAAAATCTCAAAAAAAAATGTCTCAACCTCCTTCTCAATTATGGGTGCTTCAAATGAAGAAGAAATAAGTTTGAAACAAATTGCCTTTGATTTGAGAGCACTACTACGTTGGAAGGAAGATGAAAAATTTGCAAGGGAAAGGGAAAAATAAGAAAGAGACAGGTTTCATCAACTTTTAGATGAAGAGAGGAGGGGAACAAGAAATATGGAAAGGTTGCATGAGAGGATGAGTAATAGGAGTCAACACTTGTACTCCCACACTCCAACACTGGTCACACACTATGAACAAGAAGATAGTAGATTAGTTGACAACTTCTATCAACCTCCTCCTCCTCTAAGAAGAGAAAGAAGAGAGCCTAGGG
Organism: Vigna unguiculata; assembly: GCF_037176805.1. Classification (NCBI taxonomy): domain Eukaryota; kingdom Viridiplantae; phylum Streptophyta; class Magnoliopsida; order Fabales; family Fabaceae; genus Vigna; species Vigna unguiculata. Next base: position 33,553,216 of record NC_140801.1, read on the forward strand.
AACCAAGAGTCATTAGAATAGACCTCTTTCACTTTTATGGGAAAGATGATGTTGAAACTTATCTTGATTGAGAAATGAATGTTGAGCAACTCTTTGCTTGCCATCAAATAAGTGAGGAGAGGAAAGTACCCTTAGCTACCCTTAGCTTCCAAGGCAATGCTATGTATTGGCGGACTGCCCTCAAAAGAGATAGGAGAATCAATCAAAGTCCCGAGGTCAAATATTGGAATGACCTCAAAGGAGCCCTTAAGAGAAGACATATTCCCTCCTACTATCATAGAGAGCTAATGGATAAGCTCCAAAGACTCCATCAAAAGAAAATGAAAGTGGAAGAATATAGACAAAAGATGAAGTTATATATGATAAGGGCTGGGATTAGTGGCTTAATTCTTGAGATAAGAGATATAGTAGAATTGTTGCCCTACCAAGACTTAAATGACTTGGTTCAACTTTTCATAAAGGTAGAGCAACAAATTCTAAGGAAATATTTTCGAAATGACTACTCTAACTCTTATACCAAGAAAGAATTCAAGAGAGAGGGTAAGCAAGTCAAAGAGGAACCCTCTAAAAGTTTCAAGGAAAAGGAGAAACCAAGGGAAGGCCACATATACACACACTCGCACTAGTGAAATCATTTCAAATGTCTTGGTAGAGGTCATGTTGTATCTCAATGCCCCACCAAAAAGACCATGATCTTAAGGGGTGTTGACCACTATAGTAGTCAAGATGAGCAAGAAAGTGAGAGTGAGACTTCTAGTGAGGGGTCTAATGATGAGTCTAAGGAAATTGCCTATCCTTGTGAAGGAAACCTTCTAATGATTAGAAGGCTTCTTAGCAACCAACCCATTCCAAAAGAGCCAACACAAAGAGAGAACATCTTTCATACAAGATGTAAAATTTTAGAAAACACTTGTTCTCTCATTGTTGATAGTGGTTCATGCTTCAATTGTTGTAGTACAAGATTGGTTGATAAGTTGGCTTTGACTATCATTCCCCATCTAAAACCTTACAAACTGCAATGGCTTAATGAAAGTGGGGATTTGGCAGTCCAACATCAAGTGAAGGTCAAGCTATCCATAGGGAAATATGAAGATAGTTTGTTATGTGATGTAGTACCTATGGAAGCTTGCCATGTTTTATTAGGAAGACCTTGACAATTTGACAAGAAAACCATGCATAATGGTCTTACCAATGAAATCACCTTCACTCACAAGGATAGAAAATTTGTCTTGTATCCTCTATCACCATCTCAAGTGGTAGAAGATCAAATGCAAATGAAAAATAAAATAAATAAAGAAAACGAAAATTCTACCTACGTGCATATTAGTGAAACAAGTTCCAATTGTTTAAGTAGAAAGCACAAGACTTTTGCGTGCCCTAGCAAAAAAGTCATCATTCTAAGGGGCAAAGACTTGTGTGAAAATAAGGTCAAGCTTACTTTTTCCTATAGAGGAGAAAAGCAAGACCAAAATAAACCTTGTGTTGAAAAAGGAAATATTTTCAAAATTATATCGATTCAACATAAGGAAAATAAGAAGCAAAATCAAAAAGCTCATAAAACCAAATACCTTTATCATTCATTTGATACAAGGTGTATGATTATTGGGAGTCATATTCTTTGGATGTTTATCAGTATAACATTGATTTTATTGTTTGGTGTTTGTTGTAGGATGGTCTTTGATCCTGGAGGAGGAAGACACAAGAAGACCAAAGGTTGTTGTCATGAAGAAACATGTAGATTTAAGGACAGATCCTTCGTAAGAAAGAGGGGATGATGACAAACACCCTAACCTTGGCCAAATGCAGACAAGAAGGGTAGTCCTCAACTACTGAGAGGGCCCAAACTCTTATCTTTTGGGCCAACATTGTTTAAATATTATATTAGAATTTAACTTTTGGGCTTTGTATTTTGGATCTAGTAGAATAAGGTTTTCTTTGGGCCATGTATTGGGCCTTAGAGGAAATTGGACTTTAGAAGTAATTTTGGACCAAAAAGGGAAATTGGGCTAAATGGGCCAAGAGTAGTGCATCTACTCTAGAGAAGCCTAGAAGCTTCTCAAACTTGCTCTCCAAGGATGAGAGTTAGCTTCCCCTGGCAAGACAAGTATGACTTGCTTAGGTGGCAAGTCAAACCATGCTCCTTTTTGGCTCCAAAATTTAACTTTCTAGGCTCATTTTTCCCTCCACTTTTTGGAGACTCGGTATCATTTTAGCCTATAAATAGAAGGCTTAGGACATGTATTTTTCAGCTTGAAATTGAGTCATGAAGTGCTGCCCAAATTTATGCATAAATCTCTTTTGAGCTCACCTTAGAGTAAATTCTTCTCTAGTTTACTTTAGTCTTCTTCCTTAGGAGTTGGCCTTACCTCTCTTAAGAATCCTTTCACCTACAATAAACCAAACACCTTAATTTTCTTTCCTTCATGCTTCCGCATCCAACACCATCCATGGAGCCTCCATTCTTCATGCAAGCTTCAATGGAGACAAGAAGAAGCCATCACCCATGACCAACAATTGTGGCAGGATGTTCAGGCTCAACATCAATGAAGCCATGAGTAACCTGTTTTGGCTTTTCTTTCTTGTCAATATCTTCAATGGTTTGGTCCTCAAGAAAAACAACATCTCAGCTTCTAACAATCTTCTTGTCAACTGGATCCCAAAATCTGTAACCAAAGTCATCATGACCATAACCAAGGAAGACATCCATCAAGCTTAGACCTTTCATCTCTAGGGATGTGAACAAATTTTTTGCAATCAAACATTTTCAAATGATTATATGAAACATTTTTCCCCTTCCACACCCTCTCAGGAACATCATCATTAAGAGGAATGGATGGAGAAAAGTTAATCAAGTCCATTGTAGTTCTCAATGCATCACCCCATAATGCTTTAGGAAATTTTGCATGTGAGAGCATGCATCTGATTCTATCATTAATTGTACGGTTCATCCTCTCCGCAACTCCATTATGCTGAGGTGTCTTTGGAATTGTCTTATTAAGCTTGATGCCATGCTCCTTGCAATAATTTTCAAAAGGACCCTTGTACTCACCATCATTATCTGCTCTAACACACTTCAATAGTTTGTCTGTTTCTCTTTCAACACTTGCATGTAAATGCTTGAATACATCAAGTACCTGGTCTTTAGATTTGAAAACAAAAGCCCAAACCTTTCTAGAATGGTCATCAATAAAAGTGACAAAATAAGAGCAACCACTAATGGATTTATCACTTATAGTGCAAACATCAGTGTGAATTAAATCTAGAACATGTGGTCTTTTATGTGGAGGATAAATACGAAAAGAAACTCTATGTTTCTTAGCAAAAAGACAATCAGAACAAGTTTCAAGAGATGTACCTTTAATAAAAAGCAACCCATGTCTTGAAAGTGTAGGAAGGCCCTTCTCACTCAAGTGACCAAGCCGTTCATGCCATAGCTCTATAGAACAATCCTCAACTGCATTCACTTGAGGTGTAGAGAACTTTGTTGTTGTCTAATAAAGAGTATTTTGCTTCTCTCCTTTTGCTACCACCATGTTCCCTTTAGTGCACTTCCATTTTCAATCACCAAAGAAATTATGGTAACCATCATCATCAAGTACTTTGACAAAGATTAAGCTTAGGCGAATATCCAGGATGTGTCTGACGTTCTTCAAATGCAACTTGCAACCAATATTAGTCTCCAACCAAATATCTATAATGCCAACAATCTTGCTTACCCCTTGGTTTCCCATTTTCACATGCCTAAAGTCACAACAGTATAGGATGTGAAGTAATCATGATGTGGTATAACATGAAATGAGGCAGCATAAGCAACAACCCATTCATACTCCTGGTTGCTGAGATTAATAGAGTCATCTTCATAAACAATGACAACTTCACCATCAGACACAAATGCAGTAGTGGTTTCATCTTTATCTTCTCTTTTATTGTAATTATTTCTTCTATCCATTGACTTCTCTCGCTTGAGGAACCAGCAATCTTTAATCACATGTCCTAGTTTATTGCAATGGAAACATGTGATATTTGTCTTTGGCCTTGACTTCCCTCTTGATTTACTACAATCATTAAATCTTTGAGAGCAGTTATTAAATTTCTGAGAATTCTTGTAGATATTTCTTCCTATTGACTTCATAAATAAAGCTTCATTTTGAGAAGAGGAGATAACCTTATTGCTACCTTTCCTTCTAATTTCTTCATTTAAGAGGCTATCTTTAACCATGTCAAAAGTCAATTTTCCATTAGGAGTATAGTTACTCAGAGATACCACAGAAGTCTCCCAACTATTTGGTAATGAGCTAAGCAACAACAATGCTAATAACTCATCATCTAATACAATCTCCATTATGGTCAACTGATTTACCATATTCTAAAAACTGCTCAAGTGCTCTGCCATTGAGGAACCATCCTTGTATTTCAAGTTTACTATCTTCCTAATAATGAATGTCTTGTTCAAGGAATTTTTATACTCAAACAACTCACTTAATCTCTTCCATAAATTGTAAGCAAGAGTCTCACCTAACACATGATGATAAATAGTTTGATCTATCCATTGTCTGATCACACCAATAGTCTTCCCATTTATCTTCTTCCACTCTCCATCATATTTACATGTTGTTTTAACACCATTTTCCTCAATAGGATCATATAGGTCTATACAAAATAACAAATCTTCCATGCAAGATTTCCATATTGAATAATTTGTAGAATCCAATTTAATCATGGTTCTTGCACCATCATTATCTCCCATTTTCAAAGCACAAATCAAAGTCCCTAACCAGACCTCTGATACCAGTTGTTAGGAAGATCTCAAACAAATAACAAATAACCAAGCGCGAAAGCGAAACCCAGATCAAATCTTCCCTAAATAAATAATATGCAAAATAATAAAATGCATAAAATAGAGAAGGAAGGAACCAACAAACACCAAAAATTTTAACATGGGAAAACCTCAATAGGAGGAAAAACCCACGGGACCTTGTCCAGTAAAAACTTCCACTAATAAAAATTAATGGGTACACCACACGTTCTCTTGGAGATTCCAATGATCAACAAAGCTATATTCTTTTTACCAAAAAGGTGGATAACAAACCCCAATGGGTACTTTAAATAAACAATAGAGTTAACCCCAATATATAAGAGAGTAGATTTATAAAACTTTTTCTACAAGGTAGCTTCTCTGCACAGACTTGCACAGGATAAACTAGTTGCTCTTTTCTTCTTCACTCTCTCGGATGGCTTCTCACCAGAGGCACTCATAACTTCTTTCTCTCTGTCTCACTCTATTTTTCTCTCATATCATAACAAACTTGATGCAAAGGTTGCATATTTAAATTGCATGATGGGTCGGGAGCCCTTAAAAAAAATACCTCCTTTTATTTTTCTTAATTAAATCTGTGTGACCCAATAAATTGGTGACCCACCTGACACTTTTATACAATAATATTCAAATGATATATGTTAATTAAGTATTTTTTATGTTTCACATTTGAATATTTTTACTCTTTTTTAATATTTTTATTTATTGTATATTTTCTTTTCACATGAGAATTTTTAACAATATCAATTTAAGTGTTCCATAGTATAAACCTTTCATTTATTAGGTAATATAAAAAAGTATCTTTTTTATTCTATTATTATTAATTTTTGTTTCATTTGAATAACTCTTTTATTTTGCTAAAACCATTTTCGCTATGTATCAGTCAATATTTGAAAACTTTTATTAGATCTTTAAGGTATTCTTTTTGTTATCGTACCCTTAATTATATATTTGTTTTTCTTTGTGTGATTTCATTCAATGGTTTATTAAATGTTTTCTAAGATACACATTTGATAATTATTTTAATCTTTTTATTTGTTGTTTATTTTTATAATGTAGAATATTATTTTGATATTTTTTATTTAATTATTTTTATTTTCTAACTCATTATCATATCTGTAATTTTATCACTATAATTTTATAAATAAATTTTATTTACTATAATATCATAACTTAATGTGATTGTCATAAATATTTTTTATCACCATCCAATATATATTGAAGTTTAAAAGATGAAAGATCTATGTTAAAATTTTATTATTATTAGTTTAATCTTTATTCTCTTTGTATGATTTTGGTGAAGTGATGTAATATAACTTTTATTAGTATATAAAAAAAGAGATTTCTTTAGAATTTAAAAAATTGAAGTAAATAGACATTTAAAATAATTTTTAATTTAAATATTTTTTTTCTTTACATTTTTTTCAAAAAAAAAATAATAAATTTTATCAACTAGGTTTCAAAAATGTTTGCAAATTTAATAAATGTTTTGGTTCTCATAAAATTTTATTTGGTATTCTAATTTGGAATGTATATAATTATAATATAATTTATTTCTAAATATTTGATATTGAAGAAACAACACTCCTTTTAATATTGAATATTTAATAATATTATTTTTCTTCTACCGTAATTTTTTATTATGCTATAAAAAATAACTAACTGATATTGAAATAATGAGATAATTATATATCCGTTACGTAATGGAGATGGAGATGGGATAAAAACTTGATACACGATGTTGGGTTTGGGTATGGGGATGAGAATGAATTTTTTCTTTAGCGATGGGTACGGGATAGAGAAAATTGTCCCTGCGCTGCCTAGTTGTCATCCCTACATCAAATGGTTAATACTCTAATCTTATGATAGGAACTCAATTGAAAAATTTTAATATTTGGAGGATTCAATAGAACACAAACATTTAATAGAGACTCAATTGAAAGTTTCCAAATTTGTCTAAGACTCAAAACATAATTAAACGATATATATATATATATATATATATATATATATATATATATATATATATATATATATATATATATATATATATATTATTATCTTGGCCTTTATTTTTGTAATTATTATTTTTTTCTTTTGTTACACACTTTTTCTTGCTCCTTTCTAATTGTTTTTCCTCTTATCACAATCCTGATGACACATTTGTTTTTCTTTTATGTGATTAAGTTCAAATAGTGAATTATCAATTTCAGTGAATTAAAAAGATTTTAGGTCTCACATTTGATTATTTTAACTCCTTTTTTAATATTTTTGTTTATTATTGATCTTTTTTCATAGAAGAATGTTGATTCTTACTCTCAAGTGTTCAATTGTTTAAACTTTTCCTTTGCTAGGTAATATAAAAAAAAAACTCATCTTCTTTATTCTTTTTTATTCAATTTCTGTGTTATTTGAAAAAAAAATTGTTTTGTTAAAACATTTTTTATTATCTCTCATCAATTCGATTACTTTGATATTTAGAAAGTTTTCTCATATCTCTAAGGTATTTTTCATTTTATTAGACCCTTAATTATGCATTATTTTTATTTCTGCAATTTCAGTCAGTAGGACATACATTTGATCATCTTTTACTTATTTTTAATATTTTTTTTGTAGGTTACTTTTATCTTGTAAGATGTTGTCGTGATCATTTTTTATACAATTATTTTTATTTTTTAACTCATTCTAATAGGTGTAATTTTACCATCACAATTGTATAAAGATGTTTCATTTACAATAATATAATAATTTAATATGACTTCTATAAATTGTATTTGCACCATCAACATAGGATGAAATTCAAAATGTCAAAGATTTAATTCTAAATTTGAATTATTATTAGTTTAATATTTATTCTCTAAAAATTAGATTTCATTATAATATTAGAATATAGAGAAAGAAAATAAAGAAACATTTGCAATTTTATAAGTTTTTAAAAATATGTTTTAACTTTATCAACTTTGTTTGATTGGCGTTTACAAAATTAATATTTTAGTTGTCAGGAAATTTTATTCATAAAAATTTTACTTTCTTATAAAAATTAATTAATTGATATTAACATAATAAAAAATAGATACAAGTTTGCCTTTTACTTAAAAATTAAGATGAGATCATAAAATTTATCTCCGCCTTCTCATCTCTAATTCTAGGTAAAAAAAATACCTCTATTGCCTCTAACTTGGTCAAGACTTGTTACTCCTTGATACATTTGGATCATATTATAGCTTACATTGCTTATAATTATTTCAAACATTCGTTATTCTCTCTACCAAGTTCTTTATTTTTGTCCATCCTTTTTTCTATTATTTTTAAATGTCAGTTTTAGTTTTCTCTATGTTTTTTAATTAATTCCCTTTTTTTCTTATTTAATACCTTTTATTAATTACCTTGTTTCCACCACCAAACACATAAACTCGTTATCAAATCAATTAAGCAAGCCATACAACGAAAAAGTCCCATGACAAAAATAAAGACTAAATCTACAAGTGTACATATTGAAATCTTCCAAAACATTTTTGTAGAAACAAGTAGGTAATTGGTCGAGAGAATTTTTTTCATTGAGAAACCAGAAACTAAACAAAATATGAAACAACAAATATCAAACTTCTAATAAACTGTTCTAATAACAGAAAACAGCTCGCAAAAGGAAAGAATTTCCATATGAAAATTGAAAACTGAGAAAACAATTCCACTCTTTCACGATTTGATGTGGTAAGGAGACGCATCACCAGAGTTTATGGAGATGTCAACAATCGTTTAATGCCAGCTTTCTGCTCTGATGTAAGTCTAGAGGGGAACTTGATATTGAACTTGATCCTCAAGTTTCCCCTTTTGGAAGGTTCCTTGGGAATGGGCATACCCTCTCCTTTGATCACTTCCTCGTATGTCGGACTGATGATGGAGTTGGTAGTTACGGTGAGATTCCGGCCGTCAAGAGTTGTCAGCTGTGCCGTGTAACCAGTCAGAGCATCAACAAGGGTTATTTTCTGTGTGACAACAAGATCATTGCCATCCCGTTTGAAGACCCCATGTGGTTTTTCATCAATAATAAAAACAAGATCAGCTGGTGTAACTCCTCTTTGTTCGTTTCCCTTCTCTGGAAAAGTTATTTTTGTTCCTTTCTTCCAACCTGGCTTGATCTCAATGGTTAGAATTTCCTCTACAGTGTTGGGCCTCCTACGCAATAAGAAAACAAGTAGTAGATTATGTGCTCAGTTAACTCAATCTACTATTCCAACTTGCTATTAGTTTTAAAAAACAGGGGAATCACTTTGATTCATTCTCTATGTAAAGAAGTCAGTTGCTTATTGAATAGTAAAATAACTGGGTCCTTATTTTCAGGAACATAGATTAGTCTATGCCATGCAATAAATATCCTTTTATTTTTGGCACAACTAGTCAATGACGTGAAGAAAATTCTTCATGATATCAGAACCATTTACAATGATAATTCACTGTCTGACATGTATTATTGTTTATATTACAGAATATGCATTCTATATAAACATGCCTAACGGCTAAAGTTCCCCACTTAAAATACACTTAGGTGAGTTTTCTCCAACTACTGTAGCTTCATAGTTTTGGGGTATTGGAACTAGTTTTAATCAATTTGCAAACATAGTTTTAATTTTCAAGAAATAATAAACAAGCTAATTTGTTGTTTCAATATATATATATATATATATATATATATATATATATATATATATATATATATATATATATATATATATATATATATATATATATATATATATATATATATATCACACAAACTCCTAGAGTAATTCTTAAGAGAATTACAGCTTGTCCATACCCTCCATTTTGTGTTAAAGAAGTCTCACTTCACGGCTAAAACAACACACGAGATTGGCATTTGATTTCAAAGTTAGATTTGGATGCAAAGCCCCATTTCTTATCACTACAAGCACAATATAAGCCAGACAAATACAGAGATGAAAAACTTTTCAACCATGTATGTTCCATCAAATCACAGTCCAAAATGAATTTTTCAATCATTTTGGATATAAGAAATCTTCCATCATGCCTATACCATTTGTCCAAGACCACACTATTTATCACAGTTCTAATGGATATAAAATCTCTAAGTCAATTAGGAGAAAACTGTGATGAAAATTATAGTTGCTATTGGTATCGTTTTCCAATCGAAACCAACATTTTATCTCACAGTAATTGCAGCTTTCTTCTTAGAAAATAAATCAGAATTGATTTCTAAGATACAACACCAATTTGATTGGAGAATAACACCATCAATACATATAGTATTGGTACTAAGTTTTTTTCCTATCAAGCAATGCACTATCTTAAATTGCCTCTTCTTTTACTAAGAATGGAGTTAAACTGAATATTTTATGGCTAAATTCCCGTTTATTTCTCCTATGTCAATAAACAAAGCATCTATCCCTTGTCCACATTTCCAGGTTAACCTCGATATTTAACATCCCCATCTTACTAGTATATTCATTCCCCTGGATATTTTTGGGTGTTGAAACCTTTAACACAGTGGTATTTGCTAATACAGATAAACAGTTAACAAGCCCCTCCAGATTAAAACAGCACAAAGATGATTCTTTGAAAAAGAAGAATCAGATCTTGAATTTTGCACTTATGAACACAGATGGCATTCTTTGGTGCTTATGAACATACCAAATAATATGAACCAACAAATGCAGCAAGCTATAGGATGGACATGATCTAGTAAAAACCAATAACAAGATGATACATAGAACTTGCATATTTAGCAACAATTCCAGCCTACTGAATAGAAAATGACAATATAACAGTCATAATAATCTATAACTATTAGAATCCGCCACAAAAGATAAAATATGGCCAAGAAGTCAAACAGCATAACTAACTACCTTGCATTTTGAATGAATAACACAAACTGCAAATATACAGTAAATTTTCTATCATTTTTTTGGATTAAATTACTAACACACTGATAGCAAACTACTGTGCCATATATATTAACATCAAAAATTAAGAATATTCTTCAAGGAAACAGCGTATTGCAAGAAAATAGGCAGATCCAACTCATGTGCTACGAGTTACATATCTTCATATAAATAAAAGATATTGTGAATAACAGAATTTATTCAGTACTTTAGTAGAGAAAAGTTGATTACACTGTGCCTACAAAACTGTGAACCTACATTTCAAATTCAAGTCTACCAAAACTATTGAGGGAGGTGATTATCAAACTCAAAGAACCAACCATATAGTACAAAAGCAAATAATCGAACCTAACATCGAATTTATCAAGTCATATCTATCCAATAAAAATTACAGCAAGCAACTTTATATGTTGTTCACGAATATAAGGTTGGTAACAAGTTAAAACTCCATAACTTACCCACTAGGATCAACCACATCCCTGGAAATCTTCATTTTTTTGGTAGTCCCTTTGTATAAATCCTCCAAACTGCATTGCAAGGTTCTCTCAATAGGTGCACTTTTCCTTGGCACATTGGCCGAGCCTTCTCCAACCGCATTCCTACTAAAAGAAGTAAAAATGTCATCCCCAAATCTGTGAAAGCCAGATGGACCGGCACGGCCACCCATATCCCCCATTCCAAAGGGACTCGAAAACCCAAAGAACTCCGAAAATATATCATCTGCACTTCTAGGATTGAACCGGAAAGTCGTTGATCCACCATCACTGCCACCGGAAAATCCACCAGCACCCGGAGGTGGCACCTGCCCTTTCAATCCCTCCTCACCGTACTGATCATACACTGCCCTCTTTTGTGGATCACTCAAAACCTATTCACAAATCAAATCACCACCATAACCCATGATTCCAATGATCCAAATCACAAGAAAAAACCTCAAAATTGAAAAACTGGACACGCCAAATTTCAAATAGCAGAAATCAGTAAAAGAAATGGAAGACTGATAAATTCACCCGCTTGCTTTCACAACCCAATCGGCATTACATTGAGATTTGGAGACAAAAATTACATATATCCGTCGACATAAAACCCACAATTCCATTTCTCAAGAACACAAAATTCAACACCTAAAAGTTCACATTTAAGAAAGAAACGACAAAAAATAGTAAAACTTTGATAGAAGTTTGAACTTTTTTCCATATGCAATTGGCACTGCATGGAGAATTTTTTTGTTGAGAGAAGTCGTACATCATAAGCTTCAGAGATTTGCTTGAATTTGGCTTCAGCATCCTTTTTATTGTTAGGGTTCTTATCAGGGTGCCACTTCATAGCAAGTCTTCGATAAGCTTTCTTGAGATCCTCATCGCTGGCACTTCGATCTACCTGAAGAAGTTTGTAATAGTCCACTCCCATTTTCCAATTCCTCAGCCGGAACAACGTGTGCGTAGTTTAGAGTCACCGGTGGAAGAAAGAGACGAAACAAGAAGACATATCCACGAACACAGTCATACAAACTCGTCTGGGCTCAACAAAACAACACTCTTGTACTTTTCACTAGCCTTAGGCCCAGTTGTACACCAACTTTGGAGTCGTACGTTTTTTTTTTTAATAGATCAATGTAACATCTATAAACATTTAATTGAATAGGGCTATTTTAGATTATAAAATAAAAAAATAAGTTATAATTATTTAACAAAATCATATATCATTGTCACGTGTTTTTCTATATATTTTTGTCGACTTATTAGATCAAATAAGAATTTAATTTGGATATTGAAAAGTGCATTTTATATTGTGATTTAGTTTGGACAAAGAGTTTGGAAAATCTAAAATAAATTTATAAAATGAAGTTTTTTATTTAAAATTTATTTGTTTTAATTTTTTTCATACAAAATTATTTATTAAATTGTAATAATTAATTTCATTTTATATTTTTTTTCAATAGATAATAATTAATTTATTTAATTTTGTTTTAGACAACATTGATCTTAAATATTTTTTTGTTATTTTTAACTTTGAGAGATTTCTTTTGACAGAAGCAACTGATACTGAAATTGTTAACATTATTCTATAAGTTATATATGTATTTAAAAAAGAATTCATTCTTTTATATAATTAAGAATCTCAATTGATTTATCATCTTCCTAACCTATAATTTTCCTTAAGATATTTAATTCGAAAAATAAATCAAATCTATCAATGTGCAACAAATTATCATGTTTTAGGGTGTGTTCTTTTGGGTGGAAGGGTTTGAGGGAGAGGGAGAGGATTGATTTGAGTGAATTTGAAGGTGAAGATTATGTTCTTCTTTTTAAGGGATTTGGAAGTGATAATATAGTGAATTTGAGAGTAAATTTTGTGAAAGTTTGTGAAAGATTTTATAGATGTGACTAATAAAAAATAAGATTTAATTGATGAAAAAGTTAGATTACCAAATTGTCTTTGATGTTAAAAGTATTATAAAATGATAATTAGATAAGATATAATTAATTTTGAATTTTTTTGTGATAATTAAAAATATTAATGATATTTATTAATAATATTAATTATGATTCTTGTTATTGTTATTATTAATATTATTTATTATTATTAATATAATAATAATAATAATAATTGATAATTAGTTTTTTTATGTTCATAAAAATTAAATTCTTTTAGTCAAATTAGAACCTTACAGGTCTTTTTTGGAAAGAAATAATGGCCACACGTTGCACTTTTATGTGAACAAAAAGAAAAAAATAAATAGTGAAACTAAAAGCATAAGTATGGTCAACCAAAATTTACATTTATGTAAGAACAAGGGTATTATTCTAAATGTAAATAAATCACTCCAAATCTCTTTAGCACATGCGAGATGGAAAAAAGTTAAAATCTCTCGGTTCCGCTCCTTTCCTCGCTCAGAAAACTACTGAAAAGAACACCATTTAAAGCACAAATCCATCCTTCTATTTCTTTGTGAAGAGTAAAATCCTTAGAAAAGAACAAGGCCTTAAGGATCTTTCAAGGTTTAACCATTTTTCTTTAAAAAGCATACAATTCAGTGACTTTAATTTTTTAACACTAAATAAAAATAAAAAATATCTTCATATATTTTAAATTGTTCAAATTTAATTTGAAGTGTTGTAACACAAATAGAAAAAAGAAACCTACTAACAAAAAAAATGAGGATAAAAAAATTGGTACATACAGAAAACATGAGATTCAAGGAATGTAATATGTTAAAACTCTCAAAGAAAGAACTGTAGAATAGAAAAAAAAAATACAAGACAAGTCACATAAAGATAAAAGAAGAAATAGAAAAAAATTGATTATAAGAGAATAAAGACAACTCATCATTCTCTCTTTCCTAATAATAATTTAACTAAATTTTATTCTCAAACATAAACTTGTAATTAATTTAATGTTAATATATTAGTACTAAAAAATATTTTGAAGCCTTTATTTTCATAAACATAATTTTATAATTAATTTAATTAAAATATATTAGTACTACAAAAAATTGAAACTTTTTTTCTTAACCATAATTTTATAAATAATTTAATAGAGAAATTAGTACTAAAAAAAATTTGGTTATATATTTTTTTAAGTCTAAAGCGAGTATTTTACCTTGTCCTGTTATGTTATAAAATTGCATACATATGGTAATATATTTAATTTTTAAAAATTATATATATGATAATTTTTTTTATTAATTTACTGTGTAAGAACTTCCATACAACTGATTTATTAAATTAAACTCATTTAATAATGATGATGTTGTGCCAGTTAGAATACTTTGCAATACTTTTTTATTGGTTAAATTACTCTTTTGGTCTTTGTTTTGTTAAGAAGTGCAAATTAGTTCTCTACTTTTTTTTTGTCTCAATTTGGTCCTAGTTCTTTTAAAAATGATTCAATTTGGCCATTTTTGTTAGTGTGACCAAACTGTGTTAAAGTCAACACGTGTTAATATATGTGGTTTCTTGGATTTTTTTTAATTTTAATTTTTTATTTTTTTACACATGTCACTTTATTTGTGTCACATGTTAAGAAGTCTCAATTTGGTCTCTATATTTGTTTTTAGTTTAATTTTTTTTTAAAATGAAACAACATTGTCCCTCTTTAAATTGAGACTCAATTTACTTTTTGTATAAATCTGATGCTGATCTTTTTACTAAAATTAATATTTTTATTAAATATTTGTGAAAATATTTTTAAACAAACTTTAAAATCTATATGAAATATTTAGGATAACTCATATAGGTGAATAAATATGGAGTTCATACTTGAATCTTGAAAATTTTACTATTCAACTTATTAATTTTAATTTGTTCATATATCTTTTGGTTGCATGATTTCTGCAGCATTTCACTTTAGATTTAATAATCACATTCAAACTCTAACTAACCTGATTTCAATCATGCATTTCGTATAAATTTTAAAGTTAATTTAAAAATATTTCTAGAAATATTTAATAAAAATGTTATTTTTAGTAAGAATATCATCATAAGATTTATACAAAAATAGATTAATTCTAAATTTAAGAAGGGATAATATTGCTCAATTTTTACAAAAAATGGGACTAAATTGAAACTAAAAAATATACATATAAGGACCAAATTGAGATTTTTTGACACGTGACAAACTATGAAGTGACATGTGTACAAAAAATTTAAAAAGCAAATAAAAAAATTAAAAAGGTCACAAATTAACATATGGCGTTAACTTTAAGACCGTTTGGTGAAACTAGGGATGTCAAAAAAATCCATACCCGTACCCGCTAAACTTACACCCTTAACATTCTTCTCTTTTTTTCTTTGAAATTGGGCATATACATCAAACCTTATATAGACAATGACGTTTATGGATGTTTGTTGTCAAATGATGGAATCAAAATAAGAAAACTTGGCATGTGGCAATTGAGGTTTATTATTTGCTTATTTTGTTTATTTTTTCAGGAACCAATAGGAGAAAGTGAGTTTGTTGATTAAAACACTAATTAAAGAATTTTCATTGTGTTGAACGTTATTTTATATCTACTTTTACAATTATTTGGACTTGTATCAACTTGAGTTTATTTGAACTTTATTTAAAATTTATGACAGCGATGTATTTTATTTGAATTTATGATTAAATATTTCTTTTTTAAATAATTTTGCAAATACCCACGGGTACCTATGGATATGAAAAAAATAGGCGGATACCTGCACAATAGATATCCGACGGATATGAATACGGGTACCCGCACTAATTTAACACTTCTTAACAAAAGTAAGGACCAAAAGAGTAATTTAACATTCTTTTATTCTGAAAGGTATTTGTATGTTTTTACTAAAATGAATATGATGTAATATTTGAGATAATATTCTTCGTATATATTATAAATATTTTTCTAAAATTAATTTTATTTAAAAGTATAATCAACATTACATATGAATATTTCTTCTATTTTTATTTTATAAGAAATTTTTTGATTAGAGTCGGTTCTTGCTAATAATTTTTTATCGTTATTATCGAGTAAATATGTCAATTAATTTTAAGGCTTAAATACCTTTTTGGTCCTCATTTTCATAGTGTTTGTTGCGGATGGTTCTCATTTTGACAGAATGTTTAAAATGGTCCTCATTTTTACAGAATGTTTAAAATGGTCCTCATTTTCGCAATTCGTGTTTTATTTGGTCATTTTCTGTAACGCCGTTTAAATCATTAACGGAAAATTGTACAGGTGGCACGATTTATATTAGGGTGTGTTACGTGTACTGTACAAGTGGCTAATTAACGTTAATTTTTCAATTTAGGGTAAAATTTGCAATTAGGGAAATTTCTTCATCTTCGTCTTTCTTGAGCTCGGAATGAAGTGGAGAGTCAAACATTGTACTGCATTTGGACTTTCCTTAAACTTCGTTCAATTTCACTTTTGTCAAACATTGATGTAGTGCATTTTGATGATGATGAACTAATGTTATGAATTTAACTTCTTCCAGAGTTAGATCAATTTAATTTTTCCCAAGCTTAGACCAATATCACTTACTTCAATGCTCAGATTAAGATGCCATTTTGAACATGTTGGGACTAATATCAACATAATCAAACTAATTCATTTCTTCATTTAACAATAGTACAAAACATATTAGACTTTAAAATCATTAATCTGCCTCATTTGTGTCATGATGATGACATCTTTTCATCAACACCACCATTTGAAAAAGTTGCAGTCCACATTATTGGAACCACCACTCTGTAAATCAATAAATCAAAAATTAAAACCAATTTATTATTAACACAAAAATAAAAACAGATTGTACCCAAAATTTTCTACCAATATTCTTTGGAGTTCTTGTCATCCTTAAAGTCGTCATCCCTCTGCAGCTACAAATTGGGGTTAACCACCAACAGTGCACGAAGTTATACAACACGATTGCCTCCAACGATTACAACTAGAGGTAAAGGAAGAAGATTGAGACCGTAACATACCTATATAATGGGATTGCAGGAAGAAGAAGATTGCAACAACACCACAATTGGGAATGGAGGAACAAGATTACCAAAACTCACCAAGTGCCCAAACATTCCTTACCAAAACCCTAGCTCACTTGTTTAACCCCAAATATCTAATTACCACACATGTACAGTACACGTAACACACCCTAATACAAACCGTGCCACCTGTACAATGCTCTGTTAATGATTTAAACGACGTTACAGAAAAGGACCAAATAAAACATGAATTGCGAAAATGAGGACCATTTTAAATATTCGATAAAAATGAGGACCATTTTAAACATTTTGTAAAAATGAGGACCATTCGCAACAAACACTGCAAAAATGAGGACCAAAAAGGTATTTAAGCCTAATTTTAATATCCAGTTTTAGCTTCACATAAAAATTATAGAAAATTTAGTGAACCATTGATTTTTAATTACTTTTATTTATGGAACATAAAAAATTGTCCATTTAAAATGTGATGTCAGCAAAATAAATATTATGAGCGTTCATTTCTTTATTTTATTGGTTTTATTAACTTCACCCAATCCAATTAAATGTTCTTTAAATCCACCCTTCACGGAGATAGTGGCGTGGGTCAACAACACTAAAGGATCATCATCAACATTCAAAAGTATGATAGAATCATCGACCCGACCAAACATTTGAATGCTTATCTAATCCATATTAGTATATGTACCGTCTAGGGAATGGCCGACCTCAACATGCTCATTTGGATTCTGAATCGATAAATATTTATCATAAAACAACGAGTTTTAGTCACAGGCCGAGGTGACGATCATTTGGGCCGATGTGGTCGAGGTGATGAGCAAATATCCCTGGATTTTAGGAATAACCACCCCCCATGCGAGATTTCAGGAGAGAATAATGGAGAAGTGGGTAGGTTGGTCAGTTAAAGATCTGGCAGTAAGATAGCAGTTTTAAGACTGAAAGACCCTATATATACATAAGGGACGGGTGAAAGAGGGGAGGTTTTTGACGGCAGAGTCGATTCTCAATTTTGGTTCGGTCCCTAATTCTAGACCGGAACATTGGCACCCACCGTGAGGCCTCGGTAAAACAGATTCCCAGGCCTATCAACAAACAAAGCGATCACTCGATGGCGAGAAAACCCTGATCCAGAGGCGAGAAATCACACTCGAGAAGACGTTCCACCAGAACCCATAACCAGGGAATTGATACAACCTCATCGACCATGAAAGCGGATTTGCATCACCGCCCCCATGTCGCCGTTCAACGACCACTACCACTGATGGAGTTTCGTCCGCCACAAAACGCACCAGCAAACCCCAAATTGCGACACCAAAACACAAATCGATCACAAGCAGGTGGACCATAAAATTTTCCCAACACTTCCAATCCGTGTTGGCCATCCTTGATGCTTGTCCAACTACTTTCGAGACCTATAACCGTCAACACAAATCCTCTTACATAGCAACCTTTGCAAAATCTGCCCGAAGCTCGTTTTTTGGACGCTGAAGCCCACATTCAACATGGTCATAAGCATCAATCGTAAGGTCTTCGCTGCAGATCCTCTCGCCATTGCACCGCGAAATAGCTTTTTGAACACTGCACCGTTCTTCTCCGCTCCAACCACTACATGAGAGGAAGGGGCTTTGAACCACTAGCAACAATAGTACTCATTGTAACACCTACTACAACACCCACTTCATCGTCCATCTCAAATTCTGATGAACTTCGTCTGGTGGTGGCGTCGACAACTGGGGCTGCACATGACCAACATCACACAACATCGGGGATGGCACTGTGACCATGGTCGAAGGCGAAGGGGCTTTGAACCAGTAGATTTTGTGTTCAGATGGATGGGAAGTTGAATCATGAATTCGTGCAATCCACCAAATCCCTAAAACATCGTAGGGTTCGTGATCATGGCTGCGGAAATTAAGGGAAGTGGAGAAGAAAACACAAAAGGAATCAAGCCTCAACACGGAGTGGTGGTAACGTATTACAAAATTTAAGATATTTAATATAATTTTAACAAATATAAATGTTTTACCTTAATAAGTTTTTTCACCCACCTTAAATATTTTGTATTATTAAATGACTTGAATATTTTAGAGTAATTAATTACTTTAGCAAACAGTAATACATTACGAAATTAAATATTTGGGTGAAATTTTATATAAATTATTATTTTCTAGTTAATTCCTTCTTTCAACTATAAAAATTATTTAATTAAAATTAAAATATTTATAACTTTTTTATTTTGTATTAGAAATGAATTTATTTCAAGATATAATATCATTCTTAATGAATGTACATGTTTTTTGGATTACTACATCTTGATTTGGTGGTTATGTTCAAAGTTCATTATTCGTATCAATTCGACAAACCTCGAGTTCGGCTCGGGGACGGTGAAGAGTCGTTAAAATGACAAACCTCGAGCTCGGTTCGGGGCCGACCTCGTAGCAGGCAGTGGTTCGACGTCAGTCAGCCAAAAATATCCCCTCAAGCACGAAGCTGAACAAATATGTATGCTCTTTGTCGATCTCAATTGTATCCTCTTTATAAACTTTTTATTTGTATTGTTTTACGTAACATTAAGAGCTCATGAATTACCAATTTTACAAAGCACCAAAAGACACTCAAACTCGACTAAAAAGCAGGTCGGCCCGTGCAAAACAAAAAATGTCTGACAACTCGGATCCGACCTCGCTATGTGCGAGAGAATACCTCAGTACGCGGAGGACTAAACTTGGATCCGACCTCGCTACGTGCGAGAGAATACCTTAGTACGCTGAGGACTAAACTCGGATCTGACCTCGCTACGTGCGAGAAAATACCTCAGTACGCTGAGGACTCAACTCGGTTCTGACCTCGCTACGTGCGAGAAAATACCTCAGTACGCTGAGGACTAAACTCGGATCTGACCTCACTACGTGCGTGAGAATACCTCAGTACGCTGAGGACTAAACTCAGATCCGACCTCGCTACATGCGAAGGAATACCTCAGTACGCTGAGGACTAAACTTGGATCCGACCTCGCTACGTGCGAGAAATTACCTCGGTACGCTGAGGACTAAACTCGGATCCGACCTCGCTATGTGTGAGAGAATACCTCAATGCGCTGAGGACTATACCCGGATCTGACCTCGCTACAAGCGAGAGAATACCTTAGTACATTGAGGGCTAAATTCGAATCTGACCTCGCTACAAGCGAGAGAATACCACAATACGTTGAGAGCTTTAGTAGACTGACCTCAAATTAATCAGTTTATCTTTTGTATGTCGAGGTCTCCCTCGGGCCGACTTCATATGTTGAGGTCTCCCTCAGGCCGACCTCAGCTTGATCATTTTACTTATCTTATGTCGAGGTCTCCCTCGGATTGACTTCAGCTTTATCATGTTATATATTTACTTGTCCAATACTAGAATATGGGGACGGTTTATGACAACCTTTCATTCCAGCAAGTTGAGGACTTGATGAAGGCGTGACCACCTCCTTAGAAGCTCCCTCAAGAAGGATCACTAGAAGCATGTCTAGAGGGGAGTCTTCTATTCCATCACCTTTATCTTTGTTTTGCATTACTTTAGTTTGAATTCCCTAAGTTGGTTTCTAGTTGATTTATTTTGGTTGACTTGTTGACTTTGATCCAAAGTTGACCTTTGACCAAGATTAGATTAACTTAAACCAACATGCTAATCCTTGTTTGTCTTGTTTTGTAGGTAATTAAGAGAAAGTAGAGCATGGCTAGGTGGCACTTGGTGATTGGAGCACTTGGATGAAGTGGAAGAGAGAGGAAAGCAAAAAGCATAAAGCAAAAGCAAAAGTAGACATGTACTTTGTCTCCTTTTGTCTTTGTGGTTTATGCCTTAGAAGTTCACTTGGTCTCCTTCCTCTTTTGGCCTAGAATCCTCATGGGAATGCCTCCACCAATCATCTCCCTTCACTTGGCCAAGACTCACTCTCACATTAGGTTTAGAGTTTGCTAGTTAATCCTTTTTCATGTTTTTCTATTTGCTAAAGGACCCCTATGAACTCCTATTTAAAGGGTGCTCCTTGTCTTGTAAAAGGGTTGATCATTTTGTTATAAACTTTGTGCATTCAACCACCAATTTTCGTGAGCTCTCCTTCCTAGAAGTGAACTCACCTTTGCCTTATCTTGCTTGCAAGTTGCGGCACCATCACTCATCTCTAGGGCTTGGTTGGCTTAGATCCCCCCTATGAGTGGCGTGCTTCTTCCATTCTTCATCTTCTATGCTTTCCATTTTTATTGTTTCTTCTTTAATTTTGCTCTTTAGTGTTGTTATTGCCGTGTGTGTTTAAGCTTGAATCCAACTCTCTTCTTCCTTTCATGAGCTTGAGAAATGAACCTTCACATCTAGATAGCATGCTATCTTAATGTCCAATGGGAATTTTCAAAAAGCTTTCTTAAACAACTTCACCATATTCATAACTCTAAAAGGAAACAAGATAATCCTTCATCATTTGGTATCTAGAGCTTTGGTTGTCCTTGAATATGGTGTTTTCATGTTCTAACCTTGTCTTGTGTAGCTATCTTTGAATGGTCCACATAAAAACATTGCTGGCAGCAACGTGTGCGTTTTTGAAAAAAATACTGCAGCTAGCTCAGTGGTCCAAAAGTAACATTCTTTATATCAAAAGAAAGCTCTGTGAGTCTAGTTTCCAAAAAAAAATAATTAACGCATTTGGAGTTTTGTGGAGAGAGTTATGATCAAATGAGTGAGAAAAGGTCAGAGCTACCGAGAATACGAAAAACAACGTTTTCAGGTTATGTTGTGGTAATTTTGGCTTCGGTTTTGTGACTCTTTTGCTCCTAAATGTGGTTGGATAACATGTCTTTTGATGCTTACTCTTTGAGCCTCAAATCCATGAGTTTAAATGCATGATAGCTACATGTTTGTGTCTTTGTGTATGTCATGTTGAGTCTTTAAATGTGTCTAACTTTTGCTTGAGTCTCTTGTCATATGCTTCTTTGAGTTTTCTTGTTTTTGTTTCTAAGTTTTTGAACTATTGCTTGAGATCTATGCCTTGTGTTGTTGTATGCTCCTTGAAATTGATTTTGACCTAATTTTAAGGAACTAAGTGTTCAAGACACCCTAAAATATCCTTCTCATCATTTTAAGTACCTAGTTTTGAAAAGAAAAAGTGTTTTCAAGACCAAAAATAGTTTGGCCGAGAGCTTTTACAATGCTTGGTGAATCCATTTGGCCATTTTTACTAGGTGTTATGCTACCAAAATTTATACTTGGATTTTGGGTGATATTGGCAAATTAGTTCCATGCTTTGACTTGGTTATGATCTTTTATTGTGTATGCATAATTTGAGGTATAATCTTTGCTTGTTCAAATGCTTTCCATAGAGTCCTTTAAAGTGCTTTTCATTGTTTTAGTCTTGTTCAAGTTTTGTCTTTAAAAACAAGTTTCCTTAGAAGTTAAACTTTCTTGTTTTTTTTTTAGCTTTGCTTGCTTGTCTTTAGGTAATCTTTGTTTTGTCTTAGTAGTTTTCTTTTCCTTGTCATCCTAGAGTGTTGTGGCCGAGCCACTTGTTTGAGCTTTGAAAAGGTTTTCATCTCTTTAAAGGTGTTTTCACTTGTTTGGAAGGTTTTTGAGTGCTAGCCTTGCTTGTGTGCTTTGGGAGTGTGATCAAAAACACTTGGGTGCTTGAGAAGACCACACTTGGTCTCGGGTTTGGAATTGTTTGTTAGCTAATCTCTTCCTTATCTCGGTTTTTGGTTTACGAACATGAATATGGATCCAATCTTGGAGGTAGAAGAAGAGGAGGAGTCGGCCTCACCTTATTCCCCTCCCATGGTGACTCCTATGGCCCAAGAAAGTGGACAAATGACCCTTGCCAACATCTTACGTGAGATGGAAGTGAGTAGGAGAGAAACTTTTGACCAATTGAGGGCGGATAGGAGGCAAAGTGAGATCTTCCTACAAGAGCACATCCAAAGACTTGAGCTTAGGGAAGATGAGAGGAGAAGGAGGAGGTCCTCTTCCAAGGACTCTAGCCATGGTGGAAGAAGAAGAAGACACGGCTATGATGGTGGTGGAAGGCGTAATCAACTCCCACAAAGACAACCTCCACCAATCAAGATTCCAAAGTTCAAGGGGGAGAATGATCCAAACCTCTACATATAGTGGGAGCAAAAAGTGGACCAAATCTTCAATATTCATTTAGTTAGTGATCAAGAACAAGTAGATTTAGTAGTTTTAGAATTTGAAGATTATGCTATGACATGGTGGCATCAATTGTGTATGGACAATATTAACCAAGAGCCACCCTCGGCCTCTTAGATGGACATTAAAACTTTGATGCGCGCTAGATTTGTTCCTTCCTACTATAGGAGGGAGACTCTTTTGAAGCTCCAAAGGCTTCAACAAGGGTCTATGTGTGTGAATGAATATTTTAAAATGATGGAGTCCATGCTTCTCAAAGTAGGACTCCAATTTGAAAGTGAAGAAGAAAAGGTAGCTAGATTTGTGAGTGGTCTTAGAAGAGAAGTTCAAGATGTAGTTGAGTTGTATGAGTATTCCACTCTTGACAAAATTTTACACTTGGCCTTAAAAGTTGAAAGTCAATTGAAAAAGAAACAAGAGGCCAAGAGGAATACTTCATACAATGAATACTACTCTAGAACTTGGAAAGGAAAAGAAAGAAAGGATGAGAAACCACCTTCAAAAGACCACCCACCTAGGACTAATTCGTCTAGAACCTCCCATGAAAGTGCAAACTCTTCTCAAAGTTCAAGAACTAGTTCCATCAAATGTTTTAAGTGTTTGGGCTATGGTCACATTGCTTCAAATTGCCCAACAAAGAGGAACATGATCTTGAACCCTAAAGGAGAGGTTGAAAGTGAACATTTTTCTCCCCCCTCCCCTAAAAGTTCTTCCTCCCACACTTCTTCCCAATCTTCAAGTGAGGATGAAATCAAACCTAATGAAGGAGGTTTGTTGGTGGTTAGGCGCATGCTAGGCCAAGTGCCTAAAGAATTTGAAAACCAAAGAGAAAATATTTTTCACTCGAGGTGCCAAATCAACAACAAAACTTGCTCCCTCATAATTGATAGTGGAAGTTGTGTTAATGTGGCTAGCACAAGGGTTGTGGACAAGCTTGGCTTGAAAACCATCCCTCATGCCAAGCCCTATAAGCTTTCTTGGCTTAATGAGGAAGGTGAGATTAAAGTGGACAAACAAGTCCTTATTAACTTCTCCATTGGAAACTACAAAGATGAGATATTATGTGACTTAGTGCCCATGGCAATTTGATAGGAAAGCTTTTCATGATGGCCATGCCAACAAATTTACATTTAGCTTCCAAGGCAAAAAGATCACATTACTACCTCTTTCACCAAGAGAAGTCAATGAGGACCAATTGCAAATGATAAAGAAAAGAAAAGAAGAGAAGGCGCAAAAGAAGGCGCAAGGGCATGGAAATGAGTCCAAGAAGAGCATGATCACCCTCAAAGGGGTGAAGAAGGTAATGCTTGCCCAAAAACCCATCTTCCTAGCTTATCCTAGTGAATCTTCCCCCTCCTTCCAAAACCCTCACTCTAGATGTCCCTTAGACTTGTCATTAGTCTTAGATGAGTTCAAAGATGTTTTTCAAGAACCTCCAAAGGGTCTCCCACCCCTAAGAGGTATAGAACACCAAATTGATTTCATACAAGGCTCATCTTTGCCTAATAGGCCAGCCTATAGGACTAGTCCCGAGGAGGCTAAGGAAATTCAAAAACAAGTGAATGAGTTGTTAGAAAAGGGGTGGGTGCAACATAGCATGAGTCCTTGTGCAATTCCCGTGATTCTTGTCCCCAAAAAGGATGGAACATGGAGAATGTGCATAGATTATAGGGCTATCAACAACATAACCATCAAGTATAGGCATCCTATTCCTAGATTAGATGATTTGATTGATGAGTTACATGGTGCAACCATATTTTCCAAAATAGACTTGAAGAGTGGGTACAATCAAATTAGAATCAAAGAATGTGATGAATGAAAAACCTCTTTCAAGACTAAGTTTGGATTATATGAGTGGTTAGTCATGCCTTTTGGCTTGACCAATGCACCTAGTACATTCATGAGACTCATGCACCATGTTCTTAGAGAGTTCTTAGGGAAGTTTGTTGTGGTATACTTTGATGACATTCTCATTTATAGTATGTCTCAAGATGACCACTTGCATCATTTAAGGAAGGTGTTAGAAACCTTAAGGAAGGCATCCTTGTATGCTAACATGGAGAAATGTGTGTTTGGGATGGATCATGTGATCTTCCTAGGTTTCAAAATAAATCAACATGGGGTCCATGTGGACCAAGAAAAAGTGACGGCCATCAAGGATTGGCCTCCCCCAAAGAATGTAAGTGAGCTTAGGTCTTTCCATGGGTTAGCTAGTTTCTATAGGAGGTTTGTGCCAAACTTTAGCACCATAGCCGCCCCTCTCAATGAATTGGTCAAGAAAGGTGTGGCCTATAAGTGGGGCAAAGATCAAGAAAAGGCTTTTGAAACTTTAAAACAAAACTTGATCAATGCACCACTCTTAACCCTCCCTAACTTCTCCAAAACTTTTGAAATTGAGTGTGATGCATCCAATGTAGGCATTGGGGCCGTGCTTCTCCAAGAAGGGCACCCCATAGCCTATTTTAGTGAGAAACTCAAGGGGAGTCACATCAACTACTCCACCTATGACAAAGAGCTTTATGCTCTTGTGAGAACTTTGCAAACTTGGCAACACTATCTTCTTTCAAAGGAGTTTGTGATACATAGTGACCATGAGTCACTCAAATTTTTGAAAAGCCAAGGCAAGTTAAACAAGATACATGCTAGGTGGGTAGAGTTCTTAGAGCAATTCCCATATGTGATCAAACATAAGCAAGGAAAGGCTAACATTGTGGCGGATGCACTTTCAAGAAGGCATTCCCTCCTTTCAATTCTTGAAACTAAATTTCTTAGTTTTGATCATGTTAAGGAATTGTATCCAAGGGATGTTGATTTCTCCTCCATTCTTGGTGAGTGCCACCAAGGGGCTTACAAAGACTTTTACCTTCTCAATCAATATCTTTTCAAAGGTAAAAGACTTTGCATTCCCCAAGGTTCCTTAAGAGCCTCACTCATTAGAGAGGCACATGAGGGAGGATTAATGGGGCATTTTAGGCCAAACAAGACTTTGGAAGTCTTGAAAGAACACTTCTATTGGCCTCACATGAGGAAGCATGTAGATAGGCATTGCAAAAGTTGCATAGCATGCATGAAAGCCAAGTCTAGAGTCTAACCCCATGGTGTTTACACTCCCTTGCCTATCCCTTCCAAGCCTTGGGTTGACATATCTATGGATTTTGTCTTAGGCCTCCCAAGGACCAAAAAAGGTAGGGATTCCATTTTTGTAGTGGTGGATAGGTTCTCTAAGATGGCCCATTTCATTCCTTGCCATAAGATTGATGATGCAACTTATATTGCAAATCTTTTTTTCAAGGAAGTGGTAAGACTACATGGCCTACCTAGGTCCATTGTAAGTGATAGGGACTCCAAGTTCCTAAGCCATTTTTGGAGAACCTTGTGGGGTAAACTTGGCACCAAGCTTCTTTTCTCCACCACTTGCCATCCCCAAAGTGATGGCCAAATTGAGGTGGTTAATAGAACCCTAGGGCAAATGCTAAGATGTATGATAGTGCAAAACATTAGAGAGTGGGAGGAACTTCTTCCCCACATAGAGTTTGCCTACAATAGGGTTGTGCATTCCACCACTTCTCATTCCCCTTTTGAGGTTGTGTATGGGTTCAATCCCCTAACTCCCTTAGACCTCCTTCCCCTACCCACTAATGAGGCATGGACTTGCCAAGATGGTGAGGCCAAAGCCAAGTACATCCAAGACTTTCATTCACAAGTCAAGGAAACCATTGAGAGGAGAGTTAAGAAATAACAAGAGGATGGTAATAAGGGAAGAAAGGAAGTCATCTTCCAAGAGGGAGATTGGGTTTGGCTTCACTTGAGAAAGGAGAGATTCCCTACTCAAAGGAAGTCTAAGCTCCTCCCTAGAGGGATGGGCCCTTTCAAGTCATTAGGAGAATTAACAACAATGCTTATGAGTTAGACTTACCCCCAAGCTACAACATAAGTAACTCATTTAATGTTTGTGACCTTTCTCCTTTTGATGTAGGGTTTAAGAATTCGTGGTCGAATTCTCTCAAAGAAGGGGAGGATGATGAAGGCGTGACCACCTCCTTAGAAGCTCCCTTAAGAAGGATCACTGGAAGCATGTCTAGAGGGGAGTCTTCTATTCCATCACCTTTATCTTTGTTTAGCATTACTTTAGTTTGAATTCCCTAAGTTGGTTTCTAGTTGATTTATTTTGATTGACTTGTTGACTTTGATCCAAAGTTGACCTTTGACCAAGATTAGATTAACTTAAACCAACATGCTAATCCTTGTTTGTCTTGTTTTGTAGGTAATTAAGAGAAAGTAGAGCATGACTAGGTGGCACTTGATGATTGGAGCACTTGGATGAAGTGGAAGAGAGAGGAAAGTAAAAAGCATAAAGCAAAAGCAAAAGTAGACATGTACCTTGTCTCCTTTTGCCTTTGTGGTTTATGCCTTAGAAGGTCACTTGGTCTCCTTCCTCTTTTGGCCTAGAATCCTCATGGGAATGCCTCCACCAATCATCTCCCTTCACTTGGCCAAGACTCACTCTCACATTAGGTTTAGGGTTTGCTAGTTAATCATTTTTCATGTTTTTGTATTTGCTAAAGGACCCCTATGAACTCCTATTTAAAGGGTGCTCCTTGTCTTGTAAAAGGGTTGATCATTTTGTTATAAACTTTGTGCATTCAACCACCAATTTTCGTGAGCTCTCCTTCCTAGAAGTGAACTCACCTTTGCCTTATCTTGCTTGCAAGTGGCGGCACCATCACTCATCTCTAGGGCTTGGTTGGCTTAGATCCCCCCTATGAGTGGCGTGCTTCTTCCATTCTTCATCTTCTATGCTTTCCATTTTTATTGTTTCTTCTTTCATTTTGCTCTTTAGTGTTGTTATTGCCGTGTGTTTAAGCTTGAATCCAACTCTCTTCTTCCTTTCATGAGCTTGAGAAATGAACCTTCACATCTAGATAGCATGCTATCTTAATGTCTAGTGGGAATTTTCAAAAAGCTTTCTTAAACAACTTCACCATATTCATAACTTTAAAAGGAAACAAGATAATCCTTCATCAGGACTCAAGGTTGGAGGATTGTGTACCGTCCAAGGAATGGCCGACCTCAACATGCTCATTTGGATTCCGAATTGATAAATATTTATCATAAAACAATGAGTTTTAGTCACAGGCCGAGGTGACGATCATTTGGGCCGATGTGGCCGAGTTGACAAGCATTTGGGCCGTGGTGATGAGCAAATATCGCTGGATTTTAGGAATAACCACCCCCCATGCGAGATTTCAGGAGAGAATAGTGGAGAAATGGGTAGGTTGGTTAGTTAAAGATCTAGCAGTAAGATAGCAATTTTAAGACTGAAAGACCCTATATATACATAAGGGACGGGTGAAAGAGGGGAGGTCTTTGACGGCAGAGTTGATTCTCAATTCTGGTTGAAATCCTTAATTCCAGTACTCGATAAATTCTTTTGAAGCCCTAAGCACCATATCGAGCCCGATTCTTGGACCAAAAGACAGTGCCGACCACTCGGATGCCCTAAAATGCATCAAGTAGGGAGAAAGCAAAATGCTCAAGCATTTCATGTAAAGGTTCTCTATCGCAACAAAAACTATCCCAGACATTACCCGGTCCGTTGTCATGCACTCCCTGATTTACGGTCTCCAGTCGGAACTATTCTCTAACTCCCTTTTTCACGGAAAGGCCTACGGAAATGAACGAGCTATGGCAACGCATGACTAAGTATATGGCCATCGAGGAAAACATGTCAAAGAAGGTGAAGAAGCGCATAACCCCAATTGGAACGAAAAGCCGGAGGAACAACGAGGCTGAGAGGGGGCTATCTCGGTATAGTCAGTACACCCCCTTTAATGCTAGTCGAAACACCATACTTAGAGAAGCCTACAACTTAGAGCTCATACAACTCCTGGAACCTAGACCCTCCCTGCCAAGAGCCGACTTGATGAAAAGGTGCACTTTTCACCAATCCTCAAGTCACACCAGTGAGGAATGCCACTGCTTGCAAGATCTCATTGAAAGTTTGGTATGCTCTGGCGCCTTAGCTCGATTTGCGTAGTAGGGGAATGACGACCAAAGAAGGGGGCGAGGCGGTTTTGCTGGTCGTGAGCGTGGTCGGGGACGATGTGAGTTCATGGAATGAGGTAGTGGCAGCCAGAACAACCCAATGTGGTCATACAAACCCTAGGGCCGACGACAATCCAGGTCCAATAGCCCAATCCTCAACCTCTACCACAACTTGTCGTTCCCAACTAAGTCGTCCAACCCTAGCCCAATCTAGCCCAAACTAGAGGAAATGTTCACAACATCACGGTCACGAGAGGCTTTGCCGGAGGCAGCAGCTTTCGCGCGACCCAAAGGAGCATAAACTCGGTAAGTTTGTTCCTGCCACGACATTTACCGTATATATATATTTTTATGATGCAAATTTCTACATGAACGACCTAGATCAGGACAACCTGGCAGTCGTCTGCGCAAGCATTGGCAATTGGAGGGTCCACAAAATTCTCATTGACTAGGGATGTTTAGCTGATGTTTTATTCTAGCACGCGTTCAAAAGTTAGACATCCCCACCAATCTGATCCAGTTGTACCCAAAATTGCTACTCGATTTCGTAGGAGAAAGGGTTCACATCAATGGCTAAATTTAGTTTTTTTTCCCTTATAGGGAATTCACTCTCCATTATTATGTTTATAGGCAGTTTTTTAAAAAATTACGGAAATGGGCAAATCGTTTTGGGGAGCACATTTTCGTATGAAGAAATCGTGTAGCCCCTAAACGTTTTTGTGGTCAAGCGAGTCAACAAGCGAAATTGTGTGGGGGGTGAACGTTTTTCGTGCAGTAATCAATTATTGTATGCTGTAATCGATTACTGGATGTTGTAATCGTGCATGGGGTAACGTTTTTGAAGCAATAATCGATTACCATATGCTGTAATTGATTACTGCAAGCGTTGCAGTTTTCTGGGTGTTATGTAATCGATTACGCAAGAACTGTAGTCGATTACATGCATAATTTTTTGAAAAAAAATGTTAACAAACATTTTACTGGATAGGAAAGCAATGGCATATGATATAGTTGAATATGAAACAAAAAACAGTGATAATAATGAAAAGAAAACATTACAATCAATTAAAGTACTAACATAATAATGTCAATGTGAAAGTGCATTAAACAAATACAAAGTTTTTGAATGAAATAAACATCAAAATGCATCTAAGAAAGAGGAAATTGGCGCCACACATAAGCCATGTCTTCCTCAAGTTGACTAACCCGAGCATCTATATTGTCAAATCTTGAACCAACAAAAGCCCGGAGATCGCGGATTTCGTGGAGCATAGCAGCAGATGCATCCTGGGTAGGCTAAGGCGGTGGAGATGGTGTGCGGTCATCATGAATAGGTGCATTCTGCATATCACGTTTATGAATCCATTCACCATTTTGGTTTTTTACAAAACCAAAGGAATGAATAACTTCAACACCAATTGGACCTGTTCTCCAATTAACCTCCTCAAATGGTTCATCTTCTAGAGGAACATTAAACTTAATTAAAATGTCAATAATGTGATTAGCATATGGTAATGGGGCATGGTCTCTTAATGCCTTTTTCATGCGATATCTAATCAGATGACCCCAGTTAAGCTGCCTTCCGGTCAGCATTGCCCACATTAAGATAATGTCTTCTTTAGTAGCTTGGGCAATGTTAGTTTATCGGGGTACCAGGCATCGACATAAGATGTAGTGCAGGATACGTGTTTCCACTTTCATTTGGTCTGCCAGTAATCTTCCTCCAATATTTACATTGCCACGACAAATCATTACTTTTGCATTGTGACTCGAATAATCATCTCTTCATTCCTCCACCATGTTTCCCTCAAAACAGACCCCTTGAGTGCCCAACTGGGTTATACGATAAAAAATATTTATATCCATTCTAATCTTGACATGCTTAACTTCACTAAGAATAACCCCTTCACCAGTAATTTGTAAGTTAGAATAAAATACTCTAACTAACTCCGGATAATAACATTGACGATTAGTCAAAAAAGGTAATAATCCCAAGTTGTGCAGTATATCATAACACTCAAAGTTTTGCTCAGCAATAAAATCATTAGGATATCTGAGTTCAATAATATCTCTGCTAGAAAATTTTGAAGTATACCTTTCATATTGTGCTACGGAAGAGAAGAGTCTTTGTGGCTGTGAAGGTGCAATTATTTCTTCAGGTTCGTTGACGGCGGCACGATAGCGGCGGCAAGCACCAGTTTGAGTCTTGCGTTTCCTTGAAGATTCAGCCATTTTTGGGTGTTTCTGAAGATTTTAATCAGTGGGTTTTGTAGAGAATTGAAAATGAGAAAGATTGCAACGAACGGGAGGTGATTTGGTTAAGAAATGAAGGCACAATGGTGAAATCATGAAGGAGGGAAAGGGGGCACAAGTTGGCTTTTTGGTGTGCAACGGCGGAGAGAGAAAATGTTGTATTTATAGTGGAAGATGAGGTGTAATCGATTACAGGGTTTGTGTAATTGATTACCACGTTAAAAATAATTTTCCAGGGGTTCCTGATAGAGGTGTAATCGATTATAGGGTTTCGGTAATTGATTACCAAGGCAGAAATTATTTTCCAGTGGCTCCTGTTAGAGGTGTAATCGATTACAGGATTTCTGTAATCGATTACCAAGGCAGAAATTATTTTCTAGGGGCTCTTGTTAGTTCGTTAATCGATTACAGGATTTCGTCAATCGATTACAAAGGTAGAAATTATTTTCCAGGGCTCGTGATAGTTCGTTAATCGATTACCGGGTTTCTGTAATCGACTACGAAGCTAGAAATAATTTCCAGGGGCTCCTGTTAGTTCGTAATCGATTACGAAGCAAGAAATTATTTTCCAGGGGCTCCTGTTAGTTCGTTAATCGATTACAAAAACTATGTAATCGATTACGAAGTTAGGATTTATTTTCCAGGGGGCTTCTGTTACGTTAGTAATCGATTACAAGCTTTGGTAATTGATTACATTTTACAATTTTATACTTGTGTAATCGATTATTTAATCGATTAGGGGCACACGTAATCGATTAACTTACTCTGTAATCGATTACCTTCGCATCAGATGTCCAAATTTTGTTGATGGTAATCGATTACACTTTGATGGTAATCGATTACAGTATGCATTTTTGCAGCAAATTAATTGTGGTGATGGATAACATGATCCATATAATTGATTACAACATAACATATTTATTTTTATAACATTTCTACTCCATTAATAAAAAAGTTTAACATATTCCACTAATTAAAGAAAAACTAAATGAATTACGGCAACCATTTGTATCTTCTTCTCCCCCGATGATCCACAAACCATCCATAATTGATATCTTCGTATTCTTCGACAGGTGTTGGTGGTCTGATGTCTCTAGTTTGGATGAAAAGCTCGATATAGGAAGAGATACGCGGTTTTTTGACATATTGGTCTAGATTTTGTACGTGTTTCCAATGACTGATCATCTGTGACACATTAAAGTCACATTTGATTTCCACGGTGTCATGAAATAGTCGCCTGTTGCGTATTGTTGAAGGGCGACGATAGTCAATTTGTTTGACAACTCTACGATCACCACACTCGACTAATTGAGTTACGGTTTCTAATAATTCATTGTAGGTGCAATCATGTCTGATGGAGAAAGTTTTCGTGGCATCCGAACCAAACTCAAGACCAAAACCAGATGGACTCTCTGTGATACCAGCACCCCTTAAAGGTCACCATAATAAAGAATAGTTGGTGAAGTTGGGACAAAGTTTGAAGATGATGATGATGGGGTGTTTGTAATTAAAAGAGAAAGGATTTCTTTAGGTGATCTTGTGAAGGTGGCATACAATTCAATCATTATGTAGAAAGGGAAAGAAGACTTACATTGCAACATTTGAAAAACATGTTCATCTGTCTTTAATTCAAATGCTTCATAGATAATATTTCCTTCAGAAGTCATGGTGGGTCGTCTGAAGTATAGGTTGTTTATGGATGTGTTTGATTGGCATGGAATGGCTGCACAAACTCTTTGGTTGAGCATGTTGTATGTGCAGTTGTATGGAATGCGAAATATCTGGGGACTCTGACATATGAACTTCACCCTATCCTCACAGAGTTTCATTTCACCATTTGTGTATAAGGCAGCTATGTAAGAATTGGTGAAATCCTGAGACTCTGTGCTGCCAAACATTTCAGGGGAAAAATGTTTCATCTTACGGTTTTCAATTAAGAAAGAAAAGGTAGAAGGAGATGCCAAGCAATGGATGTGTTGGACACTTGAAAGTTTGCATTTCATGTAGTGTAGGGATGTGGTATTTACAAGCATAGTAGTTGCACCATTATTGAGTGAATAAACAAAGAAAAAATTATAGAGCTTCAATTCGTTACGTACATATGCAATTGTCATATTCAAATAGTACACATACATAGTACAATATTCTCCCATAATGTGATAACTTTATTTGACAATAACATTGTTCAACGATGGCTGCTTGTGTCGCATGGTGGCCTCCGTGTGGGTCGTCGAGGTCGTCTCTCAGGTTGTGGGGGAGGAAGGGGTGACTCACTTTCGTCATCAGTATCTTCCACTTCCACAAATTGAGAACCTTCTTCTGAAACATTAAATGGAATTTCAGGTCTGTAGTATTGTTGTGAAGATGACGGGCCTTGGTATGCAGATGGTGGAGTCAGTGATGATGTCCCAAATATTTGTGATGGAACACCCCCATAGCTGGAAAATTGTGGGCCAGATGTACCACCATAATATTGGGATGGACCCGCTTCAAAATTTGATGGTGGTGGCAAAAAACCATATGAAGTTGGGACCTGCTGAGATGACGATGAAGGATGCATTCTTTGATCCCAATTTCCAAAACCAGGAGTTAGATTTTGTGAGTGAAGGAGGCCTGAAAAGGGTCTATCTGGACGAAGCTGCTGATGTGAAGACGAATTCTGATATTGCTCGGGCATGTCATACTAAAAGAAAATAAAAATTTAATTGATATTATTGAAAATCAATTATAATAAAAAGTTTAATTTAAATGTTGTGCATGAAATAAATGATTCTCACTTCATCATCGAATGATTGCGCAATAGCCGAAATATAACGGATGGTATGATTTATGTACCATTGCATGTAGGGCGAGTTATCACGCAGATGGCCACTTTTGGTTAAAGGTTCACCCTGAACAATGGAATTATGATGATTATTCCATAGCATTATAAACCGATGGTGATATTGCCTCTAATTAATTTCCCCCTTCCTTGGAGATCAATTCGGTGAACCTCATCCAGGTTCATCGGGTCGGATGGGATGCTCTGTCGCCAACAAAACTGTCTGACTACCCGGTCGACTTGGTGAAATTCAACAGTCGCAAAACATATAAGAGGAACCAATGCCTGACTTATGGGAGAAACATTTATGATTATCATGCGACTAACATGGGGTATTCGATATGGTGTCCATAAAAACTGTAAAAATTAATGTTAATATTAAACATAAAAAAAAAACAAAGGGAATTTCAACAAACAAAGTAGTAGAGCATTGGTGATAATGAACCTGCTTTGGTTGAATATGATCAAATTTTTTTTGGAACCCCACCACAGTAGTTTGGTCATGGAAGACGAAACGTGTTTGCCGACACCACCTCACACTTAAGGGGAATGCAAGGCCAACCACAATCTCGTCCTTTGTGACTGGTTGTATTTCTGGAGAGATACATGTGAATCTCTCCCACGCCCAACACTGCAGCAATAACATGCATCCACCAATGTTGTCTTGTTGGAAATTTGTGTTGTGATCCAGTACACGATACATGCATGCCAATACTGCGAACCCCCAACTAAAATTTGAAATTTGATCCAATTCTCTTAACAATGGCAAGAACATAAAATGCATGAGACTGGCTGATGTATCTGGCATCAACATGCTGCCAATCAGTATGAGGATGTGTGCTCGTGCATACTGTCCAATGGTTGCCAAGTTTACGTCATCCGGTAATTCTTGGAATCTGCTATTTAGCCATGATAGCTTTATGCGGTTCCCTGTGATCATATTTTTGGGTGGAATATCCCCCAATAAATCTTGACACAATTGCAGCAGGTTTTTGGAACTTCCACCGGTGACGGGTTCACCATCAATTGGCACCCCCAATTGTAGTGAAACATCTTCCAGGGTAACAGTTGTTTCTCCTAGTGGCATGTCGAAGGTGTGAGTTTCAGTCCTCCACCTTTCACATAATGTTGTTACCATGAGGTGGTTAATCTCCACATTACTCACTTTCAAAACGTGACCAAAACCAGCTGCATCAATTAATATTCTGACCCTAGGGTCAATAAGATCTGTATGTTTTAAAATCCAGATAGAATGGCGTCATGGCCGGAGGACCCTCTCGTTTCCTTCCCAAATCTGGTTGGTGATGTGATCGTCTTGATGACGCAATACGGACAATGGCAAAGCCATAATAAACTACGTAAAAGTATATGAAAAGATTACCAGAATATCATTTAAAGTTGATGAATAACAAAACAAACAAAAAAAAGATAATCAAAAAAATGACCGAACCTGTTAGATTGACGGATGAGAAATTAATTTTGATACGCTGCAAATCCAACTACAATGGCAAAGCAAGTATTCTGTGATGTGAAATAACTCTTGCAGCTAACATGGCTATTTAAACTACATCACCATACTATTCATTCACATGCCTCCCTTTTCATATTTCTCTCTCTCACGTACCAAATGAGTTGTCTCACCAATGGCAGCCTATTGTCCTACACCTCCATGCACACCACCACATGGCTTTTTCTATTCACCACACACACCTTTATCTTCAATAATAATAACCTTCTGAAAGATTCTCACACCATTATTGTGAATAGTATTATGCAGAAGAGAAAGCATGCATTATTTTGAATAGCATTATGCAGAAGCGTGAATTATTGTGAGTGCAGAAGCGTGAAGTTGAAATAGTATTATGGCAGGTGCAGCAGTCCAGGAATCACGGTGAAGCGGGAAAATCGAAAGGTGTAAGAAGAAAATGTCATGGGGCAACCGTTTTTAAATTGAAAGTGTATGGGGGGTGCACGTTTTCTAAATAGAAAGTGTGTGGGGGGGGGGTGCACGTTTTCTAAATAGAAAACGTGTGGCTATTAGAAAATGTGAGGGGTACACGATTTCTTTAAGAAAACGTGTGGGGGGGTGCACGTTTTCTTTAAAACCAATTTTTTTTCTTTTCGCACCCCAACCCACTCCTTTCGATTATGGAAACTTAAACGCTTATATATCCATGCACACTACCATTGGTTCTTCTATATATACTTCTCTGCATACCAAGCTTCACATCTCAAATCTCCTAATCTATATTTTCATACCAACATGTTCACAATGAGTTCGTGGAATTATGGAGGATCTTCTTCGTCTAATCCAATCGAAGACGAACCTGTCATTCCAGACATTGTCGAAGAGTTTACTTCCGATGATTTTTATGAAGACAATGCAGACGATCAAGAAATTGTTCTGGTTCCTACTATGGATTACAATCCGTATGGGGAATTCGATTCAAAAGAGGCAACGGTGTCTGCCATCAAACATTATCACATCACCAATGGATACAACTTCAATGTGGTAGAATCAAAACCGCATATTTATGTTGCGCGATGCATCCATTACAACAATGGATGTCAATGGCGTCTGAGGGCTAGGTATAGTAAAATCAAACATCATTGGGAAATCAAGTCCATTGATGGTACACATACTTGTTTCTCTACATTAATTTCACAAGATCACTGCAATCTGGATTCCACCCAAATTGCTTCCATTGTTTTTCATTTGGTACGCACAAATCCAAGCATTCGCATCAAAAGCTTGGTCGCTGACATCAAAAGTCGTTACAGATACACGGTCACATATAGAAGAGCATGGATTGCGAAGGAAAAAGTAATTACAATGGAGTATGGTGATTGAGATCAATCTTATAATGAAGTTTCCAGATGGTTACTAGCTGCCCAACAAACCAATCCTGGGACAACTTTTCAACTTTCCGGTCCTCCAGTTAATGTTGATGCTGAGGATGAGACATCCACATACATTATGGAACGTTGCTTTTGGGCATTTGGACCATGCATTGAAGATTTTAAGTATTGTAAACTTGTTGTTCAAGTGGATGGAACCTTTTTAACAGGCAAATATCATGCCACCTTGCTAACTACAATTGCTCAGGATGGAAATAGAAACATATTTCCTTTGGCATTTGCAATAGTAGAAGGTGAGACAAAAGAGGCATTGATTTGGTTTTTTCAACTACTACGAGGGCATGTAACTCCTCAACCAAATCTATGCCTAATTACTGGTAGAGGCAAGGGAATTTTGTCAGCCTTACGATCGGAAGAAGTTGACTGGGAATCAGACAATTTTCACTCTGTCTACTACATACGTTAATGTTGATGCTGAGGATGAGACATCCACATACATTATGGAACGTTGCTTTTGGGCATTTGGACCATGCATTGAAGGTTTTAAGTATTGTAAACCTGTTGTTCAAGTGGATGGAACCTTTTTAACAGGCAAATATCATGCCACCTTGCTAACTACAATTGCTCAGGATGGAAATAGAAACATATTTCCTTTGGCATTTGCAATAGTAGAAGGTGAGACAAAAGAGGCATTGATTTAGTTTTTTCAACTACTACGAGGGCATGTAACTCCTCAACCAAATCTATGCCTAATTACTGGTAGAGGCAAGGGAATTTTGTCAGCCTTACGATCGGAAGAAGTTGACTGGGAATCAGACAATTTTCACTCTGTCTACTACATACGTCATCTAGGTTCCAACTTCAACAACCGCTTCAAAAATGCCAATCTCAAGAAACAATTCATTAACTTGGGTACAACGTTTTCCTAACTTTACATTCCACATGCATAAAATATTTCCTTTAAACATAATATTTTTTCATTTCATTTTATATTTCTTTTTCACAGCTTACGAAGTCAAACAACCTACCGTGCAAGCAAAACTTTCAGCTATGAGGTCCCAATTCCCATAAGCAGTAGCTTGGATTGATAAAATCTCCTTACATAAGTGGTCTCAGGCTTATGATAGGGGGCGTAGGTACACGCACATGACAACAAACTTGGCGGACTGGATGAACTTTGCGCTTAAGGGGGCTCGGTCATTACCTATCTGTGCACTATTGAAAATTACTTTTCAAAACATAAATGCTTGGTTTGTTGAATACGGCTTAAAGACAGACTCTATGTTAAGAGATGGTCATCAATATCCAGAAGATGTCAATGTCTTGCTCCAACAAAATCACCAGAAATCCACATATTGTCATGTTCAACGCTACGATCGAGATAATTCAGAATTTGAGGTGCAAGAGATATCGAGCCCCCATCAATATCGGCCGAAACCAATCTCATTCACTGTCAGATTAAATGATTGGTGGTGTGATTGTGGTCACTTCCAAGCTAGTCGGTTACCCTGTCATCACGTCATAGCTGTTTATTCTTTTGGTCATATGCCCCTTTCAAATTTTATCGATCCAGTTTACACCCTTGATTACATAAATAAGGCTTATCAAGTCCAATTCCACCCCCTGCGAAATGAGGACTATTGGTCAACATATACATGTCCTAATTTCAATCCGGACCCCCAAACTAGGCGCAAGGCTTCCGGACGACCTACAACGACTAGGATCCATAACGAAATGGATCATCCCGTTACGGATAAGCCAGAAAAATGCTCTTATTATCGCACTGAGGGTCATCATAGGGGACAATGTCCATTTCGCCAATAATTTATACATTTTTTATTTCAATTCATTTACTTTTCAATGTTTTTTTCTTCTTTCTACAGTGTCAAAACTAAGACAATTTTTTATGAACATTAATATTTCTTATGCCTTCATCAACTATAATTTGAAATACTTTATTCTTTGATGGACCAAAAAACTGTATAAAATCATTACAAATTATTATGATTGCCTCTGTATCCAATTCTAATTTAATCACTTTTTTTAAAAAAAAAATTGGGACTGTAATCGATTACAATACCTTTGTAATCGATTACATTTCACCCGAACATAATGCATTAACCATGTAATCGATTACACTTCGTCTGTAATCGATTACATTACACCCAGAAAACTGCAACGCATGCAGTAATCGATTACAACATACGGTAATCGATTACTGCATGAAAAACGTAACCCCCCTGCATGATTTCACGTAAAAACGTACAGCCCCACAACAATTTTCTTTAAAGATCGTCCACCCCCACACGATTTTGCTTGCTGACAAATTTTGACCACAAAACTTTTCGGGGCTACACGATTTCTACATACGAAAACGTGCTTCCCCCAAACGATTTGCCCATTTCCGTAATTTTTTAAAAAAACTGCCTAGTTCCGTAATAATGCAGAGTGAATTGCCTATAAGGGAAAAAACCATAAATTTACCAATTAACAACTTTTGGAATCTCGAAAGCCCATCGTACCGTCATAGTCTAGTACCTCATCGTGGGAGTAGGGACATCCTATAACATACTGATTAGACGAATGACTCTGAATACACTCAAAGCCATGGTGTTCACACCTCACATGGCGATGAAGTTTCCAATTGATGAAGTTCCCAATCACTATGAAGGTAGACCCCAAAAAAAGCCAAAGGTTGCTACGCCTTGT
Source organism: Vigna unguiculata (assembly GCF_037176805.1). Taxonomy (NCBI): domain Eukaryota; kingdom Viridiplantae; phylum Streptophyta; class Magnoliopsida; order Fabales; family Fabaceae; genus Vigna; species Vigna unguiculata. The sequence goes on from NC_140801.1 coordinate 33,593,282, forward strand.
AAGACTCGGGAAAATTGAGGGTATTATTGTGAAGTGATAAAAAAGTTGGGGTTTTAATGAGCACTCTTGTTGGTTTAGTGATCACGTGGCTAAAGACACATGGTATATATAAGTGCCCTAGTAAAATGCTTGTTCCATTTATTTTGTTTATTTAATTATTTATGGTATGTGAAATGCATGTTTTTATAAATTTGTGTTGTGAATAACATCATGAAAAAGTAATTGGTTCAATGGTTGGTGTGTGTGTTGGACTAGAGAGAAATCATGAAGTTAGAGTGTCGAACTAGAGAGGTGCTGTGAGTGAAAAATAAGATTGTAGAGAGAGGGATGTTGTGCGCTTCGACGGAAAAATGTAAATTTGTGGAACCAGGTAAGGGGAGTTAATCTTTCTCTTCTCTTTTGTGGATTAATGTTTGAGAGTGGTAGAGTATGCAAGTATTATGGGATCATGACGCATGTTTATTGGTTGCCTATTCTTGTTTCGTGTACAAATCATGATGCTAGAGCACATGTTTTCCTTTGCCTGTGGTTCTTGTTGTTGTATGTAGTTTGGAAGCCACTTCCGGTTGGTTGTTTGTTTTCTGGTTGAGAGGGAGATTTTATTCTATTCTCTAGAGAATGGCATTAATAAAAAACCTGTGTGAATCTCGTGCCTTGACTGCGTGGTGTACTTCTTGTTTTTGGGGCCTCATGTTGAAGAGTGTAGACCCCACGGGTTTGGTCTCAGCCCTAGCGATCACGAGGAGGATTGTTGCTATGGTTGGAGGTAGTGGCAGATCTTGGCCAAAATTTATGGGGAGCCAAAATAATATACTCAATTTATATATTTAAGATTTTTGTCACTAATTCAGGAAAAATTAATACATAATTTAATATAGCTATAATTATAAAAGAAAATACATATATCTAAATAATATTGTAATTCGTTTTTTCATATTCTTGAAATTATCAAATAATTGAATCATAACTACATTTTTTAGCTATTTTTTTCAATGTAAATAACCATATTATCTGCAAAATATTGATTTTTCATTTTACTAATATGCACATATAGATTCAAAAGTCATCACAAGCTTTTGTTCTCATCTTCACTTCTTTTTTATCAATTTTAAAAAATAAATTTATTCTTTAATTTTTTTATCAATATAGTCTATAAAACAAGTTTAAGACTAAAAAAATAATTTATTATAATTTAATCAAAAATTGAGAGACATAATTACTAAAAATAACTATGATAATCAAGTTACACTTAAAAATCCTCTATAAAAAATCACATAATACATTATTTGCTCTTCTCTTTTCATAAAAAATGAATATACAAAAGGGTAATGAGATAAAAAAAAAATAGGGCTAAATATTAAACAAGTATTGCACTACCAAGTGAGACAAAGATAATGAAAAAGATGAGGACAAAAATAAGAGAAGATAATGAGTTTCTGTTTAACTTTTTTTTTTCAGTAACAAAAGAAATCAGGTAAGAGTAAGAAATGAGTACAACACGTGAAAAAACACAAAAAAAAATATGAAAAAAAATAAAAATTATCTTAACAATATTTTTTATTATATTTAATTTTATATTGTACTATTTATTAAAATTAAATGATGTACTTTATAAAAAAATAAAAAATACCTAATTTATTTTTTTATTAATTTTCGGTATATTACTATCTAATTTAAAATGATACACATAATTTAAAACATTAAAAAATATATAATTTAAAAATTTTTAAATACATAAAACTTAAAAAAAAGTTAAAAAAGTTAGGGGCGCCGTGGCCCCCGCCCGCTCTTACGTGGCTCCGCCACTGGTTGGAGGCATGGTGCAATTCCTTGTTTTCCTTGGTTTCGTATACCACTCGTTGAGTGCTCTCTTTTTTTTTTCACTAGTTTTTCACATCTTGTGTTTAGTGCCTTAGGAGATACTTTCATTCTACAAAAGTTTTGTTGTATGTTAGTTGGGCTTATATGTTGGTTGCATGTTTTTCTTTGTGTTAGGGTTGGTTTCAGTTTTGTTTGATGCATGTGAGTTGCTCTCTTTTCAAAACCTTCTTGACGCTTGGTCGTGGGGTGTATTTGGTTTTGGAAAATGATATGGTGACATACAAAACTTTACAACTTATCTTACAACATGATGTAGCCGTGCTTTTTTACTTTATTTAATTTTTAATTAAAGTACATGTTGGGTAAGGAAATGGTTCGAAACCAAAAAGCGTTCGAACAAAAGCGATTTTGCGGAAAGCTTGGCAATTTCAACCGACTCTCTCTTGTTCTTCAACCTCTCATCTTGGTCAACCTTCCGAGAAAGTCTTGAGCCCCTACTTCTCTGAAAATCTCTCTCATTCTTCGTTTCCCCTTTTTTGTTTTAGTGGAAAGCTTTTTCTCTTACCCAACGTACAAAAGGTGAGTGTTTTGTTGTTGGTATCGATTTATCTGGAAAGGACCCATTTTTGCCATAGTTTTTACTGGCGTTAAGCGGTGGGTTTAGTCTTCCTGGTTGCCGAAAATCGGGCCTGCTTATTGGAAACTTTGTTAGTGGTAAGTAGCAATTCATTTGTTCGTTTTTGTTTACATTAATAGTTCTGTCTAATGGTGGGTCGAACAAAGGTTTTGTGTTGGCAATTTTTAATTTTTTGGGTTAGGGTTTGTTTTTATGGTTGTTTATGAGTAAAGGGAAAACTTTAATGAGTAAAGGGAAAACATCATTGAGTAAAGGGAAAGCGTCTTCTTTAGGCAAAAAAGTTATTTTTTCTCTGCAAAACATGTAAATAAAGTCTGGAATACATTTACAAAGCACTGCTTAAAGAAGTGCTAAGGCACTGCATGTTATTTGCACGCCATCATCCTAATATTTTTCTTAATTTATTTGTTAACAATTGCCTCTCCTACCCTTTATTGTGTATATGGAAGCTTCATTTTATTAATAAAAAATATAATATGTAACATAAAAATCATATAAATTAAGTGAAGAAAACATGTGCAAATCATTGGGAAAAGTGCAAAGCCACACAATGGGATTTGTACATGGAAGCTTGATTGGTCATCTAAAAAGTGACTTTTAATTCAGCCTCCACATAAAAACCAATTGGTCAACAAATATGCAAACCCATGGTATCTAAGTGCCAACCCATTTAATTTGATTTGCACATCATCACCCTATAGTCATATTTGAATGTTTTGTGGTTAACAATTGTATCTACTACCCATTACTATGCACATGAAAACCTCCTTTATTTAATTGAAAAATTTATTTTTTACTCTGTAAAACATGTAAATGAATTTTGGAACAGATTTTCAAAGCACTGCCTAAAGAAGTGCTAACCCACTACATGTGATTTGCATCTCATCATCCTAATATTTTTCTTAATTTATTTGCTAACAGTTGCCCCTACTACCCTTTACTGTGTACATGAAAGCTTCTTTTTATTAATTAAAAATGTAATTTTTAATTTAAAAATCATATAAATTAAGTGAGGAAAACATGTGCAAACCACTAGGAAAATAAGGGCAAAGCCACACAATGGGATTTGTACATGGAAGCTTGATTGCTCAAGTAAAAAGTGATTTTTAATTTAGGCTTCAAATAAAAACCAATTGGTCAACACATATGCAAACCCATGGTATCCTAAGTATCAACCCACTTAATATGATTTGCACAACATCACCCTATAGTTATATTTGAATATTTTGTGGTTAACAAGTTCACCTGCTACCCTTTATTATGCACATGAAAGCCTATTTTCTTTAAGTCAAAAAGTTATTTTTTACTCTACAAAACATGTAAATGAATTCTGGAACATATTTGCAAAAGCACTGCCTAAAGAAGTGCTAACCCACTACATGTGATTGCACCTCATCATCCTAATATTTTTTCTTAATTTATTTGCTAACAGTTGCCCCTCATACCCTTTATTGTGTACATGAAAGCTTCATTTTATCAATTAAAAACGTAATTTGTAATTTAAAAATCATATAAATTAAGTGAGTAAAGCATGGATAAATGCAAAGCCACAATGTGGGATTTGTACATGGAAGCTTGATTCATAAAGTAAAAACTGATTTTTAATTCAGTCTACAATGATTTTTAGTTTAGGCGCATAAGGTATGAAGTAGGAGTCATGTGGAACACATTGAGAACTAAGACATCAACTTAAGTGATGAAGACCAAAATCATTGCACCACCAAGCTTGAGGTCTTTGTACACTTTTCCTTACATGTGCAAACCATTGGACGTAGGTTAGTAGTTATATAGTGAGGGCTTAGTAGATGTTATGGGAATGAATGCAATTGTTCCCATGCAGTAATCTTTGATATATGTGTTTTTTGAGTACACAAGTTAACACTAGATAATAGGGACATCACCTAGGAAAAGTATGTGGGCTTTGTTTCCAACCTTCACAGAAATGCAATTTCAATAATAGGGTTTGGCAATTATTAACACATGGATTAACATATATTATGGTCAGCGCATAACTTAAGTAAGTAATGTCATATTTTAGTTGGGGTGCAGCAGGTGGGAAATAGGACTCACGTGGAACACCTTCAGAATGAATAATATCATTAGACCACCAAGCATGACCTTTTTGTACACTTTTACTTACATGTGCAAAGAGACATCCTCATCATCGTAATATGAGTTCGACAAATTTAAAATAAATCCAGAATTACAAAAAAAAAAGAACAAACACACAACCACAAATGTGTCATACTCTTAACCTATGCAACAAAATAATATTAACATCAGTACTTTGACAAATAATTTTGAAATAAAATAATATCAGCTCCTCTAATTTTGGTGTTTCCTCCTCCTGTACATCAAAAATGAAGTTCGTAGTGATTGAATTTTAGAACATTTCCTTGGTTGATCCTTCAATCGTTGATACAAATTACTGCTTTCACATTGGTCAATATCTTAAACAATTATGTCCACGTTTTTCTGAAGTTGATGAACTTGGTATCAATAGTACTTTCAAGTAATTCATAATACTTGGGGTGCTTAGCTTCAAGAGTAACATTTTCTTCCCCACTTTCAGGAATTTTCACTTCATCATGCTCTTTCAACTGATGATTCCTCCTTAAAGACATCATTTTTTTGAACTTTTCCATTGATTTGCGTAATTCAATAATCTCTGCTTCTTGTTCGTCAACTGCTTGTCTCAATTGTTCCTCCTTCTCTTCTTCCACTTGAAATGATGTACCATATTTTTGAAAAGCTTCCTCAACAAATGGTTGAGAAAGCTCAAACTTGGAAGCAACAACAATAATAATAGCCTACAAGGTTTGACAAAAATAAAGTGACATATTAAATAACTTTATGACCAACCAAATTAATCCCTGCTGAACTTGGTAAAATTTGACTCAACCATCTCAAAAGTTAGAATATTATACCATGGGTTCACACTTATAAATTATTAACAATCTATATCATCCCCCTCCACGCAAGGCACCTAGTTATTGAGAGTAGTAACCATAAAGCCCTCCTCGTGAGGGACATAGTTACTAAGAGCAGTAATAATAAAGCCCTCCCCTCGAGGCACCTAATTACTAAGAGTAGTAAACATAAAGCCCTCCCCGCGAGGTACCTAGTTACTAAGAGCAGTAACCATATACCCCCTCCTAAGAGCCTCCTTATTACTAAGTGCAATAACGTTATAAACCTCAAACGAGGTATCAGATTACCTAGACGATTATAAGAAATTAAAGGAAAAGCATTTTTCAACACAGATTATGCAACCACAATCACAAGTGCGACATTAAAGTACAATGAAGTTTGCATTAAACAAAACAAAATCCATCACATTCATCCAAAGTTCGCAAAGTTAGTACACATAAAAAAGAAACTATAAATAAAAGCCTAAGTATCAGCCTCGGCTAGGGCCATTTGGACATCAACTCCTTCGACAAGAGGATATGTTCTCTCCTCTACCTAGACCTCGACAAGATCCCCCAACAGACTCCCATTCTTCGATGAAGGCATCATTCACCACATCCTTATCACCATCAAATTTCCCAACATAGGCCTCCAACCCGCCAGTCGTAAGAGCATAGTTTCCTCATCTAGGCGGGTGACCCCGACCTAAAGATCTGTGATTCTCCTAGTCAATAGCTCAACGACAACTCTAGCCTTATCGAGGTTAGACTCGAAGCTCCCCTTCACTATCTTCACCGTCAATTACTTGGCCATGTCTTCTTTGATGGTATTTAAACTAGCCAATTCAATATGCACAACATTCAAACTCTTTAAAGACCAGGTCGCCTCAACCTTTAGATTAGCAAGCTCGTGTTGCTTCTCCCTTATCTCACAAAATCAAGCCAAAATCATGCCTTGTCATCAATCTACCACTTTCGAATATGGTCAACCATATGCTGCCATGTGTCAGCTTCTCAATGTACAATCAAAGGTTGTCAAAATCTGGTCAAAGCTAGTCAATGTTCGTCAAATAAAAAGGGGTTAAGATGTAATTATTGAAATATTGGGATTTCCCTACAAATTTGGACTGCTAGAGAACAAAGCTGAATTGGAATTTTTATCAAGATTTAGTTGTTGATAATTATTTAGATATTTTAAGATAAATAATCAGATAATGTCAATCGAGAATATCTTCCAAGTCCTATATAAAGAGACCAATGGGAAGTAGAAAAGACAAGCTCAACACTTCAAAATTTAGGAACCCTTTAGGGGGGCCTAATTTCATCCAGTATCTCCATGTTCTCTTCTATTTTTATTTTATTTTTGCATTCCATATAGTGCTAAGCTTCTTGGTTGGTTCCATTGTAATTTCATTATCGATTTTGAGGTTATAATGAAATAATTTCTTTATTCTTTTTATTATTGGCATGCTTTTCATTCATTTATGTCTTTTATCTTTGAATCACATAAAAAGTAATAATTTTAAATCTATATGTATTTTAATCATATAAGTCCAAGGGTTTTTAAATTTAATTGAAACTTTACTTTGATTTTGTTTAGAAACTTTCATGTGATTAAATGAGTTTTTACCAATAATTGAGACTTTACTTTGGTTAAAGGTATTTACTCTAACTAAAATTAGGCAAGACTTTACTTTGATTAATTAAGCTTTTTATTTGCACAAGACATAAAAGAATAGACATGATTAGGCATAGTAAAATTTGATTAAGACTGTACTTTGGTTGAATTTATTGTGGATAATCTAAAAGTTCTCATTTTCAATTAAGACTGTACTTTAGTTAAAAGTGAGAACATCAACAAATTAATTGAGACTTTACATTGATTGATTTGCAAATCTACAACAATAATTAATTGAGCAATAATCTTTAGATAACTAATGATGGATCTATTTTGGAAAAGTAATGAAATCAATCTATTTTCTTTATCAATTTTTTTTATCTTTTTATCTTTATCTTTTGCCTTTTTTCCAATTTTATTTGACTAACTCTTTTGTATAGTTTTTATAAGAACTAATTTGGTATAAATCCATTCCGTGTTTGTTGGGAGACGACTAAAGGTTGACTTTACCCATACTAATCTTTTGGCTACTTTCTTAATAATACTGAAGTTGTTATAGATAGGTAGCATTAATTTGATGCTTCACGACAACGTTATTAAATGAGGGCATAACTATGAACTCACCACACCCTTACACTTATCCTTTTGCACTCTAGGGCAAAATTTAGTAATTTCAAAACTTGTTCTGAAGTCTTTTATTTCACATCAACACTGGATCAAAGGAATGAAAACAAATAGAGCAAATCAATCTTCTAGAAATCAAGTTATCATGTATATACAAATGGAAAAGTTTTAGTTTTCATACATGAGTTAATATTTTGAATTCACAAGACAATTAGTTATGAAATAGAGCACTCAATTTAAATGTATATTTTCTCACCAAAATTTGCTCAATTGTTTTGGCTTGTGTTTTCACTCAAAATACTCATGGAGTAAACACTCTCAATACTTAACAAGACTCTAATATTCACAACTTTCAGAAAACATGCATTTAAAGATTATAAGAACTTTTTACAGGTTATAATGGGGCTAAGGCAAAGGTAGGAAAAATTTTAGGATTTTTGGGTTTTTGAAATAGTAATGTAGAAAGAATAATGGAGCATAGTTTCAAAAACAACTTTTTTTCGTTTCTTGCTCTTTTTGACAAAAGAATCATTTTTCTACATTTTTTTTGTTTCAAAACCCTTTCATCATTTTTTTCTTCCTTTCTGCCATTTTTATTAATTTGTCGGTGAGATACTCACCCGCACACTTTATTCCTCAACCAACTATAACATAATCCACTAACTCCTTCTTTCTTCCTAAGGTAAGCAAAAACATGTTCTTTTTCTATTGAAGGATTTACAATGGGCTTAAAAACAAGAAAAAGAGGTTTAAAGCTCAAAGGGACTATGAATAGATTAATATCAAGGTAACCTTATTTGGCCAAGTAGCTAAAAACAAAGAATGCCTCATTCATATTCACCTAAGATGCAAAAAAAAAATAAAAAATAATCAAGCTAAATATTTGAGTATAAACAAAACATGAGCTAGTCACTCAAGAAAAATATGAATGGAACATGATGGTCCTACATTGAGGCTAAAGACTCACAAGGTCAAAACTCTTTCACAAAAGATTTAATCAAGAAATTCTCAAATCAACTCAATTCGCAAATCATAGAAACAATCCACTCATATCAACAAGACTTCTATTTTTCCATAATTATGATCATTCCAGTTTTTGAATCAAATCCCAAAATCCAATGTCAAAATGTTTTATTGAAAGCATGAAAATATTTTTGGTGGATTTCTTATGAGACATATTGTTTAAACATACTTTCATAATTTTCTAAAAAAAAAAATAGAGACAAAAGATCCTACCTATAGTTTGTCTCCCTTACACTTATTTCAAAAATTGTCCTTGATAAACTTATTTTAGGGATGAGTCGGAAAATTGTGACTTTTGACTCAATCTGGCCATATGTCAAAATTTATTTTCTTTAATTTTACAAAGTACATGTTAGCTTGTACATTTTTTTTATTTAAATTTTTATTAAAAATAAATACACATATTTTTGAAAATTTTCTAAAATTTTTTCTACTTATGCTAAAAACAGAAAATAAATATGTATGCAATTTCACATTTTTAATCAACAATGTTATCAAATGAATTCAAATCGAACTTGTTTTTCTGTTTCAACAATCTTTCTTTTTGCTTGTAGCCAATCTAACAAAGATCACCACTGAAAAAATTTATTTGCATCATTCACGTCAACTCGGTTTGAGCATCATCAAGTGCATTATGAGGGTTAACCGGATCATCAATAATTCTCACAATCTCATCTTGTGAGCAAAAATTTGCACCAGAAGTAGTTGACTCTATTACTTCGTCATTAACCAAGTCAGTTGCAATAGTAGATGCTTGAACTACATCTTTGAATATCATTAGTTCTTTGACTGCACTTGGTTCCTCCATTTTATTATTCTCACAACTTTGGTCATGAACACGATCATTTGTACTCATATCATCATTAACAAATAAAACTTTATATTCACATTGAACATCATCATCATATCAATAGATATGTTACTGTGAGAATCTTCAATTTCTTCATCAACAACATCTTTAGTAAATTTAATATGTCAATCAATAGACATATTACATGAGCATTATCATATCTATTAGTAGATATATCAGTGTGATGTGGTTCTGGTGTTGGTTGATCTAACATTTGAATCGTGTACTGGCTCACATCAGTGCTCAATTGCTTCATCCTTTAATTCATGCTCCCTAACATTATTATTTCATCCCTATGCTCAACTATCATCTTCATAAGCTTTTCTAAAGTGTCCACTTAGCTTTGTCATTCATCAACTGACTTAAATCAACAGAAATTTGTTCTGCTCTAATAGCCAACTTTAGAAGCATCTCTTCTATGTCATGATGGAGTGCTCTAAATTCTGGGGTTTCAGCAAATCTCGAATGACACAAGAGGGTGGTATTAATCGTACAAAGTAATTCTACAAAGTTGTTATTACCTACATCCTTCATCATGCTATATAACACTTAATCATTTTCATACCATTCTTGCTCAATATCTTTGCATCATCGATCAGCTCGTAACCTTTCATCTATGGTGTCTAATTTCTCTCTCATTCCATCCATTAATAACAACTTCCCTATGGGATGGTCCATTGGTTGTTGTAACTTGTTGTGGTGGTGCATGTTGTTGTTGTTGAGAACCAAATGGAACATATTATGGCTGGGGTGGACACTCAGAATATGGTTGTGACTCATGGTATGTTGGTTGCTCATATTCCAAAAATGATGATCTATGATACAGATCATTAAATTGACGTATAGTTAACTTACATAAATCAGGTGAAGTAGTAGGTGTGAAAATTGGTTGATGATGGTAATCACAGCTCATTTGAAAATCACACTATTGATTATTTTCATATGAAAAATTGTTTTCCCCAATGGACAACTTAAGTACCTGATATTTCCTTAGCCAAAGTTTTCCCCAACTAGTTTCACAAATTTACTAACAAAATTCCTCAAACAAAAATTATGCTTAAAAAAATAAAATAACTAAAGAAAATAAAATAAATGTTAGAAGAAAATAAAGAAAAAGAAGATGTTAGTGACAAACAAAAATAAAACCAAAACAATAAGGAAAAAATAAAATAAGAACTAAAATGAGAAAAATTCTAACTTAGTTCCCTAGCAATGGTGCTAAATTTGATCGCGTTAACGACAACATTATTAGGGGGTCAGACCAAAGTGCTCACATATGATTTCAAACGCCTTTACGAAGCCCCAACTACTGGGGTGAAGCTGACTCAACGCCACAAACATGATTGACAGATGGTTACTGTTAAAAATGGGAGGAAATGAAATGTCAAAATCCCTAAAGTACTTATATAGATATGTAAAATGTCGGCTTCCTTGGCGAGATAAGAAAAAACCCTATTGATAGTTGGCATTATCATGTTTTTATCTTGTCAACATCCAATTTCATCCGGACAAATAACATTGTTTTAAAAATAAATAAATAAAATAATAATAATAATAATAAAATAAAATGAAATAAATAAAATAATATATATATATATATATATATATATATATATATATATATTCAAAAATAAGTGTTACATAAAAAGATAAATTGTTAAAAAAATAATAATAAAAATTAATTAATAAAAGTTTCTAATTTATGTTTTTTTTAAGCGTTAACTAAAATAATCTTTTTGTTTTTTATATAATAGAAAAAATATTTTCGTTTTTAATTAATTAATAAATTCAGAAAATAAAAAATTAAAATTAAAAATAAAAATAAAAATTGTCTGTAGGATTGGAGGGAACAATTTTTTTTCTTCTATCTCAACTTCCTCTAACTGCTGCTCACCCCATCTGCTAATTAAGTTGGCACAAACACCAGGATGTTACCTCTCACACGTTAATCCATCATCAAACACCCTTTGCATCTTCGGGCACCACGACTATGCAACAATTTTCATTCAATGATTGAATTCGAAATTGCAACAAAAGAGAACCAATCGGTAAACCAACATTTTGGAATCAAAAATAGAGTTGGTAAACCAACAACATTTTGGAATAAAAAATAGAGCTGCAAAATAGGTATGCATTTTTCTATCTACAAACATTTTTAATGTTGTATGATGTTCTGAGTTGAGGCTTTTTATTGTTGATTATATGCCAATAAAAACAATTGAAACGAATTTCATGTCACAAAAACACTTCTCTGTTTTTTTAACAATGCAAACCAATTAACAATGAAATAGAAAAGAAATAGAAAGGAGTGGATTTGCCACTGGCAAATAAGAATTCGACAGTGAACATTGTCATTCTGGGAAGTGTATAATGTTGGTGTCGGCTTTGGTAGTGTATAATTATGGTGTGTTGGTTCGCGGCGTTGTTGTGGTGGTCGCGGCAAGAGAGATGGTGAGCCACGGTTGTGTTGGGTATCAGAGTACCAGCACAAGTACTCATAACTAAAATAAAAGATGAAAATAAAGGAAGAAAAACAGATAATAGGCAATGAATTTAATCTATTCAAGAAAAGAAAAATTACATACCATTGTCTCTAATCCCAAGGAGAAAACAATGACAACCGCTCTCTTGGAAATAGGAAAAACTAATACAAGGAGAACCTTAAAGGAGAAACTAACATTCTCTCTTAGAGGAGAAACTACTATTCTCTCTTAATTCTTCTCTCAAGCAAAATAAAACAAAAGGAATAAGATGGGAGAGCCTTTGGGATTTGCTAAAGAAACACTGGACTCCTTTTATAACATTAAAAGTAAGTCCCTAAGTAAGTTCCCATCGATGTGGGACTTCTTTTCTCACATGAACCTACTAAACCTGCCATGAACCTACTAACCACTCCCATTGCTCTTCTAAGGACCTCTTGTCAATACTTCACTGCTCTCCACCAAACCTGCCATGAACCTACTAACCACTCCCACTGCTTGTGCAATGTCTGGTCTTGTACACATCATAGCATACATAAGGTTGTCCACCACTGATGCACTCGGTACTCGAGACTTCTCCATCCTCTCCGCTTCACTGCTAGGACTCATACGTGAGGAACAATTGATAGAAAGTGGGGTAGAAATTGGCTTGCAATCTTGCATGTTGAAGTGTGGCAAGATTATCAGTAAGTATTTCTTCTGAGAAAGCCAAACCTTCCTATCTTTTTTGTCTCGGTGAATTTGCATCCCTGAAATCCTTGTTTGCTAGTTCCAAGTCCTTCTTCTCACACTCCCTAGCCAATTACGCCTTCAATTCTTAGATTTGAACTTTGTTGGGGCCTACCTCCAACATGTCATCCACATACAACATCAATGGTCTAAACACCCAGTCTGTTATAACCGAGGCTTATGAAGGAATCAAATCTCTAGTACGAACACCTTAGCTCTCTTTAAACCGTACTGAGATTTGTTCAACCATGCAAACCAAGTTTTCTTATTCTTTAACGCCTTCTAGTTGGAGCATCATTTCATTTCTGCTTAATAATAACCTTGTGGGTAGTGGGACCCATAGGTGGTACCCCTTCACATTGTTAGCATAACCCAAGCACTTAATTTTCCCAAGTTTCAAACTCTACTCGTGCTTTGAATTCCTTGAACTGGTAACAACACATTTGACTTCCTCTTGATGTAGTACATCCACAATCTCCTAGAGTAAACTTTGATTCTCCTAGTGATAACTCTGCTGATTCCCTTACATCAGAATAAATCAAGTCTTCTTGTGTTTTCCTTTTTCCTGGTAGTCAAACTAACAATGTGCGATCTATGACTATGTTTGTTGGCTTACCACACACTGCTCGTGTAGAGATAAAACAACCTTCTTGAGCTCGAGTAAGAGATTACGTTCTGCATGGATTTGCAAACTTCGCTTAAACCTTATACCCAAGTTTATTATGTCACATCAACATCGCTTCTTCTTGACTCGTCGATGCAATCATTGCATTACCATCCTGCAACGTATCTCCCAAAAGCACATACCCATATGCCATGATCTTCTGAGCTTTCATGACTTACCAGATTTGTCCTCTTCTTCACAGAATATCTTCGTCCTCCGAGGTATTTGCCATACAACCTTGTGAGGTTGATGCCTCAGAGTTCTTTCCTCCATTCTTCAAATGCCAACAATCTTTCTTCACATGCCCTCTTTTGCCACAATGGTAGCATTTAAGATGCTTCTTACTTTGACATCTATCATGAGACTGACTCCCACTAGATCCACGTGCTGTTGATCTACCTCTTGTCATCATCAAAGCTTCTATTTGCCTTGCACTTTCCACCATATCCTCTTTGTTCTTTCGTCTGGATTCTTCTTCAAGAACAGCTCCGACAACATCCTCAAAGTGTAGGAGGTCAACAACATTGTAATTTGTAATGTTGATGACAAGCTGATCATACGAATTAGGTAAACTCTGTAGTAGAAGCTCTGCACGTTCATTTTAAGTTATGTTAAAATCTGCCGCTGAAAGTTGGGCAAACAACGTATTTAGATTGTTGATGTGGTTTGCCACCGATGTGGACTCACTCATTCGAAGAGTATAGAGTTTTCTCTTCAAGAATATTCTTGTGTGAAGTGACTTAACCTCGTACAGGCTTGTGAGAGTATCCCAAATCTCCTTCGCTGTAGTCTTCTCCGCAATGCTGGATAAAACTGCATCTGCCAATGCTAAGTGCAAATTTGCTATAGCATTGTTATCTATTTCCTTCCACTTTTTATCTGTAATGCCCTCAGGTTTTTCTTCAATTGCTTCTAGACAATTGTCCTTTCTCAAAATTGCCTTCATCTTCAGTTTCCACAATGAGAAATTTTTCCTATCGAACCTCTCTATCTCGTATCTTGTTGCCATGGCTTTAAAATCGATTTATGTACTTCTCACTATGAATAGTACTGTCTACTAGAACAATGGAGGCTGAACGTGAACTAGTGCACCAGGTAATTCCCAGGAAAGAGAAGTGGATCACTAATGCACACGCTTAAGTACCAAGTCTTTCCTAGCCAGAATTTTCCTAGACATGCACTTTCACACTAACACACTTTATCCACTATCACAACACTATTCTAATGACAATAGCAGCGGAATATAATCATACGAACCAACAGCTCTGATACCACTATTGGGTATCAGAGTACCAGCACAAGTACTCACAACTAAAATAAAAGATGAAAATAAAGGAACAAAAATAGATAATAGGCAATGAATTTAATCTATTCAAGAAAAGAAAAATTACATACCGTTCTCTCTAATCCCAAGGAGAAAACAATGACAACCCCTCTCTTGGAAATAGGAAAAACTAATACAAGGAGAACCTTAAAGGAGAAACTAACATTCTCTCTTATAGGAGAAACTACTATTCTCTCTTAATTCTTCTCTCAAGCCAAATAAAACAAAAGGAATAAGATGGGAGAGACTTTGGGATGATTTGCTAAGGAAACATTGGACTCCTTTTATAACATTAAAATTAAGTCCCTAAGTGAGTTCCCATCGATGTGGGACTTCTTTTCTCACAGGTTGAACCAGTGTTGGATTCTGGGATGATGCGATGTGAGAAGGTGTTGGTGTTGGTGATGTCGTTGACGACATTAGGGGTTGTCGCCGTTGTTGGTCGTTCACCACCGGTGGTGGTCTGCTAGTGGGTCTCGAGAAGGAGCAATCATGGTGTTTGTGTGGTGGCCTTTTGGGGAAGGAAGGAGACAAAGTAGGTTTAAGGGTTAAGGTTCAGTTGCTGCATTTTGATATAGCTTTAGGGTTTTTAAGTTTTTACTTCATGCACCACCACAGTTCATTCGCGCACCACCCCCTTTTCTTTTATTAAGGTTAGCAGGTTTAAGTTTTTGCTTCATGCACCACCATAATTCATTCACGCACCCCCTTTTCTTTTATTAAGGTTAGTAGGTTTAAGTTTTTGCTTTATACACCACCATAATTCATTCATGCACCACCTCTATTTTTATTAAGGTTAGTAGGTTTAAGTTTTTGCTTCATGCACCACCACAATTCATTCACGCACCGCCTCTGTTTTTATTAAGATTAACAAGTTTAAGTTTTTGCTTGATGCATGATGAGTGCGTATTTTTGCCCTCATTTAATGTTTAATTCTGGGTATTTAATTGAATTTGTGTGCCTAAAGAGTGATTTAATTGATAATTCTGATAATTAGGTTGTTTGAGCTTGTGTGATAAAAATGTCTTAAAAAGTGATTTTTAGCTGCATAAATTATTTTTGGATATATTAACGTTTGTTGATGCAGCTGAAGTTAAGTTTTAAGCTCATTTAGAGGTGTGGAAATAAATTGATTAAAGCTTCATGACACCTTAAAGATAAATCAAAGAATAAGAAATTATCAAAAGCACGAAAATTCAGGCCAAGCATTACATGAAGACGGCAAGAAAAGCTTGAAAAAGTGAAGAAGTTTGGCTAAACCAAGAGAGGAAAGAAAAATTGGACCTTGCGGTTTTCTTTATCTTTATGATAGAAGATAATTTGGGAAAATATATCTTTAGATATTTTATTTGATATTTTTAAATAATTATCTTATTTAATTATATCATAAAATATTAAAAGATAATAACTACCAAATCTTTTTAAATATGACAAGATCTTCATGAATCTTTTTAGTTCCACAACAAACAAATATATCTTGAAGATATTGGATTATTTAGAAGATAATTTAAGGAGATTGCAAAGGGTTAATTTGGAAAATTAATACAAATACTAATTGGTGATAATTTATCATATATCTTTAAGTAATTAATTTATTTAATTATATTAGATATTGATATTATCAACCAACTATATTTGTCAAATACTCTATATCTCTCCAAATATTTTTAAATATTTATATTTATCTTTATTTTAAAAGATATTTGAGAGATTTTAGCAACAGAAAAGCCCAGTCCAATTCCTATATAAAGAGACCAAGGGAGAAGTAGAAAACAAGCTCGGCACTTCGGAATTTAGGAACCCTTAGGGGGGCCTAATTTCTTTCTCTCTCTCCATTTTTCTATTTTTATTCTGTATTCCATGAATTGTTAAACTTCTCGGGTTGATTCCATTGTAATTTCTTAATTGGATTCTGAGGTTAGATCAATTAATTTCTTTGTTCTTTTTATTATTGTTGAGGTTTTCCTTCATCTATGTCTTTTATCTTTAAATCACGTAAGAAGTAATGATTTTAAATCTATATGCATGTTGGTCATATGAGTCCAAGGGTTTTTAAATTGAATTGAGACTTTACTTTGATTTTATTTAGAAACTTTCATATGATTAAATGAGTTTTTACCAATAATTGAGACTTTACTTTGGTTAAAGGTATTTACTCTAACTACAATTAATTGAGACTTTACTTTGATTAATTAAGCTTTTTATTTGGTGAGGAGATAAAAGAATAGACATGATTAGACATAGCAAATTTGATTGAGACTGTACTTTAGTTGAATTTACTGTGGATAATCTAAAAGTTCTCACTTTTAATTGAGACTTTACGTTGGTTAAAAGTGAGAACGCCAACAAATTAATTGAGACTTTACATTGATTAATTTGTAAATCTACAACAATAATTAATTGAGCAATAATCTTTAGATAACCGATGATTAATCTATTTTGAAAAAGCAATGGAATCAATCTATATTCTTTACTATTGTTTTTATCTTTTCTATTTCTTTCTTGTTTATCTTAATCCTCCCATATTTTTATTATTTTATTTGACTAACCGTTTTGTATAGATTTAATAAGAACTAATTTGTTAAAAATCAATTCCGTGTTCGTTGGGAGACGACTTTGGGTTACTTTACCCTTTCTATTTTCTTGACTACTATCTTAGCAATACTGAAGTTGCTATAGTTTAGTAGTATTAATTTGATCGCATCAACGACAGCGTTATCAATGCACCACCATAATTCATTCACGCACCTCCTCTATTTTTATTAAGGTTAGCAGGTTTAAGTTTTTGCTTCATGCACCACCATAATTTATTCACGCACCACCTTTGTTTTTATTATGGTTAGTAGGTTTAAGTTTTTTTCTTCACACACCTCCATATTTCAGTTTGCGCAACCCTGCTTTTAATATTGGATTTTGTTTATTTATTTACTTCATGCACTCCCCAATGTAATAACCCCACACCCCTTACATTAAGTTTTAGTTTACTTTACGTACCTGCATTTTCACTAAGCACACACCCCACTCCTTTATTTTCTTCTTAGGATAGGATGTGTTTGCTTTAATGCACCCCGCATTTTACTTTATGCACCCCATGTTTACTTTAATGCACCCCGCGTTTACTTTATACACCCCATGTTTCTCTTTATGCTCCACGTTTCCGTGTATTTTTTTTTCTCATTTATCTTTTTTAATTAAATCTCACATTTCAATCATATTATTTTCAAAAATAATAAAGATATTTTAAATTGAAATAAAAAATTAAAATTATTTTCTTTATTTTTTTCAATAAATAAGTTATAAAAAATGTGTTAGGTGTCTAATCGGCCGCTCGCGTCGCACGACACTTCTTTTCAAATATGTCAAAAGACAATTTCATAAAGTAAATCATTTAATCAAACAATTTTATAAAGAACTGTAACACCCCATGGGTCTTACAAGAACTATGTAGCCCTAATTTCTCATTTTTAATGAGAATACGTAGGATCAAGGTTTTAACCCTTGTCGGGTCCCTTTCACTCAAAAAATAATTTTGTTCAATATTTTCTTATTTATGGGAAAAATAAATATTTGAAATAAACACATCTCTTTTGCAAATTTAATTAAAGGTACCGCTTTTGGGCGAGCGCTGTAGGGTGCTAATACCTTCCTTACGCGTAACCGACTTCTGAATCCTAAATTTCGTTTTCGCAGATTTTATATTATTTTTATGGTTTTCTATAGTTTTCCAGAATAAACTATGGTGGCGACTTCTAATCTCTTTTTCCAAATCAATTCCTTTTTAGTTCGTCGTCCCGTCGCGATTTAGGTTGCGACAGATGGCGACTTCACTGGGACACCAAAGAGTCAAGCTTATTTAATCGAATATGCAAAAGCGATGTGTTTAATTTAGATGTTTTATTTTTCCCTTCTCGATTTATGTATATTATATATTCCTGTTAGTGTATGACATATTTGTGGATATTGAACCTTAGGGTAGAAAATATGTTTTTGTATGGATCTTTTTTGCAGGTGGGGGTTTAGGTTTGCATTTTTTTTCTCCCTTCACACACTCGCCTTATATTTTGTACATGACATAAGTGCGACCCTATACCCGGGTTTGAGTAGCTTAGAATTAGAAGGGGATTAGGTAGCAGTGCCACAGTGGATGTACTTCCCAAGTGGTCATTGTGAGAACCCCAACTAGAGTCTGTTTGCTTCATTTGATACTCTTCCATCATGTTGTTTACCAAGTGTTGTGAGAAATGTCGTGAAGTGGGCTATAACTCTAGTGACCTTTTATCCTTAGGAAATAGAAGACTATCCTGGTGAGCACATATACCTACCTTAATCCTATGATGCGCTTAAACCTTATAAGGCACGAAAGGGAGATGTGTATTCCTATTATTCCTATTTTGTCTTTTTTTTTTTTATTTGGATTTCTTTCTTTGTGTTTTTTTCTTTGGGTTGTAATAGGTTATATAAATTATTTATAGCATTATGTAGTCTGTAATTTTTTCTTTTTCTTGTACATTTTCATTTTATTCATTCTAGGTAGAAAATCATAAAGTTGTGTCATTTCCTTGGAGAAGAAATGGAAATTAATAGGGAATATGGAGTTGGAGAGCATTATGGTTCAAAGTCACTAAAAAAGAAGTAGTCAATTAGAGCAAAGGAAGGAAACTTGACTTATCTTCAAGAGTTGGTGAGGAAGATGAAGACCATCCAGAGGAATAGTTTTTCGAAGGAAGTATGGGAATTTATTGAATCCTCTAGAGATTAATACTTAGGTTCCAGCTATTACTACTTTGGTCCAATACTATGATTCGCTGCTCCGGTGCTTCACCTTCAAGGATTTTCAATTAGTGCCAACAGTAGAGGAATTTGGGGATATTCTAGATCTACCATTAAAATGCAAGATTCCTTACAAGCATATAACGCAAAATACATCTGTTTCGACACTAGTAGGAATCTTGAAAATACACCCTGTAAAGTTAAAAGACAAATTGATTACAAAGGGAACCGTCAAAGGCATTCCTCAAGGGTTTCTAGAGGGGCATCTACGCCAATTGGCTGATAAAGACATGGGGGAAACCTTCATGGACGTAATTGCGCTCATTCTTTATGGTGTCGTGATTTTCCCAAGCATCAATAACTTTGTTGATCTCTCAGCCATCAATGTTTTCATAGCATATGTTTATGGAAATTTGAATATGTGTTATGAATCTAAGAAGAAAAAGTTCATGTTGCTTGCCAGTATTATATAAATGGTTTACTTCTCATGTCAGTCCAAATTACAAGCCAATAGCTAATGAGCACAAGAATGGGCGTGTTTTTTTTGCTAAATTACATAATGGAATGATCAAACGAGAGGTATCTTGGCAACAGAGATCAAATATCATACATTGTGGGGAGTACCCAAATGTACCTCTTATAGGAACCAAATATTGTGTTAATTATAATCCGATATTAGCATAAAGACAATTTGGGTATCCTATACGAGGTGCACCAAATCCAGAATCTTTAGTTGCTGTGTGGAATTGCTATGAAGAAGGGACATCTAATGATTTACTTCGACGGATTAAAAGTTCTTAAGGTAGTGTGGTGCGTGCAGAAAAAGACTTTAGGCCATGGGTAGTAAATGAGAAGACGTCTTATCAACAATGGGTAATGGATAGGGTTAAAATGGTAAAGCTACCATTCAAACCAGTTGCCTTCATGCCAGAACAACAAAATATGGAGAGTGAGGAAGTAAAAACCCTTAAGGAAGAAATAGAAAAGATGAAGCAGAAAAATGTTAAGCCTGTTAATGATCTTCAGAAAGCTCACCATGAATATATAGATCTCAAACATGACAATGAAGCCAGGATCGGAACTTGTAATGTATTAATAAAGAAACATACAGAGGAAAGAAACCATCACTTCAAAGTACAACAAAATCTCGAGGCAGCTAACAAAGAGCTAGCTTTGAGAGGCAAAGAGAAGAAAGCAGTGGCATTGTCTGAATGTGAGAAAATTGCATTATGTGAAGAATTGGCAAGAGACAAAAGGGAGGCATTAAACAATCTGTGAAATGCACAGGTTAGGATTAAGGAGATGGAACAACAACAGAAAATATGACAGCAGCTTATGAGGAAAAGCTAGAAGAAGAGCATTGGTATAAAGTAGATTTAGAAAATGACATACAGTACAGGAACAAAGAGTTTGGGAGACAGATGAAGGATACAATATCGGCTTATGAAGCAAAAGTGGCTGAAGAGAGTTGGTACCGGACAAAGTCAGAGAAGGAAAATCAGAGATTGATAACTGAATGTGCTGAGTTAAAGGGAGTTGCAAAGTATTGGAAAGGATGTTTTTCAAAGTTAGCAGTTATAGCTAACAGAGCAATTGAAGATGTACCCAAGATGTTAACTGATGCTGAGATTGCAATGCCTATATTCAATCCACCAAAAGCAATTGAAGATTTCCTCGGTTATTGTAGGAAGCTAGTAAGGGAAATAAAGAATATAGTGGCTAGAGCTCGAAGTTGATGTTTATGCTTTCTTTCTTTTTCTTATTGTTATGAACTTCTGAACATTGTGGATTTTCTAATGAATCGACTACTTCATACCATGTTAATTTCCATTATTATTCGCAATGTTATTCGCACAACTTTATAGTTTCTAGCTAGAATGTTTGCATTTGCATTTTTCTTTTCT
This sequence comes from Vigna unguiculata, assembly GCF_037176805.1. NCBI lineage: Eukaryota > Viridiplantae > Streptophyta > Magnoliopsida > Fabales > Fabaceae > Vigna > Vigna unguiculata. The sequence goes on from NC_140801.1 coordinate 33,614,635, forward strand.
TTTCCTTTTTCGCACTTCTCATTTCATTTGAATTAAATAGAAGAGTGACAGTCAGTGTATACGGCATAATTTTCGAGACACCCTTATAGAACTCGGGCAAATTCCAAAACAATGGAGGATTGGGAAAATGCACACTCGGAAGTGAAGGAAGAAATTAGCCAAGTGAAGGGTGAAATCAGCCAAATAAAAGATCAAATGGGTCAGATCTTGGAGGCATTGAGGGCTATGAAGAGTTCAGGAGAAAGTTTAGCAGTTGACGGCGGTACTTCCTACCCTCCAAGCTTTCGTCCTCATGTATCAAGTGGACCTCCGATTTACCCACCACATCATCAAGTGAGTCAAGGGATATCATCTCAAGCTTTTCCACCTTATGGCTTACCCCCCGGGTTACACACCTAGTATGTAGATCAAGTTAAGAATCTGTTTTCTGGTGGTAATACAAGCATACCTGTTTCATTACCTATTGAGCAATTCCAAGTGTCAACTGGGATGGTTGATTTTAGAAACCAAGTACGCCTAGGAGAAAGTGTGGTTGGAATCACAACCTATACAGATCCTAATGTATCGATTCCACCACATGTTTCGACTGTAGGTGTAGGTTTACAAGAAAAGACACTAGCTTAGGTGATTTCATCGACTGAAAATAACAAGGGAAAGTTATAGATATTGGAAGATGGACTATGGGCTATTGAAGGGAATAAAAGTTATGGATTCGGTGATGTTGTAGGCTTATCTTTGGTACCTGACGTGGTGATACCCCCTAAGTTCAAAGTGCTTGAGTTTGAGAAATATAGGGGGACTATGTGCCCAAAGAGCCATATAATAATGTACTGTCAAAAGATGGCTGGCCATACTCATGATGAGAAATTGTTTATCCACTTTTTCCAAGATAGCCTAGTTGGGGTAGCGCTGAATTGGTACATGCATCCTGAGCCAACCCACATTCATTCTTGGGTGGATCTAGCAGATGCTTTCATAACGCAATATAAATTTAATATGGATACAACACTAGACAGAATACAATTGCAAAATATGACAATGAAGAAAAATGAAACTTTCAAAGAGTATGCCCAGCGTTGGAGAGATATAGCTGCCCAGGTTGAGCCACCCCTATATGATAAGGAGATGGTTACAATGTTTGTGAATACGCTACAACCTCCGTTCTATGAGCATATGATTGGTAATTGGAATATATCTTCTAATTTTGCGGACATCATCATTATTGGTGAAAGGATTGAGACCGGGATAAAAAATGGTAAAATTGCATATGGCTCGCCCGCAACTGCAAATACCAAAAAACCAGGTTTCAATCAAAGTAAGAAAAAAGAAGTTGAAGTTCATGCCGCATCCGCATGGGATAACCGTACACTTGTTAATTACCAAATACAACCTATTTCAAACAATCAGTTGCAACCTCGGAAAGTGACTGCTAGTGATAGTGAGAACCCTGGTCAAAGTACCAATTCAAGAAGGGAGATGAAGTTTATTCATTTTACTCTCATTCCTATGACATACACAGAGTTGTTACCGATGCTTCTTTGTAAATCTTTTGTTGCAATTTGCCCAATGAAGCAACAACAACCTCCTTTTTCCAAGAGTTATGATCCAAATGCTACATGCGACTACTATGCAGGGGCAAAGGGGCATTCGACAGAAAGGTGTTTTCCTCTCAAATATAAGGTACAATCTTTAATTGATTCAGGGTGGTTGACATTCAAAGAAGATAAACCTAGTATTGAAAATAACCCTTTGTCGGGGCATGAGAAGACTTCAATAAATACTATTGAGGTAAGGGAGAAGAGGTTGGTAAGAAAAGTGAGTGAAATTCAGAGCTCTATGAAATTTATCCTTGAAGCACTATTGGAGAGGGGGCTAGTAAAAGGTGAATATGATTTGAGTAATGCATGTGCATTCCATCCGGGTGCCGAACATTCTATCAATGATTGTGTGGAGTTCAAGTTAGAGTTGAAAAATCTAGTTGATAAGCATTTCCTAGAAGTTTTTCATGGAAAGAAGGATGAGAAGGTATTGGCACAAACTGATGAACAGTCCAATTTAACCACGCCAGAACCTTTAGTGATTCATTTCACTAGACTTGCACCTTCTTTCATGGAACAAGGAAGGCAACCCATGTAAAATTGCCCTTCTCTTTTCCTTATGAAAGTGATAGAGTTGTTCCATGGAAGTATGGAGTACATGAACTTGGTGAGGGACAACAAGTTTAAAACACTTTTGTGCATGAAGGTCCATTTGTTGAAAATATATCAGGTCTTGGTGGGATAACAAGGAGTGGTCGTTTCTTTACACCACCAGATCTAAGGAAGGAAGGATGCCATAAAAGTAAAGTAAATGATGGAATTGAAAAAGTAAACGAGATATTAAGAGAAAAGACGATACAAGATGAGGAAGAATGCATAAAGGATAAACAAAAAGAAATATCAGATGAAGAGGCCTGTGAATTCTTGAAATTCATACAACAAAGCGAATACAAGGTGGTGGAGCAGTTGAATCGTATGCCAGCTCGTATTTCGCTTCTGGAATTGCTCATGCATTCGACAGCTCACTGGAAGTTGCTAATGAAAATACTGAGTGGGGCTCATTTCAAGCAAAATATTTCGTTGGATAAATTCGAAGGAATTGTTAATAATATTACCATAATGATTTCCTTACTTTTTCGGATGATGAGATACCCGTTGAAGGAAGAGGACACAATAAGGCTCTTCATATATTTGTTAAATGTCTCGACCATGTTATAGCTCGTGTGTTGATTGATAATGGTTCTTCCTTAATTGTGATGCCTAAGGTGACACTAGAGAAGTTATCACGTGCTAAATTCCCTATGAAGCCAAGTACTATGATTGTGAGAGCTTTTGACGGTAACAAAAGAGAAGTGATGGGAGAAGTAGAGTTGCCAGTTCAAGTTGGTCTGTGGTGTATTTCAAATAACTTTTCAAGTAATGAACATCTTACCGGCATACAATTGTTTACTTGGTAGACCTTCGATTCATTCTGTAGGGGTGTTGCCTTCCACTTTGCATCAAAAGTTGAAGTATGTAATGGGGGATAAGATGGTAACAGTTTTAGGAGAGGAAAATTTTTTGGTGAGTGGTCCTTCATCTGCTCAATATATTGAAACAATAGAGGAAACTCTTGAGATGGCTTTTCAAGCTCTGGAAATTGTGGGGAATACATATGTTGAACCATTTCAGTTAAAGCCATATTTGTCATGTGCCTCTCTGATGATGGAAAGGGTTATGTTGAGAGAAGGTTATGAATATGGAAAATGCCTAGGCAAAGTCGGACAGGGACTAATATTTCCACTGAAAATTATTGAGAACAGGAATAGATACGACCTGGGGTACAAGCCTACTAAGGAGGACAAAAGAAGAGTAATGGAGGAAAAGAGAGAACGAAGCTTAGCTCGCTTGTAGGGTCGGGAGCCGAGAGTAGGAAAAATCTCTATCTGTGACTTAAAGAAGAGCTTTCGTAGTGCTGGATGGATCAATGCTAGTCAAGTGGCAGCCATTGAAGGTGAATCTAGGGAAGGAAGTTCCAGTTTGGTGCAGCTCTATCCTCTTGACATGCAGATCGATAATTCGAAAACCATGAATTTACCCGTGGTGTTTAAGTTCAATCAAATGTAATGCTTGTTTTTCTTTTTTGTTTTTCCCCAAAACATTCTAGGATGTCTTTATGGACTGGTTCTATCTTTTCGTTTTCAGTTTAATGTGATGTTCAGTTATGTTTGCTTTCACTACATACTTTGTTTGTCTATTTATTTTCTTTTATAAATCTAAATAATGCAGATATGACAATGAATGTTTTGAAAATAATGATGTCAATATTCCTAATTTTGAGCACCTTATCGATAATATGGATGATGATCATGAAGACGATTGGGAACCTTCTTTTGAGTTATTAAGGTTAGTGAAACAAGAAGATCGAGAAATAAAACCCTATCAAGAAATCATTGAAATATTTAATCAAGGGGATAAAGATGAGAGAAAAGAGGTTAAAATTGGTAACAACACGAGTAAGGAGGTACGAGGAAAAATATGTCATTTGTTGAAAGAGTTCAGAGATGTGTTTGCTTGGTCATACTAGGATATGCCTGGGTTGGATACTGATATAGTGCAACATAAACTTCCACTTAAAGAAGAATGTCCCCCAGTTAAACAAAATTTAAGACGAATGAAACCTGAAATGTCACTAAAGATTAAAGAAGAAGTGAAGAAGCAATTCGATGCAGGGTTTTTGGCGGTAGCAAAATATCCTCAATGGGTGGTTAATATTGTCCCTGTGCCAAAAAAGGATGGTAAAGTTCGAATTTGTGTTAATTATAGGGATTTGAATCGAGCTAGCCTTAAGGATAATTTCCCACTGCCACATATTGACATCTTGGTGGATAACACTGCTAGATTTTCATTGTTCTCTTTCATGGATGGATTCTCCGGGTATAATCAGATTAAGATAGCACCGGAACAAATGGAGAAAACAACATTTATTACGCTTTGGGGAACATTTTGTTACAAAGTAATGGCATTTGGAGTTAAAAATGCTGGGGCAACTTATCAAAGAGCGATGGTGACTCTTTTTCATGATATGATGCATAGAGAAATCGAGGTTTATGTGGATGATATGGAGGTGTATGGTGACTCGGCATTGGTGGTTCATTAGTTAAAAGGGGAATGGGAGACTAGAGACCAAAATTTAATCCCTTATCAATTATACATTAAAGGATTGATGAAGCATTTCGATTCCATTGAGTTCCATCACATTCCACGAGAGGATTAGCAATTAGTTGATACTTTGGCCACCTTGTCGTCAATGTTTGAAATTAGTCAAGATAAGGAAATGTCGATGATCAAAATGAGGAGTTATGAACAACCAACATACTGTTATTTAGTAGAAGAAGAATCAGATGGTAAGCCTTGGTATTTTGATATAAAGCACTATCTTAAGATCCGAGAATATCCTGAAACAACTTCTGAGAATGATAAAAGAACCTTGAGAAGGTTAGCTTCAAGTTTTATTCTAAATGGGGATGTCTTGTATAAAATAAATCATGACATAGTACTCCTCATATGTGTCGATGCAAGAGAAGCAAGGTTGATATTGAAAGAAATTCATGAAGGGGCTTTTGGTACACATATGAATGGGCACTCTATGGCTAAAAGATTTTGAGAGCTGGTTATTTTTGGTTGACTATGGAGAATGACTGTTACATGCATGTGAAAAAATTTGAAAAATGTCATACCTATGCAGATAACATTAATATAGCTCCTACAACCTTAAATGTTCTATCTGCACCATGGCCATTTGCGATGTGGGGAATAGATGTTATTGGAGCCATAAAACCGAAGGCGTCAAATGGACATCGTTTCATTCTGGTTGCAATTGACTATTTCACCAAATGGGTGGAAGGAACTTCTTACACCAATGTGACCAGAAAAGTGGTAGTAAAGTTTACAAAAAAGGAGTTGATACATCGATATGGGCTGCCTAATAAAATTATCACTGATAATGCAACTAATCTGAATAATCAAATGATGAAAGAGCTATGTGAAAAATTCAAAATCCAACATCACAATTTGTCTCCTTATCGCCCGAAAATGAATAGGGTCGTTAAAGCTGCTAATAAGAATATAAAGAAGATTTTGCAGAAAATGGTGATTACATATAAAGATTGGCATGAAATGCTTCCCTTTGCCCCACACGGATATCGTACATCAGTACGGACCTCAACTGATGCAACACCTTTCTCTTTGGTATATGGGATGGAAGCGGTCCTTCCTTTTGAAGTAGAAATCCCATCTCTGAGGGTGTTAATGGAAACTTAGTTAGAAGAAGCAGAATGGGTACAAACTAGATTTGAACAACTTAACTTAATTGAAGAAAAAAGGTTAACAACTTGTCATGGACAATTGTATCAGAGAAGGATGAAAAAGGCATTTGATAAAAAAGGTTCGTCCCATAGAGTTTCATGAAGGTGATCTAGTCTTGAAAAAGATTTTGCCTATACAAAAAGACCACAGAGGGAAATGGACTCCAAATTATGAAGGCCTATATGTAGTGAAGAAGGCATTTTCAGGTGGTGAACTAGTTTTCACAAGAATGGATGGGGAAGAGTTACCTCTACCTTGAAACTCAGATGCAGTAAAGAAGTTATATGCTTAATGATCTGATAATGATTGGGATATAATGACATTGTTCTTATGGTTCATTGTATTATGCTTTATTGAAGTCAAGTCTGGATTTTTATTTCTTTGTAATTTTGTTTTACGTTCTTTTGTAAGTGTCTTTTGGCATCACACTTAGCTTTTTGAAATAAAACCATGGGTTTAAATCACGAAGTACAACTCATTCAGTATAGCCCAAAGTGGTTCTTGAAGGGTGTCATGGAAGTTAGCAAAATAAATAAAGAAGATCACAAGTCGAAATTGTTTGACTATGCAATTGCAAATATAGTGCATCGCTAGAAGATGCGAAAGAAAGTGAAGAGAATTAATCAGAGTGAGGAGATATGGTTCGTCTATGTTTTGTGGCATTGAGGGTAGCAGATTAAATACTTCCTATTTTGAAGCATTTTACACTCATGTTGTTTGAATCCTCCAATTCATGAAGATTTCCATAAGATATAGGATTTGCCAAAAGAAAAGAGAATATAAATAATATGTTGGGGCACATTTTTGATAGCCATGTTTGACTAAAAAGGTTCTTCTGAGTTAAAAAAAAGTAAAAGAGAGAGAGAAGAAAAAGAGAGTTATACAAGTAAATAAAAATAAACAGTGATATGTGTCTGATGCCATTTTTTGTCACTAAGCTCTCTGAAGAGAATGGGGCAGTCAAGTTTTAAAATGATGTGTGGCCATCTTTTTCTTATCCAAAAAATGATTTAAAAATATATTTTCATTGTACCCTCTTTGAGGAAAAAAATAATAATTTGTTTCCTAAAATACCCCTGAATAAGGATCATCAATATGTCAAGAATTGCAAGGCTATTATAGGGACTCAATTAAGTGAAAAAAGCATTTCAATAGAAAAAGCCAAAAAATTGGAAATATAAAGAAAGTCATAAAGTAATAAATCTGAATGGCGGGAAAAAAAAGAATTTGAGAAAATAATTGAGAATGAAGAGAACTTTAAAAGTTCTAGACCCTAGAGGATAGCCGAGGTGATAATCTTGCACAACGATCTTTGTTACAAATGTAAAAGCCAGTAATAATTTATTCGGGCCTCTAATATCTATTTCTTTCAACACCCTTAAGCCTGAGCCACGTTACAAGCTAATAAAAGTCCACACTGATTGAAAAATGTCTATAAGATTTTGCTCATGGGAGTAACTTAGAAACAAAAATTTGGTTGTTGACACATATTGAAGAAAAAAACAAAAATTCAGTCAGTCGTTAAATTTAGTCAATAGTTTTAAAGTGAGGCAATCCTTTTCGATACAAGTTCTTTCATTGAAACACGTTGTTGAATCAATTGTGTAACATTTATCCATGGGTTCAAGCATACATGAGATGTATTGTGCATCAAGAAAGAGAATGTAAGGCATACGGTGCTCTCATTCCACGCAAAGATTTGCCTAATTCCTCGTGATTCTGATATAGAGTGTGAGGTGATAATGAGAAAAACAAATTATGAACATGCATTGAATTTGATGACTGCAAAAGCAAATGATTATAGAGACATGTATCTTCTTAAAGAAAGAGAGAGAGAGAGAGAAAAAAAGAGAAAAAATGATGAGGAATGAATGAAAAATGAAAAATGAAATGAAAAATGATAATGAAGAATGAGTGATTAAGGATATCATATTTTCAAATTACTTTCTTATATATATCAAGACCCTCTTCGATGGAATGGTCATTGATTTTCATATGCTTTCATATCGAGGCCCTCTACAAAAGCAATGGTCATCGATATTTCATATTGAGGCCCTCTACAAAGGCAATGGTCATTGATCTTTCATATCGAGGCCCTCTACAAAAGCAATGGTCATCGATCTTTCATATCGAGGCCCCTTGCAAAAGCAATGGTCATCGATCTTTCACATTGAGGTCCTCTGCAAAAGCAATGATCATTGATCTTTCATATTGAGGCCCTCTGCAAAAGCAATGGTCATCGATCTTTCATATCGAGGCCCTCTGCAAAGCAATGGTCATTGATCTTTCATATCAAGGCCCTCTTCGATGGAAAGGTCATTGATTTTCATATGCTTTCATATTGAGGCCCTCTTTGATGGAATGGTTATTAATTTTCTTAATATTTGCATTGATGTGATTTCTTTTTAGAGCCCGGATGAAATTAGTGTTTCTGTCTTTTCTTATATTTTACTTTGATGATATGAAAATGACTAATTTTTCGTATCATCTAGTAAGATCTAAGAAAAGAGGGGCAACTGTCAACACCCAATTTCGTTCGGGCAAATAACATTGTTTTAAAAATAAATAAATAATAAATATAATAATAATAATAATAATAATAATAAAATGAAATGAAATGAAATAAATAAAATAATAAAGTAAAATAAAATTATATATATATATATATATATATATATATATTGTTCTTGCAGAGAACAAATAAGATCGATTAGGCACAAGTGTCACCTTATCCACATAGTCCGCTATCTCCTCGGTTGGCCTCTTGCCATTTGGCATATATCAGCTTGGACTCGGGAGGGGTTACCTGCAGAAGGGACTCTGAAGCTTAAGTCAGCGAAAGCTCTCAAAAAGTCAAATTAGGTGATTAATGAAGTAATGAATGCGTACCCTTAATTCGTGGGGTCCATGTATATTTATAGATTATTAATTATGTTTTCCCATTCCATGGGTCGGGCCCTGGTTTGGGCCATAGGTGGGCCTGGGCCTTGGCCGAGGCCCTTAGTTTCGACTGTTGTGGGCTTACTGGATTTCAGGTGTGCTTTGATTTCGTTGAGTATCTTAGGGTGGTCGGCGTAGGCCGATTACCCCCTTTGGCGGCTTGTGCGTCCTAGGCTGGTTATTCCTTTTAGCATCTTAGGTTACCAGTTCAGGCCGGTTAGGCTTAGGTCAGCCTAGGCCGGTTACCTGAATAACTTCGCGTGTAGATATTACTTGGTTGAATTGGCTAGGTGTGGTACACCAGTCCCCTAGCCTTTGCCGATATAGGCATGTCGGTGAAGGATGATATATGTTGATATGCTAGTGAGGCCGACTAGGTGTGATACACCAGTCCCCTAGCCTTTAAGTGTGATGAATAGTGTTAAGGCTAAAGACGGGAAAAGGTTGGTAGCAGGTGAAGGGGTGTTAGAGGTCTAATCAAAAAGGGGTTTTGAGTCGTCGTTTCTGATACTCATGGCCTTTGGTGTGCTTATGTCGATTGGTATGGGTTATGATTTTTGGCGGGAAGAAGTTTTATCGTTTGGGATTCACCATTATAAATGCGGATTTCACAATGGGTTTATGTTTGTTGGTTCATTTGCGAGAATTTCATAATCAGAGACTTTGCGTGCGTTATACCTGTCCGACTAGTTCCTAGTTCCTGCCGTCATCTTTTTAGAAAAAGATATGTCTAGTAGTAGTGATAGTGTGTTGTTGTCTTCTTCCAGTAGTGAGAGTATGGAGTCCGGGAGGAGTATAGGTAGACATGTTGAGGAGGAGAGTACTAGCCCAGCGGCTGTGGTGGGCAGAATTCCGATGGAGACGGTGATTGAGGTGCGAGAAGACCCTCCTGAAGAAATAGCGGAGAGTAACTGGCCGGCCAAGGCCGGTTATGAATGGATAGCGGCTGATGTCCATAACCAGTCGTCTTTGTTTCGGTGGTTTCGTCTACTGAACTCTTGGTTGAATTGCACACCTGTTATCACGAAAGGTGTGAACCGGGGTATCGTTTCCTTGGAGCGAGTGAGCGCCATTGACCGCGTATGTCATAGCCAAGAAGGGGTGACCGAGAAGTTTTTTTATATGTATATGTGTCATTGCTCCCAGCTGCATGTGAGGTTACCACTGGATGACTTCACCATGGGGGTACCTCGTGAGCTTAACGTGGCACCTACACAATTGCATCCGAACAATTGGGCCTACATGCAAGCTTTTCGTGTTTTGTGTCAATCGCTGTATCTACAACCTTCTCCTCGTGCATTTTTGTATTTTTATGACACGAGGCCCCGCCAGCCGACTACTTGGTTATCCTTGGTGAGTCGTCCTAGTATTAGCAGATTGGACGCGTTCTCACAGTCTTTCAAGCATTTCAAGGATGATTACTTTAAGGTTGTGGTGAAGGAGGAGGGAGGTCCTATTTCCTTAATGCAGATGGGAGTACAAAATTCCCGTTTAGTTGGACGGGTAGCCCTTCTCGATACAAGGACATGGGCACCGACGAGTTGTCGGCGGCGGATAAGGAGGTGGTGGAGGTCTTGATAAAGTTTTTTGATAAATTGCCCACTAAGGGCCTAGTTAGGGTTTATAATTTGGTTCACCCGATTATTGATATTGAAGGTATCTGTTTATGTCTTAAACTGTCTTGATGTTTCTAAGTTAACTTAACCGGATCTTGGTGCATTTTTGTAGGGCACATGGCTCAGTCCGGGAAGAAGAACTTGGCGCTTTTTCAAGCACTAAGGAAGGAGATGGCCGCGAAGGCCAAAACTGCTAGGAACACTGATGTTCCAAATTTACAGGAGTCATTGGTTGAGGTGCACGTGCATGACAGCACTAAAAGGAAGGCTGAGTTACCGGCTCGACCCGGTAAGGGTAAGGACTTGAAGAAGGTCAGGGCGGCTTTGCTTGGGCCGGGGTCATCGAGTGGGGCCAAAGGACCAAAATCCAGTTTGATTGAGCTGCCAGAAACTTCTGTTAGGAAAGATATCGATATCAATCTTCCGAAGACAGTCATCAACTCTATCGACAGTATGGAGGCGATCATCTGGTGAGGACTATGGTGGAATTTGGAAGCAAGGCGTTAATTTTAAGTCGCCGGGTTGGATCTTTGTATCTTCGAGAAGTAAAGGAGGGAAACCGGGAAAAGGTGGAGGAGTTGCAAGGGAAGGTTGATAGGTTCGCGGAGGAGAGGGCGGCCTGGAAGAAAGAGAAGGAAAGTTGGGAGGAGGAAAAGAAAAGGTTGGGAACCTGGAAGGTTCGCTGTTTGGATTCAGAGGGTAAACTTAATAAAAGGATAGCGGACCTGGAGGCGGACTATGACAACTTGAAGTTAAAATATGAGGGTGTTGAAGTGGAGCTTAATGATTTGAAGGGTTGTATCATCCAAGAGCACATCAATGGGTTCCAGAAGGGATTGCGGCAGGCGGCCTTCTTTTATAAGGATGTTGATGCAGCTGATTCAAAGTTTGATGTTAACAAAGATGTGGTTGATGGGCAGCTTGTTAACGAGGCCGAGAGTAGTCCGGAGGAGGAGATAGAGAAGGAGGCGACCGAAGAGGAGAAGGAAGCGGAGATTACCGTGGAAGGTGGCAATGACAAAGCGGCATAGGAATTTTATTTGTTATGATTCGAAATGGTTATTGATTCTATGTTTGTAATAATTGGCACATTATGTTTGTAACACTCTGTACACTACTTTGCTTTACTTTTAATGTGATTAATGCTTTGTGCCTACTATCTTGTTTGTCGAATGCCAATAATCGTGATGTATGTTATGTTTGGCGAACTCGATTGTATGTTGAGGGTGTTCGACCCTGACCGTTTACTTGTTGTAAGGGTGGGGAACTTAACGAATTAACAACAAGTTGAGGGTGTTCGACCCAGGCCGCTTACTTGTGGTGAGGGTGGGGAACTGAAACGAATTAACAACAAGTTAAGGGTGTTCGACCCAGGCCGCTTACTTGTGGTAAGGGTGGGGAACTTAAACGAATTAAGAACAAGTTAAGGGTGTTCGACCTAGGTCGCTTACTTGTGGTAAGGGTGGGGAACTTAAACGAATTAACAAGTTAAGGGTGTTCGACCCAGGCCGCTTACTTGTGGTAAGGGTGGGAAACTTAAACGAATTAACAACAAGTTAAGGGTCGACTTAGGCCTCTTACTTGTGGTAAGGGTGGGGAACTTAAACGAATTAACAACAAGTTAAGGGTGTTCGACCCAGGCCGCTTACTTGTGGTAAGGGTGGGGAACTTAAACGAATTAACAAGTTAAGGGTGTTCGAACCAAGCCGCTTACTTGTGGTAAGGGTGGGTAACTTAAACGAATGCGAGATGTGAAGTAAAGAATGGTCGTAAAGTTGGGAACCCCTCGTATTATTCATTAAATCTGGGGTGCCTCATTAAACCCTCCTCGGCCAAAACCCTCCTTAGGGAAAAAAGACCAGGTGAGGAAAAAGAGTACACCCAGGGTTACAAGTGTTTGGTGTGATACAATACATGTTTTTAACTAAAGTAGAACTTGAGATGGGACACATTCCATGTATTGGGTATTTCTTCCCCAGACAACTGCTCCAGCCGATATGCTCCTCCCCCAGCATCTTCACGTATTCGGTATGGGCCGTCCCAATTGGCAGAGAACTTGCCATCCTTCTTTCTTGCATTGCTGGCCATTCTCCAAACTAAGTGTCCTTTTATGAACGATCTTGGGCATAGGTTGGCGTTATATTTCCTGGCAGCTCTTTGTTTGACGACTAAGTTGCGTATTTGAGCTTTTTCTCTTAGCTCGGGTAGGAGGTCGAGGTGAGTGGCCATGTCTTGATGATTGTGGGTTAAGTCATATAGTTCTCGGCGCAGGGATGGTTCGCCAATTTCAACGGGTATCATGGCATCTACACCATATACTAGGCTGAACGGAGACTCGTTTGTTGCTGATTGAGGGATGCACCTATAGGCCCATAACACTTCTACTAGTTCTTCGGGCAATCGGCCTTTAGCGTTGTCCAGCCGCTTGCGTAGCTCCACTAGGATAACCTTGTTTGCCGCCTCGGCCTGTCCGTTGGTCTATGGGTGTTCAACAGACCTGGTTATGTGTTTGATGCCTAGACCGGTGTAGAATTTGGCGAATTCCTTATCTATAAATTGTCGGCCATTGTCGGTGATGATGGTATGTGGGACACCATATCGGCATATAATATCCTTCCAAACAAATTGTTGGACTTGCTGGGTTGTGATGGTGGTTAGTGGTTTGGCCTCTATCCACTTGGTGAAGTAATCGATGGCTACTATTAAGAATTTTACTTGGCCTTTGCCGGGGGAGAAGGGTGAGGGCCATGCACTAAAGAATCATTTCTTGGTTGAGGTGTGGGGTACGAAGGGCAGCCTTTCTGAAGCGATCAATAAATGCCCGAAGCGGTTCACCTTGTTCTGGCCTGATGCCGAGGAAGGAGATTGTAGTAGTTTGATGTGGGCGGCTACCAGCAAAATGAGTTGTGAACATGTGTGAGAGGGTGTTGAAGCTGTCAATAGAGTAAGGTGGGAAGGTTGTGAACCATTCGAGAGCGGGGCCTTTGAGGGTGGTGGGAAAGGCTTTGCAGAAGACGGCGTCTTGGAAAGTGTACAGGGCGACGTGGGTGATGTAGACCTTAAGGTGTTCGTTGGGGTCGGTTTCACCAGTGTAACGCTCCAGTGTAAAGGGTTCCCACTAAGTGGGAAGGGGGATGTTAGCGATGAAGTCGGTGAAAGGGTGACGACTTCTGGGTTGGTGGGGTGGGAGTGGGTGGGGGGAATGGGATGGTGGACAAGGGTGGGAAAGGTGGAGGTGAAATTGTGAGGGGGGATGTGGGTTGTAGGGAGGTAGTGAGGGTTGTAGGGTGGAATATGAGTAGTATGTAGGGTGGTGGGCATGTTGTAGGGAACTTGAGTGGTGGGGAGGGTGGCAACAGGGGTGGGGGCCGCGGCGTGTCCTGGGAGGGTAGAGGGGAAGTGAGTGGGATGGGCTGAGAGGATGGGAATTCATTGGGTGGTGGTGAAGGTGTGCGGGGTAGGATTGTACTCGCTCTCTTCTTCCATGGGCTGGAAAATCGGGGACCTTGCAGCTTCAGATGCTTCCTTGGGCTTTCCCTTTTGAGTGGGATCGGCCTCAATCTTTCGCTTGAGGCGGGAGTTTTCCTGTCGTAGTGCTTCCATCTCATCAGCGTTGTGCTTCTTTAGATCAGCCAGCTCCTGTTGCATCTTGACTTGACCGTCCAGGATGGCAGCCAGATCCAGAGTGAGGTTAGCGGGTCCTGAGGGGCCAGCGTCAACTTGCTTGTTAACTCCTGCTCTACTACGGGTTGAAACCATCTTTGGAGAAAATGGGTAGTAAAGTGTTATCTCGTGCCCCACGGTGGCGTCAATTGTTCCTCTAGAGAACAAATAAGATCGATTAGGCACAAGTGTCACCTTACCCACATAGTCCGTTATCTCCTCAGTTGGCCTCTTCCCATTTGGCATATATCGGCTTGGACCCGAGAGGGGTTACCTACAGAAGGGACTTCGAAGCTTAAGTCAGCGAAAGCTCTCAAAAAGTCAAATCAGGTGATTAATGAAGTAAGGAATGTGTACCTTTAATTTGTGGGGTCCATGTATATTTATAGATTATTAATTATGTTTGCCCATTCCATGGGCTGGGCCCTGGTTTGGGCCATAGGTGGGCCTGGGCCTTGGCCTAGGCCCTTAATTTCGACTATTGTGGGCTTACTGGATTTCAGGGGTGCTTTGATTTCATTGAGTATCTTAGGGTGGTCGGCGTAGGCCGATTACCCCCTTTGGCGGCTTGTGCTGCCATTGCTTATACGTTGTCCTAGGCTGGTTATTCCTTTTAGCGTCTTAGGTTACCGGTTCAGGCCGGTTAGGCTTAGGTCAGCCTAGGCCGGTTATCTGAATAACTTCGCGTGTAGATATGGTGATCGTTTATTATTATTACTTGGTTGAATTGGCTAGGTGTGGTACATATATTGTATCACACCTAGCCGGTCACGCTAGCACATCAACACATATCATCCTTCACCAACATACTTATATCGGCAAAGGCTGGGGGACTGGTGTACCGTACCTAGTCAACCTAACCAAATAATAACAATAAACAATCACCACATCTATACCGGAAACAACCCAGGTACCCGGCTCAGGCCGACGTAGGCCTAACTGGCCTAAACCCATAACCAAAGTCGCTAAAGGAACGGCCAACCTAGGACAATATACGAACAAGGACGACATAAACCAACAAGGGAAGTAACCTGATCGAACCATTCTAAAAGACTTGACGAAACTAAAACCAGCCAAAGACCACGTATTAGCAATAGCGGCACGAGCCGCCAAAGAGGTAATCGGCCTATGCCGACCACCCTAGTATACTAAATGAAATCAAAGCCCACATTATGCCTAACTGATCTCATTGTTCTCTGCAAGAATATATATATATATATATATATATATATATATATATATATATATATATATATATATATATATTTTCAAAAATAAGTGTTACATAAAAAAGGATAAAAAAATAAATTGTCAAAAAAGAAATAATAAAAATTCATTAATAAAAGTTTCTAATTTATGTTTTTTTTAAGCGTTAACTAAAATAATCTTTTTGTTTTTTATATAATAGAAAAAAAAATTCGTTTTTAATTAATTAATAAATTCAGAAAATTAAAATTAAAGATTAAAATTAAAAATAAAAAGTGTGCGCAGGATTGGAGGGAACAATTTTTTTTCTTCTATCTCAACTTCCTCCAACTGCTGCTCACCCCATCTGCTAATTAAGTTGGCACAAACACTAGGAGGTTACCTCTCACACGTTAATCCATCATCAAACACCCTTTGCATCTTTGGGCACCACGGCTATGCAACAATTTTCATTCGATGATTGAATTCGGAATTGCAACAAAAGAGAACCAATCGGTAAACCAACAACATTTTGGAATCAAAAAACAGAGCTGCAAAATAAGGATGCATTTTTCTATCTTCAAACCTCTTTAATGTTGTATGATGTTCTGAGTTGAGGCTTTTGGTTGTTGATTATATGCCAGTAAAAACAATTGAAACGAATTTCATGTCACAAAAACACTTCTCTGTTTTTTTTTACAATGTAAACCAATTAACAATGAAATAGAAAACAAATAGAAAGGAGTGGATTTGCCACTGGCAAATAGGAATTCGGCAGTGAACATTGTCATTCCGGGAAGTGTATAATGCTGATGTCGGCTTTGGTAGTGTATAATGTCGGTGTGCTTGTTCACGGTGGTCACCGGCGTTGTTGTGGTAGTCGCAGCAAGAGAGATGGTGAGCCACAATTGAACCATTGTTGGATTCTAGGATGATGCGATGTGAGAAGGTGTTGGTTTTGGTGATGCCATTGACGACATTAGGGGTCGCCGCCAGTGGTGGTCTGCTGGTGGGTCTCAAGCAGGAGCAGTCATGGTGTTTGTTTGGTGGCCGTTTGCGGAAGGAAGGAGACGAAGTAGGTTTAATGGTTAAGGTTCAGTTGCTGCATTTTGATATAGCTTTAGGGTTTTTTAGTTTTTGCTTCATGCACCACCACAGTTCATTCACGCACCACCCCCTCTTCTTTTATTAAGGTTAGCAGGTTTAAGTTTTTGCTTCATGCACCACCATAATTCATTCACGCACCACCTCTTTTTTTATTAAGGTTAGAAGGTTTAAGTTTTTGCTTCATGCACCACCACAATTCATTCACGCACCACTTCTATTTTTATTAAGGTTAGCAGGTTTAAGTTTTTGCTTCATGCACCACCATAATTCATTCACGTACCCCTTCTTCTTTTATTAAGATTAGCATGCTTAAGTTTTTGCTTCATGCACCACCGCAATTCATTCACGCACCACCTATGTTTTTATTAAGGTTAGCAGGTTTAAGTTTTTGCTTCATGCACCACCATAATTCATTCACGCACCACCTCTGTTTTTATTAAGGTTAGCAAGTTTAAGTTTTTGTTTCATGCACCACCATAATTCATTCATGCACCACCTCCTTTTTTATTAAGGTTAGCAGGTTTAAGTTTTTGCTTCATGCACCATCATAATTTATTCACGCACCAACTCTGTTTTTATTAAGGTTAGTAGGTTTAAGTTTTTTTCTACACGCACCTCCATATTTCAGTTTGCGCACACCTAATTTTAATATTGAATTTTTTTATTTATTTACTTCATGCACTCCCCAATGTAATAACCCCACACCCCTTACATTAAGTTTTAGTTTACTTTACGTACCTGCATTTTCACTAAGCACACACTCCACTCCTTTAATTTCTTCTTAGGATAGAATGCGTTTACTTTAATGCACCCCGTGTTTTACTATATGCACCACGCATTTATTTTAATGCACCTGCGTTTCCTTTATGCATCCCGCGTTTCTCTTTGTGCAGCACATTTCCGTGTATTTTTTTTCTCATTTATCTTTTTTAATTAAATCTCACATTTCAATCATATTATTTTCAAAAATGGTAAAGATATTTTAAATTGAAATAAAAAATTAAAATAATTTTCAAAAATTATAAAAATAAGAATAAATAAAAATGTAAAATTATTTTCTTTATTTTTTCTTTTAGTGTCTAATTGACCGTTCGCGTCACATGACACTTCTTTTTAAAATAAAAAATATAAAAATTGTTCTGGTGTCTAATCGGCCGCTCGCGTCGTAAGACACTTTCTTTTAAAATGCAAAAATATTAGAAATTGTTTTTGGTGTCTAATTGACTGCTCGCGTAGCACGACACTTCTTTTCAAATATGTCAAAAGACAAATTTCATAAATTAAATCATTTAATCAAACAATTTTATAAACGACTACATAACCCTGATTTCTCATTTTTAATGAGAATAAGTAGGACCAAGGTTTTAACCCTTGTCGGGTCCTTTTCACTCAAAAAATAATTTTGTTCAATATTTTCTTATTTATGGGAAAAATAAATATTTGAAATAAACACATCTCTTTTGCAAATTTAATTAAAGGTATCGCCTTTGCTGTAGGGTGCTAATACCTTCCTTACACGTAACCGACTTCTGGACCCTAAATTTGGTTTTCATAGATTTTATATTATTTTTATGGTTTTCTATAGTTTTCCAGAATAAACTATGGTGGCGACTTCTAATCTCTTTTTCCAAATCAATTTCTTTTTAGTTCGTCGTCCCATCGCGATTTAGGTTGCAACATATCTCATTTATTTTTTCGTTTAATTGTTATTTTGTTTTTGGATTTTATAAGATATTTCATTTTTATGCAATAAAAGAGGAAAAGACAAATGTGTGGATTGCATTTTGCAAATAAGGGGAAATCTTAGAGATTTGGGAAGATTATCAACATAATGAGTGGAATATTGAATAGTCAAAGATTATCAACAATATTAGATATCCACAAAGTTGTTTACTCAAATTACAAGTCAGAATAATTGAAGAGTAATTCAAATATATGGAATCTCCATAAATTAAAAGATATATATCACGGATTATCTCGTACAATTTATTCAAATACCAAATCAAGTCGAAGTCTAATTATGAAATTCTATAAATATAGGGCTTGTCATAGTTAAAAAAAACATACGTAGAGAGAAAGAAACTTGATATCTCTACGCTTGAAGGTAGAAGGGCATTTTGAAGGCTATAGGCATTCAATTTCAAAATCAATCTAGTATTTAGTATGTTTAGGAGTAACTAACTCCCCCATTCACATGTGTTGGACACGATATTAGAACCTATACTAGAATAGACAACTAATTGATTACCCATCTAGACATAGAGTACATCATTGGTCATTCATAACATCAAAATTTTGATCATTAATTCGAATTGTTAATAAGGAAAGGTTTAAGACATTAGGGTTCTTATTAAAGTTTAAACTTGTACTACAACATTAGAGCTTGTTACATAAGGTGTGAATGCTAAAATAGGAATTAAAAGAATTTTGTTTAGTTTTTTTTTTACTTTGAATTGGATCATGAAACCAAATCCTAGTGAAACTTTTATCAAATAATTTTCTCAACCAAGCTCTTTGTTTCCATTATGCCAATTCCCTTTAGTCTAAATTTATTTTATTTTTTTATCTCAGCCTAAAATGTTTTATTATTCTCACCCTTTATCAGTAACTAACCAACTAATTTAAACCCCATTAGTTTCTGTGGGATACGATTTTTGGACTTGTTCACTTTATTACTTGTTCAATTTGGTACACTTGTCAATCATATAACATGTTTTTGGCGTCGTTTTTGGGGACTATAGTTTGGTTTAGTTTAATTGTGTTTGTTAACTGATTTAGGTTTTTTTTTTATTTATTTCAAAAAGAAAGGAAAAATATGTCTTTATTATTTTCCACTATTTAATGTCTTCCTTCTTGTTTTCTTGATTGTGATTAAGATGTAAGATTTCGGCTAATCGATTACTCCACAATTTGGAGATTGAAAGAACAAGTCGGAAAAACAACAACATAAGAAGAAAACTATTCAAGGAAGCGCGAGAAGTTTCCTGTACAACCGCAGAAAGTACAAAAGATTTTGTTTATTACGCACATATCCAGCTAGCAAATTAGGAAGAAGAGGTGGATATGGTTGAACAAGATGATGGACAACATACTTTGGGAGACTATGCAACATTCATGGGGCCACTCAATTTCAACAGCATTGTTAAGCCAACCATAGTTACACCAAATATGGATATTAAGCATGCCCTTATGCATTTGGTGCAGAGTAATCAATTACATGGGTTATGTCATGAAAACTCATATAATCACTTGGCCACGTTCTTTGAAATTTGCAACACAATGAAAATAAATCAAGTACCAGACAATGTTATTCACTTTAGTTTGTTTCTCTTCTTCCTTGGCAGGGAATGTAAATAGCCCAATTGAGTGGGATGATCTAGTCCAAAAATTTCTTCAAAAATTCTTCCCTCAGCCCAAGGTTAATCCAAGAAGGTATGAGATTACAACATTTCGATAAGACTATGAAGAATCGTTGAGCCAATCTTGGTAGCAACTCAAAGGTCTGCTAAGGATGACACCAATGTATGGATTTGAAGATCCAACACAAATTAACATCTTTTTGAGGGAACTTAGAGCCCAAACCAAATCATTGAAATATTTAATCAAGGGGATAAAGATGAGAGAAAAGAGGTTAAAATTGGTAACAACACGAGTAAGGAGGTACGAGGAAAAATATGTCATTTGTTGAAAGAGTTCAGAGATGTGTTTGCTTGGTCATACTAGGATATGCCTGGGTTGGATACTGATATAGTGCAACATAAACTTCCACTTAAAGAAGAATGTCCCCCAGTTAAACAAAATTTAAGACGAATGAAACCTGAAATGTCACTAAAGATTAAAGAAGAAGTGAAGAAGCAATTCGATGCAGGGTTTTTGGCGGTAGCAAAATATCCTCAATGGGTGGTTAATATTGTCCCTGTGCCAAAAAAGGATGGTAAAGTTCGAATTTGTGTTAATTATAGGGATTTGAATCGAGCTAGCCTTAAGGATAATTTCCCACTGCCACATATTGACATCTTGGTGGATAACACTGCTAGATTTTCATTGTTCTCTTTCATGGATGGATTCTCCGGGTATAATCAGATTAAGATAGCACCGAAACAAATGGAGAAAACAACATTTATTACGCTTTGGGGAACATTTTGTTACAAAGTAATGGCATTTGGAGTTAAAAATGCTGGGGCAACTTATCAAAGAGCGATGGTGACTCTTTTTCATGATATGATGCATAGAGAAATCGAGGTTTATGTGGATGATATGGAGGTGTATGGTGACTCGGCATTGGTGGTTCATTAGTTAAAAGGGGAATGGGAGACTAGAGACCAAAATTTAATCCCTTATCAATTATACATTAAAGGATTGATGAAGCATTTCGATTCCATTGAGTTCCATCACATTCCACGAGAGGATTAGCAATTAGTTGATACTTTGGCCACCTTGTCGTCAATGTTTGAAATTAGTCAAGATAAGGAAATGTCGATGATCAAAATGAGGAGTTATGAACAACCAACATACTGTTATTTAGTAGAAGAAGAATCAGATGGTAAGCCTTGGTATTTTGATATAAAGCACTATCTTAAGATCCGAGAATATCCTGAAACAACTTCTGAGAATGATAAAAGAACCTTGAGAAGGTTAGCTTCAAGTTTTATTCTAAATGGGGATGTCTTGTATAAAATAAATCATGACATAGTACTCCTCATATGTGTCGATGCAAGAGAAGCAGGGTTGATATTGAAAGAAATTCATGAAGGGGCTTTTGGTACACATATGAATGGGCACTCTATGGCTAAAAGATTTTGAGAGCTGGTTATTTTTGGTTGACTATGGAGAATGACTGTTACATGCATGTGAAAAAATTTGAAAAATGTCATACCTATGCAGATAACATTAATATAGCTCCTACAACCTTAAATGTTCTATCTGCACCATGGCCATTTGCGATGTGGGGAATAGATGTTATTGGAGCCATAAAACCGAAGGCGTCAAATGGACATCGTTTCATTCTGGTTGCAATTGACTATTTCACCAAATGGGTGGAAGGAACTTCTTACACCAATGTGACCAGAAAAGTGGTAGTAAAGTTTACAAAAAAGGAGTTGATACATCGATATGGGCTGCCTAATAAAATTATCACTGATAATGCAACTAATCTGAATAATCAAATGAAGAAAGAGCTATGTGAAAAATTCAAAATCCAACATCACAATTTGTCTCCTTATCGCCCGAAAATGAATAGGGTCGTTAAAGCTGCTAATAAGAATATAAAGAAGATTTTGCAGAAAATGGTGATTACATATAAAGATTGGCATGAAATGCTTCCCTTTGCCCCACACGGATATCGTACATCAGTACGGACCTCAACTGATGCAACACCTTTCTCTTTGGTATATGGGATGGAAGCGGTCCTTCCTTTTGAAGTAGAAATCCCATCTCTGAGGGTGTTAATGGAAACTTAGTTAGAAGAAGCAGAATGGGTACAAACTAGATTTGAACAACTTAACTTAATTGAAGAAAAAAGGTTAACAACTTGTCATGGACAATTGTATCAGAGAAGGATGAAAAAGGCATTTGATAAAAAAGGTTCGTCCCATAGAGTTTCATGAAGGTGATCTAGTCTTGAAAAAGATTTTGCCTATACAAAAAGACCACAGAGGGAAATGGACTCCAAATTATGAAGGCCTATATGTAGTGAAGAAGGCATTTTCAGGTGGTGAACTAGTTTTCACAAGAATGGATGGGGAAGAGTTACCTCTACCTTGAAACTCAGATGTAGTAAAGAAGTTATATGCTTAATGATCTGATAATGATTGGGATATAATGACATTGTTCTTATGGTTCATTGTATTATGCTTTATTGAAGTCAAGTCTGGATTTTTATTTCTTTGTAATTTTGTTTTACGTTCTTTTGTAAGTGTCTTTTGGCATCACACTTAGCTTTTTGAAATAAAACCATGGGTTTAAATCACGAAGTACAACTCATTCAGTATAGCCCAAAGTGGTTCTTGAAGGGTGTCATGGAAGTTAGCAAAATAAATAAAGAAGATCACAAGTCGAAATTGTTTGACTATGCAATTGCAAATATAGTGCATCGCTAGAAGATGCGAAAGAAAGTGAAGAGAATTAATCAGAGTGAGGAGATATGGTTCGTCTATGTTTTGTGGCATTGAGGGTAGCAGATCAAATACTTCCTATTTTGAAGCATTTTACACTCATGTTGTTTGAATCCTCCAATTCATGAAGATTTCCATAAGATATAGGATTTGCCAAAAGAAAAGAGAATATAAATAATATGTTGGGGCACATTTTTGATAGCCATGTTTGACTAAAAAGGTTCTTCTGAGTTAAAAAAAAGTAAAAGAAAGAGAGAAGAAAAAGAGAGTTATACAAGTAAATAAAAATAAACAGTGATATGTGTCTGATGCCATTTTTTGTCACTAAGCTCTCTGAAGAGAATGGGGCAGTCAAGTTTTAAAATGATGTGTGGCCATCTTTTTCTTATCCAAAAAATGATTTAAAAATATTATTTCATTGTACCCTCTTTGAGGCAAAAAATAATAATTTGTTTCCTAAAATACCTGAATAAGGATCATCAATATGTCAAGAATTGCAAGGCTATTATAGGGACTCAATTAAGTGAAAAAAGCATTTCAATAGAAAAAGCCAAAAAATTGGAAATATAAAGAAAGTCATAAAGTAATAAATCTGAATGGCGGGAAAAAAAAAGAATTTGAGAAAATAATTGAGAATGAAGAGAACTTTAAAAGTTCTAGACCCTAGAGGATAGCCGAGGTGATAATCTTGCACAACGATCTTTGTTACAAAATGTAAAAGCCACTAATAATTTATTTGGGCCTCTAATATCTATTTCTTTCAACACCCTTAAGCCTGAGCCACGTTACAAGCTAATAAAAGTCCACACTGATTGAAAAATGTCTATAAGATTTTGCTCATGGGAGTAACTTAGAAACAAAAATTTGGTTGTTGACACATATTGAAGAAAAAAACAAAAATTCAGTCAGTCGTTAAATTTAGTCAATAGTTTTAAAGTGAGGCAATCCTTTTCGATACAAGTTCTTTCATTGAAACACGTTGTTGAATCAATTGTGTAACATTTATCCATGGGTTCAAGCATACATGAGATGTATTGTGCATCAAGAAAGAGAATGTAAGGCATACGGTGCTCTCATTCCACGCAAAGATTTGCCTAATTCCTCGTGATTCTGATATAGAGTGTGAGGTGATAATGAGAAAAACAAATTATGAACATGCATTGAATTTGATGACTGCAAAAGCAAATGATTATAGAGACATGTATCTTCTTAAAGAAAGAGAGAGAGAGAGAGAAAAAAAGAGAAAAAATGATGAGGAATGAATGAAAAATGAAAAATGAAATGAAAAATGATAATGAAGAATGAGTGATTAAGGATATCATATTTTCAAATTACTTTCTTATATATATCAAGACCCTCTTCGATGGAATGGTCATTGATTTTCATATGCTTTCATATCGAGGCCCTCTACAAAAGCAATGGTCATCGATATTTCATATTGAGGCCCTCTACAAAGGCAATGGTCATTGATCTTTCATATCGAGGCCCTCTACAAAAGCAATGGTCATCGATCTTTCATATCGAGGCCCCTTGCAAAAGCAATGGTCATCGATCTTTCACATTGAGGTCCTCTGCAAAAGTAATGATCATTGATCTTTCATATTGAGGCCCTCTGCAAAAGCAATGGTCATCGATCTTTCATATCGAGGCCCTCTGCAAAGCAATGGTCATTGATCTTTCATATCAAGGCCCTCTTCGATGGAAAGGTCATTGATTTTCATATGCTTTCATATTGAGGCCCTCTACAAAAGCAATGGTCATCGATCTTTGATATCAACGCCCTCTTTGATGGAATGGTTATTAATTTTCTTAATATTTGCATTGATGTGATTTCTTTTTAGAGCCCGGATGAAATTAGTGTTTCTGTCTTTTCTTATATTTTACTTTGATGATATGAAAATGACTAATTTTTCGTATCATCTAGTAAGATCTCAGAAAAGAGGGGCAACTGTCAACACCCAATTTCGTTCGGGCAAATAACATTGTTTTAAAAATAAATAAATAATAAATATAATAATAATAATAATAATAAAATGAAATGAAATGAAATAAATAAAATAATAAAGTAAAATAAAATTATATATATATATTGTTCTTGCAAAGAACAAATAAGATCGATTAGGCACAAGTGTCACCTTACCCACATAGTCCGCTATCTCCTCGGTTGGCCTCTTGCCATTTGGCATATATCAGCTTGGACTCGGGAGGGGTTACCTGCAGAAGGGACTCTGAAGCTTAAGTCAGCGAAAGCTCTCAAAAAGTCAAATCAGGTGATTAATGAAGTAATGAATGCGTACCCTTAATTCGTGGGGTCCATGTATATTTATAGATTATTAATTATGTTTTCCCATTCCATGGGTCGGGCCCTGGTTTGGGCCATAGGTGGGCCTGGGCCTTGGCCGAGGCCCTTAGTTTCGACTGTTGTGGGCTTACTGGATTTCAGGTGTGCTTTGATTTCGTTGAGTATCTTAGGGTGGTCGGCGTAGGCCGATTACCCCCTTTGGCGGCTTGTGCCGCCATTGCTCATACGTTGTCCTAGGCTGGTTATTCCTTTTAGCATCTTAGGTTACCAGTTCAGGCCGGTTAGGCTTAGGTCAGCCTAGGCCGGTTACCTGAATAACTTCGCGTGTAGATATTACTTGGTTGAATTGGCTAGGTGTGGTACACCAGTCCCCTAGCCTTTGCCGATATAGGCATGTCGGTGAAGGATGATATATGTTGATATGCTAGTGAGGCCGACTAGGTGTGATACACCAGTCCCCCAGCCTTTAAGTGTGATGAATAGTGTTAAGGCTAAAGACGGGAAAAGGTTGGTAGCAGGTGAAGGGGTGTTAGAGGTCTAATCAAAAAGGGGTTTTGAGTCGTCGTTTCTGATACTCATGGCCTTTGGTGTGCTTGTGTCGATTGGTATGGGTTATGATTTTTGGCGGGAAGAAGTTTTATCGTTTGGGATTCACCATTATAAATGCGGATTTCACGATGGGTTTATGTTTGTTGGTTCATTTGCGAGAATTTCATAATCAGAGACTTTGCGTGCGTTATACCTGTCCGACTAGTTCCTAGTTCCTGCCGTCATCTTTTTAGAAAAAGATATGTCTAGTAGTAGTGATAGTGTGTCGTTGTCTTCTTCCAGTAGTGAGAGTATGGAGTCCGGGAGGAGTATAGGTAGACATGTTGAGGAGGAGAGTACTAGCCCAGCGGCTGTGGTGGGCAGAATTCCGATGGAGACGGTGATTGAGGTGCGAGAAGACCCTCCTGAAGAAATAGCGGAGAGTAACTGGCCGGCCATGGCCGGTTATGAATGGATAGCGGCTGATGTCCATAACCAGTCGTCTTTGTTTCGGTGGTTTCGTCTACTGAACTCTTGGTTTAATTGCACACCTGTTATCACGAAAGGTGTGAACCGGGGTATCGTTTCGTTGGAGCGAGTGAGCGCCATTGACCGCGTATGTCATAGCCAAGAAGGGGTGACCGAGAAGTTTTTTTATATGTATATGTGTCATTTCTCCCAGCTGCATGTGAGGTTACCACTGGATGACTTCACCATGGGGGTACCTCGTGAGCTTAACGTGGCACCTACACAATTGCATCCGAACAATTGGGCCTACATGCAAGCTTTTCGTGTTTTGTGTCAATCGCTGTATCTACAACCTTCTCCTCGTGCATTTTTGTATTTTTATGACACGAGGCCCCGCCAGCCGACTACTTGGTTATCCTTGGTGAGTCGTCCTAGTATTAGCAAATTGGACGCGTTCTCACAGTCTTTCAAGCATTTCAAGGATGATTACTTTAAGGTTGTGGTGAAGGAGGAGGGAGGTCCTATTTCCTTAATGCAGATGGGAGTACAAAATTCCCGTTTAGTTGGACGGGTAGCCCTTCTCGATACAAGGACATAGGCACCGACGAGTTGTCGGCGGCGGATAAGGAGGTGGTGGAGGTCTTGATAAAGTTTTTTGATAAATTGCCCACTAAGGGCCTAGTTAGGGTTTATAATTTGGTTCACCCGATTATTGATATTGAAGGTATCTGTTTATGTCTTAAACTGTCTTGATGTTTCTAAGTTAACTTAACCGGATCTTGGTGCATTTTTGTAGGGCACATGGCTCAGTCCGGGAAGAAGAACTTGGCGCTTTTTCAAGCACTAAGGAAGGAGATGGCCGCGAAGGCCAAAACTGCTAGGAACACTGATGTTCCAAATTTACAGGAGTCATTGGTTGAGGTGCACGTGCATGACGGCACTAAAAGGAAGGCTGAGTTACCGGCTCGACCCGGTAAGGGTAAGGACTTGAAGAAGGTCAGGGCGGCTTTGCTTGGGCCGGGGTCATCGAGTGGGGCCAAAGGACCAAAATCCAGTTTGATTGAGCTGCCAGAAACTTCTGTTAGGAAAGATATCGATATCAATCTTCCGAAGACAGTCATCAACTCTATCGACAGTATGGAGGCAATCATCTGGTGAGGACTATGGTGGAATTTGGAAGCAAGGCGTTGATTTTAAGTCGCCGGGTTGGATCTTTGTATCTTCGAGAAGTAAAGGAGGGAAACCGGGAAAAGGTGGAGGAGTTGCAAGGGAAGGTTGATAGGTTCGCGGAGGAGAGGGCGGCCTGGAAGAAAGAGAAGGAAAGTTGGGAGGAGGAAAAGAAAAGGTTGGGAACCTGGAAGGTTCGCTGTTTGGATTCAGAGGGTAAACTTAATAAAAGGATAGCGGACCTGGAGGCGGACTATGACAACTTGAAGTTAAAATATGAGGGTGTTGAAGTGGAGCTTAATGATTTGAAGGGTTGTATCATCCAAGAGCACATCAATGGGTTCCAGAAGGGATTGCGGCAGGCGGCCTTCTTTTATAAGGATGTTGATGCAGCTGATTCAAAGTTTGATGTTAACAAAGATGTGGTTGATGGGCAGCTTGTTAACGAGGCCGAGAGTAGTCCGGAGGAGGAGATAGAGAAGGAGGCGACCGAAGAGGAGAAGGAAGCGGAGATTACCGTGGAAGGTGGCAATGACAAAGCGGCATAGGAATTTTATTTGTTATGATTCGAAATGGTTATTGATTCTATGTTTGTAATAATTGGCACATTATGTTTGTAACACTCTGTACACTACTTTGCTTTACTTTTAACGTGATTAATGCTTTGTGCCTACTATCTTGTTTGTCGAATGCCAATAATCGTGATGTATGTTATGTTTGGCGAACTCGATTGTATGTTGAGGGTGTTCGACCCTGACCGTTTACTTGTTGTAAGGGTGGGGAACTTAACGAATTAACAACAAGTTGAGGGTGTTCGACCCAGGCCGCTTACTTGTGGTGAGGGTGGGGAACTGAAACGAATTAACAACAAGTTAAGGGTGTTCGACCCAGGCCGCTTACTTGTGGTAAGGGTGGGGAACTTAAACGAATTAAGAACAAGTTAAAGGTGTTCGACCTAGGTCGCTTACTTGTGGTAAGGGTGGGGAACTTAAACGAATTAACAAGTTAAGGGTGTTCGACCCAGGCCGCTTACTTGTGGTAAGGGTGGGGAACTTAAACGAATTAACAACAAGTTAAGGGTCGACTTAGGCCTCTTACTTGTGGTAAGGGTGGGGAACTTAAACGAATTAACAACAAGTTAAGGGTGTTCGACCCAGGCCGCTTACTTGTGGTAAGGGTGGGGAACTTAAACGAATTAACAAGTTAAGGGTGTTCGAACCAAGCCGCTTACTTGTGGTAAGGGTGGGTAACTTAAACGAATGCGAGATGTGAAGTAAAGAATGGTCGTAAAGTTGGGAACCCCTCGTATTATTCATTAAATCTGGGGTGCCTCATTAAACCCTCCTCGGCCAAAACCCTCCTTAGGGAAAAAAGACCAGGTGAGGAAAAAGAGTACACCCAGGGTTACAAGTGTTTGGTGTGATACAATACATGTTTTTAACTAAAGTAGAACTTGAGATGGGACACATTCCATGTATTGGGTATTTCTTCCCCAGACAACTGCTCCAGCCGATATGCTCCTCCCCCAGCATCTTCACGTATTCGGTATGGGCCGTCCCAATTGGCAGAGAACTTGCCATCCTTCTTTCTTGCATTGCTGGCCATTCTCCAAACTAAGTGTCCTTTTATGAACGATCTTGGGCATAGGTTGGCGTTATATTTCCTGGCAGCTCTTTGTTTGACGACTAAGTTGCGTATTTGAGCTTTTTCTCTTAGCTCGGGTAGGAGGTCGAGGTGAGTGGCCATGTCTTGATGATTGTGGGTTAAGTCATATAGTTCTCGGCGCAGGGATGGTTCGCCAATTTCAACGGGTATCATGGCATCTACACCATATACTAGGCTGAACGGAGACTCGTTTGTTGCTGATTGAGGGATGCACCTATAGGCCCATAGCACTTCTACTAGTTCTTCGGGCAATCGGCCTTTAGCGTTGTCCAGCCACTTGCGTAGCTCCACTAGGATAACCTTGTTTGCCGCCTCGGCCTGTCCGTTGGTCTATGGGTGTTCAACAGAGCTGGTTATGTGTTTGATGCCTAGACCGGTGTAGAATTTGGCGAATTCCTTATCTATAAATTGTCGGCCATTGTCGGTGATGATGGTATGTGGGACACCATATCGGCATATAATATCCTTCCAAACAAATTGTTGGACTTGCTGGGTTGTGATGGTGGTTAGTGGTTTGTCCTCTATCCACTTGGTGAAGTAATCGATGGCTACTATTAAGAATTTTACTTGGCCTTTGCCGGGGGAGAAGGGTGAGGGCCATGCACTAAAGAATCATTTCTTGGTTGAGGTGTGGGGTACGAAGGGCAGCCTTTCTGAAGCGATCAATAAATGCCTGAAGCGGTTCACCTTGTTCTGGCCTGATGCCGAGGAGGGAGATTGTAGTAGTTTGATGTGGGCGGCTACCAGCAAAATGAGTTGTGAACATGTGTGAGAGGGTGTTGAAGCTGTCGATAGAGTAAGGTGGGAAGGTTGTGAACCATTCGAGAGCGGGGCCTTTGAGGGTGGTGGGAAAGGCTTTGCAGAAGACGGCGTCTTGGAAAGTGTACAGGGCGACGTGGGTGATGTAGACCTTAAGGTGTTCGTTGGGGTCGGTTTCACCAGTGTAACGCTCCAGTGTAAAGGGTTCCCACTAAGTGGGAAGGGGGATGTTAGCGATGAAGTCGGTGAAAGGGTGACGACTTCTGGGTTGGTGGGGTGGGAGTGGGTGGGGGGAATGGGATGGTGGACAAGGGTGGGAAAGGTGGAGGTGAAATTGTGAGGGGGGATGTGGGTTGTAGGGAGGTAGTGAGGGTTGTAGGGTGGAATATGAGTAGTATGTAGGGTGGTGGGCATGTTGTAGGGAACTTGAGTGGTGGGGAGGGTGGCAACAGGTGTGGGGGCCGCGGCATGTCCTGGGAGGGTAGAGGGGAAGTGAGTGGGATGGGCTGAGAGGATGGGAATTCATTGGGTGGTGGTGAAGGTGTGCGGGGTAGGATTGTACTCGCTCTCTTCTTCCATGGGCTGGAAAACCGGGGACCTTGCAGCTTCAGATGCTTCCTTGGGCTTTCCCTTTTGAGTGGGATCGGCCTCGATCTTTCGCTTGAGGCGGGAGTTTTCCTGTCGTAGTGCTTCCATCTCATCAGCGTTGCGCTTCTTTAGATCAGCCAGCTCCTGTTGCATCTTGACTTGACCGTCCAGGATGGCGGCCAGATCCGGAGTGAGGTTAGCGGGTCCTGAGGGGCCAGCGTCAACTTGCTTGTTAACTCCTGCTCTACTACGGGTTGAAACCATCTTTGGAGAAAATGGGTAGTAAAGTGTTATCTCGTGCCCCACGGTGGCGTCAATTGTTCCTCTAGAGAACAAATAAGATCGATTAGGCACAAGTGTCACCTTACCCACATAGTCCGTTATCTCCTCAATTGGCCTCTTCCCATTTGGCATATATCGGCTTGGACCCGAGAGGGGTTACCTACAGAAGGGACTTCAAAGCTTAAGTCAGCGAAAGCTCTCAAAAAGTCAAATCAGGTGATTAATGAAGTAAGGAATGTGTACCTTTAATTTGTGGGGTCCATGTATATTTATAGATTATTAATTATGTTTGCCCATTCCATGGGCTGGGCCCTGGTTTGGGCCATAGGTGGGCCTGGGCCTTGGCCTAGGCCCTTAGTTTCGACTATTGTGGGCTTACTGGATTTCAGGGGGTGCTTTGATTTCATTGAGTATCTTAGGGTGGTCGGCGTAGGCCGATTACCCCCTTTGGCGGCTTGTGCTGCCATTGCTTATACGTTGTCCTAGGCTGGTTATTCCTTTTAGCGTCTTAGGTTACCGGTTCAGGCCGGTTAGGCTTAGGTCAGCCTAGGCCAGTTATCTGAATAACTTCGCGTGTAGATATGGTGATCGTTTATTATTATTACTTGGTTGAATTGGCTAGGTGTGGTACATATATTGTATCACACCTAGCCGGTCACGCTAGCACATCAACACATATCATCCTTCACCAACATACTTATATCGGCAAAGGCTGGGGGACTGGTGTACCGTACCTAGTCAACCTAACCAAATAATAACAATAAACAATCACCACATCTATACCGGAAACAACCCAGGTACCCGGCTCAGGCCGACGTAGGCCTAACTGGCCTAAACCCATAACCAAAGTCGCTAAAGGAACGGCCAACCTAGGACAATATACGAACAAGGACGACATAAACCAACAAGGGAAGTAACCTGATCGAACCATTCTAAAAGACTTGACGAAACTAAAACCAGCCAAAGACCACGTATTAGCAATAGCGGCACGAGCCGCCAAAGAGGTAATCGGCCTATGCCGACCACCCTAGTATACTAAATGAAATCAAAGCCCACATTATGCCTAACTGATCTCATTGTTCTCTGCAAGAATATATATATATATATATATATATATATATATATATATATATATATATATATATTTTCAAAAATAAGTGTTACATAAAAAAGGATAAAAAAATAAATTGTCAAAAAAGAAATGATAAAAATTCATTAATAAAAGTTTCTAATTTATGTTTTTTTTAAGCGTTAACTAAAATAATCTTTTTGTTTTTTATATAATAGAAAAAAAAATTCGTTTTTAATTAATTAATAAATTCAGAAAATTAAAATTAAAGATTAAAATTAAAAATAAAAAGTGTGCGCAGGATTGGAGGGAACAATTTTTTTTCTTCTATCTCAACTTCCTCCAACTGCTGCTCACCCCATCTGCTAATTAAGTTGGCACAAACACTAGGAGGTTACCTCTCACACGTTAATCCATCATCAAACACCCTTTGCATCTTTGGGCACCACGGCTATGCAACAATTTTCATTCGATGATTGAATTCGGAATTGCAACAAAAGAGAACCAATCGGTAAACCAACAACATTTTGGAATCAAAAAACAGAGCTGCAAAATAAGGATGCATTTTTCTATCTTCAAACCTCTTTAATGTTGTATGATGTTCTGAGTTGAGGCTTTTGGTTGTTGATTATATGCCAGTAAAAACAATTGAAACGAATTTCATGTCACAAAAACACTTCTCTGTTTTTTTTTACAATGTAAACCAATTAACAATGAAATAGAAAACAAATAGAAAGGAGTGGATTTGCCACTGGCAAATAGGAATTCGGCAGTGAACATTGTCATTCCGGGAAGTGTATAATGCTGATGTCGGCTTTGGTAGTGTATAATGTCGGTGTGCTTGTTCACGGTGGTCACCGGCGTTGTTGTGGTAGTCGCAACAAGAGAGATGGTGAGCCACAATTGAACCATTGTTGGATTCTAGGATGATGCGATGTGAGAAGGTGTTGGTTTTGGTGATGCCATTGACGACATTAGGGGTCGCCGCCAGTGGTGGTCTGCTGGTGGGTCTCAAGCAGGAGCAGTCATGGTGTTTGTTTGGTGGCCGTTTGCGGAAGGAAGGAGACGAAGTAGGTTTAATGGTTAAGGTTCAGTTGCTGCATTTTGATATAGCTTTAGGGTTTTTTAGTTTTTGCTTCATGCACCACCACAGTTCATTCACGCACCACCCCCTCTTCTTTTATTAAGGTTAGCAGGTTTAAGTTTTTGCTTCATGCACCACCATAATTCATTCACGCACCACCTCTTTTTTTATTAAGGTTAGAAGGTTTAAGTTTTTGCTTCATGCACCACCACAATTCATTCACGCACCACTTCTATTTTTATTAAGGTTAGCAGGTTTAAGTTTTTGCTTCATGCACCACCATAATTCATTCACGTACCCCTTCTTCTTTTATTAAGATTAGCATGCTTAAGTTTTTGCTTCATGCACCACCGCAATTCATTCACGCACCACCTATGTTTTTATTAAGGTTAGCAGGTTTAAGTTTTTGCTTCATGCACCACCATAATTCATTCACGCACCACCTCTGTTTTTATTAAGGTTAGCAAGTTTAAGTTTTTGTTTCATGCACCACCATAATTCATTCATGCACCACCTCCTTTTTTATTAAGGTTAGCAGGTTTAAGTTTTTGCTTCATGCACCATCATAATTTATTCACGCACCAACTCTGTTTATATTAAGGTTAGTAGGTTTAAGTTTTTTTCTACACGCACCTCCATATTTCAGTTTGCGCACCCCTAATTTTAATATTGAATTTTTTTATTTATTTACTTCATGCACTCCCCAATGTAATAACCCCACACCCATTACATTAAGTTTTAGTTTACTTTACGTACCTGCATTTTCACTAAGCACACACTCCACTCCTTTAATTTCTTCTTAGGATAGAATGCGTTTACTTTAATGCACCCCATGTTTTACTATATGCACCACGCATTTATTTTAATGCACCTGCGTTTCCTTTATGCATCCCGCGTTTCTCTTTGTGCAGCACATTTCCGTGTATTTTTTTTCTCATTTATCTTTTTTAATTAAATCTCACATTTCAATCATATTATTTTCAAAAATGGTAAAGATATTTTAAATTGAAATAAAAAATTAAAATAATTTTCAAAAATTATAAAAATAAGAATAAATAAAAATGTAAAATTATTTTCTTTATTTTTTCTTTTAGTGTCTAATTGACCGTTCGCGTCACATGACACTTCTTTTTAAAATAAAAAATATAAAAATTGTTCTGGTGTCTAATCGGCCGCTCGCGTCGTAAGACACTTTCTTTTAAAATGCAAAAAATATTAGAAATTGTTTTTGGTGTCTAATTGACTGCTCGCGTAGCACGACACTTCTTTTCAAATATGTCAAAAGACAAATTTCATAAATTAAATCATTTAATCAAACAATTTTATAAACGACTACATAGCCCTGATTTCTCATTTTTAATGAGAATACGTAGGACCAAGGTTTTAACCCTTGTCGGGTCCTTTTCACTCAAAAAATAATTTTGTTCAATATTTTCTTATTTATGGGAAAAATAAATATTTGAAATAAACACATCTCTTTTGCAAATTTAATTAAAGGTATCGCCTTTGCTGTAGGGTGCTAATACCTTCCTTACACGTAACCGACTTCTGGACCCTAAATTTGGTTTTCATAGATTTTATATTATTTTTATGGTTTTCTATAGTTTTCCAGAATAAACTATGGTGGCGACTTCTAATCTCTTTTTCCAAATCAATTTCTTTTTAGTTCGTCGTCCCATCGCGATTTAGGTTGCAACATATCTCATTTATTTTTTCGTTTAATTGTTATTTTGTTTTTGGATTTTATAAGATATTTCATTTTTATGCAATAAAAGAGGAAAAGACAAATGTGTGGATTGCATTTTGCAAATAAGGGGAAATCTTAGAGATTTGGGAAGATTATCAACATAATGAGTGGAATATTGAATAGTCAAAGATTATCAACAATATTAGATATCCACAAAGTTGTTTACTCAAATTACAAGTCAGAATAATTGAAGAGTAATTCAAATATATGGAATCTCCATAAATTAAAAGATATATATCACGGATTATCTCGTACAATTTATTCAAATACCAAATCAAGTCCAAGTCTAATTATGAAATTCTATAAATATAGGGCTTGTCATAGTTAAAAAAAACATATGTAGAGAGAAAGAAACTTGATATCTCTACGCTTGAAGGTAGAAGGGCATTTTGAAGGCTATAGGCATTCAATTTCAAAATCAATCTAGTATTTAGTATGTTTAGGAGTAACTAACTCCCCCATTCACATGTGTTGGACACGATATTAGAACCTATACTAGAATAGACAACTAATTGATTACCCATCTAGACATAGAGTACATCATTGGTCATTCATAACATCAAAATTTTGATCATTAATTCGAATTGTTAATAAGGAAAGGTTTAAGACATTAGGGTTCTTATTAAAGTTTAAACTTGTACTACAACATTAGAGCTTGTTACATAAGGTGTGAATGCTAAAATAGGAATTAAAAGAATTTTGTTTAGTTTTTTTTTTACTTTGAATTGGATCATGAAACCAAATCCTAGTGAAACTTTTATCAAATAATTTTCTCAACCAAGCTCTTTGTTTCCATTATGCCAATTCCCTTTAGTCTAAATTTATTTTATTTTTTTATCTCAGCCTAAAATGTTTTATTATTCTCACCCTTTATCAGTAACTAACCAACTAATTTAAACCCCATTAGTTTCTGTGGGATACGATTTTTGGACTTGTTCACTTTATTACTTGTTCAATTTGGTACACTTGTCAATCATATAACATGTTTTTGGCGTCGTTTTTGGGGACTATAGTTTGGTTTAGTTTAATTGTGTTTGTTAACTGATTTAGGTTTTTTTTTTATTTATTTCAAAAAGAAAGGAAAAATATGTCTTTATTATTTTCCACTATTTAATGTGTTCCTTCTTGTTTTCTTGATTGTGATTAAGATGTAAGATTTCGGCTAATCGATTACTCCACAATTTGGAGATTGAAAGAACAAGTCGGAAAAACAACAACATAAGAAGAAAACTATTCAAGGAAGCGCGAGAAGTTTCCTGTACAACCGCAGAAAGTACAAAAGATTTTGTTTATTACGCACATATCCAGCTAGCAAATTAGGAAGAAGAGGTGGATATGGTTGAACAAGATGATGGACAACATAATTTGGGAGACTATGCAACATTCATGGGGCCACTCAATTTCAACAGCATTGTTAAGCCAACCATAGTTACACCAAATATGGATATTAAGCATGCCCTTATGCATTTGGTGCAGAGTAATCAATTACATGGGTTATGTCATGAAAACTCATATAATCACTTGGCCACGTTCTTTGAAATTTGCAACACAATGAAAATAAATCAAGTACCAGACAATGTTATTCACTTTAGTTTGTTTCTCTTCTTCCTTGGCAGGGAATGTAAATAGCCCAATTGAGTGGGATGATCTAGTCCAAAAATTTCTTCAAAAATTCTTCCCTCAGCCCAAGGTTAATCCAAGAAGGTAGGAGATTACAACATTTCGATAAGACTATGAAGAATCGTTGAGCCAATCTTGGTAGCAACTCAAAGGTCTGCTAAGGATGACACCAATGTATGGATTTGAAGATCCAACACAAATTAACATCTTTCTGAGGGAACTTAGAGCCCAAACCAAATTAATGTTGGATGCCTCAGTTGGAGGCATGATCAAGTCCAAGACATTTGTAGAATTCAAAGCATTGATAGAAAATATGGCTTCAATTGATTACGAGGTGCGGAATGACTACACACAACTTCATAAGAAATGAGTATTAGTGCTCCAAACTCATGATGCGTTGTTAGCTCAAAACAAGCTAATGACACAATAAAGGGATGCACTTATGAAAAAGTTGTCATCATTGCAAAAGGAGATCAAGAATGCTTTCCAAGTGCAACACTAACAACCAATGCATAGTTGTGTGTTGTACGAAGGAGATCATTCTAATGGGCAATGTGCCGTGCAAAATCAACCATAAGAGGAAGTCAACTACATGGGAAATCAAGGCTGCCAAGAAAATTATGACAAATTCAATCAAGGATGGAGGTCTCATCCAAACATGGGACAAGATGGACCATTCATTAGGTATCAACAACAACAACCCTCCTTGCATGAGAGGTAGACAAAGTTGGAGGAGACACTCCAACAATTCATGCAAGTGTCTCTTTCAAATCACAAGAGCACAAAACCCTCGATTCGTAATTTGGAAACATAACTGGCTCAATTGGAAAAGATAGTAGAAGAAAAATTTGAAACAAATTTTACAGCTCAATATCAAAGATCAAGATGAGGAGGTAAAGTTCAAAATGTCCGAACGAATTCACAATCTAGAAGCAAAGGATATTAATGTTGCTAAGAAAGTCTTCTCTATGACGAGTAAGCCAGAACAAGTTTCTAGGCTACCAAAAAATTGTTCCAGTTGCTTTTCTCCACAACAAATGAAGGAAGAAGAAAATGGCCCTCCTCTGGAGTAGAAGAAAGATGTTCTAGTGAATCCCCACAGTTTGGAAGAGAATGGATTTAAACAAGGCCGGCCTATTGTGTTAAGGAAATTTAAATGGAAATTTCTTTTTGCAAAAATTAAGAGAAAATAGCCAAATCTATAGGTTATTAAAGATATCAAAGCTTATGGGATAGTCGAGATTGAAAAGCCGTATTGTTCAAAAGTTGAAACCATTCAAGTGTGAAGAGAAGAATCATATTAGAAAAATTGATCATGAATTGTGCTTATAAAGGGTTGAGCTATCAAACATTAAACTAGAGCTTATTGGGAGGCAACCCAACATTTAATTCCACATTTAACTTTTTAGTTAAAAAAGCAAGCAATATCAACAACATACTCGCTAGGCAACCCTAGTCGCCTAGTGAACACTTAGCCCCTGTTTTATCATTCGCCAAACAACGAATCCTCGCCCAACAAATCAAAGACTTTCGCAGGTCATTTCATCTAGCAAAGGAGGTCACTAAGCAAGCAATTGCTCTTTGTAATTTTCTTGTGTAGTGAATCAATTAGCCCAGCAAGTAGGCTAGACTCACCAAACGGAGAACAATGAGTTTTCTTGATGTGTATTGTTGCTTTGAGTAATTTAAATTATTGTCTTTTGTTTTTGCATTGTATTTTTGATTGCATGTGTATACCATTATCTTAATCTTAATCTTAGCTAATCATGTTCTTAGTCTGTATTTCAATTAATGTAATGATTAACTCAACTGAAATACACATGAGGCATTGACTGTTTTACATCCTGATTATGCATACTTGTTGGGATATATTGTGACATGCTTTGAGTGAAAGATAGTTGGTAGGATGATATGATAGTTAGTCTGTTTTCAAACATGAGAGTGAAATTAGACTTTTGAAAAAATTTTAGGATTATGAACTTGTGTATAGAGAGTTGTAAGGGGAGTTATTGCCATGAAATTGATTTTTGCTTGATTCTTGTTAATTATTTAACATAATTGGTTAGAAAGGATAAAGGCATTGTTTGTTATGTTGAGCCACTTAGCCAAATAGCCAACCTTAAAGTCAATTGTTTGTTGTTACCCCCTTTGAGTCTTACTGTTTCAATTTTTACCCCCTTAGCCTTAAAGAAAAAAAAAATCTTGTCCAACACCTTAGCATAGAAAACATGAATATGTTGAGTGAAATAAAGGTATGAGATGAGATCAGTTTGAGGTATGGTGCAAACACCCTGCCACCTATTAGGGTATGAGATGGAATAAGTTTGGGATATGCTTTTGTGAATAAACCCTACCCCAATAAAGTGAATAAGTTTGGGGTAGGCTTTTTTAAAAGCCCTACCCTAGAAAGAAAAAGGAAAGATAACAATTTTATGTGATAGAAGAGGGTTACATGAAGTACATGAAAAAGTGGAGCATATTCATAAAAAAGATTCACATGTGATTGTTCTCGTAGGCTTAATGGTGTTTTTGCATTCCTAGAAAAACCAATATTTTTCTAAGTCAAGCCTCATTACAAGCTTATGAAAGACTTTTTGATCTTACGAATGATGTGAATTTTATAACTTAGATGATGGACAAAAGTTGACAAAGTGGTTTTGTAACATGCTGAGTGTGAATGATTATCATTACTACACACATGTGTGATGAGTGAAAAACTACATTGATATGATTTCTTTCAGTAAGTCTGGTTATTAACTCTTATCATGATTGAGGATTGAAATGGATACATGCAAATCATACTATTTTATCTTGAAATTTTGAGCAATAAGGAAAATTCTTCAATATGGCACAATCAGGATTGCATAAGTCAGTTGCTTTTAAAGGTAGACATCAACTCGGACAACTTTACCATAGTAAGGTACTCGAAGGCATAGAAGGCCACCTCGTCGAGGATCCAAGTATACCTAGGATCCTTGATAGGTGGAAAGCATCCCCTCCCCCGAGACATAGGAATAGATGACTCAAGTTGGGTCACGAGAGGCATCACCAACTTGCCCTTGATCAACTGTTCTTCCTTTTGGAATCGCGATGGAAACCCCAAAAGGGGCCGCTGTAGGAGGCGTAACGAAAAGGGGCTCTACGGAGAGCCTCTTCTTAGAAGCAAAGGGAGTATCTGGGGAAGAACCCTTACTCATAAGACTGATCTTCTGCTTTAACATCAGACGTTGATGGCGATGACCAAAGACAAGACCAGAAGAAGAAGAAGACATACCTATGAATAAATGACAAATTTTAGAAGAAAGAAAATGGGAGACAGGGAGCATAACGAGCAACAAGTGCAGAAGAAGGAAGTGGGAAACAAAAGCATAATGAGCGTGAAAGCAGACGAAGTGGAGAGAAACCTAAAGCGTCAACGCCAACATATAGGTAGGGATTTGAAAAGGAAAAATGCTTCGTCAAACGTCATTTTAGGCCACGAACAGTCATAGGCCCACTACGCTTCATTCCCCAGATCCAAATCGCTTTGATGCTGCCATGTCAAACACATTTAAGAAAGACGAGACAACATAGTCATTGCAACGTTAATTTAATATAAGTTCTGAGATACAATAGTTCTAGATACATTAAGATACAACACAACTATATCTCATGCATATATGTGATACTTACTTTGATTACATATGATTTTTGTACATGTTTATTTTCTTTTATTTAGGTTAAAAATACTAATTTAGTTCTGATTTTCGTTTATTTTTTTCAATTCAATTTATTTCTATGTTTTTTTTGTTCAATAAGGTCCCAATTTTTGTTAATTTTGTTCAATTTAGTCTTTTTTGTCAACGTAGTTTAAATAATTAACGAATAGTGAACAATAAATGTCACGTGCTAGTTCGCAATTTTTTTTTAATTTTCTTAATTTAAACAAATGTCCACGTATCAAGCCAGTATCATGCCATGTGTTAGAGTTAGTGCCACATGTTAGTGTCAATGCCACATGTTAGTGTCAGTTCCATATGTCAGTGTCTTATTGATGATTCATTATTTTCCCTTTATCCATTTCCCTTTTGTGCCCATCTTGATGCTTGTTTAGTCCTTAATTGTCTATTGTTAGTGTATTTTCCTCAATTGAACTTCATTGGGCCATTGTTATGAATTTTGAGTAATTTGACTTTACTTGGTCTAATTTTTTTGTTTCTAATCATTTTTAAGTATTTTGTGGAGCAAATTTTGGAGCTTAGATAGTAATCTTAAGATGAGAATAGAGTTGTCAACTTATTGTCACGTCTATTCCATGTCAATGAGCCTGTCCACATCACTAGGCCACCATTTTCACCGTAATGACATTTTTGTAAGGTTTAATTACTTGTAAGGTACCTAGTTTGGGTGAAAGGTGTCAAATTGGTACCCCACAAAAAAAAGGTGTCAATTTGGTACCCAAATAAGTTTAACTACAACAATCAGATGCTTCCCGTTAGATTGTCAGAAACTGTAAGGCCCATTTTTTTTTATTGTTGTTCTTTTTGTTGTCAGCCACTAAAGGTTAGTGCCCTAAACCTAAGGGGTACCCTTCATTTCCAGGACCCTTGCCCTAAACTCAGCAGCCGCCACCCCTCTGCTAGGGTTCGTTCTTCGTCTCGAACCAGTCCATCCCAAGAGCTCGGCTTGTGATTCTCGCCCCACGTAAGTAGCCCTGACCCACTGCACTCACCTTATGAAGTTTACATTCGTTTCCACCGATTAAAATCCGAAATAATCGCGTTCACCGCTGTTCTGCCAGTTCTAGGTCCATCTCTCGAGCTACTGTGCCCCAAAGTTCCGCGTCGAATTTCCGATTAGCTTTTTTCCAGGTACGGGAAGTTAGGGTTATGGTTTTGAGTCTCTTTTTGAATGGTTTGCGCGTTATTGGTTGAATGTATGGTGGGATCTGTCATTTGGGTGTATAAGATTGCTTGCATGTGTGTTTTATTTCGCTTTCATGGCTGCTACAGCGAGGAACAGTGACGAGACCTGTTAATCTCGCCCAAGCGAGTCAATCTCGCCTAGGCGAGATGAAACAGGGAGGTTCCTGCGCGAAAACTCGCCCAGGCGAGAGGGATCTCGCTTAAGCGAGATCCCGCGTTGCTACACTCGCCTAGGCGAGGGAGAGGCTCGCCTGAGCGAGCAACTTGAATGTACCGCCCGGCGGTCTCCAGACGCCGCCCGGCGGTGAGCTG
Organism: Vigna unguiculata; assembly: GCF_037176805.1. Taxonomy (NCBI): domain Eukaryota; kingdom Viridiplantae; phylum Streptophyta; class Magnoliopsida; order Fabales; family Fabaceae; genus Vigna; species Vigna unguiculata. The sequence goes on from NC_140801.1 coordinate 33,655,639, forward strand.
CTGAAATGGCTATTTTCGCTTGGCTGCCGGGCGAGACCGTGCTGTGTTTTGGACTTGTGGATGTCCCCGGGTGATCTGTTTTGATGGGGAATGATTGTGTGATGATAGATACGTATATAATGGAGTATGAAATACATGTTTAGCATGAATCATGAATTGTGGATGATTGAGTTGGTATGTGACTTAGCATGTGAAATGAATGATGGTTTGAAATTAAATGAAACATGGTGTTGTCATGAGATGAGACCCTAGACACATTGGGGTGGTTGTTGATCAGAGGTATGGGAATGAGAGGTGATACATATGAGGGCTTAAATTCAAGGATTGATATGGAATTGAAAATATAATTTAATATTCCCTAAATTACTGATTTATGAACGTTGGTCCGTGTCAGCGTATAATTCCTTGGGGTCTCTAGGTGAGACCTCCGGGGTTGCGCTTCAGTGGTCGGGACGTAATTCCATGGCCCCTGTTAGTGGGTGTTCATGGTGGTGCCCCATCTGTATAACTAGGTAAGAATTCAAGGTAAGGTTGCATCCTGACGCTCCGAGGAGTCAGTTAGTCTCACTTAGAGCGGACTGACTCTTGTGGTGGGAGTAGCAGGAGGCCTGAAACTCATTAAGGCTAACCTTGTGGTGGGAGAGATTTGATTTATTGTAACACTGGTAATACATGGCTCAGGATCGAGCAGCTCAGGTTCGAGCAGGGGTACCCACACAAGTGCAAGCATCCGCTGAATCCGACCAAGTTATACGTATCCGGATGAGTCGAGTCGAGTCGTAGTGTAATGGATGAAGAGTCATAACATGTTTGGTTGCTATGTGGATATGAAATGATGAAAATAGGTTTGAATACATGATGTATGTTGTTAGCTCTAGCTTACCCGTTTTGTTGTATGTCTGTGTTGTATGTGGCTGTTCTTTCTTGCGATGATCATCGACTTGGTTGATGGGAGCAGATGGGCGAGGTCCTCGTGGTCAGCAAGGGAGCGGTGATCCAGTAGCTTAGCCATCTGGGCTGGAGTCGTCCTCGTGTTTATTTAGGGCCACGGCCCATGTATTTCTTTCCGTATTTCTACGCTACATCCTACGTTGTATTCGTATTCAGCTATCCTGCTTTTGTTGGCATCGTGGTGTGCCTAGTTTCGTATGGGTTGTGTTAGGGACCCCAAGATTTACTCTGTAGTACTATTATCGCGTGACGTTTCCTTTAATTTCGATTATTAATTAAATGGGACGTTACAGAAACGGTGTTAAGATTGTGGTGATATGGCAATGCATAACGGATACGTGTCATTGAAAGAATAAGATGTGTAAAAAAAATAATTGTACAGTGTTACGTGAACAAATTATTTAATGAATGGTGAAGTGTGAATTTGCCTTAACTCATTGGAGAACAATGTGAATTTGTCCATAATAAGGCAATATCATATTCATCCAAAATGCATGCCAATATTGTTCTCCTAACACAAAAGGTGCTAATTGAAGTGGGTACCAAATTGATGTTCAAAATACATAATGCTAACCAAAATACAGCAACAAATAACAAAAGGTTATTCCAAGATACCCCAAAATACAACATCAAATAAAATTCAAAATGACATAATATTGGGCAATCACGGATTCAATATTGGGCCCCTCTTGTATGACAATTTTTCTCTGTAGGATGTTGTTGTAGTAGACTATGTTTGATGGACTGCAGTAGTCTCACATGCTTGTGTGGGAAGAGTGTGATTCTGTGTTTCAGGTTGTAGGGTTGGATGAGTGGAAGTAATCTGACTTGCTTCAGTAGCCTGAGTTGGTTGAGTAGGCTTACTTCCTTGAGGGTCTGGACCTGCAGTTGTGTTTTGTTGTGTGCCAAATGGAGTATTTTTTGCTGGTGCGGGAGGAGCATGTGGGCAATTAGTTCTTTTGTGACCAACTTCTCTACATAACCCATATTTTTATGTGTACCACCTTGTCTGAATTGAGTGTCAGCCTTCTTCAATTCCATGACTATAGTCTTTGTTTCTTTTTCAGTCTTCCTGGCAGGACCCTCTTTGTTGGAGGCAAAACATCACAGGCAAAAGTCATCTCCCATAGATGAGGTTCGTTGACAGGGTATATAAGTGACAAATATCTCTCTTCATAAGTTGTGGCAAGAAATCAATGTGGAAGGAAGTCTTCAGCATTCAGATTTAAAAATCTGATTACAGTCAGTGCATGGTAGCATGGGATTGTTGTTATGGTCCACTTTCTACATCTTCATTCTTGTTTGTCTATGTCAACCACAAATTTTTCTCCAATCATTAACATATGGCTGACCTCAAACAGTCTTTGCCCTGACCAGCTGTTATAAGTGAAAGCACAGAAAGTCAATTGACATTGGAAATGAAATGAATGAGTACCAGAATAATTCAATAACGATTATTATTTATTCTTTTTGGCCTCCTCTTCCATTCTATTCTTAATTCGTAGGCAGATTGAACCTTCAAATGTACTAATCTTCTTTCTATTGCTTACCCATCTCTTCATGAGATAAATCCGAATTTCTTGCAAAATGAAAATGACTTTAAAATTAGTTCATAATATATACAATAGAATACATGAATTAGTACAATATGCCTTAGGGGATGGCTAACAAGTGTTTGAAAGCGTCTAGATTGACTTCTTTGATTTCCCTCATCAATACGTTCCATGCTTGATGATGTGTGCAGTATGTTGCTTTCCATAACAACAACTTCAGATTTTTTCCAGGAAATTTCTTCCTGAAATTTAAATAGATGTGCCTGATGCAAAACCTTTCTCCCACTACATCATCAGAAGGTAATTCCTCCTCAAATTCCTTCCAACTATGTACATCAAAATCATCGTCGCTGTCACTATTTTCATCAAACTCATCCTCAGACTCCTCATGATCCTCTTCCACAGACACCTCTGCATCACCATCCAACCCAACCTCTTCAGCAGATTTATTCTCACCTTCTACCCCATACTCTGTACCAGCTCCAATTACACCATCTTCTCCAATATCTGGACCACCTGCAATCCCAATCTCCACATCAACCTCTGGACCAGCTCCTATTGCACCATCCTCTACAACCTCTACACCACTTCCAATCCCATCCTCCACATCAACCTCTATATTTGTTCCAATTCCACCATCCTCTCCAACCTATGCACCACCTCCTATTCCAACCTCCATATCAACCACTAGAGCAGCTCAAATCCCAACCTCCACATCTACCTCTGGAGCAACTCCAATTCCAGCATCTTCTCCTACCTCTGCACCACCTTCCATACTAACTTTTGCTTCAGCTGCAACCTCATTAACACAATATTCCAACAAATGAACTATTTGAGGTTTAGACACCATGTGTACAACATAAAGATGCACTTGGCCATTGACTATGGCAATATTCACCATATGGCATGCAACTTTGTCATCACTTAGCAACTCCAACCTTCCTTCCAACACGGAACCTCCACCCACTAAATACCATATCTCCTTCACGTTCACATATCCCACTTCCTTCAGTATTGACAACATTTCAAAGTAGCTCCACCTATCTGGGTCACATGTAAGGGTATTGGTCTCACCCACGTATTTCAGTGACCCATCATTTATAACCTTCCCCCCATGGTGGAAGACAACTTCAAAATGCTCGTCTATCTATTAACTATAAAAATGCCCAAACAAGAATACCAAATTTACTATCTACTAATGAGTCATTATTTTCTTCCATTCCACTAGCCTTTGTGTACCCATTTGACAGTTGTTCAGCGTTTAATTGTTCATCTTTAGAGTGTTTTTCATCTGTTGGGTTTTATTGGGCCACTGTTCCGAATTTGGACTAATTTCACATTATTTGGCCTAATTTTTGTTTTTAATTATTTTTAGATATTTGGGTGAAGCAAATTTTGGAGCTTGGACATTAATATTCAGTTGAAGAGAGTAGTCAGATCATTGTCATATCATTTCCACGTCATTTCCACGTCATTTGAGTGCATGAGCCAACATTTGAGGCCCAATAGTGGCATTTTTGTAATTCTGCAGCTCACAATGACAATTTTGTAAATATGAGTGGCAGAGTGATGGGACCACGAGAATTAGGTCTGGATGCATGGCACCAGCCGCACGCTTCATATTCTACACCTCTCCATCCACCATTTTCGTGCTCCAAGCTTCCATGGAAGTGCTTCTTGTGATTTTTCACGTTTTTTGCCTAGTTTTTACCGTTTTTATGCACATTTGACAGCACCCATTGAGGGTTTTGCGTTTTGATTTCATTTTCTATCTTAGGCAGCTCATTTTATGGATTTTATTGATTTGGAACAGCACCCATTGATGGGGTTTTCAGATTTATATATCACAGCACCGTTTTACATTCCTTTGGAGCTTTGAAATCTCTCTTTTACTCTTGATTTGCGTCTTTAAGAATTCATAAGTTAGGGTTTTTTATTTTGATGTTCTGTTTCAGATTCAAGTGCTTGATTATTCCATTTTGATGTCTAGCTAAGCTTTTTGCATTGATTCCTTGACGAAATTGAAATGAAACCATGAGATTGTTGATCGATTTTGGGTTGTATTCGGAATTGCATTGAATTCAGGTTGCGTTTTTTATGATAAACACGTTTTTGATGCATGCTTAATCTCAAATTCGTGTGAGCACATTGAGGGACTCGTATTAATGCTTAATGTTTATGGGTTCTGTAACAACTTGCTTCAATCTGTGGGTGTTAATTGCCTGAAATATGTTATGCTTAATGACAATGAATCCATGGTAATTTTCGCTTAGTTGATTACTTAGGATTCATGAGAGCAAATTCGAATAGAACAATTAATTTGGTAATCTATGATTTGTGGACTTTTAATTGAATCAAGGAATCATTGCATGTTCATATAACTGTTAGATTTATCTGTGAATTGAAGTTTGTTGTGAGTCGGAATCTGCCAACCCCCCTGTGTTATTGTGTTGTGTTCATCTAGAAATTGAGGCTTTGAACAAGAACATTGGTTGTTGGGAGACGACTTGGTTCAACTTTCATATACTGCATTTTATCTATTTTAATTTGGTGGGGTGCGGCCTCTATCACCTGCACACCGACAAAAACTTTAAAATTGGGGACCACAACTATAACACCGTCACTTTCACACAAACGGTGGACCACCAAATTCATTAAACAACTACAGACCCAACTACATTACTAAAAAGGCACATTGAAACAACAAACGCATATAAAAACAAAACCCTAAACCATAACATCACACCAAATCCAAAGAAAACACATACAATCAATAAACCCTAAAACCATGGGGTGAATAGAATGAAGAACAGGGGTTGCTAAGCTTAAACATACGCACCTTTGATCGAAAATACACTGCTCTACGATCTCAATCACACCTTCTCAGAACGATTTCACCTTCGGATTGCAGATACAATAACAAAAAATAATTACCCTGAACAAATCCATGCTTCTAACTAGAATTGCAGATAATTGCTTCCACGTTCTTAGACAAAAGTCGATTCCTATATTTGTTAAGGATTTCGAGAGTCAATGCTAAATGAAGATTCAGATGCCATAATGGCTATTGGAATGTTTAATACATCTCTAGCCATTAAGGATAGATCAAAAAATTTTAGACTATTGTTTTTCCACCATTATAAGACATCCATTTGCTCCAAAAAGTCAAATTCTAAAGTTGGTTCATCCAAATATATGTCAAGTTATGCCCTTCCAGGTTTATTCGTTATTTGATGCTTGCACTCTTTCAAATCCTATCATAATATTTGAAATTAGTAAAATGCATAACATAATGAACAATGGCACCAAAAATAAAATTGAGTGAATTGAGAAGAATGAATCAAACAACTTACATCAAAAAGGCTTTCAATGTTTGAGGATGAAGATTCTCCATGTTTGCACTTTTGAACATTTGATGATGTTGTCAAACCCTTAGTATTATATTCAGAAAATAGGTTGTAAAAATTTCCCTTGATTCTTTCCACTTTTGACTCCCAAGTAAGTGGGTCAATCTTTTTAAAACAAAAGGATAACGTTTCCAATTTCATTCTTAGGTCTAAAATTGCCCAAAAGTAAGCACAATACTATATTCATCCAAATATTTTTGAAATTTGGGCATCATCAATTCAGCCATATTCTTAATTACTCCATCTCCATCCTTTAAATTTTCCATCAACATCCTTTGAATCTTACAAACTTGTAGAAAATACAAATTGGAGGTAGGGTAGCTTGTGGTAGAAATTAAGCAAGTGATATCATAAAAGGGCATTAAGAACCTACAAATTTTTTCAGCCCTCTCCCACTCTTCCTTTAAAGGGCAGAATTCGTAAGATTCATCAATCAAGAGCAAGTTCAGAAAAACCTGTCTATATTTAAGGACACTTTTGAGCATCAAGTATGTTGAGTTCCAACGTGTGGGAACATCAAGACACAACCCACATGATGTATCAATATCAGTAAACCTCTCACAACATTGTTTGAATTTTATCATTCTAACCTCTGAACCCCTAACATATTTTGTGCTAGTTCTAATTTGATCTAGAGCATTGCCAAGCACCTTTAAACTTTCTTGAACGATTAAATTCAAAATATGTGCACAACAAAAAACATGAAAGAATTTCCCCCACGTATCAAACCACTTTGTCGCATAAGTTGACTTTTTAAGCTATTTTGGAACACATCATTAGCCGAAGCATTGTCCAAAGTGATAGAAAATATTTTTTCTGTAATCCCTAGTCTTGTAAAAGTTCATAAATCTTTTTAGACAACTCAAAACCTATGTGGGGAGGAGGCATGTGACAAAAGTTCAGAATCTTGCTTTTTAACATCCAACTCGCATCAACAAAATTGGCAGTCAAAGATATGAAACCCTCAATATTAATAGAAGTCCACAAATCAAAAGTTAAGCAAATTCTATTAGGAATGGGAAGAAGCAAATCCTTAAGTATTATCTTTTCTTTCATGTAAATTTTTCCAATATCAAACTTAATATTGTTTCTAGAAACCATAACTCTATCTAAACACAACCTTATCCATTTCCTAATTCCATAATACTCAACAAAATTATAAGGCAAATTGGGTTCCACAATTGCTTCACACAACAATTGGCAATACACTCCTTGATCTATTTTTTTCTCCGTCAATTTCCCATTAATTTCTAACATCATTTGACCAATGTCCTCAGTTTGATATTTATCACATTTAATAGCACGATGATTCAAATGAGAAGTTCCATATTTTCTTCCACCACACAAAAGTACTTTGGTACAACCAATGCACTTTACCCTTTCCTTTCCATCCTTATCAACCTCAATCTTTGTAAAATACTTCCAACAGTTAGATGTCCCAACCTTTTTCTTTTTAATAGTTTCAATAGTTTCAAATTGTTTCTCAGATTGTTTTGCATATTGTTTTGCAAAGCTCTTGAACAACCTCATTTTCACAAAGGGGTATATTAATATCATCCTTATCCATTCTAACTTCTCCAAACAACTTGGCAAAATAAAAAAATATGATTCACTCAAAAAATAGTGGATCAAACAATTAGACACCAATCAAAGGAAATGGAACATGCAAAAATATAGCACAGTAACCATTTCCACGAGAGTTAGGCAGTGAATTTGACCAAAACTGTTTTGGAAGTCATTATCCAAACTAGCAATGAGTATTTGAAACAATTCACAAGCATTATTTTAAGAGAAAGAACCTATAGCAATACTTTAACTAGATACAGCCTATAAATAATTAGACAAGGACATAAACATGACAACAATCTATTGATGAGCCGTAGGATGAATGCTGCATCAAAATCAGCAAACAAATGTAATTAAGAGACAAATTGGTGGTTTTATGATACACATTAGACATATTCAATCAAACATCACAGGGCATTGACATTGAGAACTTATGTAAAAGCAAAAAAAAAATTCAAGTTTATAAATATTAATAGTTAGTGATCCAAATAGCATGTTAAATCAGTTACAGAGAAAAGATTAAAATGAAACTCATTCTAGTTCAATATTATAGCACGACTATAGTTCACTTTCGGAAGCACCAAAGAGAATTAAGTATAATCATGTTCAGTTACAATGTTCACTTTCAATTTATACAAATAATTGTACCGTGAAGAGGCGTCATTGCCTTTGTTCGACGGTGAGGAGGCGCTGTTGGCTTCGACGGTGGAGGAGGCATTGCTGCATTTGACGGGTGGAGGACACACCGCTGCGTTTGACGGTGAAGGAGACACCACTGCCTTTGATGGGAGGAGGACGCACTGTTGCCTTCGACAATGGAGGACGCGCTGCTGTTTCGATGAGTGAAGTCACCGGAGTTATGGACGAGGGGTCGTTGTCGCTGCTACTTTCTATTTCAGGGAGGCACACTGCGTCTGGCGAAGGGAGTAGAAAGAAAGAATAGGATTTCCTTCCTTTGACCACTCACACACACTTGACTGCCTCATTATTTTTTTTTTATTTTGTTCACTGACTATCGGGCCAACATGTCCCGTCCCGCATTTAGCCCGCATAGGTTGTGGACCTGTGCAGGGTGGGCTAGTGCGGATCAATCGATTCAACATTCCAACCGGTCTTCACAGATTTTTCTATGAGATTATGATCTAGTCCGTTTAGTCCATCCCGAATTGTTATCCCATGCTCTAAAACCAACAATCTTAGAAGGGTTATAGATACAGACAGAAACATAAATTAGTGACCTAATCGGTTCATTAGAGTGACACTAAAAGAGAAGACCCTTCAAGATACTAAAAAGGCACATGTAGAAAAAGAGAATGCTTGCATGTGAACACAAGGTGGATTATGAAAAAGAGAAAGGGGACAACGACAAATACTAGGGATGGCTTGAGACGTTTAAACTTGAGAAACTCTCCTCTTCTAGTTAAGTTACCAGCTTTAATCAAGAAGAAAGGAGGAAAATAAATTGTTGAAGAGAAAAGGAACAGAGAAAACGAAGAAAAATAAAAATGGGAAATGTTTTTGGATTGAGGGAGATAACTTGGTGTCTTTTAAAAGAAAAAGGGTTTCACAAAAACAAAACAAAATGCTACTCATGTTATGTTATATATGTGCAGTTAAATTGAATTATTCTATTATTGTAATTAACCTTTTTGTAATTACTCTATTGAGTCGAAAATAAAATAAAGTGAAGTTTAAACCAGTTGAGGGTGTTTGATCATATTTTACCATTGGAATAATAAAATTGAAGTTTAATTTAACCTCAATTATTATTTATCCATATATATTCTAATCATAAGTTGTTCTCCATTTAAAAAAATCCAAATAACATTCACATGATAACAATAGTAACATGTTGGAAAAAAGAAAAAATGTACCAAATAGTGTCGATATCTGTATAGTAATTGACATATCTTTTTATATAAATATTGGTAGATAATTATGTTAACGACGATTTTTGTAAGGCCCACTTTATTTCTTTGGTTTTCTGTCCTAAATTTTAAGAGTCTATCCTAAGCAGATGGGCCTAAAGACTGGCCCATAGAGTGCCAAGGCCCATAGGGTGCCAAGGCCCCTAAAGCAGCCAAGGTCCCTCATTCTGCTCTCACTTGCAAAAGTCAGTGACTTTACTCTCTCTCCCTTCCCTCAATAGAAGCTCTACTGGGGTTTGGCCCCCTCTTGGTCATGCTAGCTCAAAACTCAGCTCCTACTCACATAAGTTGATTCTCTAACCGTACCTTCTTCGTTTCTAGCTCTATTGTCATGATTCTAGTTAGGGTTCACCTTAGCAACCCGTTTTGAACCTATTCTACCATTTTTCCAATTCGTGAATCTGCTCCGAGTTCTGTCGTAGCCACTAGCTTGGGTGTTAGGGTATTCTACTAGTTATTTCCAGGTAAGGGAAGTTAAGGTTCACTTGTTCATTACGTTTTCACGATTGTATGGTTTGTTTGTTGCTGTGAGCTTATGAAATGCCTTATTGAGCCGTTTGGGTCGTGTTTGTTGGACTGTTGCACGAGAGAACAATGGTGAGCACTAGTTTTCTTGCCCAAGCGAGCACGCCTCGCCTAGGCGAGACTAATAGAGGCTCGTCTAGGTTTCCTGCTCGAACTGTCGCTTAAGCGACAAGTCTCCATTTTGAGTGAGGTGCAGTCTCGCTCAAGTGAGGAGGGCTCGCCTAAGCGAGAAATCGCAGGAAGCCGTTGTTCCTCTTTTCGAGCTCTCGCCTAAGCGAAAGGAGCTCGCTTGAGTGAAACCTTCCCGCCTAAGCGAGAAGTTAGGCGAGAGGTGTGTTTGTTCTGTTTATTTCTCTGTTCTTGGATGTTTGTCATGTGTTTGGATTGATTACTCTTGAGAAGCATGAATTGGGTCAATATGTATGAGTAAAATGGGTTATGGTCTGTGATTGACAAGTTTAATATGACCTGGGCATGTGACTTGTATGGGATGGTTGGTTATAAAAGTGGCATTGTTTTGGCATGAGAAATGATTCAAATATTGATTGATGGAAATATGATGTTGGTTTGGTTAGGACGTAATTCCACAATAGTTTCGTGGTGGTGCCTAATTAGTCAGGGCATAATTCCATGAATCTCTAGGTGAGATCTCATGGTGGTGCCTCATTTGGTCAGGACGTAATTCCATTACCCTTCTTAGTGGGAGTTCATGGTAGTGCCTCATTTATATAATTTAGTAAGGATTCAAGGTAAGGATTGCATCCTAACACTCTAAAGAGTCAGTTAGTCTCACATAGAGCGTACTGACTCGAGTGGTGTGAGTAGTAGGAGGCCTGGAACACTTTAAGGGCTAACCTTGTGTGGGGGGATGAAACACCGTAACAATTAGCTTGATAGAGCAGCTCGGTAGAGTAGTAAAGACCACCACAAGTGCAAGCATCCGCTGAATCCAACTAATTATATGTATCTAGATGAGTCGTGTCTTGAGTCTCAGTGTATTGTTTGTAAGTCATAACATGATTGGTTGACATATGCATCTTGGACTATGAAATTGTATGTAACTGTATGATAAATCATTTTATGCTCTAGCTTACCCTTTGCTTGTTTGATTGTTATGTGTGTGGTTTTCTCTCTTTGCAATGATCATCAATTTATTTATGTGAGCATATGCAAGAACTCTTCGTGGTCAACAGAGAAATGGTGATTCCGCTGCATAGACTATTTAGGTTGGAGTTTGCTTGTTTATGTCTTCCTTTAGGGTTGTGGCCCATGTACCGCCTTATCTTAGAACTTTATTTTGAATACTTTAGATCTCTCGTTCTCTTTTGTAAGTGGCATCGTGGTGTGCCTTAATCCTTTCTTGATTCTTTTGGGATAAATGTAAGGAGTAGCGTTTATACTCCAAAATCTTGCTTGCTATATCATTCTGTGTAACATTTCCTTTAATTAGGGTTATTAATTAAATGGGGTGTTATAATTTTTATCTTCCATTCCTATCTTTAGTAGATAATTATTATGTTAAGGAAGATTTCCATATTCCATATATATATATATATATATATATATATATATATATATATATATATATATATATATATATATATATATATATATATATATATATATATATATATATATATATATATATATATATATATATATATATATATATAACAGCAAAATGAATAGAGTTTATACATTATTAGAGTTTTATTTTTTTCCATTTCAAACGTTATTATTGTAAATATGATATTTATAGTGATTATAATATACTTTATCAAACCTCACATAAATGATGGTTGATAATTAAAATTAATAATATTAAAAATTTGTGTGCTTTATATGTTGATACATTTAAAGTAGTTTTTAACAAACCTTTTAAAGAGTTTTTTAAGAAAAATGATAAATTTTTTCATAAGTTAAAATTAATACATACACAATAAAAAATAATTTTTTGAAAATTCACAAAAAAAAATAGAAAATAAATTATATATAAACTAATTTTAAACTTTAAAAGAAACTTATTATTTTTTTCTTTTAATTTTTATTTTTACTGACAATTTATACTCACTTTAATGTTGTGATCTTCAATCGTAAAATGACCGCTACACAAATGGAAAGGAATAATATCTTTTAAAGAAAATTGTTTTCTGGTGTGATTAATGGATTATGATATTAACCTAATCGATTAACTTGATTACAGAAGCAAATTTTATTTTCTTGGATTAACCTAATTGATTATGTTGTTAGTGTAACCGATTAATAAGATAGATTGCAAGATTCCTTTTAAATATAATTCAATTGCAATCGATCTAGTTGATTAAGATGAAATTAAATTGATTTTATGAAGATACTAACTTAGTTTTACAATCAATTTAGACACATACACAAATCTTATTAAGATATACCTATCCTTAACCATTCATTACATATGGACATCATAAAAAAATAACAACAACTTAGATTTTTTATGACATAGTAACAACATAACAACAACTACGAGACCAGAGAACACTGTGTGAGGTACTGGTGCATTAGAAAATTTAATCCGAGAAGATGAGGATAGTTATGTAAACTATTTTGTGTATATATGAAGATATGAAGATGAAGATTTGGGTTTATGTTGGTTGATGAAGGAAAAGAAACTAGAGAAAAAGAGGACAATCATCTAGTTTTACGTGAAGAAGATTGATATGGTCTATAATGCCCGGTCCTAACTAATTTATAATGTACTATAGATCTCGAAGCGCATTTCGGATAGTCCAGAACTTAGGTGTGATTTTCAAATTGTTCAATCCAGAATTCAAGTGTGTTTTTTAGATTGACCAATCAGATTGCATTTTTATATCCGGTAATGCATTTGAATTGTATAATTCAAAACTCTAAGTATTATTTCTGGATCGGTCAATTAGAAAGCATTTCCGGATTTGGTTATACATTTCGGATTGTTCGATCTGTCAAAATGGGTTGGAACCTGCGAGCCAATCTGGTTCAATACAGATTCAGACCAGGTTGGGTTGAAATTTTTTTACAAATTTTAATACGGGTTGATTTTTGACCCGGCTCATTTAGAACGCGGCTTATCCGGGTTGAACCCGTGGTGAGCAGGGTTGGTGAGCCAACCCGCAGATAAAAGGGTCACACAAGTGTTTTTTTTTTATTAAGTTGGGTTTTATATTTGAGTTATGTTAGGTTGTTTTTTTATCCAACACATAAATAATTTGTATTTAGATTTTAATTAGAATTACAATTTAGTTTTGACTGAAAAAAAAATAAAAAAATAAAATTTTAATTGAGTGAACCCGTGAGCCAACTCGTTTAACCTGCTAACTCGTGGTGGGCCGAGCTGGGTTCGAATTTTTTTGGCTCGCTAAAAAGTGAGCCGGGTTAGATTGACTCACTAAATCATCAACCCGTGGTGGGTCGAGCCGGGTCGGGCCATGTTACCCATTTTGACAGCTCTAATCCATAATGTGTAAAAGTTGCAAGGGTCTTTCTTCCTACACCTCCAAGCATTTCTTCTGCACCTCCAATTTTTTTTTTAAATTCCCAAAAAACTCTTTGACCATTTAAGGAAACTCACAAACATCACACCCCCCAAAATTACTTTTAGATGTCGACTTCTAGAAGTCAAAATATGACTTCTGGAAGTCAAAATATATCACCGGAAGTCGACTTTCGGAAGTTAAAATATATCACCGGAAGTCAAAATATATCGCAGAAGTCAACTTCCGAAAGTCAAAATATCACCGGAAGTCGACTTCCGGAAGTCAAAAAACATTACCGGAAGTCGACTTTCAGAAGTCAAAAAATTAATTTTATTTGAAATATTTTTAATTCTTTTTAAAATTTATGTTTTCTAACTTATTTTATTTTATTTTTTAAAACACATATTAAAAATATTAAAAATTATAAAATATATAAATTTAAAAGAAAAATTTCTTTAAAAATACAAAATAAATAAAACAAATGCTAAATAAAAAAATAAAAAATAAAATTGAAAAATAATTTAAATTAAAATAAGAAAAAAATATATATTAATATATGACTTCCGGTGTATATATATAAAAAGGAAGTTTATATATATATATATATATATATATATATATTTCTTTTTAGTTAAAGTATTACTATTTTAATTTAAATTATTTTTCTATTTTATTTTTAATTTTACTTTTAATTTTTTGATATTATTATAATTATTATATTTATATATTTCATGTGTATAATATTTTATATTTTATTTGAATTTTTAATTTTATTTAAAATTTAAATATTAGTTTTAATTATATTTTTAAAATTTGTAAATTATATATTTTTTTTATTTTTAAATTCAAATTTATTTTTATATAATTTATTAAAAATTTAAAAAAAATAAAAACGAATTAAAAAGAATCATATTTAAAATAACCTATATATATATATATATATAATGAAATTTTAAATTCAAAAAAAACGAATATATATACATATATATATATATATATATATATTTTTTTTTTTTTTCCTTTTTTTTTAATTTAAGGTTTTATTATTTTAAAATCAATTTAAATATTAAATAAAATTAAATGAAGCAGAATAATTTTTTTTATTTAAAGTTTAATATTATTTTAATTTTACTTATTTTTATATTTATATTTATTTTTCAGTATATTAAATAAATAAAAATTGTATATAGAGATATTAATATTTTTTTAAAATAGATATTAAGAAATATGAATACATAAAAGATAAATAATATAATAAATAATAAACTGAAAAAACAATTAAAGTTAGAAAACATATATTTTTAAAATTTTTGACTTTCGGAAATTGACGATTTCCGGTAATGTTTTTTGACTTCCGGAAGTCGACTTCCGGTGATACATTTTGACTTCCGAAAGTTGACTTTCGATGATACATTTTGACTTTCGGAAATCGACTTTCGGTGATACATTTTGACTTCCGGAAATCATATATTTTGACTTTTGAAAGTCGACATAATTTTGGGAGTGTGGTGTCCATGAGTTTCTTTAGATGATCAAAAGGTATTTTGAGAATTTAAAAAAATTTTAGAAGTGTAGAAAAAATTTTGGAGGTGCGGGAAGAAAGACCCAAGTTGCAAGAATGAAGAATATGAGAGATGGGACTCTAAGAGGTGCAAGTGCGGCCCATGGTGAATGAGGGGAAAGAGAAATTAGAGTTACGTTTTTACTTTTTATAGAGAGATAAAGTTGAGATTTTATAATTTGAAGGGTGAAGAAAAAATGGGGGTGCAGGAAGAAATGAGCATAAAATAATGGTCTAACAAACTTATCTTATAACCATTCCTTAACCCAATTTATTTTATTTCTTATTTTAATGTTTGTTATACGTTAAAAATAGAATCATTATTTGTTGCACCTCTATAACTTCTCATTGCACCTCCCACGCGAAAGACCAAAGAATGGATTTTTAGTGTTGTAATGAACTCATTTCAAAATATCTCATAATAGATTTATTCTTATAAAAAAGAAATTCTAAAATAATTTAGAATTTATTCATTTCAAAAATTAGTGTTCGTTTTGGAATTCTAGACTTAGGGATAGATGGGCTTTGGACCTCTCTTTTTTTTCTTTCGGACTCCATGGAAGTTGTTTCTTCCATTCGTGTACCTATCAATTTTTTAAGATGACTATTTTATCCTTGTAAAAATGACATTTGGACTTTTAATTTTAGAACGGGTCTTCAGGAATAGAATTTTTGAAATTTTCGGAATGATATTTTTTAAACAAAAATTTCTGAAAAGGAATTTGCTAACACAAAATTTTTGAAATAAATTTTGAAATAAAATTCTGGAATGCATTGTGGAATATATTTTCTGAAATAGGTTTCTGAAACAAATTTTCCAAAACATATATAATAACTTTTGGAATAAATTTTCCTATATGCTATATTTTCTGGAAAGTTTTTTCAAAATATATGAAATAGTTCTTGAAAAAAACATTCTGAAATGAGCTCTGTTAGAATTTTTTTTTCTCTTCTACTTTCTCTGCAGATGTAGAGATGAATAACAATGATGGTGTGGTGTAATAGTGAAGAATATTTGAGTATTTTTCTTATACTGTATGATACAGTGAGAAATTTAATGGAGCACAGTGAGTAATTAAATTACATTGTGCACACCTTCAACTTTTCCAAATCAGTGTGGCATGGTGCAGAAACAATAACATTTTTTGCATTATTTTGTAATATTACTAACAATCTCACTAGTAGAAAATGTTCCTACAATGTCACTTCATTTATGTTTGTCAGACCAAGAAGTGAAAAATATGGGTGTTATTTTTGTGATTAAGACCTAAATTTTTTATGTTAGGTGTCCTAGATTTGAATTTAATGTAAAAGGGGCATTTTTTTTTAATTATGAACAAGGTAAAAATAAGTGTATTTTGTACATATAATTGATGTTTAAAGTAAACACCTTTAATACAACAATCTTTGATTTATCTGTTTGTTGCACTTGTAACAGAAAAAACTTGATTTCAACATTTCTCACTCAAGAGCTTGAATTGGGTGGTTCTCCACTCTAAATGTTCTTTTCTATCATTTTTTTGTACCATGTTTTCTTCTTTTTTTTTTTATGGAGAAGGTTTCTCTTCCACCAAATTAAATAATCCTTTTGTTATGGGTGAATGCACACTAATGCACTAATGCATTAATGCTATGTATCTCCATTTGATTGTTTGGACCAAAACTCTGATTATTTGTAACATTTCAATCACAAATAGTACATATATGGATGTCTTTATTGAATTTACTTTGATTCTTCATTATTGATTTTTAAAATTTTGGATTTTAAAATTTGAAATAAAATGTTTCACATAATTCTTAAGTTTATACTTATACTATTTAAATTAATTTAGTCATAAATAAATATTGTAAAACTATTAAAATTATAATCTCATCTTTAAATATAATTTTAAATATAGGAATTAATTAATTATTTTAATTCTAAAATGTACGATTACAATTATAAGCCAATCTCTAACAATAATTTGAAATATAAGGACTGTTTAATTACTTTATAGTCTTCCTAAAGACTTAAATAACTTTGGTCATTTGAATTATTTTAGAAAGTAAATTATATAAAGAATAAATTGTGGAGAGATTATGAACAAATCATTGTTTAAGGGTGGATTATTTTTTGAGCTTATTAACAAACAAAAAAAAAAGAAGTTAATTTAAACTTCATGTTACTATTTTTCTATCCTTTATCATGTCCATCTTCTTCTAACTCTATTTTTTCATCTTTCCATTCCAATCAACTAAAAGAAATAGAATTCATATTTATTTTTTTCTGTCTTGAAAATATATATATATATATATATATATATATATATATATATATATATATATATATATATATATATATATAATATATTTCATATCTGTTCACCACATGAATAATGATGAACTCATTAAAGTTATATATATTCGATTGTGTTCAAAAGGTTGGTCAACTCATGTTGTGTGAATCCAAGTCACAGTGATAATTACCAATTCCTTTTTAAACAAAACACTATAAACATGAACTCCGTGAGAAAGGAAAGTAACGTGAGAAAGGAAAGTAAATGGTAGTGTTTCATGTTTGAAAGCGACTCGGTGAGTTTTTGACACAAACAAATAAAAGAGAAATGATAAACAAAATAATAAAGTAAATGATTCCAATAGACGCACAAACATCTCAAATAATGATAAAAGAAGATGGATTGAAATATATTGACATAAAAAATAATACTCATTTCACAATTCAAAATATTAATATTTTACCGATATTTTTATTTTTTCAGTTTAAAATATTAAAAATATTAATATATTATTAAAATAAATTATAACGTGGATATTTTTTTAAGGGTGTCAAACTTTTATTATCCAAAATAAAAAAATATAAAGGTTGTTTTGATTTCAATAGTTTTTAAATTACCAGTGTATGATATCATCTCTTGTAGTTTTTCACGTTTTGTTTTTCTCATTGGGTTTGTTTTTGTGTTCCTACACCTTTTTTTTTTTAATTATGACTTTATATGAAGTTTTTTTTTTCCTTAAAGACAAAGATATAAAAAGAAATTTTGATGATTAGTTTTTCGCCTTAAGCACAAGCCCAAGAATAAAAATAAAAATAGCTAGAAGAACAAAGTTCCTATATCGAAATTTATAATTAAAGTACTACACCTAATATAATTTCTAAAATAACTAAAATGTGGATTCAAATAATTATAATTCCTTTTATTACAACAGTTAACTTAGGTTTTGAACTTATCATTTTTTCTAAATATTCAATAATGTCATGATTAACTTAGTATTAAATACCAACATAATTTGTATAAAGTTTCTGCATATAAATAGATATTAAATTTGGTATTTCAAAATTATATTTTGATAAATTTATTATATTAATTGTGGGAATTTCTAATTTTTAAAATCAACCTGAAAAATGTTAATAAAAATTTGTTTGGGTCGAAAAAGAAAAGAAAAGAAAAAGGTTAATATTTGAATTAAAATTCAAGCACAACAATAGGATGAAAAAGAATATATTTGTAGATTATTCATGAGACAAACATAAAAATAAAAAAGGAAAAAAATACCTCTTCATACAGGAAATATAATCATACTTTAAAATTTAATAGAATATAATTATATTTTATAGAGAAGTTTATCGCTATGTGAATTTTGATATTTTTTCAAATAACTTTTTATATTTTGTATGTTTATAAATAGAGAAAACGAAGTGAATGTCTTCACATCTATTTATCTTTTCTTTTCTCTCTGATCTATTACTGAATATTATCCTAAGAGAATAAATTTAAAAAATTATTTTTTATTATATACGGGGAACCAAGAATACCTCGGCCTAACCAGGTATACAAACGTACATCTCGGTCTAGTCATGGATAAGTACATATGAGTCTAGGTATATAGACGTACATCCATTAGGCATATAGATGTACATCCTTCAGGCATACAGACGTACATCTCGGCCTAAATTATGGGTACATATGGACCTAATTATATAGACGCACATCCATCAGGGCATAGAGACGTACATTCATTAAGCATACAAACATATATCCCAAATGGGATAGGACTATAAGGGTGCATTCAAGAATCTTGCAACATAATGACGAGCCAAAGTAAGTGTAATAATAGTTATGATACAGCATACATAGGGTTTATTGGTATTTACGATTACAAGAGAATAAAAGCAGTTATAAAGGTAATAAAGTCGATATTAGAGTCAAGTAATATAAAAGGAGATTCAGTGACTAAGGTAAATGGACATCTTTGCATTCATTCTTTACACACACCTCAGCTTAAAGTATTACTTACTTGAGCGTCAAAATGCCTACAGGTACTCACCCTGTAGGAGAATTGCTAAGTAGTAGTTTAGGGGGAGCCTTGCGAAGAAGATGAGAAAGATTGAAGACTTTTGAGGCAGCTCGATTCCATACAATAATGTATGGGGGTCCGAGAACATCTCTGTCCAACTAAGCATACAAATGTACATCTTGGCATATGTCATGGGTAAGTATATATGGACTTAGGTATATAGACGTACACAGGGCCAACTTAAGGGTAAAGCAAGTCAAGCACTTTTAGGCCTCTAGGAAAAGAAGACCTCAAATATATTTTTTTACTACTAATTATCAAATTAATTATAAAATAATGTTTAAGAAAAATACCTCATTTTTTTTACTAATATACCTTTATTAAATTAATTATAAAAAGGACTAAAAATATTTTATTACTAATATATATCTGTTAAATTAATTAGAAGTTGATGTTTGAGAATAAAATTTAATTAAATTATTATTAGTGTTTGTTAATTTCTATTGATATTAAAAATGATAATTAGTAGTAGTTAATACCTTTATTTACTAAATTATAATTTTTTTTATGGGAAAGATAATGATTATTGATTTTTATTCTCTTATAATGAATTTGGATTTTATTTTCTTCTTTTATCTTTTTATCTCTTTGTGACTTCTCTCCTTACTTTCTTCTCTTCTAAGAGTCTTTTTTTAGGGTTTTGTAAGATTACATTCCTTGAATCTCATATTGTTCGTGTATACCAATTTCCATCCTCATCTCATTTCTAGTTAGTAAGTTTTTCTTTTCTATTTGTGAGGTTGTTGTTTTTATTCTGTTTTGGATTTGTATATGAGAATTAAAAATGTGTTTCTTTTGTCCAATCTTTTTTTTTAGTACTTTTTGATTTACTAGTTTTGGGAGTCTTTTTTTTTTCATATATCTTGACGAGGAACATGAGTTTTTCTACACAATTATTAATTAGATTAGTATTTAGTCTTTTGGTGGACAGTAGATTAATTGGAGCATAATTCAAAGTTGGATTTTTTGTAGGAAGATAATTCAAGTTTAAGGAAAAAAAGACTTACTATCGAGTTGAGAAGAACAATACTTTTTTAAAATTATTTGTATTAATGATTAATCTTAAATAAACTCCACAGGTTGGGAAAAAAGTTGAGAATTGAGACGGAGAAAGAGTCTTGTGACTTCAAAATACTACAAGTCTACTATCGAGTTTACTTTCTTGACAACTAGAACCAAATTTTGTTGTTTTAACTCATTATCGTTTTATATACTTATCTTTAGTAGTGTTTTATATATTATAATTTTTTATTTCATATAAACATACATAGATATGTCAATTGGAAAATTTGAATCAAGCTATTCAAAAATCCAGAAAAAGAGAAGAATTGAGGTTTTAATTGTATCACATAAAGGAGCTATGAAAAAGTTTATAAAAATAGATAAGAAAAATGAATTAGAAAATACAAGTGGGTGCTCTTTGAATGAACAAGATAATAACAACATAGATGTAGGTGAAAGCAATAACAGAGAAAGAAAAGTAGTTAGTGGTGAGGATAATTTTGATTCTCAAACTCATGGTAACGAGAAGGATATTAAGAGACTATATGATGATTGTACTCTTGACAATATATATATATATATATATATATATATATATATATATATATATATATATATATATATATATATATATATATATATATATATATATATATATATATATATATAATCCAAGTTAATGGAAGAAATGTGTTTCTCAAATAAGATAATAAAAACTTAAGAATCAATCTCAAGAACTATTAGATGGATTAACATTATTATCTATTGAAAAAGAGATGTTAAATGAAATTAATTATCACAATTTAATAAATTATTTTGCAGAAAAATAAATTTTAAATAAAAGGCCTCATTTTTAAAGTTCATTTTAGATCTCCCAAACTCTTGAACCGTCCATGGACGTACATTCATCAGGCATACAAACGTACATCCTTCATGAATATAAGTCTACATCTTAATCTAAGTCATGGGTACCCACCCTCTAGGAGCGTTGCTAAATAGTAATTCAGAAAATCAAAAAGAGTATTATAAAGAAGAGACAAATATTGAAGACTTTTGAAACAACTCGATTTTATACACGAACACATTATCTCTTCTTTTTAAGATAAATTATTAGTTACTAAGAAAATTATTAAGAAGATTAAAAATAAAAATATAAAATAATTTTAAAAAACATTGATGAAAGATATTGTGAGCTATTGACAAAAAAGAAGAAAACATGCATAATTGTAAAATCAATTCCAGTTATATAGACTTTAATTTTTCATATTAACAATCTAAATATTAATGTGAGGATTGAATATAAGAAAAATGCTTTTAAGTATGTTTTTTACACATACTTAGCTAATTTCGTGGTATATGTCTAATCGTGTTTTTCTCAGACGTCGATAATTTTTTTTCATTCTTTTATATTTCACTAAAAAAAGTCTATAATTTTTTTTATTCTTTTATATTTCACTAAAAAAAGTCTATAATTTAAAGGTTTTTTATTTTATATATTTTAACCTCCATTAAATGGAGTACAAAGAAAAAAGAAATGCTCACATGATATTTCCCTAAAACATGTATTTAACAAAGTTATGTTTGTGTATTTCTAATAGTTTTTTCCTGCTTTAAATGCATTATTGGTGGCTTTGGACATAAGTAATTTTAAAGTGGCTAACAAATTATTGGATACCTCCATCAAGTCACTCCCATCTAAAAAGATAATAACTTAGTTCAACATTTAGATAATGTAATACAAATGTTTTGGTCATATTAATAATGACACTATGTACTCTTACTTTTACTTTTAACATAATATAGATGAATTCAGACAGTAAATACATAAAAATTAACCTTAAACTGCACAAAAATGTAACATTTTAAAATTTAAATACAATACATTTTCTAAAATATTTTATTTCTAAATAGTTTAAATATATAGTTAAATATTATATATTTTTTATTTTATCCTACAACATTTTTATTAGTGTGCATAAAGGCTAAATACATAATTAAAAAAAAGGTTAAATCACACATTTCGTCTTTATTTTTATTCAATTTTGTCAATTCAATACTAATATTCTTTTTTCAATTAAATTTTAATTTTTGTCAGTTTGATATTTTTTGTTAATGTTGTTTAAATAATTAACGGTAATGAACCGTGATTGTCTCGTGTTACTTTGATATTTTTTAATTTTTTAATTTTTTCTTTCTTTTTTTTTAATTTTTGAAAAAAAGTTTCAGGTGTCAACCAAACAATGTGTCACATGTTAGAGTCAATGTTTTATATTCAATTTGGTCCTTGTATTTGTTATTTTTGTTCAATTTAGTTCCAATTTTTTTAAATGGATCAATTTTGTCCCTTTCCAAATTGAGACTAAATGTAATTTTTATATAAATTTTAAATGATGTATTTATTAAAATTCACATATCTATTAAATATTTTTTGTTTAGTGTTACAATTAATTTAAAATTAGAATGAAAATTTTAAGGATAAGGACTAACACCATTGATCTAAAATTTTAAGAGGTTAAAAGTGAAATGTGATTTTAAATATTTTGAGAGGTTAAAAAGTGGAGAGTAACCCCATTACTTTATGGGATTATGTAATTTTTAACCTCTTAAAAGTTTAGAACAATGATATTAATTTTCATCCTTAGAAGAGAAGGGTAGATGGAGTTTACAAAGACTTTCAATACTTCTACTTCTCCCTTTTCACTACAAGAAAAAACACTATTATGTACTGCAAAAATTTGTCGGTAATCCATAAAATAAGTAGGTAATACAATTTGAGCTACAAATTACCTACGAAAAAAAATCTATAGATAAAATAGTCGTAACTAACATTACCTACAAATTTAGTTGCAGGTAATTACCTACCGATAAATCGGTATGTAATGTGTTCTGATTTTTTTTTAACAAAACTTATGCAACGTTGAAATTCATCGTAAAAGTTCAAAATATTACTACATTGCACAAAATATATATAATATATGAGAATCTGCCCTTAATCAAATAATTCAAACATACAATACTCGTAACTAGGTTTAACAACATAAAAAATTTGTAATGTAGCTTTGTTATTCTTATGGAAGCTATTTAAGTACAAGATAATCTTAAACTTTAATGATAGTTGGTTTGGTTTTAAAACACATAATTTTTTCTTACATCATAATATTTCCTAAAATCAAATGAATGTACAAAATTTATGCCAAAGATATACATGTATGTATGCAAATGTGGACACATCATTGAATTACTCAATGACTAGTAGTGGTGATTGCCTGAAACTCATGGTTGGCCAACTTCTACCCCAACTTCCACTCCTAGTTTCACATTCTCCTCATAATCAAAACTAGCATCCGGGTGGAAACACAGTAATGTCAGTAGTAGAGTCGAGGCCTAAGGTTGACAATAAATGAGCAAAAGCATTATAGGAGAAATGAAAAAAAAAAATCCCAAAAAAAATTTACATTTATCCAACATGGTTGTTATAGGGTTTGTTATATTTTTTATTGATACTATTTTCAGGAGGATAAGAGAAAAATGATGGAAATTTAAAACAATGATTATAGAAATATTAGATTGTGTTTATAACATGTAAAACACATACATGAAATATGTTAGGCACACTTTCAGTATCTGTCAACAAAGTATTGAAATCTCAAATTAAAAAGAAGTTATTGTTTCAAGCCCAACTAATGTGTGGATTTATGTATTTGTCAACAAAGAATGACGTGATGTGACCACTAAAATCATAAAAATGATAGAAGAGCATATACAAGAAGCATGCATGTTGAGTTTTGAGAAATTGAGTTTACAAAAATCTATACATAGACTTTTTGGGATAATAAATGGTTAAGAGAAAGATTTATTTGGTTTATGTTGAATCAAACTTACCTTTGAGCTAAGCCTTCTTTTTGTTTCCTCCACCACCAATGGTTATATGGACTGAACCACAAGGGTAAACTCTTCTCTTGTATATATGTTTCTATTAACCAAACAAAGTACATTTTAAAACCCTAATACAATTAACTTAAGAGAAACAAAACTCTAAACCAAGTAGTCATATTGAGCATTCATAAGCATGCACATGACCCGCGAGAACAAAACCCATGCTAGTAGCATTAAGCAATGGCTCCATAGTTGCCATCATGTCAACCATTTTGCCTTAATGAGATGTGTTACTAGTATACCATGGCACACCCATGATAACTTTAGTGTTTAGCTCTTTCCTTCTGTTCTTACATGCATTGCAATAAGCAACTATGTATAATGAAGGATGTTCAACTTCACATATCTGTATGTAATGTCTAATTTATTTACAGACTATAACCGATAGGTAATTTCCATATATAACTATTAATTTACCTGCGAATTTTTATCTGTATGTATTAATCAGTAGGTAAATCATGATTTTCTTGTATTGTTTTCCTCCTTCGTGTATTTTCTTCCTTATTGGTAGAATTAGCTTAGGTTTTAGGATAGTTTGCAAATATAGAGGGGTATAACCTAATTTGTGTAGGGGTATCTTTGTTTTCCTTTAGCGCAAAGAAGCTGAGGGGGTTGGAGAATGACTGCTAAGAAGCTTAAGAAGCTTACAAGTACAAAGTGACCACAATTGCCCTTAATTGCAACTAAAGGTTTTCAAGAGTTGTCTAATGCCTTATAGGGTACTTAGGTTTTGTAAGTCCATGTTGATAAGTCTACATTTTGTAGCACTTATTTTGGGACTTGATTAGTAATAACTTTCTCTTTTTAGTTCAGATTCGATTTTCTTTGTAAAAATATTAGTTTTTTTTTTTCTGAAAATGTGTTAATTTGTAGTTTTTAAATAGATTTTTTGTTAATTATTGTACAAGTAAATTTTGCAACTTTGACCTTTGATGCTTCTTTGGTCCATAACATTTTTTCACAATTATATAATTGAGTCGATTATTTTTGCATTCTATTTATAATTTCAATTATATTTAATGTGAATGTACGAACATAATTTTTAAAGATATGTGGAAGTCGCAGTTTGATTTTAAAAGTGCCAAACAATTTGTAAGAGGTGCTAAATTGTGATTTTGGGTGTGGTTCTTTTCTTAGGTTGTTTGTGCAGTTCATTTAAAAGAGTCTAACTTGGATACCGTGAGAGTATGTGCAGTGTGTATTTACTCCAATTGCACTTGGATGTGGTAACTGGAGAAATTTGCAAAAGAAGCTAGACTTGGCTGAAGTTGTTAACATTACAACACTTAACTTGGAGTTATTAGTTGGACTTGTATATGATTTGAATTAAAGACTATAAAAAGAAGCTAACTAACTTCCAAAGTGACTTGAATATGGTTGAAGCTGGTGTGATGATTTGGAATAGGTAGTAAAGAACTCCATTGACACTTTCGAGTTGTGAACATGAATTGCACCAACCTGTGAAGAGGAAGCTGAGCTGACCTAGATGACTTGCCACTTGGAGAAGCTACGAACCAGATTACTCTAGCTATAACAATTTGTACATAGGATTTACTTGTAAGTAGTAGTTGTCATTGTAAGACCCGTGAAATTTAATTAATTAAATAAATAATTAATTAATAAATGTGGGTAGTGGGAGCCTTTATGGGATTTAATATTGATTGATGTGACGTGGAAAAGTACTAACTGAAATGATTGAGAGTACTTGATTGTGTGAAGGGACTTGGGTTCAAGTCCTATGTATGTCATTTGTGTGTTATTTAATGATTATTATTTTTGATAATATGCTTGATCATGTTAAGTGATAATATAATCATAGAATTATATTAATCATCATGAAACATGAATTGGTTAAATGGTTATGCATTGATTTGACATTGACATGGTATGGGTTTGAACCTTGGTGAACCAAAACTAAAATTTCTTTTTGCCAAAAATTTCCACCTTTGGCATGAAGGTGAAAGGGTAAGGAAATCCTAGCAGCCAAGGGGGCTGGAAAACCATCATAGGAAGGCCATTGAATGACAATTAAACCCAATGTAATGATAATTTTCATTTTGTGAGAGGGGAGAAAGGGTTCCTGAAGCTACCAAAACGTGAGTGTTGTAGAGAGTGTGTTTGAGTGCGTGCAAGGAGAGAAAAGTAAGAGTAAAAAGGTGTCTTGAAGGAGGAATCACAACCTAAGGCCTATTAGGATCAAGGACTCAAAAGTTTGCACACTTTTGGAGCAAGGAATCCAGGTTAGGGGAGTTTTATGCGATGATTTTGAGGTTTAAGCATGAATTGTATGATAAATTTATTGTGTTTATGCATGAACCCTTCTACATTGTTTAAATTCGTAGTTTCTAGAATTTTCCAGAAACTGCCTGGCGGGCTATGTACTGCCGCCATGCGACGCTTGCCATTTCACGTGTTTTCTAGGTTCCTACGAGGAACCGCCTGGTGGTAAAGCCTTGTACCGCCAGGCGACACAAGCCTGCAAACCCAGTTTCTGAGTTTTTGATGAACTGTCTGGCGGTGATGAACACCCGCTAGGTGACGCAGACCAATTTGGTTCGATCTCGATATTTTTAGGATTCTGGACGATTCTAATCGGGGGAAACTAAAATTCATATATGTATAGATGGCTAAGGATTAAGAATTATTGTAACCATGTTGTAATTGGATCTAAATTGGATGAAAAATGGTATGAACATTAATTTAGGGTTGCTGATTTGGGGATTATTATATTGGCACTATTTTTAAGTGGTAAATGTGAATGAATTTTGTATATGGGAAGTTTTAAGGGTGAACCATAACCCTAAAATATTGAAGTGTAGCCTATAGAGTCATAAATTGATTGAAAATAGAGTGGTTGGGGATGGGCTAAGGTTCGTAGGTGCAGAGAGAGTGTTGGGGTTCCAGGAACAGTAGGAACCGCCTGGCGGCACCATGGTCACCGCTAGGTGCCATACCAGAGCTGCTGGTTTTATATGTTTTGGTGCGCAATGGTGGTTGGGAAACTAATTTGGGTCTTGTGTAGTAAAATTTTGGAGGCTGTGAATATTATAGGGAGTTGCCTAAGTTAGAACTTAGGGTAAATGTCACCAAGGTTTAATTGGGAAGCATTGGGATATAAATGACTTAATGTAATGGAAAATTCTATTTTTAAGGGGGCGTTGTAAGACAATATACTTTAAATCATTGTACTGGAAGGATGGTATGAGGGGTAAGAGTTCATAAACGCCTATAGGGGAGATTAGATGAATAAACTTGAATTATAACCCATGGAATAAATCAAAGTCCTAAGATGAATGAGATGATATTAAGACTGGAATATTAATAGTAGGATTCCTAATTAATTTTGAGGTTGAATTTAGAGCAGTGGTGTAAAGCATAAGAGGGACTTAAGGCTATGTGTTACTAAGGATTTTAAGGAGAGGTTTGTGAATGGGAAATTTTGTGTGTAGTAATTATGGTGTTGGTAATGTATCATAAGTGCTTTTATTGAGCCAAAACATAAAGACTGGATTGGTTGAGTACATATGTGAGTAAGGGAGTGAAATATAGTACCTGAAACCAAACAAGAACCAGTACTGCGTGAGTACTGGTGTGGCGCCTGGTGGTAGTACATGACCCGCCAAGCGGAAGCGACCAAACAGAAGAGAACTGGAACGCGAGGCGCCTGACAGCAAGAAGTGTTCCGCTAGGCGACACCTCCAAGGATAATGGCATCAGAGGTGCGAGGTGCCTGGCGGCACGTTTCCCCCACCAAACGGTCTAGAGGCTTGATGCGCCTGGCGCCTAGTGTGCTACGCCAAGCGATACTGTGAAACAAGGGTGTTTTGCTTGCTTTGATATGCGTGATCTACAAGACTTCTAGGATATCTCAAAGGTCAGCTTGTTGGTGTTCCTTGAGTTGTGGCTCAAAACGTATCGCTTGAGTTGTGGTTCGGGATAGAGGTTAAGCACGTGATATTCCTTGAGTTGTGGCTTAGGAAGGCGGATGAACACGGTGAACTCTTGAGTTGTGGCTCGGGTTGGCGAGTGTTGCTGGTATGAGTGTGTTGGTTGTGGCCCGCATAGATGGGTCCAGATAGATTGCCCTCCTCAGTAATTAACTGACGAGTTTGTTAGTCTTGGGACGTTACGAACGATGTTCATATTGGGAACTCCACCTGAAGTTACAGTGTGTGATCCGTAGCATGGTTTCTCGTACGTTCACTATCGATTGTGGCCGATAGGTATGGCAGCAAGACATCTTGAGGTACTCACTAGAATGTTGGCACAAGCAAACTTGAAGCAAAGAATTGATAAAGCCATGTGCATGAAGATCTTAGGTGTTTGATGAAGATCCACTTGAAGATTAAGTTTTAGTGTGTTAAATATGAAAATAACATGTTAAATGTAATGTCTTAATGTTATATCCTGCTGGTAGGCTATATGACATAGGTTCAATGTCTTGTGTGCCTCAGTGTGTCTCTTGTAATATGTTAAAATGAGTTTTAACAGGTTAAAAGGCTTGTAGTATATAGTTTCTGGTATGAATGCATTCAGTCAGTTGAATTATTTTTCAATCGACTGATTTCACTTAAGTCAAGTGAAATCAGCTGATTGTACAGAAGATTCAATCGACTATTTTCACTTAAACCAGATTATATAAGCTGTGTTTTCGCGAGCAGATGTGTGAATCTAAGTTTTTGAGCACGAAACTTTGTCATTCATCTATAGAAAGCTCTCTCTCTGTACAATACACGGCTGCAACTCGTGTTTTGAAGATCTTGGTTGATCTTTGAGGCATTTTGGCTTGTGAGTAGCTTGAAGAACACATGTATGGTTGGCTAGGGATAGCCACCATCAGGTTTGGATGTTCTTGTGCCTCTGGTTGGTTTGTCTGATGTGATTTCAGGTTTGTAAGTTTGATTATTGTAGGGTGTGTGTCTAGATTTTTGTGTGAGTCAGAAATCTTGTGAGTTTTGTTGTTCAAAAGTGTAATCTTGGTGTGTGATTTGTAAAACTTTTGAATATAGTGGAAACCAGACTCAGGTTGTCCCGGTAAACTGGATGTAACTCTGTGATTGAGTGAACCAGTATAAAAATAGTTGTGCATTTCTCTTTCCCTCATCTCACTCACTTTGAAAATCTTTAAAAACACAAGAAAACCAAGCAATTTGATCTTTGGTGTGATTTAATGCGTTCTTGTGTAATCTAAGGTTATATACTTGTTAAAAACATTGATTGAAACAACTTTTGTATGTAAAAGATTGTTGTTTGAGTTAAATTTGCGAATTCTGCATTTTGCATAATTCTCTTGTATTTTAGCCGACTGATTTATCTTTTTAATCGACTGTTTTATAGCTTCAAGAACAAATTAGTCTGTTATTTTATATTTTAATCGACTGAAAGTGTACTAGTCTGCAACATTTACATCCAAACTTTCGAGTCTATTAGATTCAATTGAAAAGAGGTTTAAGCTTTCGAAAAAGGTTTTATAAAGCCAATTCAACCCCCTCTTCTTGGCTAAAATCACCATTTCAAAACTAATAATTGATATCTAGAGCAAGGTTCTTGAAAGGTATTCAAGTTTGATAAAAAATATTTTGGAATGGCTGAAAGTAAACTCCTTTTTGCTGAAGGTGCCTCTATTCATAGACCACCTATGTTTTGTGGCATAAACTATCAGTTTTGGAAAATAAGGATACAAATTTTCATTGAATCTATAGACAAAGGAATTTGGGATGCAACAGTTAATGAACCATATGCTTCTAAATGTGTTATTGAAAATAAGCAGGTGGACAAGCCTTGAAGTGAATGGATTGATGAAGAAAGGAGAAGAGCTCAATATGAATGCAATGCCAAGAACATCATCACTTCATCTTTGAGTATGGATGAATTTTTTAGGGTCTCCCAATGTAAAAATACAAAGGAAATGTGGGATGTCCTAGAGGTTACACATGAAGGAACGAATGAAGTGAAGAGAGCAAGGAAGCATGCCTTGATTCAAGAGTATGAGCTTTTCAAGATGAAAAAAAGGAGAGTCCATAGCTGAAGTGCAAAAGAGGTTCACTCACATGGTCAACCATATCGTGGGTCTAGACAAAGAGGAGCTAAACATCAAAGTGCTTAAGTGTCTTGATAGAAATTGGCAACCAAAGGTGACTGCCATATCTGAATGCAAGGATTTATCCATCATCACAACATCTGCACTGTTTGGCAAGCTAAGAGAGCATGAGATTGAAATGCAAATGTTAATTGAGCTTGAATCAAGTGAGAAAAAGGTAAAATCCATAGCCTTGAAGGCTAGCTCTAAGAAGAGTGATGAAACCGAGGAAGAGGCTGCTGAATCAAGTGATAATGAGAACTTGAATCTACTAGTCATGAGGTTTGGAAAGTATCTCAAGAGGAATGGCAACAAAGGTAATCAAAGGAGGTACATTTTTAAGCAAAATGATTCAAGTAATTCTTCTAAATTCTCATGTTATAATTGTGGAAAGCAAGGACATATCAAGATTGAATGTCCCAATGTTAATAAAGAGAAGGAGAAGGTTGATGACAAGAAAAAGGAGAAAAAGGCCAAGGAAAGACATGCCTACATAGCTTGGGAGGACAATGATGATTCAACAAGCACTTCATCTCAAGAAGAAAGTGAGGAAGAAAATTTATGCCTCATGGCTGGATATGAATCATCCTCATCAAGCCAAGTAAGTTCCTTGTCATCCAAAGATAAGAATGACTATTACCAATTGTTGCATGACTTTGAAGAGTTACATAGTGAGGCAAACAAAATTGTTGTCATGAACAATCGGCTAAAAGGATTAAATAGCTGGCTAGAAAACAGAGTTAGCCAACTAGAATCAGAAATGGTTGATTTAAAAACTGATTTTGAACATTTGGAAATCATTTACAGTAATTCAGTTGATCGTTCTAAAACAGTTGGCTATAAAACCTTGTGAAAACTGCACTACTTTGAAAAATCAAATGAAATATCTTTTGAAAACTTGTGCAAAGTTCACAAGAGGAAAAGCAAACCTGGAAGCTGTTCTTGGCTCTTAAAATTGTGTTTTTGGGAAGGCTGGACTTGGTTATACACCTATCCTTGAAAAGAAAGCCAATAAGTAGTTTCTTTTCCAAGAGTGAGCCAAATGCTATGCCATTCTTTTCCTGCAACTACTGTATGAAGAAAGGTCATGTTCTTAAGAATTGCTATGCTAGAAAGTATGATGTACCTAAGGGATTTATGAAATGGATCTCAAAAGGATCTAGAAAGGCATAACCATGATGGACCCAAACTATCAAAGGGTACCATGTAATACTATGTTGTTTTGTAGGTCATAAAACAGGAAAAAAAGGATCTATGGTACCTAGATAGTGGCTGCTCAAGGCATATGACAGGAGATAAGACCAAATTTGCAAAGTTGGAATTCAAGGAAGAAGAATTTGAAACCTATAGAGACAACAACAAAGGAAGAATCCTTGGAAATGGAGTTATAGGCAATGAATCTTCTTTCAACATCAAGAATGTCTATTGGTAGAAGGGCTGAAACATAATTTGATAAGTATAAGTCAATTATGTGACAAAGGATTTAAAATCATGTTTGAACCAAATAATTGCTTTATATACAATGCTTATGGTAGTATTGTTTTTATAGGAAAAATAGTCAACAATATATATCAACTTGATCTGCATCATGCATCATTCAACATCCATTGTTTGCTTACAAAAGAGGATGACACTTGGTTATGGCATAGAAGACTTTGTCACATACACATGCAGCATTTTAATCGGCTATATAGAAAACAATTGGTTGAAGGACTACCAAAACTCAAGTTTGAGAAGGATAGAATGTGTGAAGCATGTCAAAAAGGAAAACAGACCAAAGTCTCTTTTAAACCCAAAAATGTTGTTTCAACTCAAAGACCTTTAGAGATGCTTCACATGGATCTATTTGGTCCATCTCGAACCATGAGCCTTGGTGGCAATGTTTATGCATTAATCATAGTTGATGATTTCTCTAGGTACACATGGACTTTGTTCTTAGTTGTCAAAAATGATACTTTTCATGCTTTTAAAAGACTTGTTAAGATGCTAGAAAATGAAAAGAGTTCCAAGATAGAGTTTATTCAAAGTGACCATGGTAGGGAATTTCAAAATGAAAGGTTTGAACACTTTGGTGAAAAGCATGGTATTAAGCACAATTTTTCTGCACCAAGAATCCCACAACAAAATGGTGTTGTTGAAAGGAAAAACATGTCACTTGAGGAACTAGCTAGAACTATGTTAAATGAATATTCACTACCTAAGTACTTTTGGGCTGATGTAGTCAACACTGCTTGCTATGTTTTAAATAGAGTGTTGATTAGGCCAATTTTGAAGAAAACAAAACCCTATGAACTTTTCAAAGGGATGAGGCCTATTTTAAGTCACCTAAAAGTATTTGGATGTAAGTGTTTCATCTTAAACAATGGCAAAGAAATTTTTGGCAAATTTTATGCAAAAGCGAATGAAGGTGTTTTTCTAGGCTATGCTACACAAAGTCATGCATATAGAGTCTATAATAAGATATTGATGATTGTTGAAGAGTCTATGCATGTTGTATTTGATGAAACTAACCCAAAATTGCAAGATCATGTGCCTAAAATTGCATATGAAGAAGAAACAGCACAGGAAAAGCAAACTGCTACAAAACTAGAATCTGCTGCAGGAAATCAGTTAGCTAAAAACGAAATTCAGTCGACTGAAAAAGCTGCAGACAACAACTTACCCAAAGAGTGGATTGAACCAAGGGGATTATCAAAGGACAACATAATTGGTGGCATAGAACATGGAGTATCCACTAGACGCAAGCTTGCATTCTTTCAACATGTTGCATTTGTTTCTCAAATTGAACCTAAGAATGTGAATGATGCATTGTGTGATAGTAATTGGGTTGTTGCTATGCAAGATGAACTTAATCAATTCACTAGGAATGATGTGTTGTCTCTTGTTCCTAAAATTGATGTAATGAATGCGATTGGTACAAAATGGGTGTTTAAGAATAAAATGGATGAAAATGGTAACATTATTAGGAATGAGGCTAGGCTAGTTGCTAAAGGTTATAGTCAAGAGGAAGACATTGATTTTGATGAAACATATGCACTTGTAGCTAGGCTAGAAGCTATGAGGTTATTGTTAGCATATGCATGCATGTGTAATTTCAAACTTTCTCAAATGGATGTGAAAAGTGAATTCTTGAATGGTTTCTTAAATGAAGAAGTGTATGCATCACAACCTCCTGGCTTTGAAGATCACCTCTATCCTAATCATGTTTTCAAATTGAAAAAGGCTTTATATGGTTTAAAACAAGCACCATGACAGTGGTATGAGAGGTTAAGCAACTTTCTTTTATCTAAAGGATATGCTAGAGATGTTATTGATAAAACAATTTTCATTAGAAAGCATGCAAGTGATGTAATACTTGTTGACGTATATGTAGATGATATAATCTTTGGATCAAATAATAACTCCATGTGTGAAGAGTTTGTTGCAGCTATGCAGGGAGAATTTGAGATGTCTATGATGGGTGAGCTAACCTACTTCCTAGGGCTGCAAGTGAAGCAACTCAAGCATGGGACATTTTTAAGTCAGTCAAAATATTTTTTTGATCTAGTGAAAAAGTTCAAAATGGATGATTGCAAAGAGGCTGCCACTCCAATTTCTACAAACTGCCTTATGGATGCAGATGAAGCTCGACAACAAGTTGATTCAACCAAATATAGAGGGTTAATTAGTTCCTTGCTATATCTAACCGCTAGTAGACCGGATATACAATTTGGTGTTTGCATGTGTGCAAGGTTTCAATCCAATATAAAGGAATCACACTTCAAAGCTGGAAAAAGGAGTCTCAAGTATCTGAAAGCGACAACTAATGTTGGATTATGGTATCCTAATGAATCTAACATTGTTCTTAGTGGTTTTTCAGATTCTGACTATACAAGGTGGAAATTGGATAGGAAAAGCACAAGTGGTACATGCCATCTACTTGGATCAAGCCTAATTTCATGGAATAGCAAGAAGCAAGCATGTGTAGCACTCTACAGAGCTGAGACTGAGTACATAGCAGCTAGACATGCATGTGCTCAAAGCATATGGTTGAAGCATCAACTTATGGATTATGGTGTAAAGCTAGAAAAGGTACCCCTTTATTGTGATAATACAAATGCAATCAACCTAACTAAGAATCCAATCCAACATTCTAAAACTAAACACATTGAAATCAGACATAATTCATAAGAGATCATATTCAAAAAGATGATATTGAAATCATGTTTGTGAAAACTGAAAATCAATTGGCGGATTTATTCACTAAACCACTTGCATGTGATAGATTTAATAAGCTTAGAACTGAATTAGGTATTCTTGACATGAAGAATATATTTTGATATCTGTTTGGCTTGTTAATCTTATTATATCATGTGTGTGCTACATTTAAATGATAAAAATCTGCATAATTTGAAAACTGCCAGAATTTCAGTCAGCTAAATTGACAAATTCAACATATAGATTTCAATCAAACTGTCAAAATTTGCATAAATTTTGTTCTAGAACTGTTTCAATCTGTTAAATCTCACAAAGCAACACATATATTTTATTTAAATTGGTCTGGTGTGAATTTCGTGGAATCTAAAATTTTTAGTTAGCTAAAACTGCAAATTTAACACATAGATTTCAGTTAAAAAGGCCACTACACCAAAAATCAGTTTTCTGGTACAATTTTAGTCGATTGACTCTGTATTTTTATGTGTTAAAATCACTTATGCTGATGTGGATTTGCTTGAATTGATTTTAACTGATTGACCTAGTCAAAGTATGCATCACATGACTATTTTTGAACTGTAGCAGCAGTATGAACCACTATTACATCAGCTAAAATCAACTTTTCAAATTGCATTGACCATAAAGTGCTTTAATTACATGATTTCCAATGAGCATGCATTAGATGTGAACTGTTTGTGAGTGGATTGTTCATAAAACGCATGAGAAACACATCACTGCATATCTGATATAGATTCCCTCACATTTAATTGTTATGATTTCCTGTACTGCATTGAAAAACAGAATATCTGCACAATTTAATTGACTGATTTTGAAAATCAACATGTTGACTCTATAAATACTTGAATAAGCATCATGCATTGGCATTCTTATTTGCTAGTAAGAGCCAAACCTACATTTCACCATGCCTAGAAGGTCACGAACAACCCCCTCAGATGATGAAAGCTCTACCCCACCTACTCCATCCTCTCCAAATGCTATGAATAAAGGAAGGCTTGAGGTATGGTTTGAAGGCCATGAAGACATAATTCAAACCTTCTTGATTGAGATTAATAGGAAGAAAATCATCCTTCCTAAGGTGATTCACATGTCATGGCTAAGGGAAGAAAACTTTGGCAACCTTGAGCAACATCTCAAAGCTAAAAAATTGAAGACTTTCCTTGAGCTTTCAGGCAAAGTGTATCTGGATTTGGTGAAGGTGTTCTATGCCAACCTCAAGTTCAGCAATGGCATTCTCAAAACAAGTGTCAAAGGTGTGGAGATGGAAATCACTAGGCAAACATGGAAGGATGTGGCTGGCCTAAGGCAAAGAGGTGTACAAGTTCGCAAAGGTGAAACTAGTGCAGTGGATGAATTCAACAAAGTGCAATACTTCAACCAATGTGTGCGAAATCAAGGTGAGCAAACTAGAAATTTCCATGTGGGAAGGCTTCGTGTGAATGAAAGGTTGCTAGCTATGGTGGTGATCAAAATCATCATGCCTAGGGGGAGTAATCATGCAACCTTGAATGAAGGTGATCTTGTGGTGATGTACTGCATTCAAAATGGTGTGATGGTGGATTGGACCTACACAATTCGTGACCACATGATGAAGGCAAGGAGGCTCACGAATTTCAAGCTTCCAAATGTGGTGCTCATCTCCAAGTTCATTGAGCATTTTGGTGTGGATGTGGAAGGAGAGCTTGAGGAGTCTACTGGGCTTTTAAATCGTGTTTCTACACTGAATATGCACAAGATGAGATTCACCAAGATAGGAAACACTTGGCTGGTTGAAGGAGATCATGATGCAAATTTTGAAGTTGGAGCAAATGATCATGAAACGGGAACTAGTGGAGGAAACCAAGAGGAAGATGAACCACAACCAATGGCAATTGAACTATATAACCCTCTTGAGAATACTAGACCTACATACTCCCAGTTTGAGAGAATGGTTCACAATCAGCTTCAAGACCTCAACATGGCACAAAATGCACATCATCCTTATTGCACACCAAGGTTCCAAGACTTGGATGACTAGCTACATAATGTTTATGACCTTCTCTCCAATGTCTACAATGGGAACAACCCTAGGAATGAGTGAAGGGGATGGCTCATAGGTCATGCATTGCATTTTCGTGATGCATTTTATGTGTCTATCTGTCTATTCCAGTTTTTTAATCGGATATTTTCTCATTTCAATCGACTGGTTATATCAGTTTTCAGCTTCATGATGTATTTGTTATTTCTGTTTCTGTTCTGGTGTGGTTGTATTCGTATCAGCTACCCTGATACACTCCTATGTTAATGCTTTAATGAAAATTTTCATCTTTCCAAAATGATCTATGCATTTACTTTCATTTGATGAATCCAAAGGGGGAGAAAAATGAGTTAAAATAAGTAAAATTGTGTCAAGATTGGAAAATATGAAATAAATCTACTGAAATCATATAATATTGCAAAACTTAATCTAAAATCTAAAGTTAAATCATATTATTAATGATAGGGGGAGCATATGCATATGTGATATGTATGTATGCTTGTGTGCTTTTGCTTGGTTGTATGTTTCGAATATTGTTATCTTGTATGCAAAAGCTTTTTCAGGTTTCGCTATGGATCTTAGCTCATCAATTCAACTCGAGGATGTTGGCTTCATCAATTAAGGGGGAGATTGTTGGCATAAGCAAGCTTGAAGCAAATAATTGATAAAGCCATGTGCGTGAAGATCTTAGGTGTTTGATGAAGATTGATGAATATGCACTTGAAGATTAAGTTTTAGTGTGTTAAATCTGAAAATCACATGTTAAATGTAATGTCTTAGTGTTATATCATGTTGGTAGGCTATATCACATAGGTTAGATGTCTTGTGTGCCTTAGTGTGTCTCTTTTAATCTGTTAAAATAAATTTTAACAGATTAAAAGGCTTGATGTATATAGTTTCTAGTATGAATGCATTCAGTCAGTTGAAATATTTTTCAATCGACTGATTTCACTTACGTAAAGTGAAATCAACTGACTGTATGAAAAATTCAATTGACTATTTTCACTTAAACTAGACTATATGAGCTGTGTTTTCACGAGTAGATGTGTGAATCTGAGTTTTTTAGCACTAAACTTTGTCATTCATCTCTTGAAAGCTCTCTCTCTCTGCAATACACAACTCTCATGTTTTGAAGATCTTGGTTGATCTTGGTTGATCTTGGAGGCATTTTGGCTTATGAGTAGCTTGAAGAACACATGTATGGTTGGCTAGGGACAACCACCATTAGGTTTCGATGTTCTTGTGCCTCTAGTTGGTTTGCCTGATGTGATTTCAGGTCTGTAAGTGTGATTCTTGCAGGGTGTGTGTCTAGATTTTTGTAAGTCAAAAATCTTGTGACTTTTGTTGTTGAAAAGTGTAATCTTGTTATGTGATTTGTAAAACTTTTGAATATGGTGGAAACCAGGCTCAGGTTGTCCTAGTAAACTTGATGTAACTTTGTGATTGAGTGAACCAGTATAA
Organism: Vigna unguiculata; assembly: GCF_037176805.1. Taxonomy (NCBI): domain Eukaryota; kingdom Viridiplantae; phylum Streptophyta; class Magnoliopsida; order Fabales; family Fabaceae; genus Vigna; species Vigna unguiculata. Next base: position 33,693,681 of record NC_140801.1, read on the forward strand.
AAACAGTTATGCATATCTCTTTCCCCCAATCTCACTCACTTTGAAACTATTTAAAAACTCAAGAAAACCAAGAAATTTGATCTTTGGTGTGATTTAATGCGTTCTTATGTAATATGAGGTTATATACTAGTTAAAAACATGGATTGGAACAAGTCTTGTATGTAAAGGATTGTTGTTTGAGTTAAATTTGTGAATTCTGCATTCTGCATAATTCTTCAGTATTTTACCCGACTGATTTATCTTTTTAATCGACTATTTTATAGCTTCAAGAATAAATTAGTCTGCTGTTTTATATTTTAATCGACTGAAAGTGTACTGGTCTGCAACATTTATGTAACGTCCCTACTGGAAATTACTTAATTAAAATAAAGAAATAAGAAAAGAAGATCAAACGACAAAATTTTATTATTTCTAAGCGCGTGAAAATTTAAAACATTATTCAATGTGCCAAAATTCGATTAAAGTTAAGATAATAATCTTAATACAATTTCCAAAATCTGACAAAATAGAAGAAAACATAATTTATTTCCTAGCTCAAGTCCACAAGCCAACCCTTTCTCCGTCTTTATGCATCGCCAGCATCACCTGTAATATCATCTGCTCCCATGTAACAAATCAGACGATCATCACTAAACACAAACAGAAAGGGTGAGCTCATAATGAAAATAACACACACATTAATAATATCAGTTACCCAACTAATTTAGTCTAGTTAGTTCTTGGCCAAGACCTCAACCCCTAAGGCTTTTCAACCTTAATCACACAAATAGTTAGTCTTGGTCTCAGGATTTATGATGCTCACACAAACTTGCCCGCTTGTGGTCCTGCCTCTACACACCTCCCTACTCGTAGTCCTGCTTTACGAACCTCCCTGCTCGTAGTCCTGCTCTACAGACCTGCCCGCCCATAGTCCAACACATGTGATCCACCAGCTACGTACCTCCCCGCACGCAGCATCTATCAAGTGTGAGCACGAAACATACAAACCTACCTCGCTCGTATCCCCACACGAGAGTAACAGGAACCTCCCCGCTCATATCATCATATGTTCACCACCATCCATAAACCTACCCGCTCATGGCACAACATCTCATGAACCAAGTCTGCATCATTGTGTATAATAACTCATGCAAATCAGATACCTGCAGCAATATCGCCTAGCACAACCTAAGCACCGTCAAGCGAAACCTATGCAGACCGCCTAGCAGTTCACCCCTTGGCGCCAGGTGCCAGCCTCTCACAAACCTACTATTGAAGGGTCTATCGCTTGGCGGATCACACCTTGCTGCCAGGCGCTACGCGGTGCATGGACCTCTCATGTTGGTCCTATCGCCTGGCACACACACCCGTGCCGTTAAGCGCTATACTAGTAGCGGAAGCTCTATTGGATTTTAGCACCCAAAACAGACTATCTTGTATTCTCCACAATACCTCCTAAGGTATTATCACACTCTCGTTCCCCAATGTTGAACCCTTGGTAACCTCTCACCCTCACATAAATCAAGTACCTGAAACTCCAATGGCCAATTCCTCTATTTAAGGACTCTAATTCACCAAGTGTTCATTCATTGTATAATGCTCAATCAAGTATATGCCAATCAGCATCAATCCAGTACCTTAAAACAAGCAACCTACTATTACTGCACTGTAATAACACCTAAACTTTTCCTTCAATTAACTCCCACGTGATAGATACAAATTGACAGAATTCTGCACACTAAAGCACCCAATTCTTCAGCTCTCTCTCACTCACTTTCAATATACCCTTATCATCTTGTCTCTAATACCTTACACCATCAAGACAATTCCTATTTTACGAGCATCCTCGTTTCCCTCATCATTCGCACACCAATCAATTCCATTCATTAACTTTATCACAATTTATTCTCGCGCCCTTTTCATTCCAATACTACAATTATGTTCCCACTCCAATTCAGTTCTAAAAACCTCGTCCACAAACATCTCTAGTTAAACCCCAAAATAGTACTGACTCACTGTTATCGCCTGGTGGCCAATGATTTGGCCGCTAGGCGACACATAAGTTCCTGGAATTCCAGGTTCTTCTACGCCTTTGGTCACCATCCTGCTTTAACCTTCAAAGTCTAGGAATTCACGCAAGAACCCATGGTTCAAAATCATTTTATTTGTAGCCGCATACTCAATCCACCACATCATACTAAACCAACCAATTCACAATTAACCCCTATTTCTCTAATTCCTACTCATCCATCAATTCAACATAATTGCTTCATGTCTATATCCCCAATTTAATTCCCACCCATCATAAGTATAAGCATACGATGATATCACACAGTATACAAAGTTAGCAATTCATTGGAGAGTCCTAGTGTCACAAAAATTTGTGGAACACACAAAATAGAGACAATCATCAAACGTCGCCTGGCTGATCCACCCTGTAAGACTCGTAGAATTTAATTAATTAAATAAATAATTAATTAATAAATACAGGTGGAAAGAGCATTTATGACATTAAATTATGATTAGTATAACGTGGAAAAGTACTAGCTCAAGTGGTTGAGAGTACTTGTTTGTGTGAAAGGACTTGGGTTCAAGTCCTATGTATGCCAATTTTGTGTTATTATTTGTTATTGTTTTAAATATATGTTAATCATGTTGTGGGATAATATGATATTTGGATTATATTAGTTAGCATGAAATATGAATTGGTTGAATGGTTTGGCATTGAGTTGGCATTACATGGTGTGGGTTCAAACCTTGGAGAACTTTAGTTTGGGTTGAATGTGAAGAGTTGATGGAAAACCTAGATGAATGGGCAGCTAGGAAGCCTAGAAGGGGCTGAAAAACAGACCATAAAAGATCATTGAACTGGAGTTTTACCACGTTCTATCTATGTTTTTTATGCGTAATTGTATGATCATAAAATGTATATGCTTGATCTTTTGATTAATTGCATTGAAATCTGCGTTTCTGGGATTTTTCCAGAAACCGCCTGGCGAGCTGCTCATAGCCGTCAAGCGGCACATGTTAGTCTGGTGTTCTTGGGTTCCCTTGAGGAACCGCCTGGCGGTGAGTCCCTGTACCGCCAGGTGACGTAAAACTGCAACCTATTCTAGGTTTATCTGATGAACTGCCTAGCGGTGATGAATTTCCACCACGCGACGCGAGTTTGTTGGGCTCGATTTTGTGTGATTTTGGGTGTTTTGGATTGAGTTTGATCGAGCAAAACCCAATGGGTAGTTATTAAGGGATGATCTAACGTGTATTCCATTGATTTCTAGTGTGATGAATGGTATAATCTGATGGAACAATATAATTGAATTCTTAGGGTTTGGATATTGGAGGTCTGGAAAAATTAAGCTTGATAAAGTTAATTATACTAAAACGATTTTGTTGGAATTAGACTAAGTGAGGATTGGTGGCACTGGCATCAGATTCTTGGAGGGAATTGATTGAGATAGAGATAAGAGCGCATCCAAATGGTATGAGGATTGATTGCCCAGAAATCCATGTATCGCCTGGCGGCACGGGGCTTGCCACCAAGCGCCTTCGTAGCAGTATTGTTTCTGTGTGGTTGCGCGAGACAGTGAGGATGTGGGGGATTTTGAGGTCCAGATTGACAAGTGAATGGAATTGGGAATGTTAATTGGTGAATAAGAAATGTATTAGTTAGAGGATTGAGTTGAGGTGGGAGGAATTGTTGGCAGGTTTTAGGCAATTGTAAGTGGGAAGTTAGAGACAAACTTGGTAATGGTAATGAGTGAATTGTGAATTGGTAAGTGTGAGAAATATTAACATCAAATAAATCTTTTTATTTTGTTTAAGCATATTGGGATGTCATACTTGAATGGAAGTGGAAGTTTGGATAGGGAATTAGTCACTTGAGGAGTGATGTACCTAAGTGGTAATGATTTAGCGAGAGTTTGGGAAGTAGGAAATGAATGATGGAAGCAGGTCTGACCCCCCCCCCCTTTTAAACCAGTACAGCGCAGGTACTGGTATGGCGCATGGCGACAATGTTAAGTCCGCCAGGCGATAGCTCTACTCCAGGGAGCTCTGTAAGACGCGAGGTGCTAGCGGTGAAGGAAGTTCCGCCAGACGATATCTACAGGATTAAAGGTCTATTGGGGTGCGTATGCCTAGCGGTGTGGTCTGTTTCGCTAGGCAGTGGCTGCAGAAATTGAGGGATTCAAAGGCGATAATCGTGTGCGCGGTACACGTGAGCAGAGGATGTTGATGCAGGTGGTGCTGGTGATGCTTAGACTCGGAGCGGGGATAACATAGGAGTCTTTTTACTTATTATGTTTTCAAAATAAAATTTTAAACTCTCATGAGACATTTTGTTTATTATTTTAGTTTTATAAACTTTGGTTTTGAAATTATATTAGGCAGTAATAAAATTTTAAATTTCTCACGTTTTGGGAAATGAGGAATTATTTTAAATGCGACTTGTTATTTATTTTATTTTATTTTATTTTATTAAATCCGTAATATCCTGACGGGGAGGTTACACACCCTTACCGCCAGGCGGTTCATAGCAGAACCCGGAAAACTGGGCAAAACATGATGCATCGCCTGGCAGCACACTTATGATCGCCATGCGGTTTCTGGGCAGAAATCCAGAAACCACGAAAAATAGCGTAATTCATAAGGAAATTTCATGCAATTGATCAAATTATCATACAATATATCAAACACGAATAAAAACATGCAAGGACAACTTCCCTTACATTTAAAGTATGAGTATCATGTTCCCATATTTGCCCAATACCCGTCATGATCATGCAACACTCGGTCATAGTGACATCATCAATAATGGCCTTCTTCACACACTTATAACATCATACATTCGAGCTAACATATATAGGTTCATATATTCAACATGGCTCAGCAAGTACTACCAAAACATACTCATCAATCACACACTTAATCCTCCATTAATAGACATGTCAAAGTGAGCCAACCCGGCTCACACGGGTTGGCTCACCACGAGCCGGGTTCAAAATAAGTGAACCCAACCCGGCTCACTTTCTGGTGAGCCAGAAATTTTGTAACCCGGCTCAACCCACCACGGGTTGGTGGGTTAAGTGGGTTGGCTCACCAACCCACCTAAAAAAATTATTATTATTTTTTTATTATTCAAATATTTAAATAAACTTTTAAGTAACCCATGAGATGACAATCACAGTAAAATCAAGAACCAGTGTTTTGATCATGCTCACCACCAATATATGAAGAATTATTTCCAAGAAAGTATCCATTAGTCTAAGAAAGCATGACTAATATTACAAATTTTCTGTCATGTTATTCAACAAAATATAAATAAAAAAAACTATACATTTTTTTCATGCTAATTTAGAAAGAATTGTTTATAAGACGGTTACTTGAGTAATTTACTATAAAGATTATAGTTAAAGATTAAAGTATCAACATATATATAACTTGACAATCAAATTAATTAAACATTCAAATAATTCAAATATAATTAAGCAACATTCTACCATTTAAAAATATGAAATTGTGAACAAATATAATTGGAGTAGTAAATAATTTAAAAAAAATTAAAAGAAAATTTAAAAAAAAATAAAAAAAAAAATTGTAAAAAAATGTTGGTGGGTTAAGTGGGCCAACCCACCTTCAACCCGGCTCGAACCCGTTTAACCCGTGGGTTAAGTGAGCCGGGTTGAGTTCAACCCACTTTTGAAAAAGTTGAATTTTTCTCAACCCAACCCGGCTCGAACCCGTGGTGAGCCGGGTTGGCTCACGGGTTGAAACCCATTTTGACATCTCTATCCATTAATAATCATACTACTAGGGAATTAAAACAACCAATCATGAGTGATGTATATCTCTAGCTTCAGACGTCCAATGCAAAACTCCACCATTCAAAGTGAATAACAACATGTTATGAATCGCGTATCAAAATTTCACCTAAATCGGACAGTTAACGAATCGGGAAATGCAGTTTTACGAAAATTGCGCAAACTAGAAAAATCAGAGCTTGGCGCCTTGCAGTATAAAACATGCGCCCAGCGGTTTCTGCTGTGCAAAAAGTACGAAAAATAGTGTTTTGCACAGTATTCGCGTCGCCTGGCGGAGTCACCCTTGCCGCCAGGCAGTTTATCACAAAAAACCCAGAATTGGGTTAACTCTCAAGAATCGCCTGGCGATATATTCGAAGTCGCCAAGCAGCTAGGGTTTTCTGCCTTTTCATCTCCATGCCAAAGGAAATTTTGGCAAAAAGAAAGTTAAATTCGTTCTTAACAAGGTTTGAACCCACAACCACTCAATTACAAAGTCAATGCAAACCAATTCAACCAATTCATGTTTCATGATAATTCCTATAATTTTAGGATTACATTATCATTATTCACGTTCAAACATAACATTAAAATAATACACTTATTAAAATAGCATACATAAGACTTGAACCCAAATCCTTTTAACATAACTAAGTGCTCTCAACCACTTGAGCTAGTACTTTTCAACATCATAACAAACCACATTATATGCCATTAAGGCTCCCACGACCCGCATTTATTAAATAATGATTAATTTAATTATTTAAATTTATCGGGTCTTACAATTTACATCCAAACTTTCCAGTTTATTAGATTCAATTGAAAAGAGGTTTAAACTTTTGAAAAAAGTTTTATAAAGCCAATTCAAACCCCCCCCCCCTCTCTTGGCTAAAATCACCGTTTCAAAACTAACATAGAAGACGTAGAACACGGTTAACATGGTTGTGGCCATGTGGTATGAAATCAAAGGATGAAGTTCCTTGAGTGTGATTGTCTGATATATATAAATTTGTTATATATATGTTTTATTCTGTTAGTTCACCCTATCTGCTTGTGTTTACCGATGATCGTGTACACAGTACACGAGAGCAGATGATGTTGCAGGTGGATCTGGTGAGACTTGCCGGAGCAGGGCTAGACTGGGATTCATATTTTTATTCAGAGTTTTTATTATGTTTTGGAACAGTTGTAATAATTTACATTATTAGACTTGAATTTTATTATGGATTTCTTATGTTGAGTTATAACAAAGATTTTGAGAATATTTATGACTATTATAAAGTTTTAAATTTTTCGCGTTTTGGGAAATGATATTTTAATTAATGAAGCTGATGTAATATTTCTTCACTTATTATTTAAATTCGTAATTTCCGATCGGAATGTTATGGTCATGGCTTGCTTTAGGAGGTTTTATAGGTTTTCCAGGTTCAATTCATAGAACCTTATACGGTTGGTTCCTAGACATATTTGAACGTTTACAATACAACTCATACTACTAATATAGATTTTATGAATGATCAGCTTTCCTTCATAGTTCTCCCTAAAGTTTCTTGGTTGCTTTAGACTATAAAGTGAGTAGAGGCAACAAGAACGTCATCTCCACAGTTTTCTTTAAAGGTTCTTGGATGCTTTAGACTACAAAGTTCTATAGGCAACAAGATTTTCATTCTTTTGTAACAAGAACATCATCTTCACAATTTTCTTTAAAGGTTCTTGACTGGTTTAGATTACAAAGTCTCTAAGCAACAAGATTTTCACTCTTTTGTGATCCTATTTGTTAAACATCCTTTTATTTATATATTCATTTGTTGTTTATATGTTTTTTATATATGTGTTTGATTGAAATTAGATTATTAATAAAAATATTTCTTTTATATAATTTTCCTATGTAAAAAGTTTTTTTTTCAACAATATGTGTTGTCTATGTAATAATTCACTATGACTATATGGTATATACACATGTAGATATAAGTAGATATATGTATATGTGCATGAGCAACATCTAAATGAAAATATACATTTCTATTTGAAACTTTTTTATGTAGATATTTCGATATATATATATATATATATATATATATATATATATATATATATTATGTTTAGAAATGTATTTTGAAATACATTATACTTAACACAAATCTTTTGGATGTTATATATATATATATATATATATATATATATATATATATATATATATATATATATATATATATATATATATATATATCTAAATTTTAATATTTTAGAAATGAAAATAAATTATATTTTAAAAGACCAAAAACACTAAACTTATTCCACAATAGGAACAAGACATTGTGCTGAGGATAAACAACATCTTGACCATGCGGTGGTCACATTACCTGGTTGCCCCCACATGCTTTTTGAGGACGTTACATGGTTCTCAGCTATGTGGTCGGTACCTGCAAACAAAACTCATCTTTCATCTACTCGCTTTCATTCGTTGGCCAAATACAATCACAATGGAAAGTGGAAAGTAATAGCACCTTTTCTTTTTCTTTTATTTTAATCATCTATCAATATCCTAAAATATTTTGTTACATTAATTTATCTAAGTTAAAATTTAATAATCATAAATTATTTCTACTCTTTGATCAAACTCACACAGTCCTTAAATAGATGATTCTTAAGCTTCCATTTTAATACATGCAGGACACATGACACATGAAGGGTCTGGGACTCACTTCCTATAAGAATAGATTGTAATCATGGTACGAAAGAATGCAAGCTTTTTACACCATGATCATTGCTTTATCAAGGGAAGAGAAAATACACAGAATGTACGTTTTATGTTTTAAAGAATGGTCTTCTTTTTCTACTGAAATAAACATGTGGTATAAGAAAGGGAAACTGTCCTTGAAAACAAAATGCTGTGAGAGTGAGGATATTGTCTATTTTCGTGAAATTGAAATCCAAAATGAAAAGAAAGTAGGAAAAAAATAAATTTTTTATTTTTTTCAGAGTTTTCTTTTTAATTTACTCCCTCTTTAAAGCATGAAAACAAAATATATCCTTATTATTTTTATTTTTATTTTTCTTAATTTTTTTATTCAATTTCAATGCCACAAATTATCATATTTTTATGGATTGATTTTATTGCACCTAATTTTTTTTCAGTTCTTCATTATATATATATATATATATATATATATATATATATATATATATATATATATATATATATATATATATATATATATATATATATAATTATTTTATTTTTTCATATTTCATAATTTTAAATAAATAAAATTAATAGGATATTTAAGCTTTTAATATTTTATTGATGTAAAGATCTAGAAAATAGTTTAGAAGTAGTGTTTATTTTCAAAAGATAATCCTCGCTTATTTCATTGATAAAAGGTAGCACTATAAATAGAAATTTTATTAATGGAGTTTCATTTTATAAAAATCATTATTTGTCTAGAACTTTATAGTGAGCTCTAGTGGATTAGAGAACTGGATGAAGAAGGTACAACTCGCACTAAAAAAATAATTTTCATTAGCGTGTTTTTTATTGAGGTTATACTAAACCGCTAAAAAAGAATGTTATTTATGTTATTTTATTCTAACCGCAAAAAATTTATATCATTTAAATATTTTTAACTTTTTTATTATGATGTAATGTGAATACTTCACGATCGGTTTTCTGTTTTCTGTATCGTCTTCTTCGTCTCCTTGCCTGGTTTTACTTCTTGAGCTCATAAGCACTGGACTCTCGGATGTTTATTCAATTTGTTGTCTAAAGTTTTTAGAAGCTTCTGAAATTTCTGCAACCATACAAAGAGGTGTGTGATATTGTTATATTTTTTTGTATAATTATTGATTTGGTCCCCCAATTTTTTGAGTTTGTTCAATTTGATCCCTGAATTTTTGAAAGATTCAATTTGGTACCCTTAATTTTTAAAGTTGATCAATTTAGTACTTCCCATTATACTCCAGTTCACGTTGTTTGTATAGTGGTGAACTGTCACTGTGCAACAAATTAAACAACTAATCTTAATACTATATTGAATACACATGATCAAGAAAACATCAAAAGAGATACTAAAATGATGTTAACTACACCCAACAAACAAACCAACACAATTAACAACTTCACTCACGTTTCTATTGCATAGTGATAGCTCACTAGTGTACAAATGACGTTAACTGAAATATAACGGGAGGTACTAAATTGAACCACTTTAAAAAAATAAAGATATCAAATTGCATCTTCCAAAAACTCAGGGACCAAATTGAATATTCCAAAAATTGGGGGACCAAATTGAACCAACTAAAAAAATTGAGGGACCAAATCAATAATTATACCTTTTTTTTTTCAAATTTCATGTGAGATTTCTCATCTTCCTCTGAAGCAATGTGACCTATTTGTTATTGTCTTTGTAAAACAGTAATAATTTTCTATTCTACTATTTTTTTATTATTTAGTGTCATTGTTTGTAACTTTTAATTCTATTGATTTCTTTTCATTTTGCAACAAAAAATCTAATACGAATAAGCATGGGTTTATAGTGAAAAATTTTGCTACTAAAATCCTGATCAAGGCTAAGTATGGATTTATAGTGAAAAATGCGACGTGTGTCGCCATACGCTACACCTGGAGCTGGAATTTTGTCGAATCACAAGTAAGTTAGTCAAATCCAACTATAACCTATATTGGATTGATGTATTATTTGTGTGTATAATGAGAGAGAGTTTTGTGATGCTAGTCCAGGAAATGACCCTTTCAACTTCTCACCACTTTAAGTTTTGATCTACATAACTTAGATAATTGTTGAAACTAGAAAATCATTCTTACAAAGATTTTTGCTTAAGATTCACTATCATTCATGATTAACATATCATTTAAGATTTTTGACGCCAAGATCATACAACATATAAGTATGTCACTCACATTTTCATCCTATGCATATAAATTTTCTTAAATAAAAATAATAAATCATTCAAGTACACAATTCAAAAATTTTTTGCATATAAGACATGTACATAACGCACACATCTATACTGACCAAGAAAGATCACTTAAATAAAGACATCAAATAATATTTTTGCTTTAGAAAAATTAGGTTTGTTAAGCGAGATTACTAAATTAAAAAATAAATAAAGTGACTCAGAGAGAATCTTTATTTAAGTAATTTGTTTTAACAAGAATAGCAGATAAAATATTCATTATGTGATGACCGAAACAATATTCTCGATTAGTGTCTTAATAAAACCTCTTTTATATATCTATATATATATATATATATATATATATATATATATATATATATATATATATAATAATCTTCTTAGATTTTTTTAAATATATTTTTTATCTTATATCATGATATATTTAAACATTATGAATGGATAAAAATAATAATCGTAATGTCTCATTTAATAGATAAATCTAATTAAATAAAAATCGTATTAACTATAATATTTAAAGGGCACGAGACTGAAAAGATATTACAGTTATCCAAATATACCAACCAAGAAACAGAGGCACTACATTGCGAGGAACAAAATATAAAAAGTTCAATAGTTGCTCAAAAGCTTGCTCATAGAGCAAGCAATTACAAAATGATGAAAACTCTTCCAACGTGGGCTCAATAGTGAGCCCAACACCAAACCATGCCAACTAAGCTATAACGTTTTTGTCGTCACTGCGATCACCAGGAGTTCCCATATCTGCTCACACCAAAAGATTGGTGATCATTACAAAAAGGAAAACCACACAAGAAGACAAACACAAGTAAAAAGGGTAAGCTAGAGTAAAAATGTTTTATCATACAACTAAACATGCAATTTAAAAGTCAAGAATACATATCAATCATCCAAACATGTGATAGCAAACAAGCAAGATTCTAAGACTCAATTATCTAGATATATATAATTGGTTGGATTCACTGGATGCTTGCACTTGTGGTGGCCTTTACTGCTCTACAGAGCCATTGCCAATGGGTTTCATCCTACCACGCATAAGGTTAGCCTTCAATCACCTATGGCCATTATCCTGTCAAAGACTAAGGCCTCCTACTACTCTCACCACTTGAGTCAGTCCGCTCTATGTGAGACTAACTGACTCTTTAGAGTTTCAGGATGCAATCCTTACTTGAATCCTTACCTATTTATATACACTAAGACACCACCACGAAACCTTAATAAGAGGTTCCTGGAATTACGTCCATCACATAGGGAACCACCATGAGATCTCACCAAGAGGTTCATGGAATTACGTCCATCACATACGACACCACCATGAGATCTCACCAAGAGGTTCATGGAATTATGTCCAACCCATACCATAGCCATATCATGACCAACCAACCATAGATTTATCATGCATACCAATCTCATGCCAATATACAACCAACCATCCAATCATGTTTCATATGCATATTCATACCAAGCTCATCAATTTCAGCCCATAAATCATTTAATCTATGCATATTCACACACTTCATGCTTTAAATAGGGCAATCCATCAATCATGTGACCATCCACCAAAACCACAAAAGGAAACAACACTTGAGCACTACCCTGCACAATTCTCGCTCAGGCTGGAAGCACTCGCTCAGGCGAGAGAGGTTTTCTCGCTCAAGCGAGCTCCTTTCGCCTAGGCTCGAGCTCGAGCAGTGGAACAGTAGGGCTTTCACGTTTTCTCGCTTAGGTGAGACCTCCTCACCAAACCGAGATGACTTCTAACTTAAAACTAGAGCTCGTCGCCTGAGCGACAACTCGCACAAAAGCCTGAGAGCACATCTGATAATCTCGACTAGGCGAGACTCACTCGCTTGGGCGAAACTACCAGACTTCCTCCATTGTTCACGCATGACAACACAAAGATTCACCAAGAACAATGCATAGTATCACAACTGAAATCCCGACGGGAAGACGAACTAAAAATAAAATTTGTAAAAACAAAGTTTGGAGTCGCTACCATAGTTTATTTAGGAAAACTAAGGAAAAACCAAAAAAGATAAAATAACGTCTACGAAAAACCAGATTTTGGGTCTGGGAGTCGATTACGCATGGGGAAGGTATTAGCACCCCACAACGCCCGTCCTAAGATGGTACCTTGAATTAAATGTGCAAAAGTTATGTGGTTTTGCAAAATATTTATTTTCCCCAAAAATAATAATAAATGAATTCACAAAAGAAACAAAAATATTATTTTGGGTTTTTGGGCCCGACGAGGATTAATCCTCGCTCCTACGTATCTCCAAATTCACAATGTAGAATCAAGGGTTACGTAGTTCTTTATGAAAACCTATTTAAGAAACTCTTTGATTTGATTTTTTTTATAATTTTGAAAACTTTTTTTATGTTTGTTTTTGGAAATTTGAATTATTTGGAAATATGTGTCACACGAGCGGTCAAACTAACACTAAAAATTAAACAAAGAATTTTTTATTTTAGTTTTTTTTATATATTTTTTATATTTTCTAAAGGAAAAAAGGAAATTTGAATTTTTTTTATATTTTTTGTGATAATTTTTATAATAAGATAAAAAAAGCCCAAAAGTAGGTGAAAAAAAACGTATAATATTAAAACAAAATATAGTAAAAATTTGGGAATGAATAAATGAAAAAAATTGGCACTAACATACCTTTTAAACTTTGCAGTTCCTCCTCTTCTTTATCAATCACCTTCTTTTGCTCCTTACATTATAACGATCTTCTCTCTTCTTATTTTTCCTACCTCCTTTAATATGTTTTTTTTTTTGTATTGAAAGAGAGATAAAAGACTAGGTGTGTATGTGAGAGTGATGATGGGAAAGAATTAGAGAAGTGTAGAGAATATTTTTTTTTTATCATGACAGAGTGCGTATTTATATTCACACCTTGCAATATCAATGCAATCTCAGCCTTAATTGTAATGAACAATATAAGGAAGGAATTACTCATGATAACAACACATTATGGGGATCAAATCGCAGCAAATCAGAGCACAAAATCAATCAAGATTGGTAATATTGATTCTAACCATTAACAAATCAATCCCAATTAGTAATATTGATTCTTATCATTTGAAGAGATATTGCTTCTAATGATTAGAATCATATCACTAATTTCTCTATTAGAAACAAAGGGTATAAAATATTTGAGTTGTTAGGCTCATGAAAAGGAGTGTGATAATTAATAACAAATTGGGCTCTTCTTTCTTTTTTCCTTTTTATTTTCTTTTTTCCATCTCTCTTTTTTTTTTCTAAACTTAAAGTTTGAAAAATCTTTGAATAAAATTTTGTTTCACATTTTTTATTTTTTTTGAAAATAAATTTATTCACCCGAACGAAATTGGGTGTTGACAGTTACCCCTCTTTACTTAGAATTTACTAGATAATATGAAAATTTGACTTTTTCATATTATCGTAATATAAGATAAGTAAAGATAAAAATACTAATTTTGTTCGGGTTTCAAAAGAAGACAAATTTGAAGACAAACTTGACCATTCTAGCGGAGATGGTCTGTATCTGAAAGAAAAGAACTAGGAGACCATTACCAAGTAGAGAGTCTCCATCCGACACACCATTTTTTTTTTACTTCTTGAAAAAAAAACAAATTAGACCAATCTCGTGGAGAGGGTCTATTCATAGGATTCAATGACCATTACCATGTAGAGGGCCTCGATTTGAAAATCCACATTTTGTTTGTAAATTGACTTTTTGAAAAAAAGATTAGACCAATCTTGAGGAGAGGGTCTATATCCAAAGGATTCGATGACCATTACCATGTAGAGGGTCCCGATCCAAACTTTTTCTATTTTTTGACTTTTTGAGAAAAGATTAGACCAATCCCGAGGAGAGGATCTATATCCAAAAGATTCAGTGACCATTACCATGTAGACAAATCACTTTGTTTTATTATTTTCTTTTCTGACTTTTTGAAAAAAAAAAACATATTAGACCAATCCTGAGGAAAGGGTCAATATCGAAAGGAAAGAAATCAACGACCATTGCCTCGCAGAGAGCCTTGATGTAAATAAATCGATGACCATTGCATCGCAGAGGGCCTCGATGTGACAAAGAAATCAATGACAATTGCCGCGCAGATGGCCTTAATGTATAGAAATCAATGATCAGTGCCTTGCAGAGGATCTTGATGTAAAGAAATCAATGACCAGTGCCTTGCAGAGGATCTTGATGTAAAGAAATCAATGACCAGTGCCTCGCATAGGGTCTTGATGTAAAGAAATATATGAGCATTGCCTCGCAGAAGGCCTCGATGTGACAAAGAAATGAATGACAATTGTCGCGCAGAGGGTCTTGATGTAAAGAAATCAATGATTAGTGCCTCACAGAGGATCTTGATGTAAAAAAATCAATGACCAGTGCCTCGCAGAGGGTCTTGATGTAAAGAAATAGATGACCATTGCCTCACAGAGAGCCTTGATGATGAGAAAATCCATGACCATTGCTTTGCAGAAGATCTTGATGTAAACATAAGAAAATCAATGATCATTGTGTTGCAGAGGGCCTTGATGTAAACATAAGGGAATCAATGACCATTACGTCACAAAGGGTCTTGATTTAAACATAAAAAAATCAATGACCATTGCCTCAAAGAAGGTCTTTATATAAATAGAAGGAAATCAATGACTAGTGCCTCGCAAAGGGTCTTGATGTAAAAAAATAGATGAGCATTGCCTCGGAGAGGGCCTCGATGTGACAAAGAAATCAATGACAATTGCCGCGCAGAGTGCCTTGATGTAAAGAAATCAATGATCAGTGCCTCGCAGAGGATCTTGATGTAAAGAAATCAATGACCAATGCCTCGTAGAGTGTAAGATCCACGGAATTTAATTAATTAAATAAATAATTAATTAATAAATGCGGGTGAGAGTTGCATTTATGACATTAAGTTCTGTTATATGTGACATGGAATAGTACTAGCTCATGTGGTTGAGAGTACTTTGATTGTGTGAGAGGACTTGTATTCGAGTCCTATGTATGCCAATTATGTGTATTTTGTTATTAATGTTTTAATAATATGTTGGGCCACACTCAGTATGAGATATTGCTTGAATTGTATGTGTTAGCAAGAAACATGGGTTGGTTTGATGGTTTAGAGTTGATTTAACTTTGGCATGGTGTGGGTTCGAACCTTGGTAGACTCAAATTTAACTTTCTTTTTAAGCAAAGGATTTTTCAGGTTAGGGGAGCTGGACCTGTAAATTGTATGTTTGGTAAATTTTGCATGATTGTGATGATACTATACCATGATTTTTCGTGCTCCCTTTTGGTGAATTAGGGGTTTGGGTGTTCGGGTGCTATTTTATTGGGATTTTACCTAATTACATGAATAGGAGGGGTATTCTATATTTGAGGGTGCTGTTGTTGTGCAAGTTTGGGGATTTTGCGTTTCTAATGTGTATAAAGAATGTTGTTCTGATGGTGCAATGTGATCAAATTGGATTGGTATATTTTGGGAGGGTAATTGGGTTTTGTTGCAATGTGTATGTACGTGAATCAGTGTCAGACCTGCAATTCTCGCTCAGGCGAGCTAGGCTCGCCTAGGCGAGACATGCAGGGGCGTGTGTTCTCAATTTTGCTCGTGTATCTCACCCAGGCGATGTAGTTTGGTCTTGGGCGACAGGTCATCTCGCTTAGGCGAGTATACCTCGCCCAAGCGAGAATTCGTGGGTGTTTTAGGTGGTTAATTGGACATCTCGCGTAGGCGAGATCGAATGTTGTCCTGAGCGGAATGGCGTCTCGCTCAGGCGAGCACCTCTCGCCTAAGCGAGATCGCGAGGGAAGGTTTGTGTTTTGAGGGACTCGTCGCCTAGACGAGGCACTTTTATTCTGGGCGAATGAGAGTCTCGCCCAAGCGAGCATGAGCTCGCTTAAGCGAGAATACGTAGGCTGCAGTGGTTCTGGAGGCTTGCACATGTTGAGGGTCTAGCTATTAGAGGTGGGCTGTAATGGTTAAACAAAGGCTCTAACTTAAGCAAGCAAGGGCGAAGAGGTACGTTTAAGGAAGATGTACCTACTGTGTTTATAAGACGAGACAAAACTTGTGAGAGGTGTTCTACATGGCTTTTAAAATTATCTTCTTGGTGGGTTTGCTGGGGTTCCATGGGTTGTGGCCCGGAACGTATCCTTGAGTTGTGGCTCAGGATAGGGGTTAAGCACATGGTATTGTATGGGTTGTGGCCCGGAATGACTTCCCTCGAGTTGTGGGTCAGGACAACGGATGAACACGAGGAACTTTGAGTTGTGGCTCAGATTGGCGGGTGTGCTGGTGTGAGTTTGCTGGTTGTGGCCAGTACGGATGGGTCCAATGGATTGCCCTCCTTAGTGGTTGCTAAAGAGTTTGGTAGTCCTGGGACGCTACAGACTATGTTCGTATTTAGGAACTCCACCTGGA
Organism: Vigna unguiculata; assembly: GCF_037176805.1. Classification (NCBI taxonomy): domain Eukaryota; kingdom Viridiplantae; phylum Streptophyta; class Magnoliopsida; order Fabales; family Fabaceae; genus Vigna; species Vigna unguiculata. The sequence continues at coordinate 33,710,837 of NC_140801.1, forward strand.
GTTACGATGTGTGATCCGTAGCATGATTTCCGCACGTGCTCTATCGGTTGTGGCCGATAGGTGTGGCAGCAAGGCACCTTGAGATACTTACTAGAAGATGTAGAACCCTGTTAACATGGTTGTGGCCATGTGAAAGAAATTGAACGAGGTTCCTTGATGTACTTAATATACATGGTGGTGGCCATGTGGAGAAGGTAACGTGTTTTCCATTAAGTGCATCGGTGTACATGATGGTGGCCATGTGATGGAAATAGAGTAAGACTCTGTGGGAAAATAAAGGATACTTGATATGGTGGTGGCCATGCAGTATAAAGAAAGAATTGATGTTGTTGTTATATCATTTGTACTGGTTAAACATGTATATGTATATTGATATATATTCTTGTATGTTTTAACTATTAGCTCACCCTATCTGCTTGTGTTTGGCGATGATCGTGTACGTGGTACACGTGAGCAGGTGATGATGCAGGTGGAGCTGGTGAGGCTTAGCTACGGAGAGGGGATAGCTTGGGCATTTTATTTTATGATTTTGAATCAGTTGTAAACATTTATGTTCTTGGACATTTTATTTTATAATTGGCGAATACTTGTCTGAATTTTCATTATCGATATATGAAATAAAGACTTAAATTTCCCGCGTTTTGGGAAATGAGGTATTACTAAATGCGATGTTCTTATTTATTTTTTAAATAAATGATGCTGATGTATTATATTATTTTATTTTATTAAATTCGTAATATCCGGATGGGATGTTACACAGAGGGTCTTGATGTAAAGAAATAGATGACCATTGTCTCACAGAGGGCCTCGATGATAAGAAAATCCATGACCATTGCTTTGCAGAAGATCTTGATGTAAACATAAGAAAATCAATGATCATTGTGTTGCAGAGGGCCTTGATGTAAACATAAGGGAATCAATGACCATTATGTCACAGAGGGTCTTGATTTAAACATAAAAAAAAAAAATCAATGACCATTGCCTCAAAGAGGGTCTTTATATAAATAGAAGGAAATCAATGACCGTTGCCTCGTAGAGGGTCTTGATGTAAACATAAGGAAATCAATGACCATTGTTTCGTAGAGGGTCATGATGTATAAAAGGAGAACCTGAATTTTGCTTTTGAAGTGTCGACAAACACTGCATGAATGCCTAACATTGTTGACTTTTTTTTCTTTATATTTTTTGGGAAATGATTTTCAAATTGTTTTATGGAGTTTGATGGATGACATGATGTGCTGATGAATAACATGTTATGATTTTCTTTTTGAAACTATATGATATGCTTACATGGATGCATGAATGCATTAGGAAAATTTGCTTTTTTCATTTTTTCGTTTTTCCTTTATCTTTATTTTAATTTGAGACTAAGGAAAACTAGGCTTAGAGGCTAGAAAAAAGAATTGTGCTTGAGGTCAGACAAAACTGGGTTCGGGGACCAGTGTGGAAACTGAGCTTGGGGGCTATTGTGGAAACTTGGCTTGGGAGCTAGTATGGAAACTAGGCTTCTGGGATAGTATGGAAATTAAGCTTGGGGACCAAGGTGGAAACCGGGCTTAGGAACTAGTGTGGGAACTGGGCTTGGGGACCAGATTGGAAACTGGACTTAGGGCATATTGGTCATTCATATGAATGAAGAGGACCATAAATTTGAGAAATATCACATAAACAAATTTGTGTATTTTTTTTTTTATTTTCTCCCCTCTAAAACGAAAGGATTCAATAACCATTTATATGAGTGAAGAGGGTTTTGATTGGAAAGGTAGAAGCTATTTTATTCAAAAAGATGAATGACTCATGTATGCATGACTTGGTATGATGTATGAATTTTTCTTTTACATTTTTTTGAAAACAAATTTGAATTGATTCCCATTTTATTGTTATTTCGAATTCATGGAATCATTCTACTTTGAATTTTTTTTTTTACTTTTCCAAATCATTTCTTTGGTTTAATCAGTTTATTAACGAACACTTTTTTTAATCATTTCTTTTCAAAAACTATTTGAATGGCATGCATGAAATTGCCAAGGACTTGAAAAGGCTTTGATGAGGCCATAAAGATTAACTAAGGAGTTGCCCCAATTTGAATTGGTCTCGGGGCACCAAAATGTGTTTGGGCTTTCCCCAATTATTGATGGTATGAAGGAAAAGATGGGAACTTAAAAAATTTGCCCTTAGTAGAGCCTGGGATGGTCTTAGGGTGCAAAAGCGTGTTTGACTTTTCCCAATTGAGGAAATTAAAAAATGACGGGGTCTTCACAAGTTTCCCCTAATGTGATCACAGTCTTCTATGTAAATAAATGCCCCAATTCATAATGAATGATGGAAATATATGAATTACAAACAAAGTGACTGCCCCAGTTTGGGTTTGGGATTGATAAAGATGGACTATTTTAAGGTTGGTCAAGGTTTAGGCTTAAAGCGGAGATATTGTAGGAGTAAAGATGGAGTTTCATGAATAATGAATTGAAAGAGGACAACCCAAATTTAGCTTAATTGTCTTACTGAAGCTTTGAAAATATGTCATCCATAAATAAATTGTCCCATTGTTTAAAAGCAAATATCTGAATACACTTTTTCAATCTTTTTTTTATGTTTTTTTAGAACAAACCTATTAGCAAATCAAATTTTTCCTCTAAATTAAAACCTTTGAAAGATAACAACCAATTTTTGATCTGTGTGGACTTTATTAGGCTTGTATCGTGGCCAAGGCTACGGGTATGCAAGTAAATGATAGTAAAGGCCCAAACAAGTGATATGAGGGTTGTTTCAAACAAGGATCTTTGAATAATGTTTCATTCAGAATTTGTTTGACTTCATCTTGTTCACCTTTTGCTTCTCTTTTTCTTTTCTTTTCTTGATATAACCACATAATTTCTTTCTTTTTTTATATTTTTTTATTGGTGAACTACGAGTCAGATAAAACAAATACAAACATTATGTCAACCCTCAGTTTGAGGATGACTCTTGTTTAGGGTAATTTGAAAGAGTTTTTTTTGGAAGGCTCAAATTGGGTAACAAAGAATAATATTTTTTTATAAAGAAACATGGCCACACATAATTTCAAATCATGATTGTTTTTCTCAAAAAAATTTAATTAACAGGAAAATAATTGGTTTCATATGACAAGATGCCCCTTGTTTTGTTCTATTTTTTTCACTTTTTTTGGTCTTATTTTTGCCTAGACTGTCTTTCAAAGTTTTTAGTCTAGCAGACTTTTCTTCATTTTTTGTTTTTTTTTTGTGTTCAGAGAGTTTCTTGAAATTATTTTAAGGTATGTGTCCCATTTATGATGGTCCTCCATGGACATGAAAACAAGGTTTATGGTGGAAGAGAGATGGATAGGAAAATAGATTTGAGCAATTTCATGCATGCAAGATTCGATGGGTACTTCAAAAGAAATGATAATAAACAATATTTTATTTCTTTATTAAATCCATTGATTTGACCAAAAAAGGTTTTATTATTTTCTCATTTTTCATAAGAAAATTCCAAGAATTTGGTGATAAAGAAAATGGGAAACAACTTGAACTTATTGTAGTGCAAATTTTTTTGTTTATTTATTTTTTTTAAATTATGCATATGCATGTTGAAACTATGAACATGGTACTATGGATGACCACAGAATGGGAATGCAAATGCATGTTTGTTCATCGCAGAGCACTTATTCATGTGATATGCTAATGAAGAGTATTTATTCATGTGGTATGCTAATGAAATGTATGCTTATGCCTAAGAAGGTATTATTTTTTTTTAATAATGGTGTGATGATAAAAATTGTGATGGACTTATTACTATATACAAGTAGAGGTGAGTGTAAAGGAAGAAAACATTCTCCCTTTTGTGTCTTAATTTAACATAGGTTTAACGCTTAAAGTTCAAATGCAAAGTATATGTGCTCACAAGGATAGTTCCTTACTACCTAAAGATCAAGGTCACTAGATCTATGGCCCACTTCATGGCATTTCCCACGACAGTTGGTAAACAGCAAGAAGTAGGAGTACCAATGAAGCAAACAAACTCTAGCTGGGGTTCTCACAATGACCACTTGGGAGGTACATCCACTATGACACTGTTACACCATCTCCTCTATTTCTAAGCAACTCAGACCCGAGTATAGGGCCCCCACTCATGTAATGAACAAAATATGTGTGTGAAGGGAGAATACAATGTATACCCAAGCCCCCATCTAACAATTATTCCAAATACCAAAGAACATACACATACAATAATTCCAAATATTAAAAAGAGACAAGAATTTTTATTTTTATTTTTATTTATATTTATATTTTTTTTTGAAAATAAATTTATTCACCTAGACGAAATATGGTGTTGACACACAATATATTTTCATACCATTGTAAACACCATACAATCACCAAAAGCACAAAACAAAACTAAAAGCTAGCAAAATAAATTAAAAACGTGAAACCCTAGCTTCACTTACCCAGAGTGGAGCTAAAACGTAAGCACAGTGAGTGGTCCTAGGAGAAGAGAGGAGTATTGTAACTCCAACCAGTGCAGAGAAATTGGAAAAACAGATGCACAAAGACAAGCATAAGGTTTTAATGTCAACCCGAGGTAGAACCCAAACACTAGAATGGAAAGAAAGTGGTAAAGTTCAAGTTCACTTACCTGGAGAAGATGTTAGAGTGAAGCAGTGGGTTCTCTGAGCCCTAGCAAAGCTCACTTATGCAATTTTAAGAGGGAGGAGAGGAACAATTTTCTGATAAGTAGTAGAATGAGGGGGGTCAGGGCTGGAGTGGGATTTTGAGACACCCTATGGGCTGGCCTTAGGTCCAACGAAAGGCTAGACCCTTAAACATTAAGGCAGAAAAGAAAGTGGGTCATACAATAATAAAATAATAATAATATATAAAATTTAGAAATCAATTAAAATAAAAGACACCTTATAAAACCAAATTTAATTTAAAATTATAAAAATTCAACTTAAATCATATATATATATATATATATATATAATTTATGGAAAAATGTGTTATAAAGTCTTAGTAGTCTTAATGGATCTCATTGTAGATGTTTCAACTAATTTGTTGATGAAATGTATATCAATGTACTTTTAGATAAAATATATGTAATTTAATAAAATAATAAGTCAACAGAAAGAAAAAAAAAAGAAGAAAAGAAGTTTGTATTCACATGACTTTTAAACATTTGTCATTAAATATTTTATTTATTCCTTTAATAATGTAAACATTTGTCATTAAAGTTTTATTTTGATAAAAACTATAACAAATTTTTATAAATGAAATTTAGTTTGATAATAAAAAAACTAAATTTATAAATATAATTAACTTTTATAATATATATTGAATAATGATTTATAATATACTAACGTAAACACAGGCGCGATAACGCCTGTGCATACGCATTGTTTGAATTATATTAATAATTGATGATATTATAATGTTATTAAGTTAATGAACAAAATGAAAGTATATTTATAAAAATTAAAGTGAAATGTATGGAGAAAATATGAGAAAAATAATTGTTGATGAATAGTAGAAGAAAAAGGAAGAAGGAGATAAGTAAATAGTTTTATAAAAACGTGTAAAAGTAACTATTAATTTTTAAAAATTTAATAAATAATTAAATTGTAAAGAGTAAAGTTGGAATTATGAAATGTGGACACAAAAGAGGGAATCCCCTTTATATATAGTTATATATATATATATATATATATATATATATATATATATATATATATAGTTATATATATATATATATATATATATATATATATTATATATATATATATATATATATATATATATTTGTTTTTTTAACTTATATTCAAATAATGCAGAGTTTTATAAAATTGTTTTTGCATTCAATTTTGGTTTCTAATTTTAACATTAATTTTCTATAAAAATATAATGCAATTTTCTTTTATAATATATCATGCAATTTTATTATTGAATTGTAAAAATAATTAATGTTAAAATTTAAATTTTAAATTTTTTTTTATACAAAAAAATAAATTTTAAATTATTATTTATTATCTCTAAAATAAATTTATTTGACTAAAGTATTTTTATAAATATCCTAATATTGTATTTTAAACTCCATTGTTTAAAACAAAAATTTATCTGCAGAATATATTTTCATATATTAAAGATTTAAATAATAATGGTAATCTAATATATTGTTGTACTTTTTTATCATAAGATAATATTTGACTTATATTTTTACATTTTACTACCAATTATTTTTTTGAGTTATCTATTAGTTGGTATTATTCATTCTTTTTATTTAAAACATAATAAAAAATTTATATTGAGCTATATACTTTGTTTATACTAATTTAATAAAATTTTATGATTATTTGTAAATTCATCAAATAATATATTTTTAACCTACTTCTTGATGTAATTTTTATGCATATAATATATTTAATCTATTTAAAATTAAAAAATAAGTTGAAGAATATAATTCTAAAACTGAACTAAATAATTTTTTTAAGAACTTAATTCAAACGTCTAGAAAATAAAATATGATTATATATAATCTAATAAATTAATGATTTTTTCACTTATTTATTGGTACATGAAAAAGTCCTATAAGTTCATTATATTGTACATATTTCGACTAATTCTTTGACAAATATGTAATTATTAACAGATAATTTGAAAAAAGTAAAAGAACATTAAGTTAAGAAAAGTTGAAAGCACGCTTTTGTATTCATATCAACTTTTAGAAAATTTACATACTTACTCTTTTAATCTAAATTTTTGTTATTGATCTATACTTTCAGAATTCAACCAATATTTTTATTAAAAAAAATAATTTTGTTATGTTTAAGAATAAATTTAGTTTATAAAATATTATTTGAATAATGGTTTATAAATATATTATTAGTAGTAATAAATAAAAAATATTACATCGTTTCTTTGATAAACTTTTATTCTTGTTATTTACAGAATTTATAATATGTATAAATTTGAGTTTATACCAGAAAAATGTAATGTTACTTTTTAACATATCATCTATTATTAAAATTTAAAATAATGAATATTAAAATTTTATTTATTTTTTTTACAATAAAATAAATTTATTTTACTAAACTAAATTTATTTTAATTGTCATATTCTTTAAAATAATTTGTTTTGATACATGTACAGTTTTATTTTAACCTTAACTTATATTGATTAATTTATAATTATCTTGAAGTAGTGTTTCTGTAGATGAATATGTACTATTTTTTTATAATAAATGTTTTAAGGATTGCATTAGTTAAGTTATATATAATAAATACTTTCATATTGTTGCCTGATAAATATAAAAGGTTAAAAATTGTTCTTAAATCCTAGTAGTACATTTTATTTTCACTAAAACATAAGGCATGAAAGAAAAGTTAAAGAAAATTATTTTAAATAATGATAGAAAATTTGTCCACAAAACATTCCCAGACAAAAAATTATAAACTTAGGAATTCAATTATAATAAAAAGATTAACACTACGTTTAACTCAGAACAAAATAATAAAACAAAACTTTGTCATCTTTTTTAGACTTAGTATAGTTTTGAAAAATCAGAAAGAAAAATCTTTTACTACAAAAAGATCCATGTTTAGCCATATACTTAGCGTTCTAGATTTTATGGGAATGGGAGTGGATGCTATTATTCTCAAAGTTATGTTAATCCATATATGGAGCCACCTTCTTTTGTTGGCTTAATCAATGGGTTATGTTCCATCAATTGTTTTCAATATCTCAAAGCACCAAAAATAATATATATATATATATATATATATATATATATATATATATATATATATATATATATATATATATATATATATATAATGTACTTAAAATAGACCTTGATTTTTGTGTGCGTTTAATAGGTATGGAGGATTCAGAGACACTGCACAAACATAAATTGACATCTTCTTGCTACTTCATTTCCAACTTAAATCCATCACATGTTATCACTGTGGTACCATCTCATGGTGCTATCTTGTTTACTTCACAACCACATTCAGTGGCACATAAATAGACAACACTACTTGGAAATTCACTGTTGCCAAATTGTCCTCGTTCGATTCCTTGTACAGCTAGCATTCGATTTGCTCACGTTCTCCATATGCCATCTAACATGTTCGTCAAAAACAGTAATTTCATCAATAATTTTGAAAAGATTAAAATAATATATATTTATATATTTAAACATTCAAGATCAAAAGAAAATATAATATATTTTTATAATCAATCACCATGCACTCCCAGATATAATCCATTTTTAATGATGGTTTTGTCACAATTTTATTCTTAAAAAGAGTTTTGCTGGGTGAAAAAAAAAAGAGATATTTAAATCACCTTAAATTTCGACTTTTAAGTAGTATGAGACTATTGAGTATGCGGTATCCAATGAACTGAGTAACTCAAAATATGTTGTATTATTGTCAAATCAATCTATGCATAACAACGAATGTGTCTTTGGGGGTATACTTTATTTAATTTTTCAGTATCAAGTTATACTGTCAATTTTCTTAAGTGGTATATATAAGGAACATAATGCTCATTCTACTTTGACATAATTTGAAGTTTTTAAAATTGTCTTACATAGGTGAATATTTTGATTGCTTCGTTACTCTGATATAATTTTGAAAACATGTTCTTTTATGTGCTTATGAATCTTACTTGTACTTTTTGTCATCATAAAAAAGCCTCATTAGACGAAAGCTCTGAAATGACTTTCTAATTTTTTTTTTATAACAAAATCTATAAAGTTATGAAGATATAAATAATTTCTTACTAATAAAGGTCTTTAAATTAGAAAAAATGTTTTTAGAAATCTGCAAAGAACATCAGAAAATAGGATTTTATCATCTAACAAATATGATTTGCTAAGTTACAAGTGATTACTTAAACCCATTAGACGATACAATGAAAGATATGGATCAAACACTCCAAAAAGATTATGTGATCAGACGATACAATAGTCATACTAATTAGATGCCATAAGTTACATTGTTTAGATGATACAAGCTATTAGGATTAGACGCTCCAAGATATAAGTTGATTAGGTGATTAATCAAATACATATTATCACACGAGTCAACTACCATTAAGGAATGAACAAAATATTCATAAGGCGAAATGGTTCAAAATTCCAATACTATATAAAGACTATATAATAGGATATTGTCTAAAACAACTTTGATTAACGTATGTTTTTATTAATGTTTTTGATTCATTGTTCACATAATTTATGATTTGATTTATATATTCTACTTAAAAACATGATTGATACAATAATAATGATCACAATGACTTTATAATATTTGAGATTAAAATTGTTTAAATACTTAACGCCATTTATATTAGATATAGAAATGATTATTTTGTTATATATGCATTTAAGATGTTCTGTCATAAATGTTTCTTGTGCCCTAATATAATATTATTTCTAATAAATTGTTTTATTATATCTAATATTATGAAAAGTTTTCTTAAGCGAGAAAAATTTAGAACATTGGAGACAAAATGTGTAATATCTAAATTAGGGATGTCAAAAATATCCATATCCGCGGGTATCCGTGGATAAAACCCATAATGGATAGAAAACGGATATTAAAAATGGATACCCGTTACCCGCGGGTACGGATATTTTTGATACCTGCATGTTAACGGCGCGAGTACGGGTATCATAGTATCCGTACCCGTGGATATCCGTACCCACTCAACTTTAATTCACAAAAATACCTTATATATATATATATATATATATATATATATATATATATATATATATATATATATATATATATATAAACATTCTAATCTAATATTTTATAAACTGCACATCTTATCTTTTTCTGTCTTCCTTCTTTCATCTTTAAGTATTGGTACGTTGTCTTCTCCCAAGTATACCCTTGACATTCTTTCATCTTTAAGTATTGTGTGTAAAAATGTGATCATCACACTCCTTATCTAAGTGAACACTCATCATTTGAACGAAGTTGATGCCAAGGGCATAAGGTATTATAATTGCATAAACAATATTCTTCTAGTTTAGATGACATGTTTTACTTTATTCAAAGGAGTTGTAAATGTTTTAATTTGGTATAATCATAATATTGTATTTTATTATATAATCCAAACGCTTTATTTCATGAAACTAGAATATGTTGTTAACAGAGTTATGTAATGTTATCAATGATATAATTGGTAATAAATGGTGGTTAGTGGAGAGGTATAATACCACCTTGAATAAATATAGTGCAATTATCAAATTATGAAATATGGAGATTAGACATTCTGATTTTAGATAATGTAGATCATATATAAATGAGCTCTAAATATAAATTTTTAAACTAATTTTATCCATATGGATTCAATAGATGCTAAAGCATGGAATAGTTTTGATAAACTTGACATTGAGTTTGTTCTAGAACCTAGAAATGTTTGTCTTGACTTTGCACGTGATGGTTTCAATCCTAATAGAACAATAAATAAGAAATCATCTTTTATTCTTTCTATGATCATTCATGGAAAAAAAATGCCAGAAAATAAGATAATAAGATAGATGTATACCTACAACCTTTAGTGAAAGAGTTGAATACAACCTTTAGGAGTTTGAAATTCTATTTTGTTAGAGACAGTATGCTAACTTGACATATTTGTTGTGATTTGTGGACTCAATAAAGAGATTTGACATTCTATTTTTGTTAGATTCATACGGTGTTCAAATTGACATATATGTTGTGATATTTTTTTACATTATATTTTGTTAAAGACATTTTATTTTTCCATGGAGGTTGAGGAACAAATGGTCAAATAGCTTAAAAGATTTTAAAACCAAGAATTAATATAATCATTTAAATATATTTAGAGAAGAAAATAAATAAGCGAGCATATTGGCTAGTTATGAGTTGTAGGAAATAAAGAAATATATTAAAGAGAGGATTGTATATTATTTGTGTGTAAAATGTTACAAGAGATGTGTTATATATACACACACACAAAGCTAACCCTATAAATGGGCCTAAAACATTGAGGCTATGCTAACATCCCCCTCAAACTCACAATGCTATAACTAAATACATTGAGAGGTTTTCAAATAAAAAACGAAAGCATAAATCAGAGTGCGACTTAGTAAATATATTTGGAATTCGTAGAGCCGAATGAACAAATGGTAAAAATATAGTGCCAAGTTGAAGATGATGTCAAGTAAAACGACAATTTGTTTCAATATGCTTGGTTTGCTTATAAAAAATAGAGTTATGAGCAATTCGAATAACACTTTTATTGTCATGATGTAGAGGTGTAGGATTTTTCAAATAAGCACCCATATCTACAAGTAACCAATGCAGCCAAATAATCTCACAAGTAGTCAAAGCCATGACGCAATATTCAGCTTCTTTGAAGGATCGAGATGTAACATCTTGTTTCTTACTCTTCCATGATATAAGTGAATCACTAAAAAAAATACACTACCTAGTTGTGAATTTTCGATCATTAGGATCATTTTTCCAATCCGTATCACAACAGACATGCAAGTCTAAAGATGACGTAGAAGAAAGCAAAAGAGACTAAAACTGAATGCCCCAAAAATACTTGAGAATACGAAGAACAACACCTCAATGAACTATTGTGGGTGGTGAAACAAACTGACTAACAACATGTGCAATGTCTGGACGAGTCACAATAATTTGCTATAAAGTAGAATTGGTCAAAGGAATACCATCCGATGGGGAATATTGTACACTTGTCTTAAGAGAAGTATCAACAATTTTGTTGTCAATAAGTCGAGAGCTCAAATATGTCAGCAATATACTTGGATTTAGACAAAAAATAACCTTTTGAAGAAGAAGCAACCTCAATCCCAAAAAGTAATGCAGTACACCCAAATCTTTCATAGCAAAACAATATGATAATGTAGTTTTTAAAGATTCAATTCCATCAAAATCATCACTAGTAATAATTATTTCATCAACATATAAGGATAGAAAAATAGTCCTGCATTGGTTTCTTGACAAATAATGCAGAATCATGTTGACTAACAACAAAACTATGAGAGACAATTATTCTAGAAAACTTTTGAAACAAAGCACGAGGTGCTTGTTTAGGACCATAAAAGGCTTTTTGAATTTGCAAACTTCACTATATTTGTGAGAGACACCTGTGGTGAAATCATGTAGACTTCTTCATGTAGATCCCCAATCAAAAATGCATTCTACACATCCATTTGAAAAATCTTCCATTGAAAAATAGAAACGAAAACAATCAAGGTACGAACAATAGTCACCTTTGCCATAGGAGCAACTATCTCCTCATAATCCATGCCATACTCTTGGGTATCCTTTGGCAACAAGTCTAGCTTTATACCTTTCCATTGAACCATCTAGTTGTGTCTTCATTTTGTATACCCAATAAGATCTAATAGAATGTTTTCCTGGTGGCAATGGAACTAGATCCTATGTATGAGTATGATGTAGAGCAATAAGTTCCTCAACCATAACATTCTACCAAAGTGGATCACAAACAACCTCTCTATAGGATGAAGGCTCATGAAATGATGAATAGAGGCAACAAAAGCAGCAAATGAAGTAGAATAAGAGAAATAAACAAAATATGGCAGTTGAGTAGACTTATGATTACAACTAGGTTGAACATGTGTGAGTCTGATGTACAAGAATAAGTTCCTCAGCCATAACATTCTACCAAAGTGGATCACAAATAGCCTCTCTATAGGATGAAGGCTCATGAAGACGATGAATAGAGGTAACAAAAGCAACAAATGAACTAGAATAATAGGAAGAAACAAAATCTGGTAGTTGAGTAGACTTTCGATTATAACTGAGTCGAATATGTGACAAAGGAACCATAACCTCAGGAGATGATTGAACATGTGTAGTAGGGTAATCAACAAGAACAACCTCTGGTGTGATGTCTATAATTGGTGCTAAGACAGGTTCTAGAGTTGGTACGGAAGTAGGTGTAGTGTCATCAATATCAAAAGGATCAATTTTAATAACATCAGATGTAGTCAAATAATGTAAGGTAGTAGGAATAGAAAAGAATGAAATATGTTCTAAAAACACAACACGACATGAGACATACAATTTTTGACTAACTACATCAAAGCAGCGATATCCCTTTTGACCAAGACCATAACCCAAAAAGACACACAAAGCAGACTTAGTTGATAATTTAGTACGCTCAACATGTGTTTTAAGAACAAAACATGTACATCCAAAAACATGCAAAACAGAGTAATCAAGTGCATGACCATATAATTTTTCAAAAGGAGACAAACTAAAATTATGTGAAGTTAGAATCCAATTCACAACATGAGTTGTTTTAAGAATAACTTCCCCCAAAAGAAACTTGGAACATCGATAGATAACAAGAATGATCTTGTAGTCTCAACAAGATGACGGTGTTTTCTTTTAGCAATGTCATTTTGTTGAAGAGTGTTAGTGCAAAAGGTTTGATGTATAGTTCCATTAGAGACAAGTAAAGTGGTAAAATCATTAGAAGTGTATTTACCCCGAAGTCATAACGAAAGCTTTTTATGGTAGCAAGAGCCCTAAAACGATAGATGATTGAGAAATGATTCTTGTAGTAGTAATGCTATGTAGAAAACAAAGAAATATAAGAAGAAGGAGATTGTATATTATTGAGTGTGTATAAAATGGTACAAAAGGTATGTTATATATACACCCAAAGCTAACCCTATAAACCACAAATAAATGGGCCTAAAACATAGATCTATACTAACATGAGGTTATGGACTTGTGATAAGTTCCAATTGCATATACTCTAGTTTTTTCTTGTATTTTCTTTATTTTTAATGGTTATATGACGAGCTATACATGATAGACTTAGGTTAGTGCTATCCTAAGTGGGATATTGTGATGCTTTTGGAAATAGTTTTATTCAAATAAGTGATAAAGGTTAACATGTTATATTATACATTTTAATTATAAGATAAATTTGTATTTGCTATTATAATTACTTTTTTAAAATAATTTTAAATAAAATAGTTAATTTATTGATTATAAAATTATCTAAAAGTAATTGAATAAATATTTTTTTTGAATTTTGAAAATGTTAATAGAATTTAAAATGTTGTAATAAATGATGATATATTTTATGGTGATTTTTAATTGTTTATAAAATGAAAGTGAATTTTGTTACAATTTTGAACTTTAAGATAATACTAAAAGAAAATGAGAATAGAAATGTATTTGTGGTGATTTTTAATCATTAATAATTCTTTTTCTTTTCTAACAAACTGATCAACATTTAAAATATTTAAAATATGTCACAAACTGTTTTTGGCATATGTAAATTTGACAATAATTTTAAATGTTAAAAATTTTATTTATAGTATTTTTTTAACCATTAAAATTTATTATTTTATTTAATGTATTTTTGTATTGTATATACATGTTTGTGTGATATTGATAGTTAATATGTTACTATAAATAAAAGAAATCATAGTTAGCTTTTAGGATTGAGCAATTAGCACAAACTCATCTACAAATCGTTACCAACTTTGTTGCATCTTTAAGTGGAAGAACAGAAACTTCTATCCACAAAAAAAATAGTTAAACAACTATATGGTGAGAGTGAAGTTACTTGTGGTACTTGTTCACAATTGCATCATATGCAGAGACTTTATGGTTTAGTGGAATAAATACAGACTCACCATTTGTCTTGGTAGCAGACATATCAAGTAGCTGTTTTGCTTTAAAATTGTGCACATGCTTATTCTCCTCAATAAGAAAATTCAAGTCAAATCAAGAAACTATTGGATATGAAATTTCTTCGAATGAGTTATTCTGTCCGAGTCACTGAGTGCATCTTTGGATAACCAAGGCTGCGATGTATATATAAAAGGTGGTGGCTCTTCACTTCACAACACAACTTGTCTCTATGGCCAACAAATGTGCAAAAGCATGTCCCCAAGATCAGAACTGATACCTAAAAGCATTTTTGTCCATTTGTGCCCTCAAAATTTTTGTTTCACCTAGTTTGGTGCCAATTGAGAAATTTGTATTGTGTTTTGGTTTTTCTTAAACAAAATGTGTTTAATAGGTTTTTTTTTTTCCTATTATAATATTTTTTTAGTTTTTTTATTCTTTTGGATGTTTTAATTTAACTTTTTTTTATAGAGTCAATATTATTGTGGAAACAGAATTATTATAGTAACAAGTGTCATTGTTTTTTTTTTTTTTGTGTTTCGTGTTTTTTTTTTGGGTTAATGAGTTAATTTTGATTGAAAAAATGTTATTCATGGATATTACATGTCATTATGACAAACGAATCCTGGTATAAGTATTTAAGCACGTATCTTGATTTTGATGATAATAATTGAATAGGGTATAGATATTATAATATTGATTTTTAAAATTGAGTACATATGTTTTTTCTTATATCTATCCTCATTTTAAATTATTAAAGTGCTTTTAATTTTTTAGATCATCTAAAAATTTATATAATCTTTTCTTTAGACATCAATTTCATATCACTTTTGATATTTATTCAATTTTCTTTAATATATTTATATAATTATAATTTAGTTTGATATTTAATATTAAAGAAAAAAACAAATATATATTATTTTTGTATTTAATACTTAACAATATGATATTCTTTTACAATGACTTTAGTTTTTTTAAAATACTTATTTAATTAATATTTATAATACTAAATAGATAAATATAGCCATCAATACAAGTATACATGTTTTTTAATGAAAAATATAGACGAGAAAAAAATTAAATATGATCAATGAGTATGGAGACGAGGAGGTAAATCAATATTTACTTTAAAGAAGGAGATTGTTAAACTCAAATTCATCACACTTGATTGTCATCTCTAAATATCATTATTATAATATTATTGCTATCAATTTGATCTAATTACTTCTTAAAAAATAATATTAAATTCAAAATATTTAAAATAATGAAACAAAATTGAAAAAAAAAAAACTATCATAATAGCATAATCAAAAGACATTTTAAATTAATCAAATTTTATATTTTAATGTCATAATAAAAAAAAGTGTAACTGAGAAGATAAATATCATTAAAACAGGTTAATCAAATTCATAAAGAAAATTATTATCTAAAGTTAATATGTCACATTAACAAAATAATTACTAAAATAAAAAACTGGTTGGCAATAATGTGTGCTATCGGATTTATGCTTATATATTGTTAATAAGCTATTACATTACTCCGCCTTAACACATACTACAAAGACATTGTTCTTGCATGATTGAGATACACTTGTAATTGGTCTCGACAAGAAACACTCTTCGATGTTCCTCTTCTTCATTGTAAATTTGAGATGTATCCTCCTATCCAATTATGAAGATCATGATGTCCTTCCTATGAGCTCTCTAACATTTGAACACTCGAGATGCCTACAATAACACTTTGATGCTCAAGTTAAGTATGTATGTTTGACAATAATAAATGATAGAATGAATACGTAAGAGTTACCTCATAAATATTGTTATTTATATGTGAAAGCCCATAAGATACTGTGAATAAAATTGTTCACAAGGCAATTGTTTTGTATTCATTCTAGCATTTATTATTGTCATACACACATACCTAACTTGAACATTGGAGTTCCTTTGTAGGCATCCAAACCATTCGAAGGTTGGAGAGCTTATAGCAAGGACACCTTGGCCTTCATAAGTGGATAGGAGGATAATCTTGGATTTACATTAGAGAAGAGGAAAATCCATGAGTATTTCTTGTGGAGACCAATTGCAAGTGTATTTCAATCTTGCAAGAACATTTGGCACTCACCGTGAGATCGAGGTATGTTTTAGAGGAATGAATGATGTCAATCAGAAGTATGCTGAATAACGACAAGCAACTAGAGACAAAAGAGCTAGTTAACAGCTCGACCAAGATGGCTTTATTGTTGGAGTTGCAAAAGGAGTTGAACGAATTGGAGAAATATATTGTAGAGGAAAATGTGAGGATGAAAAGAATACTTGAAGAGGTTGAATTGGAGAAGGTTCAGCATGAGCCAACTAACACAACCCACAACATCGCCTTCTCAGGTCATTACCGAGACTATGGAGTAAAGCGCCCACAACATAAACTAATGAATAAATAGCATCGTAAACACCCTCATGACCCTTTCATGAAGTTGTAGGCATCCATTCATGGATGAGACTTAGCAATCAAAAGTCTTTAACAATAGATAGGTACGATGGCAACACCAACCTGAATGAGCACATTGATATCTATGTCACTTAAGTCAGCTTGTACACCACCAAAAATAGACAGATCAAGGGCACAACCTTAAGTTGGTTTAACAAACTCCATCTTTCTCTATAGGCTGCTTTAACACATTGGTGGCGCATTTTAGCACTCAATTTGCCACAAGCTGACCTCATTACCTCACATCCATAGCAATCAAAAGCGCCCACAACATAAACTAATGAATAAATGGCATCGTAAACACCCTCATGACCCTTTCATGAAGTTGTAGGCATCCATTCATGGATGAGACTTAGCAATCAAAAGTCTTTAACAATAGATAGGTACGATGGCAACACCAACCTGAATGAGCACATTGATATCTATGTCACTTAAGTCAGCTTGTACACCACCAAAAATAGACAGATCAAGGGCACAACCTTAAGTTGGTTTAACAAACTCCATCTTTCTCTATAGGCTGCTTTAACACATTAGTGGCGCATTTTAGCACTCAATTTGCCACAAGCTGACCTCATTACCTCACATCCATAGCAATTGTTAAGATATGGTAGGAGAAGGGAGAGTCGTTACATGTGTTTGTGGAACTATTCAACAAAAATAGATTTTAACATTCGTAATCTAAATCAACAAGTGGGATTGCATAATATGATGATAACCTTACGACAAGGGTCGATCATCGATAGCTTGTGCAAGAAATCTGTTGTGGATTTAGATTAGCTAAGACAAAAAGCAACTAAATTCATGCAACTTGAAGAGCTAAAAGTGATGAGTCCATGACTCACATTAAAGTTTTAGAGGACCTAACAAGGAGAGCGACTAGAAGCATGACTAGAAGGGAGACCTTTAACCCTTCTTCTCTATCTGTATTTTCTATTTCATTATGTTTACTTGACTTGACTTAAGTTGACATATTAACCCTTTTGCTCATTTGTTTTGTAGGACAAGTTAGTGCCAACTTGGAGAAGTGTAACACTACTTAGAGTGAAAGAGAGCATCACCTTTAGAGCCAAACACTTGGAGTGAATATTTGGAGAGTCTTAGATGACAAGGTTGACCTTTTCCATCTTGAAGGTCAAAGGCGCCACTTTGGAGGCTTGGAGACCAAGCTAGAGGGATTGTCGTGAAACAAGTTTTTTTTTATCAAGACATTATTTTTTTAAACACCAATTGTCAAATGCAAATGATATGAGTTTGCAAATGATGACAACATATGCGTAGATGTTATGTGTTAGCAAGATGATATGCGAATGCAAAGTAGGATTTGTTTTTTTTGAAAACTAACTAAGTATATTCAAATATGGACAACATGTGAATGCATGCTATGTGTTATACAAATGACATGAGGATGCATCTTATGCATTTGACACTATGAACATGGTCTCACAAATGTAGACATAATATGAATGTAATGCATATTTGTGCCCCAAAGGGCACTTATGCACATGACATGGTGAAAATGCAACATACTTATGCAAAATATACAATTAATTTGTACCATAAGATGTATGTTTGAGCCTTAACAGGCCTTTATTCATATAATGTGATTAATAATGATGAATTTGAAAATTAATTACATGGTGTCATTAATAATAAAGTGGTTAAGAGAATTATGAAGGTATAAAACATGCTCCCATTGTGTCCTATAAGATGTAGAGAACTTATTTTTTGGTCTATAGGCATTTTACATAATTATTCCATGGGTAGCTCTAAATAACCTCACAAGCCTCTAGAGCTGAAGTAAACCTCAAGAAATAATTCACAACGACATGCGACCTAACAAATGTGGCATGTTAGGCTAGATGAAGTCTTTCCAATAGTTAAGTAGATTTGAGATCTAGCATAAGAATTGTTGGACCTCCACTCCTTATGGCTAACTCAGGTTCGGGTATAGGACCCCAATATTAAAATGAAGGCACTAGCTTACCATGTGTATTGTGTGAAAAGAGCAACCTAAGACTACCTAAACCCACACCTGCAAAACAACCAAAAAATTCCAGGCAGATATAACAATTTTTGTCTATCCTTAGATTCAATAATTTCATTATATAATCATATGAGAACGTCCAAGTTAATAAAGATGACATTAATACAAACACATAAAAAAATATATATACATGAATTAAAACAAAAAAGTTAAGGGAAAAAATATTTAAAATTAACATATATTTTTAAGTTTCATGTCCAAGTTAATGTTCAATTGAAGCACGTAGTTATTTGTAAAAGACTCTTTGAGATGATGAGTTAAAATTTGAAATTTTAATATTTTTAATTATCAAGGGAATCCGATATGAGAAGTTGAGAGAGTTTGAAAGAAAGTAAAAGAAGATGAAAGAGAGAGAAAGAAGTGAGAGAGAGAGGAGCGGGAAAGATGGCTCGAAGAGGAGAGGAAAAACAATGAAGAGAAAGAGAAAAAGAGTAAGGGAGGAGAGGGAAAAAAGAGAAAAAGAAAATATTGAGAAAAGAGAAAAAGAGGAAAAAGAAAATATGCTCAAGGAAGAAGTGCTTCTACAACCCCTTCAATTTCTCCAATATTAGTTGAATCCAAGATGGTAAAGAAAGTTTTTCATTCCTTAAATTCTTTTCCATTCATTAATTCTTCTTTATTTATTCCAAACTTCTCTCTTGAAAATATTCCGATAAAAATTAAAGTACCAACTTTTGAAACTACAGTTACTTTTGTTGGAACCTAATTTTCTTTTCAAATTAATTGCATTTGACAAATTACTCAAATTTCACAATGTTGCATAAAGATAGTAATTGACTATTCCATCAATATATTTTAATAATGGTGTATAATATTATGCTTTTCTATCGAAAATACTTGCCATTTGGTAGTGTAAATAAACTTGTTAAAATAAGTTACAATGCAACATTCACATTTAATTAATTACGAGTAGGATACATTTACTTTGAGAGAAGTGAAATTACTTTATCTTACCCTTTTATCTCACTTTAAATTTATTTTCACCTCACTATTAATTTATTGTTTGGATTAACTAGATAATTGAGATAGTTAATTTTTAGAAAATCATTAATATCTCTTCGGTTAATTTTTTCTCTTTACTCTTCATTAATATATATTCAATAAATTCATCTTCATTATTCAAAATTACACACTCCATACAGAAAATTTATTTTCAGTTTCAAAAAAAATTGGGATAACTTAATCCTTTTTATCTTTGTTCATTCTCTAGGCAGTAGTACAATAGGAAAGTGTCATTTATTTAACAACGACTATGAGAGAATGCAAACAAGACTGAATTAGAGATTTTATAGTGACTATGAGATGCTAAGATTATGAGCTTAATCCTATGTGAGTTGGAAGATTGAAAAAGATGATTCAATATAGAAAAAATAGTGTTAGACGTGTCTAATCTATGTTTTGCCATAATCATTTGATGCTTTTATTGTCTAATGAAGCCATTTAATGCTTTTATTGTCTAATGAAGCCATTTGATGCACTCGCCTGATGGTATATTCTATTTTGCATCATCTAATGCTATTCATCTGATATGCATTGTCTAGAGGACCTCAACAACACTATCATCTAACATGTTGAAGGGTACATTTGAATTAGTTGCTAAGCACGATTTTCTAGGAGATGAAAGTAGTTTATGATCTTATTCTATGTGAAATTCAATGGACATTTTCACATAAGATAACTTTGGAAACATTCGAGTTAATGTTGTGTTTTACAAAGTTAAATTTTTTTCTAAGCCCATAAATCTCTACATGAAATCTCTACATAGAAATTTGCTTTAATCTATACTTTTTGAATTATGATTTCAAGATCTACAATCAATAAATGTATTGTTCTTTAAATTTCTTGCAGGGAAGATTTTACTTTAATCTATACTTTTTGAATTATGATTTTTCTTTTTATGATTATTTTACAACAATTGTTTATAACCAAATCTTATGTTTTTAATTAAAATTCTTACTAGATTTTTTATAATCTCTTGTTTAAGTGAGGAGTAATGACTTTACATGGTTAATGGTTAAACATGTGAAGTCTATATTGCACTACATTCATATACACAAGAATGATTGTAGTGTGAGTAGAATCTTGCTTAAAATAAGTAGGAAGCTAGATGAAATAATTTCTTCGTTAACTAAAACATACACCAGTGCAAAAAAGACTTTCTGCCGCAATTATTTTGATCATTTGGCCTCGGTTTAAGACATGAGGAATATTCAGCTTTCTGCCTCGGTTCTCAACCGAGGCATATCCCATCATTACTACCTCGGTTCTGATGGCAACCGAGGCGTAATATACGTTAAAAATTAAAAACAAAAGTTGCAGAAATCATCTTTCTCTCATCTTCTCCGACCTTCCACTCCAGCCTTCCACACCATCTTCACCACACAAATGACGTCAAAGCAGTGCTAGCGGAGCAAATCGAGAAGCGCGACCACAGGCAGATCGAGAACGATACAATACCTTTGAACCACCATTGGCATAACTTCGTTCCTGCACTCACAAAACAAACTAGTTCTTTTTCCAAAATCTCATTGCAGCAAGATAGAACGAACCCAACAATCAAGAACGCGCCATGGGTTTTGCACGCCAGAAAACTCAACGCTGCAACATTTGAACCAAGCGATCACAAACCCTAATCGCGAGATTCACTACATAGCAACGCATCCATCAGATCTTCATAACCACCGCAACCAAAGTCACGAACACAACAACATCACGAACCCATTAAGAATGCAACACTTTAGCCACTCCATTATGAGGGTTAGGGATTTTGCGCACCAGAGGAAGGAGATTGAGTGTTTCTGGTTTTAAAGATTTTTATCCCACCTTCTGCCTCGGTTCAATTGAAAATCGAGGCATATCACCATCTTCTGCCTCGCGTCCTAACACTTGAAACCCTACAGTCCGAAAAAAAAGAAAAAAAATTTGCTGACACTTTACTACCTCGGGTCAGTAGCAACCAAGGCATAAATTGACTTTACTGCTTCGGGTCAATAACAACCGAGGCATAAACTGGCTTTACTGCCTTGGGTCAATAACAACCGAGGCATAAAACATTGCATAAATTAAAAAATTGCCACCGCGTGTTTATATGTCTCGTTTCCGCTATAACCGAGGCATAAAGCTCGAGTTAGAAAGTCCAAAATGCACTAGTGATATATGCATGCTAGTTTAACAAAAGAGGTAAAAGAATAGATAAGACAATGCATTATTTGTGGTTGCACGTATGAAGTCTAAAAAGGATCTTGCTTGTGTACAATGGAAAAGTGAGAAACTTAACAAATTAATTGAATGGTTGTTTAGTTAATTGGAATATCTATTTGGAAATTGACTGAGTGATAATCACATTGTAGCCAATGAAGAATTCAGTTATTGAAGAGCTGAAGTGCTAACCCGTGCTTTTATATTTGGTTTTATTTGTTTTTATAATTTTATTTCTTTTACTTTTTAAACACCCTTTATTTATTGCTTATATTTCAAACCTTTTTTTCGAATTCTTATAAGTATTTCCCTTAATGAAGTTCTTGCACCAGAGTCATTGTTTAGCTTAATCCATTTTATATTATTATGTTTACTCTCTATACAACAATGCATAAAGTAGTGACATTTATTTGATATTATCAATGATAATTTTCAAATTTACTGCATTTAATGCATCCATCATTATTAAGCTTTTCAAATGAAAGAAAGACATCAAAAAAGAGTTGAAGTTGTTCAATGGCCAAAACCAATTTTACAATGACCACTTTGTTAAGAATATACATAAAGCTAAAACGCTACTAAAATTTCTAACCCAACTAAACCTTCAAAGAATAACTTTGTTTATGTTCGATCAACAACAATCTAGAGGAGAATACCAGTCTTTGATGAGTCATTATTTTCTCCTATTTTATTGCCTTTTTTGTGTTCATCTTTATCGATGTTTGGTGCTTAATTGTCTATTTTTAGTGCATTTTCATCAATTGGGCTTCATTGCGCCATTATTCCGAATTTTGATTAATTTGACATTAATTTGTCTAATTTTTGTTTCTAATTATTTTTAGGTATTTTGTGAAGCAATTTTGGAGCTTGGATGCTAATCATAAGATCAAGAGAGAGTTGTCATGTCATTTCCACATCATTTCCATGTCTGTGCCTTGTCAATCAGACAATCTACATCATTGGGGCAACATTTTCATCCCATAGTGACATTTTTGTAATTTTGTTGACCAGAATGACAATTTTGTAAATATGTGGGTCTGTAGTAATGTGACCACGAGTTTAGGTCTTCTTTTTCATGTGGCAGCCAACATCTTCTTTCTAATACTCCATTTTCACGTTTCTTAGCTTTGGTTGGTAACTCATGGAGGTTTCTTCTTCATTTTTCACGTTTTAACACTGATTATTAACATTTTTATGCATTATTGACAACACTCATTGTGGATTTTACGTTTTCTACACATTTGGCAGCTTGAGCATTTCGTTTTTTGATTTTTAATGACTTGGAACATCATCCATCTATAAGGTTTTCGTTTTGTATGATACAACAACCATTTTGGTTCCATTGAAGCTTTATAAATCTCATATTGGTCTTGAATTGGCGTTTCCATATAATCCAACTTGGGGTTTGATGTTCTGTTTTGGTTGTTTACGTTTTTGAATGTTCTCCCATGAGGTATTTCAGTTTTGAAGTATTTAATTACTCCATTTCCTTGGCTTGCTAAATTCATGTATTGATTCCTTGATGAAAAATGCAATGAAGCTTTGAGGTTTTGCTGGTTTTGTTAATTATGCCATCCCTTTATGTTGAATTCATGGAGTGTATGTAGTTCATCTATTTATGCTTAATTTATAGATTAAGTGCATACGTTTGGGTTAGGCTATGTTCATGCTTAATAGATATAGCTTGGCTGTTACAAATTCATGGATGCATGCATTTCTTAATTGCATAATGAAACTGGATTGTATCTTTCGCTTAGTGGGTTATTATCTAGTGGATTGAGAGTAGGCAGAGATGTTAATTTGGTGGCCTATGATAAGTGGAATTGTATTTGAATCAAGGAAGTCAGTACATTTTAATCACTGTTGCATTTCATTTAATCTATTGTTAGCATTTGAATCTGCCAAACCCCTCCCATTTGTGTTGAATTGTAATTTGGAAAGCTTTGATTGAAAACAATGGTCACTAAGAGATGACCTTGGGTTAACTCCTGAGTATTGCATTTATATGTTCTATTTGGTTGGGTATGACTTCGATCAAATTTGATGTCGTTGTCGGGGACCAACATTTTCGTTCAGAGTTATTTTCAGTGTTGTTTTGTCTTATGTTATGTTTGTGTGTGTAGTTTCGCGATATGTTGAGTTAAGTGTGGTTGAAGTTTGATGTGCATTGTTTTGTGTTGTTATTGTTTTGTTCAGTGCTACCATTACAATGTTTCTATTTCAGTGAGTGTGTGTTATTGTTAGAGGCATTCTAATAGTGTTTGTAGTAGAAAAATTGTGTAGGTTTTTAGCAAAACTTCAAACGCCTATAACTTTTGCTCCAGTTATCGAAACAGGCCAAAATTTATATGCATTTAGGGTAGAATTTGATTTTCTTTGCAAGCGGGTAGACCATTTCAGAATCTCCAAATAAATTTGTTTTCCTATTTAACTTATTTTTTCTTGGTTTTTCCTATTTTCAATCAGACTTTATATGTTTTGTTCGTGTAGTTAGAATTTGAATTTGGGCTTCAATTTTTTTGTGATACATGTTCATGATTTTAGGATTTTTTTCAAAAATTTTTAGTCCAATATGAGGTACTTCGATTTATGCCATTTTTACCCCTTGGTTGACTTTTTGTTGATTTTGCTGTTTTGGATTGATTGGTGCATGACTAGGGGGAATCCTGTATTTTACAATCATTGGATCATGTAATTGATAGGACCTTCCATAGAGGAGTTAAGCGTCATAGGAATTCATAACTACATCCTACATATACTGTGACTTTTCCTGATTCTCTTTATACTCCTATTTCTAAGCATTCTGATCATTCTGTGCATTTTGAGTATACTGAGCATTTTGATTTTCATTTTGATACCAATAACATGGCTCAACCTCCACCTCATGAGAGGACAATGAGTGAGCTTACCACACCTGAGTTCACTTATGATTCATTGTGCATTTAGTATCCTAATGAGGAAGTCCCTTATGTTTTGAAAAATGGATTAATCCATTTGTTGCCAAAGTTTCATGGTCTTGCAGGTGAGGACCCGTGTAAGCACTTAAAGCAATGCCACATTGTGTGTTCTACCATGAAGCTCGTGGATGTCCAAGAAGATCATGTGTACTTGAAGGCTTTATCTCATTCCCTTGAGGGCAACGCAAAATATTTGTTGTACTACCTTGCACCCAGGTCCAACACCAGCTAGGATGACTTGAAGAGATTGTTCTGGGCCAAATTCTTCCATGCTTCTAGAATCACAGTCATAAGAAAAGAGATTTTTTGGCATCAAGCAATAGTTTGGGAGAGCCTCTACGAATATTGGGAGAGGTTCAAAAATTTATGTTCTAGTTGCCCTACCATCAGATATTTGAGAACCTGCTTCTTCTACGAGTGGTGGTGCTCTTGGTAATTCGACCCCACCAACAGCGAGGCAATTGATTGAGAACATAGCCTCTAACTCTCAACAATTTGGCACAAGACATGATCCCATTGTTGTTAAAGGGGTTCGTGATGTAAAAGCTTCTAAGTACACTAAGAAGTTGGAGACAAAGATCAATTCTCTTACCAACAACACTAGCAGAACCATGATTTATCCACTAACAAATACAATCTAGGTTGGAGAAATCACCCCAATTTAAGATGTGGCAACCAACAACAACAACAAAACCAACAGGTTCAAAATGTGCATCTACCTTCTTACCAACAACAAAGAGTTGCACCTGCATAAGCTGCCCCAATTGCACCTGCACATGTTTATGCACCCACCCTAGCTTTTACTACACCTTCATCTTCTACTTCATTGGAGGAGTTGGTGAGGATGATGACCCTTCAAAATATGCAATTCTAGTATGAGACTAAAACCTCAATCCAAAGTTTGACAAATCAAATGGGGAAATGGCCATTTAGTTATACTAAGCACAGACTCCAAATTTTGACAAGTTGCCATCACAAATAGTGGAATGGTTTGTTAAAAGAATAATTGGTTTCCTAGGAGTGGTTTGTTAAAAGAGTATTCAATGAGTTAGTCAAGTGCATATATGAACCCAAAGAATATTCAAAGGATTAGCCAAAAATGATAATGAGCCCAAGTTGTAACACCCCGGCCGGATATTACGAATTTAAATAATAAAATAAAGAATAATAAATACTTCTCAATTAATAAAACTTTATTTCCCAACAACACGGGAAATTTAGAACTTTATTTACTTTCAATAATGAACAAAAATCCATAAGTATCAGTAAAATTATAATTATCCAAAAGTTCAGTAATATCATTAATTACAATTTATTTGAAATCATAAAAAAACTATATAAAATCTCTGATAAAAATCTCCCAAGACTAGCCCCGCTCCGTCTCTGAGCCTCATTAGTTCCACCTGCAACATCATTTGCTTACGTATACTGCGTATACGATCATCGCCACACACAAGCAGATAGGGTGAGCTAATAGAATAAATATATATAGCACATTTATATATATATCAACACAATTACTCCAAAGGAATTTCATCCTTTGATTTCATACCACATGGCCACAACCATGTTAACCGTGTTCTACATCTTCTAGTAAGTACCTCAAGAGATCTTGCTACCACACCTATCGGCCACAACCGATAGAGCACGTGGGGGAAAACATGCTATGGATCACACACCGTAATGCCAAGTGGAGTTTCCAAATACGAACATAGTTCGTAACGTCCTAAGACTACCAAACTCATCAGCTAATTACTGAGGACGACAGTCTATCTAGACCCATCCGTACTGGCCATCCCGAGCTCAACTCAAGGGTTCCTCATGTTGATCCGCCATCCCGAGCTCAACTCGAGGGGATGCCATTCCGAGCCACAACAAGAAATGTCGCGTGCTTAAGCCCTATCCCGAGCTCAACTCAAGGGATACGTTCCGAGCCACAACTCAAGGAACACCAGCAAGCCGACCTTTAAGATATCACAGAAGCCTTGTAGATCACACACACCAAAACAAGCAACCACACTTGCTTCACGATATCTCCTGGCGCAACACCTTAGGCGCCAGGTGCATCAGGCCTCCAGACCGCCTAGCGGGGGACGCGTACCGCCAGGCACCAAGTGCCTCTGGAACCACTATGCTTACAGGTTTCGCCTGGCGGATCACTCCTTGTCGCTAGGCACCTCGCATTCTAATTGTCCTTTGTTTGGTAACTCTCGCCTCGCGGGTCTCATACTGCCGCCAGGTGCTACACCAGTACTCGCGTAGTACTGCCTCTAGTTTAATTTCAGGTACTATATTTCACTTCTTTACTCATATATTCACTTGACCGGTCTAATTATCATATCTTAGATCAGTAACAGTGTTCACTACATTACTACTATCATATTTACCACCTCCAGAATTTCTCAATCAAATTCACAACTCTCACCATATCATTTCAGCAAGTTTATCACGAGATTATTCCACTCCAAGAACTCTGAAACTACTAGGTAACATCCCTATGTTTTCCCCCAAACCAGTACCTATATATTTTCTGCTTATGCTTATGATTCTGGCAACACATTAATTTCACATTCCATATCTTACCCACTATGTTACCCATTACTATCCCATCAATGCATTTATACACACCTACATCAACTTGCCTATAAGGTAAAACTAGAAATATTACTACCTTACTCATGATCTCTCAAAATCAACCTCTGCACCAACTATCTTCATTTAATTATATCTCCAATCTGCATTATCCTAACCTATTCTCGATATTAGAAATCACCAATTTCATACTTATAAATTACAAACCTCGTCCCCAAAGACTTCTCTCCAACTATTATTTCCAACTTCACTGTTATCCATGACTTGATTGACCAGAAATCCCAAAATAACAAAAAATTCCCTAACTCACCCAAAAATGAATACCCCTACACTGGCACCTGACGGCAGCCATCGTGCCGCCAGGCAGTGCATGCCTTTTTGGCAATTTTCCAAAAATCCAACACTTGCGAAGTCCCTTTAACATTTTCTCTATGCTTTCTCAGCCTATCTCAACACTTTCACACATGTACAGGTTAACGATGACATCGTTATTCAAATCTTACTATCTCTAGAAACAACTCTGGTGCAACCAACAATCATTTTACTCAATTAATTGAACCCACAACTCGTCCAACCCAAAAAGATGTTTATGTCAATTTCAACCTCCAATCTCATGTAATTCAAGGTCTATAAGCCTCCAATGATCAATTAACGTCTAAAGCTAGCATTTTCTCCAATCAAATTGAACCCAGAACCTCAAAATCATTAAAATCAAGTCACATTGCTCGCGTCGCCTGGCGGGTCAATTACTACCATCATGCCCTTCATCAGAGAAACCTAGAATTGGGTTGAACAGCAAGCGTTGCTTGGCGGGTAAGCATGTGTTGCCAGGCGGTTTCATCTCTAGAACCCAAAAAATACCAGAATTATCATGAGTCGCCTGGAGGCTATGAATAGCCCGCCATGCGGTTTCTGGAAGATTTCCAGAAACACGAATTTCAATGCAAACATGGAAGGATCATACATATACATGCTATCATTCATATATTTAGGCATAAAACATAGATAGAACATGGTTCAACTCCCCTAACCTGGAATTTCCTTGCTTAAACTTGAATATTCTTTAATTCTTCCTTGCTCCCAATTTGTTTTCATTGGTCCTCTCCAATCAGCCTCTCTACTTCACTCAAAGCACCAATTCTACTCTGAATTCTCTCTCTCAAAAACGCAGATCATTGGCGGGCTCAAAAATTTCTCCTTCTCTCTCAAAAAAGTCACTTAATGGTGTGTTAATTAAGCTTAATTACCCTAAAACGAAATTGACATTAAGAGAGAGGTGTAATTGCCATTCAAGGTCACTTTTGGGCTGTTTTTCCTGCCTCCCTTGGTTGCCAATTCAACTAGGGTTTTCCTAACCCTTTCATATTCATGCCAAAAACAAATTTGACAAAAATAAAGTTTAATTTGGGTTCACCAAGGTTCAACCCATAACCATGCAAATGTCAAATCAATGTTCAACCATCCTACCAATTCATGTTTCTTAATGATTAATATAATTCTATGATTACATTATCAATCACCATGATCAAGCATAACTATAAAAATAATTAAAATTTAAATAGCACATAATAAGCATACATAGGACTCAAACCTAAGTCTTTTCACACAATTAAGTACTCTCAACCATTTAAACTAGTACTTTTCCACATTACATTAGTCAATATCAAATGTCATAAAGACTCACACTACCCGCATTTATTAATTAATTAATTATTTAATTAATTAATTTTCACAGACCTTACACAGATAATACTTAAATTGTACTTCCTAGCGTTAGTTTGCTTCTAGTTAATTGTGTCAATAATTCTTATCAAATATTATTTGTGATAATTATCTAAAAGTTTTTAAAAACACAATTCATCCCTTCTATTTTAATTGTGTTTCACATATTATTTTATTTATACATACTTATTTATGATTTAGATTTACCCCTTTCAATCTCTCATACAAATTTCTTGATAAATCTTCCAAACGTGACTTATATACGATGTGAAAAAAATTAGGGAATATTGGTGAACTTTTTCATATTCTTTCAATACTTTTCTTATAAATGATTAAAAAATTAAAATTGTAGTTTTTATGAATCGTGCTTAAAAAAGGTAACCTGTATTCATCAAGAAATTATTGTGGGAATGAAGGAATCAATTTTATCCCTTAAATAAAATAATAGTGATAAAATTAAAGTAAGATAATGTGAAGATAAATTGATGGCCTGCATAAGGGTCCATAACTTATTGGGCTTTAAACTTAAAAACACACTGTTAGTTCTTTTATAACAATTGATTCAAACTAAGAAGGTGAGAGAGAATATCTCAAATTCAAATTTTGTACTGCAAGGGTGAATCGTTTTTCTCTAAAGGTAAAAGACTTTTCGGGTCAAATCATGATTTATAAACATTAATAATAGGAAGAGTATATAAAAGATACTCTAATCCATACACAATAATTTATAGGAATAAATCAGAAAATTAAATAAAGACACAATCATTGAATTAACATAACAACTATAGAAACAATATATATTAAGCACTATTAATCTCACTAACGTAATTTAGTTAGGGAAGTGGACGTTATTCGTAAGGCATAAAGAGTTTATTAATTTTGTCAAATGAAAATATGCCATTAAAAAGATTCGATCTGTCAAATAAAAAAAAAAGGTTAATCATAGAAGGAATAAATACTACGAGAATGAGAAATGCTTTTATTGTGCTAAAAACTATATGTGAGGTTACGTAACAGAGCAAGAGGAGACGTTATTCCGTTATTCCATGAATGTGATGTATTTAAATGATAAATATGAGTCTTTATAGTAGGATGGCATACACCACTTTCACCACCCATGTATAATAACCTAATTAACATAAAAGGTACTAAGGGGTGAAATTATTTTATCGTGTATTTGGATGATGAGGCAATTCAAGAGGGTGATTCAATTATTTGAAGAATTTAAAATTCTTTGTAATTAAATGTTTTATTTGGATAAAGAAATTAAAAAGTATGCATTCTTTTGAAGTATTTCAATTAGCTAAATTAGAAGAAATTCAAATACCCTCGAAAAATGTGGAATTTGAAATTCTTCTCACTCAATCTCACACTTTGGCAGTCTGCTTCCATAGTCTGCCAGAAGTAACCGGCGCAAAGGATTCTGGTAGTCATGGTGTGTGCGCCGAAATGGTAGCCGCATATGCCTTCGTGTAATTCCTTAATGACGTACTGGGCTTGTTCTGTAGTGGCGCATTTGAGAAGTTGTTGGGCGTATCCGCGTTTGTACAGATCATCACCTATCATGGTATATCTGGCAGCTTTAGCTATCCAGCTTTTGTCAACATTTGGTAGCGGGTTACCGGTTTGGAGGTACTGGATGTAAGGAGTAGTCCAATTGTCAGCTTGGGATTGGGTTAGGCTATGGCAAGTATTTGTGATGGAAGGAGCGAATAGCGTTTTTTGTAATAGGGATCGGTGGTGACTTTTTAATTTGGTGCTGGCTTGTTTGGATAAGATGTTGGCTCTAATGTTTTCAGATCTAGGAATGTGTTGGATGCGGACTTGGTCGAAGGCGGACTGGATGACTGTTCGGACCAGATGGTAATATTGTAGAAGGGTGGGGTCTTTGATCTAGAACTCGTCATTTAGATGGCCTACAGTGAGCTTGGAATCAGTTTTGCATGTTAACGATTTGACGCCAACACATACTCAAGGAAATGCATGAGTCCTCTACAATAGGTCACTCGGGATTCAAACCCACACTAGCATGGGTGGATGCTTCCTTCTACTGGCCGGGTTGGACGTGCGACACCCGTAACTTTGTCCAACAATGTTCCACATGTCAACGTAACAAGTACTTACCACACAACCCGCAAGGATGAATCCAACCTTTACCAATACCAGCACAAGTATGGGAAGATTTATCCATGGATTTTATAACCCACTTACCTTCTTCCGTGGGGCATACTGTCATATGGGTTGTTTGTGATCGCTTAACAAAATACGCCCACTTAGTTGCCTTGCCCACCAATTTCACAGCTCCAACTTTGGCATGTCGCTTCTGTAACATCCCTACTAGATATTACTTATATATAAAAAGAACATCAAGAAAATAAGACAAGAATATCAAACGCCAAGTCCTTTATTATTTCCAACGCGGAAAAAATTTCAAAAACTATTCTAATCGTTAAAGATCCATTAAAGCTATTATAAAAGACTCATTACAATTTTCAAAATCCAATAAAATAACAAATTATAAATAAGTTCCTAGCATGAATTCCCACGCTAGCCCCTCTCTCCGTCTCAAGTGTTAGCAGCATCACCTGTATCATCAACTGCTCTCGTGTAAAGAATTACACGATCATCGCTAAGCACAAACAAAAAGGGTGAGCTCAATAATATAAGAAATCGCATAAATCAAATAATATAAAACACCCAATTATATTATCATAATTAGACCTTGGTTAAGTTTGTAGTACCACAAGGCTTTTCAACCTCCAATTCACCTAACAAGTTAGCCATGGACTCAGGTTCTTATGATACTCACACAAACCTGCCCGCTCGTGGTCCTAAATCTACGAACCTCCCCGCTCATAGTCCTACTCTACGGACCTGCCCGCCCGTAGTCCAACACTTGTGATCCACCAGTTACGTACCTCCACGCACGCAACATCTCTCAATTGTGAGCACGAACATATGAACCTACCTCGCTCGTATCCCGACAGGAGAGTAAATATGTATGAAGCTCCACGCTCATACCATCACATGTTAATTACCATCCATGAACCTACCCGCTCATGGCACAACATCCCCTGATCCAAGTTCTCATCAATGAATGCAAACAACGCACACATATTGCACTATACCCGCTTAGGCTTGAAGTCTTAGCTTGAGCGACCAGGCCTATCTCGCTTAAGCTAAACTTCCTCGCCTGAGCGAGAGTGCTACAGGATATAAACGCGAGGTCTCGCTTGAGCGAGCCTTTCCTCACTTGGGCGAGCCCTTCCTCGCTTGGGCAAAATCATCCCTCGCCTAACACAAAGTCCCTTGCCTAGGCGGCGAGACAGCAGTATTACATTCACCTTGACACGATCTCTCTCTTAAGCGAGTACCTCTCGCCTGGGTGAGATGCTCGGTCGCCCAAACCATGGGCTCTTCGCCTGAGCAAGATCCTCGAGCACAACTTCACAACTACGCGATTCCTCGCTTAGGCAAGTTGCTCTCGCCTGAGCAAGATACTCAGACACAAACCATATATTTCGTTTCTGCTATTCTCGCCTAGGTGAGCCTAATTAGCTTGAGCGAGAATAACATACCTTCTCCTTGTCATGCACGCAACAACCAACCCCAATTGCCCAAAAACCACATTCCATTATGCCAAGAAATTCATCACAGAGTACAAACATTATGAACATGATTTGAACACCAAATGTACCACCAAAATTCGAAATTGAACCTTAAACCACAAACAGTACAGGAAAACCCCATAATTTCCATACATTTTCATAAGGGTTTAATCATACTACATCAAAACAATCAAACCCCCAATTCACACCACAATGAGCACGAAATTTCATGGCAAGTATACATTTATTCATTATGTAATTCACAATAGGCGAAATTATTGACAACCAAAATATTCATGCAAACTGGAATTCTCTCTGATTCTTTGCTCCACTTGGGTCTTATAACCTTAGCTCTCATGATTCTCTCTGACTCCCTTTGCACCCCAAACTCGTGCTCCCTTTTTGCTCTAGGTTTCAGACTTCACAAAACCCTTTTTCTGCCTTATTTTCTCCCTTTTATATGTCATTAATGATGGTTAATGGTAAAAAAAACGAGCCTTATTTTCTCCCTTTTATATGTTAATGGTAAAAAAAACGAGAATTAATCTTTTTAATGTTTATAATTACCATTATGGATTGTTTTCCCAACTCCCTTGGCTGTCCAAGGCCCCTAGGGTTTTCCCACCCATTCACATTCAAGTCACCTTTATATTAGCAAAAATAAAGAATTCAATTTCGTTCTTAGCAAGGTTTGAACACACAACCATGAAATCATAAAGCAAGTGCACAACCAATTCAACCAGTCATGTTTCATGATAATTCCTATAATTCTATAATTATGTCATCACTAATATAATCATTCATATTATAAAAATTAACAATAATCAAACAACACATAATTGACATACATAAGACATGAACCTAAGTCCTCTCACACATATAAAGTACTCTCAACCATTTGAGCTAGTACTTTTCTACGTCACAACAATTAACATTAAATGCCATAAAGGCTTCTACTACCCGCATAAATTAAAACAAATTTCTCGGGTCTTACAGCTTCTTCATCGAGATTTGTCACCTTCACGGGCTGCCAAAAACCATTGTCTCCGATCGCGATCCACTATTTGTCAGCACATTTTAGCGCACTCTATTCAAAGCCTAAGGCACAACACTGAAGTTTAGTTCGTCATACCACCCCCAAATAGACGGTCAGAAAAAAGTATTAAATAGAGGGATCAGACCTAACTCTGGTGCTTCATTGGTGACTCCCCCATTCATGGTATCAGCACCTACACCTCACAAAACTATGGTACAACACCTCATATCACTTGGCCATCGACACATCTCCTTTCCACACGCTCTATGGTTGTCCTCCTCCGACCACCTTGGACATGATTCACATACCACGGGATGACACCACCATCTCAAATCTCCTATGATAACACACCATGGTTCTCCATAGCCTCAAGAAGAATCTTCGTCGTACCACCAACGCATGGTCGACCAAGCCAACCAGCACGGCACTGACCAAAGTTTCAATATCCGTGACTGGGTTTGGGTTCGCCTACAATCGTATCTCCAACAATCAGTGCATCACTGGTCGTGCCCCAAGCTAGTGTCGCGTTACTCTGGTCCTTATCAGATCCTCCGTCGCATAGGCAATGTAGCCTATGAACGCCAACTCCCTCCCACCTCTGAGATCCACCCAATCTTCCATGTTTCTCTCTTACGACCTTTCAAAGGAAAACTCTCCCCGCTCTCCGCAACTTAGTTTTCAGCTTCTGAAAACACTGAACGTCACCTACCCATAATCACTTTAATTCAAACCTCACTTCCCAACCAAACTCATTAACTCCACCGACCCCACCAACCATAACTTACCATGTCTACACTTCCTGAAGCTTATAAAATCACTCACGCACCACACTACCTCGATCCCATCAATGTCATAACCCCTCATAAATCTCATGCATTAAATGTGTCCCATCACATACCACCTAACTTCCTCGAGCCCAACACCCTAATAACCCCTCATTTCACACAAACCCTCCAAGAGCCTATTCCTATCATGCTGCCCCATGACCCGAAAACACCAACCACAACCTTGGCTCAATCACCCTCACGAAGCCACTTTGAGGCAAAACGAGTTTTTCAGGGGCATGCAATGATACAACAAATGCTAGCACTTCCAAAAGGACCACACTTGAGCACCAAAAGCCCAAATGGATGGCATACTTCATTTAAAAATTGGGTTGTTTGTTAACTACTATACTATGTTCTTTTATATTTTTTTATGTTTGTATTCTGGGCACTTTAGGCCCATTAAACTTTCCCTATTTTAGGGTTATCAATGAAGGAATGAAGGGAAAGAATGTTTGTTTTTCAATATTTTAGTGTCCTCTCCTTTTCCCTAGATAGTGTTATAGCCTCTGATTGAGTATTTGAATTGATGTTAATGTGATCATGTGAAATAGATAATTAATTTTTTGAACCAAAACATTCAAAAGCATAATCTTGAGACAATCACATTCTAGAAGAAGAAAGTTTTCTAAATCAAACGTTCAAAATTTATGAACATTAGGAAATGATTGATGAACACGCTCTTTGATTGATTAAGAAATATTATTGTTGGAAAAAATCAAATGCATAATCAAAATGCACGAAGTTTCTCTTATAGGAAATTGTGAATGTTGTAGAAAAAGAAGAATTGAAATCAAGCCTAAGCTCATTTGAGAAAGGAAAGAAGATATCTTAAGGAGCATCAGCAAATTTATAATTGAAGTCTTGAAGACCATGATGAAGCATTGAAATTCAAATTCTCGACGACTATCAAGTGCAGCAACTATATAAAGGATGCAGATCCATATGAGAAGATTAACGAAAGAATTGAGAAAGGAGAAAATGTTGTGAAACTATTGTTTAGAAAGATATTAGGTAGAGAGCTAACATATTGTAAATCCTTCATCAAGTGAAGTTGCAACTTGTGAGATAAGTGCGAACTCCTGCTATGAGAGTGTTTCTCTAATTATTTATTGTAATTGAGAATTCTTGATCTCAGGGGAGATTAAGAAGGATACATGGAGAGGTTGATACTCGGTGTAGCCTGGAGAGGTTTACCTTTGATACCTAGAGAGGTTGAAACTTGTATAACCTAGAGAGGATGATACTCGTTACTGATCAAAGGTGTTAATTAGTGGAATATCTTAAACATATTGCTTAAGAGACTGAACGTAGCCTCAGTGAGACGTGAACTAGTATAATCCTTAGAGTGCATTTTCTCTACGCCTACCTTTTATTTTGAATATTTTGTTTGCACGTGTATTGTTTGAATTTGTTTAGAGGCTCTATTCATGTTCCCTCCCCCTTTTAGAGCTACATTACATCAACGTGTTGTTTGAATCATTTGATGGTGTTTTAATTTCGTTTTCCCTCACCGTTTTTTCACTTTTAAATGACTAATGATAATAAAGGTAAGATATCAAAATGACCAATAATAGTAAAATCTAAAATACCATCAAAAAAATAATCAATAGATAAAACTTATATTGACATTGAAAAACATCATCATATCTATCGGTAGATAGGTCATTATGAGCACCTTCAATTCCATCATCATCATGTTAAACATCATCTTTAATAAAATTAATATGTTCATCACTTGACGTATTATTATGAATATCAATATATCTATCAATAGATATATCAATGTGATGTGATTCTACAATTGGTTTATTTGATCTTTGAATCTTGATCTCATTGACATCTACTATTATTTGGCCCAACTATTTTTAAGTTGCACCACTCGAGTCATGGCATCCATCTTCTCAGCCATCATACTCATAATTTTTTTTAAGTTCGATCACTGAATAGAACAGTCAAATGTGGTTATTGTTGCTCAAGAATAAAGGTACTCATAATTAGTAAAAAAATATCCAAAATATAGGTCATAAAGTTGTCCATACGAAGACTATTGAAAATAATGATCATTATTCTTTTGAAATTTATATTATTAATTATTTTCATACAGAAAATTATTTTTGCATTTTCTTTAAAAAAAAAACTATATCAGAATCACAAATAAGTTTAGAAAAATAGAGAAAAAGAAAAATTTTGTAATAAAAAAATAAAATTAAAATAACAAAAAAAAAAAGAACCAAAATGTAAAAAATTATAACCATGTTCCCAACAATGACACACAATTTGATAACAATGTCATTGAAACGGTCAAATTAAGACACAAAATTATATCAGAATCACAAAATAAATCACAACAAAAATAAAAAGAACAAACAATTTCTTTCATATAACCTCAAAATTCAATTACGAAATTATAACAGAATCACCAAATGATTTAACACTCCACATAGGATAAAAATAACATAAAAATAAAAGAAAATAGAGGAGAAGATGTGAAAGAGTGAGAGAGGCATGGAGAAGGAGGACTAGCCAAAATCACGACATGCAAAGGCTTCCTCGGTTCTCCTCAATTAATTCCCCTAAGTCTCTTTTGTATAGAAATTGGGTTGACCCTTTGTGTACTTTTTATAATGCTCAATCATCTCTTTGTTAATGTAATCTTTTCCAAATATATTTTAAATAAATTTAATATCTCTATGATATATTTAGTTGTTGTAGAGATTTAAAAATATTCAAGAAGATATTGCCATAAAAAGATTTGTCAGTTACTATCTCTTGATATTTTATGATATCATTATATAAAATATTTATTTCAAATATCAAATAAAATGTTTAAAGATATATTTGTCATAAATTATAACTTACCATAAACATTATTGCATTATCAAAGTCGTTTCAATTAAGATAGAGGAAATCTCATAAACCATTTTTTAGCCCCCATCTATCGTTGGGCCATAAAAAAATTTCACTAGACCATTTAGAGTGCAGCTCGTTCGACGTCCAAATTGCTCGCTAGGTGAGTTGTGGTTTTTGACAAACCCATCTCTTCACTTTTTCATGCCTTTTTTGTCATCTTTATGTGATGCATGACTTGTCTTCTTATAATTTTTATTGTTTTCTATTTTTCGGTTCTTATGATGATTTATTGTTTGCTACGTAACTAAAAAGTTATTTTTAGTATCATATACGTGCGTACACATAAAATAGATAGAGTTGTTTATAGTTTAATATAGAAGAAAAATAAATAAAATAACAATAGTTACTCTATAAAATTGAAATCAGTTAGTTATTTTTAATTGTGGATTGACCAAAACTATACTAATAGTCTCCTACAAACTTTTTTTTAACTAATTAAAGAAATTTAACACCGTTTAGATGACATAAACTATAAAATTATATGTTCACATTACTTTTGTTTTCTAAACCCAAAACTTACTGGTTGTTTATCAATTTGAATAATTTTTTTAAACATACAATTTGGTAGAAAATATTTCTAGAATATAAAATTTATTTGTAGAATATATATTAAAATTAATTTGAAAAAATATTTCTAAATTATATAAAATATATATAAATTAATGTGACACTTTATTATTGCATACTGTAAGCTAACATTCTCATCACTTCATCATTTCTTTGAATATATTAATTTATTGCATTTTGATATATATATATATATATATATATATATATATATATATATATATATATTCAGTAACATATATTTTTAAATTGAAATATAATAATTAAATGCATTAAAAGTTTTGATATTATAAAAACTATAGAAATTATAAATTTTAGTATTTGTGTATAATAAAACATGCCCACCAACTTTTTTGTAGATATAACAAATAAGAATGACAAATAACTTTTCTGTATATCAATGTTATTTGAACCGGATCAATGTGGATATAGAATATTTGAATATTTTGAATATGAGTATAAATACAAGTAAGATTTGACTTTTCAAATTAGATGAATGAAAGTGTGCATATTTGCATAACTTGGCACATATATTTGTTTACATTATTAAAATATTATATATTACTTGATATTTTATTATAAAATTTATATTATTATAATTTTTTAATATTTAATATTAGAGAAAAAAGTACTTTTATCATATTTCACATGCTGTAATTTTAATCTTTTGCAAGAATTATTTCATAAACATTTAATTAATTAAATCTCTTAAGTAAAATCAAAATATAGACAAATTTCATATCATATTTTTAAATATCAATAACAAAATTTTATATCGAAATATGATAAATTCATGTGAACTCACTCCATCGTGATCCTTGATTCAAGGAGTTATTTTCTTCCATTGGCTAATTCGTTCCCAAAATCAAAATTCAAATTACAATTTTTCTTCAAAAAGCGTTTTTCCGATATCTTTTCAAATTAAATATATTTTAAGACACTTTTTCTAAAACATAGTCGTTGATTTCGCAGTCGCCATAATTTAATTTCACTACATAACTCAGTTTTCCTTTTCCATTTGTGTGCGTTCTTTACATTTTTCACATCAGAGGCAAAGAAAGAAAGACGTGGTGACTGGTTAGAGCTATTGACTTACCAATACACTCATATACACGCACAGGTGGGCCCTCCATGTGTTTTCATTTCTCTATTCACGCACAAGTTACACAACAACGCACACTGTTGCTTCTATTTCACTCCCTCTACGACCATACCACCTCAATTTTCTTCTATTCCCTTCACTCTTCCATTTTATTCTCCTCCTAATATTCTTAATTAGATACATACATACCAATGAATATATATAAATAAATTCATTTTTTTCTAAATTCATAAGGTTGAATTTTTAATTAAAAATTCTAAGAGGATCATGCATAAGCAGAGTATTATTCTCGTAATGTCAAGTAACTTGAATAAAAAGTAAAACGAAATCCGAATGGTAAATAATATTACGGCTATGAACAAAACGATTTTATCACGGCGCCGAAAGTTCTTGCTTATATAAAGACCCTTCTATATGGTGCTCATAGCATCAAGTCACAAATACACTAGTAGTGTGGTGTTTGCTTCCATTATCTAATAACATCCTTTTCCCTTTTTGTGCTCAAAAAACACAAGAATGATGGCATGCCAAAATTGGCCTGAGCCAGTGGTTAGAGTCCAAGCCTTAGCTGAAAGTGGCTTAACCACAATCCCTGAACGTTTCATAAAACCCAAGTCCCAAAGGCCTACTATTTACACCACCCATGTTTCTCACACTACTCAAGAGGACATCAACATCCCCATAATTGACATGAAACACCTCTATGGCGGGGACAAGGGGCGGCGGGAGGAGGAGCTCCACCGTGTGGCGGCGGCGTGTCAAGAATGGGGTTTTTTTCAGGTGGTGAACCATGGTGTGAGCCATGAGTTGATGAAGAGTGCTAGGGAGGTGTGGCGTGAGTTCTTTCACCAACCAATTGAGGTGAAAGAGGAATATGCTAATACACCCCTCACTTACGAAGGCTATGGAAGCAGGTTGGGAGTGAAAAAAGGAGCCATTTTGGATTGGAGTGACTATTTCTTTCTCCATTACATGCCTTGTTCCCTTAGGGACCAAGCCAAGTGGCCAAACCTCCCAACATCCT
This sequence comes from Vigna unguiculata, assembly GCF_037176805.1. Classification (NCBI taxonomy): domain Eukaryota; kingdom Viridiplantae; phylum Streptophyta; class Magnoliopsida; order Fabales; family Fabaceae; genus Vigna; species Vigna unguiculata. Next base: position 33,751,585 of record NC_140801.1, read on the forward strand.
TAAGGTATGTCCCCTAACTACTAATGTAAAAAAAAAAAAAAAAAAAAACATTATAACGGAACATTTTTTTTCTTCTCTTTCATCTTTTCTTGATTACCCAATATAATTTCTTACACCATAAATATTTTGATATTTTGAAAGAAATCATATTTGATTTTCAAGTCAGACTTAAAACAGACATTTAATATAAACATGCTTTTAGTGGTCAACCTAATAAAATGCTTGAATAGTTTGTACGGAGTTTTATATTTAAACCACACAACAAAATTATTAAAAAATATCTAACCCTTTTATCAAACGAAATAAACTTTTTTATTTTTTATGTGAGTGGCTAAACACGTCAGAAGTCATTCTTTGAAAAATTAATAAAAAAAGTTGAGAGTCATATTGTACAGGACCAAAATAAAGGAGACAAGAGTTTTTTTTTTTTTTTTTCTTTTTTTCTTTTCAATTTAATGCAAAATTGGGTGTGAGAAACATGTGACTAATCAGGTTCTACCACTTTTTATCCAACAAAAAGAAAATCAGATTTTCTGATTTTGTCTCATTTGGTGTATAGTTGGTGAGTATTTCCTAAATTAAAGTGGTACCTAAAAGAGTCACTTTTCTTCATTAGATTAAGGTTCTGTGAGGTTCACCCATCCACATAACATTAAATGTTTGGCTTGAACTTGTCAAGTAGGAGTGTTGTTCACAAAGCCGTGTTGCACAAGAAGAGGATACATCATTCACTTTCTTAATTAAGATTTGTAAACTTGTTAACCTATGGTTAGTCTTGTGGTGCCGTTTCATTTCATTTGGTGAAGTGATAAACTTTTCAATAACACCACTTTGAAACGTAATCAAGTACACCGTACTCCCATAAAAAAAACGTGGGCTTTCCATCTTGGTCCACATCATACAAAACAAAATTATTATAATTATAATAATAATAAATTGTTTAATGGTGAATTCAGAATAATTATCTACTAGAGAATAAAATATCCATTAAATTATATTAGAATTTTTTTTTGTTTTTTGCTTTTGACTTTCAAAGACGAATTAAACGTACAAATATTATTCAATAAAAGGAGCGAAAGAAAAACTCAAAGCAAAACAGAGTCAAAATCCAATTTTTTCCATATCAGGTAAACTGCAACTGAGTCTCCATTAAATTCTTGCCTTCTACAAAACTTTGATATCATATAGCTTTTCATTCTATGGAATGATTTTGATGACAACCTTTAATTTCTTGGTAGATTTGTGTTGAAATTTCCCTAATTAGGTGTTTTATTTCTTGATTAGGAATGTGATCGGTGAATACGGTGAGGAAGTTGTTAAGCTAGGAGGAAGGGTTCTTGAGATACTGTCAGAGAATCTTGGGCTGAGAAAGGATTTTCTGCTGAATGCATTTGGTGGGGAAAAAGATGTTGGTGCTTGCTTAAGGGTGAATTTCTATCCAAAGTGCCCACAACCTGATCTCACTATGGGTTTGTCCTCTCACTCAGACCCTGGTGGCATGACCATTCTTCTCCCTGATGAAAACGTTTCTGGTCTTCAAGTTCGCAGAGGAGACGATTGGATCACTGTTAAACCCACCCCAAATGCTTTTATCATCAACATTGGTGACCAAATTCAGGTCTCAAGCTACAACAATGTTCAATCATTCTGTTTATATGCTTTCTTGACATGAAAAAATTAGTGGGTGTTTGTAATTAATCAATGTGTTTTATGTTTGTAGGTGCTGAGCAATGCTGTTTACAAGAGCATAGAGCACAGGGTGATTGTGAACTCAGACAAAGATAGAGTTTCATTGGCTTTCTTTTATAACCCCAGGAGTGATATACCTATTCAACCTGCCAAGGAGCTTGTGACTGAGGATAGGCCAGCACTGTACCCATCAAAAACATTTGATGAGTATAGACTTTACATTAGGACAAAAGGACCTAGTGGAAAAGCTCAAGTTGAATCTTTGATTTCCAAATGTGATTCAAGTTGAGTAGTTTGAAGAACACACGATTAATTTGCATATGAATAATTGATCATCGATTGTATTTTCATTTGAGTCTCAATTAATCAATATCCCACTCTTATCTCTCATATACTTTGTGCTGTTTTTCTTGCCCCCAATGTGTTTGAGTTATTGCTTCACTCAATTTAATAGTGATGGGTAACCTTGTGATTGGGTCACAAAAGTAAAAAAAAGAAAGCTAATCAAAATCACTTAATTTTTATACCCTTGAAATTAAAGTACTAATATTTAAAGAAAAATAATGCTCTGCTAACTAATCTTTCATAAACTACCATTTGATAACTTGATTTCAATACTAAAATGTTATACTTGAGCTAGTTAACAAGTGAACCAATGGAAAATTTTTGTAAAATTGATATATAATAATAATAATAATAGTAAATTGTTGTGAACCAAACAAAGTTGTCTATTAATGATAACATGCTATATATTGATAAGCCACCTTTTTTTTTATTTGTCGTAGTGGAATGTTAACTAAAGATCACACTACCAGTAATGGTGAGGAAGAAAAAGATATTAACCTGAGCCATGAATTTTGAGGTCTAATAAAATGACAGAACTTTATTAAAAGGTTTAACCTAGCTAGTTGCGTTTGCAGTTGCAACTTGGAGGCAACTTTGGATTGTTGCGTAATGTTTATCTGTGGAAACAATGAGTACAAGAAGCACTGCGCGATTACCTTTTTCTTGATCAGCTTTTTGTAAAATGGGAGTTAGTGCTTGACCCGTTTGCACCATTAATGTCTCTTTGGTTGCTATTCCAATAATGGGTTCTGTTTGCATGCCTTTCTCATACTCACAGCACTGAACACAAAGGTTTCTAAAGAAAAGTACCAAACAGAGTGGTTGATCAGAAATATTACGAACTGTGGTCCTATCTCACCCACTACCGTTTGTCTTGTGGGGAACAAAAACGTGTATGAAGACTCCATTGATATTTCCCCCTCTATACAATCCACCATAGATTCATAAATTAACACGTTTTTATAATGCACCCATCAAATATTAAATTAGTTAATGCATTTATTCAAATGTCGACTATTAAGTAACTTCAATTCAATCACGTCACCGTTTCTTTTAAATGGATTCATCATACCAATCCAGATCATTTTTGGAAAACACCATGTGCAATAACAGGAGAACTCAGTAGCTGTGCACTTCATTTCATGTTTACAACTTCAAATCTATATTTTAGATACAAAACATGAAAGTTACTCCAAATTATTTTAGTTCCAACGTCATCATAGATTTACATTTTAAGTTTAACTTCGTTTAACACCCCCACCAAATATGCATGAATCCAAATTTGTATTTTCTGCTCAACTTTGATGTATTCTTCCTTTGCTATATTTTCAAAATACACTAATAATAAACAACACTGATTTTGATGTTTTAAAATATATTAAAAAAATTTAAAATATGAACATCAGTATATTCTTAATGTTTAACAAAGAAGGAAGAACTACCAGAGAATTAGGACTTGATGAATCCAGGTTTTTTAGGACTCAGTTTGTTCATTGCTTAATATGAAATTTATCTTTTAATTTGACTTTATATCATTTGAAAATAAACCATAAAGGCAAGCAGTTTTCAGATTTGAAAACTCATGCGTGTATGTGCATTAAAAAAGGCAACTGAAGCACTAATGACATTTGAAAAATCACAGGATGCTGGTATTAGTCTTACTAACGTGTTAATCTGGTTTATCATTGGCTTGGGTCGCATTGGTTCAAATGCAATCTTTTCTAATAAAGAGGAATGTATTTAATATTTTTTGAATCAATTAATAACCTAAGAAAATATCTTTGTCATGATTTCTGAGATATTATACTAATTTTCTTTATATTCAAGATGGGCATATTCAACCGATATTGAGGAATAAGAGTGATAGAGATCAACAATAAAAATTCAGTTATATTCGTTCACCGTTTAGAGAAGGCTACATTTAATTGTTTGGTTACTCTTATTAATCAATTCACTAATTTCAAATTTTTTTCATGCACTCTACAATAAAAATAATAGATACAACACTTTATACTAGATCTTAAACCTTACAAGATGCTTATACGACATTGTGAAGATGTTTATACAACATTGTGAAATTACCACAAGAAAATTTGTATTTAACTGGGGTTAGTGTTTTAGTGTTTTTGGAGTTTTAACTCTCGTTAAGTGCATTACCTGCGATTTCATTTTTTCTTATGGGAGAATCAATGTCCTAACATATTATCAATGGTTTTTAGAAACCCTTGGAATAGTGATTCTTACCGATGGTTTTAGAACATCTAGTACTTTCTGGAGGTTTAAAATTCTTGTTATTTTCTGGGAGTTTTAAAACCCTACTACTTTGTGAGAGTTTCTTAATTCCTTGTTAAACCACTAGCACTAATTTTCATGTAGGGGTGTCCAAACGGGTCTACCCCACTAGACCGAGGGTTGGAGTTTTCAACTCGTCAACCCGTTTTGGCTCGACATCTTTAGCCCGTTAAACTGGTGGGCCAACTCGTCCCTATCTCATTAACCCATTTTTATTTTATTTGTTTTAATTAAAAATAATTGAAAAAATTAAATTTTCTATATTATATTTTTGCATAAATATAAATATGCAATACTATTATAATTTAAATCATTGACACTTAAATATTAAGTTCCAATTATTAGTTATAATATAGTAATTTAAGATGTAAATATAATAATTCTTTTAATTCATCCAACTAAAGATATTAATTAAGTAATTAATTAAAAGTTTAGAAAATATTTATATGATTAAAATTTTAAAAGAATTAAAATTAAAAAGAAAAAGCGGTGGGCTAGCCCGCCCTATGGTGGGACGGGTAACAGTTTTTGTGGTGGGACAACCCACCCCAATCTGTTTTTGGCTGGCCAAGGGCGAGACGGGACAGAATGGGCTGGACTGGCTTGTTTTGCCATAAAAAAACTAATTTCATTCCATTACCACTCGTCTGATAATTGTTATTACTGGTGCAAACCAATAAACACCACTCGTCTAGTGCACTAAAGCAATTGTCTTATGTAATCTCCTGTTGCACCTATATAGTAAATAATTTTTTGTATAAATAATGTTAAGATAACCCAAGTCATCTCCAAAGGAATCTAGTCAAGAATTTTGCTCAGAACAACACTTATTTAAATTTGTAAAGAGGGTTAGAAGAATAAAGACAATAAAAATAGGGGGAGGCGTTTAAAATGCAATAGACAATATAGAAAACTTAAACAAATATGACAAATGTTTATTCTTCAACTTTTTATAGTTGAATTCTTTACTGGCTATAAAATGATTGCTATTTATTTACAATAAGAGAACTCATTAACCAAAGAGGCTTCAATTAATTTGTTAAAAATATTATTCAAGTTTTAGGTTTAGCCTTAGTTTTAGGTTCATACATTGCATAAAATTCAATTTTAGGTTGATTATAATATTGATATCATATTGTTTTAACATTTCTGCATTGTTTTGCGTATAGGACAAACTTCACACTCTCAAATCTCTCATCACTTGGCCATTTCTTTGGATTGATACCTTGATAGATTCTTAGACAATTTGAATAGTTAAAATAATTGTGGCACTTTGATAGTTTGATCATCCCTAATCTATCATGCGAATTGATATATTGATCTAATTGTTAAAACTAAGAATTAATGATATGGGCATTGATGTTTATGAAAATAATCGTTTGATGATAACATTCTGGAAGGAGAAAGATTTTGAAGTCAAACAATCAAGCAATATGAACATTAAAGAAAATACTTTGTATAACTAATGAATGAATTGTTTGATTGATTGATAGGTATTATTGCTCTGATGATTCAAATGTGGAATCAAGTTGCAAAACATTTTCTTAATAAGACAACTGAAAATGTTGAAGAAAGAGTAAAATTCAAAACAAGTCTGAAGCTCAATAATAAAAGGAAAGAAGATATTCTAAAGAGCATCAGTTGATTCAAAATTCAAATATTTAATAATGATGTTGAAGGTTCAAAGTTGAAAATCAAATTGAAGAATTGATCAAGTCATTCCATATCAAAAAGATTGTAATCAAGAATTGGAATTTAAATTCTTAACGACTATGAAATGCAATAATTATATAAAGGATGTAAAGCCTTATGAGAAGGACAACAAAGCTATTTTACAAAAAAAGATCAAACTGCTGAGAAAATATCATATCATTAGTGATTAGTAAATTGGGTTGAAAGCTTACATATTGTATATTCTTCATTGAGTGAAGTTGTAATCTATGAGAGTGTTTTTGATCATTCATTAAAATTGAGAGTTCTTCATCTCAAGTAGATTAAGCAGGATACTTGGAGAGGTTTCTACTTATGTACTTGAAAAGGTTGATACTTGATGTATCCTAGAGAGGTTTGTACTCGTGTACTTGGAGATGTTAAAACTTGTGTATCCTGGATATGTTGATACTCGTTACTAGTAAAAGGTGTTGATTAGTAGAATTTCTTAAGCACGTGGCTTAAGAAATTAGACATAGTAACCAATATGAATTTGATGTGTGCACTTTCTCTATCCCTATACTTTTAATTTGATGTGTTAATTCATTTGTGTTTGTATATTTTCTCGCGTAGTTTTTGAATTTGTTTCTAAGCTCTATTAATCCCCCTTCTAGAGCCACATTTCACCAATAAGTGGTTCCAGAGCTCAATCTTTAGGGAACTCCTTAATAGGAAGAAAGATTATTGATCCAACAAATTCAATGGATGAAATAACCAACCAACTAATCACCCTGCACTTTTCGAAGGTGAGAAATGTGATTTGTTGAAATTGAAAATACTGACATATTTAGAAGCATAAAATATTGATTTGATAGATATCATCAAGAAATGTATTCCTTCTCTACTAGATGACAAAGGGAAATTGTTACCAAGAGATAAATTGTTACCAATAGAAATTATATACTAATAAAAAATATGTATATCAGTTAAATGATAAATTAAAACATTATTTAATTTGTGCCTTCTTTGAGGAAGAAATTTTTCTAAAGTGTATGCTATGTTTATTGTTAAATAAATGGTGAGATATATTTACGTTGACTCATGAAGGATCCAAAGAGGTAAGAACAAGTATATTAACCATTCTGAGTAATCAATATGAAAATTTTACATAGAGGAAAATGAGTTAATTCAATTAATGATTGGTCGCTTTCAAACTCTACTTGGGACAATATACTATAATTATGACGTGAATGACAAAATCTTGCGCACTCTACCTCCAAAGTGGATAGCATAAGATATAATTGTGACAATTGCCAAAGATCTTGAGAAAATGTCTTTGGAGGAACTTGTAGGTATTTTGATTGTTCATAAGCAGGTTTTGCATCGTGATGAAAAGAAGTCAGAAGGTCTAAATATTGCTATAAAAACTAGGTAGAAAGGTAAGAACAATAGATCATCCAAAATTGTGGTGAAATCTAATGAAGAATTAGATGAGTTTGATTATGAAGGAGATGATAAACTAAATCTTCTAAGAGGGAAATTCAAGCAAAACTCTTGGATATGGAAAAAATTGGAGATTCAACGCCAAGGACAAAGAGAAAGTTATGTGCTATGAATGCAAGAAATCAGGTCACAACAAATCAAAATGTCCTAAGTTGATGAGTAAGGACAGAGACAAAAAGAAGAACAAAATCTCATGGCCATATGGGAAGACATGGTTTCTTTTGATTCATAGGATAAGGAAATGCACATTGGTTTCATGGTAGACAAGGTAGATTTTATGAAGACAACGACACATCAAATGAATTTGATGAAGAAGAGGTAGATTTCTTTGATCTTAACTCTGTTAGACAAGCATATTATGAATTTGTCTCCAATAATTATAGGCTCGTATAAATGTACAAAACATTAAAAGAAAAACACTAAGGAAAAGTACAAAGAACTAGAAAACAGATTATGAGAACAAATAAAATGAATGAGAAATTGAAAATAGAAAATAACATATTAAGTAAAGAAAAGTTAGAACTTGAAAAGAGGCTAGAAGAATAAGGCATGACAAATAAGGAACATAAAAAGGAATTAGTTCTAACCTAGAAGAATATAGGTAAGCAACCCATAGAAATAAATAATAGTAAAATGAAAATAGTTGAGGAAAAAAATTCGCAATAAGGAAACTTCTAGTGCACAAAAGCTCAAATGAAAAATCCTTACATATGCTACTTCTTAAAAGCTCTAGGAAGTTTAGGTACCTAAGTCTTAGAAAATTCCCATTGTAGACATATTCAACCAAATGAGGGAAACCCTTGTAATGGTTCTTGGATAGTGGATGCTCGTGACATATGGCATGAGAAAGGTTTATATTCCTAGACCTACATTTGAGAAACAGAGGAAAGGTCATATTTAGACTTTCAGGAAAGAGAGGCGTGTCTCAGTGGAGAAAATAAGTACCTTATCTTTCCTTAGCCAAAGTGTTCTACAACTAGTTTCATAAACTTCCCAACAAAATTCCTAAGACAAAAATTATAATAAAAAATTAATAAATGTACCAAATTAAAATAATTAAAGAAAATAAAATAAATGCTAGAAATATAAATAGAGAAAAAGAAAATGTTAGTGATAAACAAAAATAGAATTAAAGTAAGAATCAAAATGATACAAATTTTAAATAGGTTCCCCAACAACGAATTATATGGTGCAACCTGAAAACTATGTTCGGAGACCCAAGAGTTTTGCAAATTTGACAAAATCCATTAATGAGCTAAAATAGGCATCTTGTCAATGGTACCACAAATTTCATTAATTGAATATCTCATTCATTTATGGTATAAATTTTGTTGATGATTGTGTGTATCATAAATTTAGTGGGAACAAGTATATTTTCCTGGTCTCGTATGTTGATGACATACTTTTTGCCACTAAAAGTATAGATATGTTGCACGATACCAAGAGAGTTTTTTTTTTTTCTAGAAATTTTGAAATGAAAGATCTGGGTGACATCTCCTTTTTATTAGGAATTCAAATACACTAAGATTGATCTTGAGGTATTCTAGAATTATTAAAGATGAGTTATGTCGAAAAGGTGCTTAAAAGGTTTGACATGCAGGAATGTAAATCTGAGGATACTTCAGTTATTACGGAAGACAAGTTCAATCTTAATCAATGTCCAAAAGGAAATTTGGAAATTCAGGAAATGCAGTTGTATGGATTTTGATGTATGCCTAAGTATGTACGCGTTCAGATATAACATACATAGTTGGAGTATTAGGTAGATATTTAAGCAATCCAAGAATGGATCATTGGAAAGTTGCCAAAAGATTTATGAGGTATTGACTAAGAATAAGAGATTATAGTCTCGCATATAGGAGGTCATATTAGTTAAAGATCATTAGGTATTCTGACTCAGATTTTGTAGGATGGAAAGATAGTTTGAGATCCACTTCAGGTTACATTTTCATGTTAGTTGGTGGTGCGGATTCTTGGCACATTGCCAAGCAAATAACGGCTTCATCCACTATGTTGTAGAATTTGTAACATGCTATAAGGCAAAAATAAGGAATATGATCGAGGAATTTTGTCATAAGGTTATGCATTGTGGAAGGAAATGAAAGGTCATTCACTATTGTAGACAAAGTGTTTGACAATGGTTAAATAGGATGTGTTAACACGGATATTGATCCATTGTTGTGTTGTTCATCGTTACATATACAGGTGAAACAACGACGATTTTGGACCGGTTGTCAATTTGCACACAGAACAACAATGGTTTTAAAGCTCATTGTTATAACCTGTCTGAATATTATAAAGGAATATTAAAATTCTCGAAACCATGATAGTTAGTGCAATAATTGTCGTTATCACACATACATATTTAATAAACAAATACTTTTATATTTAATTTACCATGATAGGTATGACCCTAACCGTCATTGACTTGTGATATATAACGATAGTTAGGGTCAGAACCGTCATTGAAATTCTACAAAATTTAGTTCAAGTTAGATTTAGTACATATGAAAATTAGTTGAAACTAAAATTGGTAAATATGAAAGTTAGCATATTACCTCATCTCAATCACTTTGATAACTTCCTTACACAATTGTTGTTATCCATTACATGACGTAATAGCCACACCCATAGCTCCCAATTTGTTTATTACATTACACTCATATTTAATCTATTTAGATAAACTAAATGATAATACAAAAAAATAAATGAATGATAGAATCTAAATATCTAGAGGGAAATCCATGTGACCCTTTTAGTATTAACCGTCGATCCACCACTCAATATACTATCCATTAAAAGCACTAACATTAAAACAACCAATGTTAGAAAACATGAAATTGTATATTCATGGTGAATGTAATAGAAGGTGTTTATTAAAATAGACTTATGTATCTACTATGCTTTTCAAATAAGGGGGAGAAGGTCTACAACAAGAGCAAAACCATGAAGCGGTACGCTTTGGTACTGATAGAACTAGTAGTAGCCAATGACGATTACATTGAAAATTAGTTGAAATATATTTAAAATTGTATAACTATATGTTATGGAATCAAAAATAAGGATATACTTACTTATCTATATATGGAGCAAGGTAAACTTATTTCTTTCGTTGCATTATGGAATTAGTGATGTACTTCTTTATTTTCGGGTTTCTATTACCTATTGGAGGCATGAAATAAGGGTTTGTAAACCTATATGAATAATCCTTTCCCGCTTCCAAACACAAACCATGCAAGTACCTAATTTGATGATGGAAACACACATTTAATATTTAAGAAGGAAATGAATAAAAATGATTTTAAAAGTTAACTTACATCATCCATAATTGTAGAGAAGACACATTTAACTTCTCATTGCCTATTATGATCTCCATCAAATCAGATTTATATATGAACAATGAAATTTCACTATCTTTGCCACAAACAGTGGCATCCCAAGGAATCAAAGATGCCTTTATAGTCATGGTTGCAACAAACTCCATCTATGTCGCTACTGGATCCTCTAAATTTTTTGACACATGCAACTTTGTTTCATGTTGCTACACACAAAATAAACATGACATTAGTTAGGATACTATATATATACTTCACATGTAACAATGTTAGTGGATATACAAAACGATTCAATTTGTAGTGTGACCGATTCAATGTATGGTGTCAGGTAATGAAAGTTTTCAATACTTGTGATATAATACCAACTTCTAATGTCGGTATAAGAACTGTAGCATCACCACACACAGTCTCCACCACAAAATTTACCAAATGAGAAGGGGGACTCTTACCTTGTAACATGGTGGAACCTTCAAAGCACTTATTGTGGGCCACCAACTGGTGGGAGATACATAATCAACTAAAGCCCATCTCACCCCTCGTTTCAACTACAGTTGAACAACTCCCTTTAGTGTTGACTTTGACAACTACAGGTCAGGTTGTACTATAGTGGGGAGCTTTTGTGAAAGTAGTAAGTTCTCTAGCCTCTTGTCAAATGCTTTCATCATCGTTTGTTGCTCTAGTCTCATCTCCTGATGCTCTTGTCTGATCTACTCTCATTCTTCTTTCATGCCTAGATGGTGGGGATGGAGGTTCAATTGAATATGCATTACCACCGTCATCTCCAAAAGTAGAACGTGCTCCAATCTCCTCTCTTTTGCTCTAGCTTTTGATAAACACAATGAGAAAGTAAGTGAGGAGTCTCATTATGTGCTTAGATGTCTTGTGTTTTTTTAGAACACCCTATAAACATTTAAATAAAATTTATTTAGCATTTATCATTACATGTAATAAAATAGTAATAAAAAACATAAGTGATGATACTAACCTCTCATTTCTCACTTTCTCGAGTATGTACAAATCGTTGCCAAGTTTCTTCATCAAAGCAAATATACTTGGTGCAAGGACTTTCCCCTTTTCTAACACCATATACATAAATTATTTTCAATTTCGATTTAAATTGATGCCATTTGGTGGCAACTAAAGATAAAACATTTGGTTATAGAAGCCTTTAAGGCATTTAGTAAGGGGAGCTATTTTCGTGTTTTAGGTTATATGTATGAGTAAGAGTTATATTCTTATAATTGTACGTTGGTTTGCCTTGAATTCTCGTGCCTATGTACTGTGAATTGGAATGCTGGTTATTTGGATGTTTGTTGGACAATGCCTTATACCTTGGTATGAATATGATGGAGGTATAATCTGTGTTGTATGATGTGTTATGTGCAATATAAAAAATTGGTGTCAAATTGGGTCTAAATAATGTCCACATAACCCTTAAATTGTTTTGGATTGCTTGGTAAATGTGGAGGGAAGGAAATTGGGTTGGAATTGGTATCAGGGTGTGTGATCAGAGGAGAATGTCTATTAATCTCGCTTAGGCGAGCCAGGCTCGCCTAGGCGAAAATAGTAGAAACTCAAACCCTGGTGTTGCTTGAGCCTCTCGCTCAGGCGAGGGTATCTCGCCTAGGCGAGAGATCATGAAGTGTTGAGGTTGTGTTCGAGGGGCTCGCTCAGGTGAGTAGCCCATGGATTAGGCGACAGAGCACCTCGCTCAGGCGAGAGGTACTCGCCTAAGCGAGAAATCATGAGGGATTGCGTGCTGTTGCAGGACTGCCGCCTAGGCGAGAGAATTGGGTTTAAGCGAAGGGAGCTCTCGCCTGAGTGAGTAAGGCCTCGCCTAAGCAAGTTTTCGTACCTTGTTACTGTCACAGGCTCGCCCAGGCGAGAGAGCCTAGCTTAAGCGAGTCAGGCCTGATCGCTCAAGCTAAAGCTTCTAGCCTAAGCGAGAATTGTAGGTTTTGTGTTGTTTGGATGCAATTGAGGCGAACTTAGATCAGGGGATGCTGTGCCATGAGCGGGTAGGTTCATGGATGGTGGTAAAACGCGATGATATGAGTGGGAAGGTTCATATCCAGTTACTCTCGTGTGAGGATACGGGTGAGGTAGGTTCGTATGATTCGGCTCACACTTGAGAGATGCCGCGTGCGGGGAGGTACGTAGCTGGTGGATCACGTGTGTTGGACTACGGGCGGACAGGTCCGTAGAGTAGGACTACGAGCGGGGAGGTTCATAGAAGTAGGACCACGAGCGGGCAGGTTCGTGCGAGCATCATAAACCCTGAGTCCAAGGCTAACAATGTTAAGGGAATTGAAGGTTGTAAAACCTTGGGAAAGTAGGAACTTGGCCAAGAACTAACTGGAATAGAATAAATGGGTGTGTTGTTGTTATTTCCGAAATAATATATGTTATTTAATCATTTATAAGCTCACCCTTTCTGTTTGTGTATGGCGATGATCGTGTGATTCGTTACACGGGAACAGATGTTGATACAGGTGATGCTGAGGACGTTAAGGCGACGGAGTGAGGGCTAGCTGGGATTAAGCTAGGATTTTATTTATGTTATCACTTATGTTTTGATTTTTTTTGAAATTGTAAAGTTTTAAATACTACGATTTTAATAATATTGACGCGATGTTTAAATATTTTAATTTTCTCGCATTTTGGGAATAATAATATCGTGACGTTTTATTTTCTTTTCTTTATTTATTTATTTAAATTAGTAATATTCCTTAGGGATGTTACACATGAACTCATTGGTTATGAGTGTGGGAATGAGGTGTTATTTGGAAACCAATAAATAATTATGAATGGGCTGGGAAATTATTTCATACATATTTATGTTTATGTGCATAACTCACCCTATCTGTTTGTATGTGGCGATGATCAGATAATTTATTATCCGGGAGCAGATGATGTTTCAAGTGAGCTAGGAGATGCTTAGTGGCGGAGAGTGGACTCAAAGAACAAGGGGATTTTATAACTGTTTTTATTTAATTTCCATGTAATTTGATTATAGTTTTTTTCATGGTTTTTGGATATTAATCTTAAAGTTGTACAGGTGAATTTTTTTGAACATGTGGACTATTAAATGTTTATTTTTAAAGTTTTGAAATTTCTCGTGGTTTTTGGGAAATGGTTTCATTAATAAATGAGGTCTATTTATATAAATTGTTGTTTATTATTATTTTTTTTAAGTAATATCCTACTGGGATGTTACAGATGCTCCTTAAGAGGATAGAGAACCAAAGAGTCATGTAAGACCTAGGAAATAGGTATGTCTTAGGATAGATGTTTGGAGTTTTGAGAGTTAGAACAAATTAAATAATTGTATCAGAGCATTTTTAATGTTTATAATAGTGCATTTTAATTGCATAATCAAATAAATCATATGTCCATATTAAACAAAAATGACATTGAGTATATTTTTAATCTCATATATCATAAAGATATTATGATAATTTGTAGTTCATCAATCATATTTAAAATCATATTTAAGTAGAATATATAAATCAAAGCATATTTCAATAACTCAAGGTATTAAAAAATATGTTAGTCAGAAATATTAGAGATTTCATGTTGTCATCTGATATGTATTAATATCAAACAACTTGTTTAGTAGACTATATGGTTCTCGTGGTTGAATCATCTAATCAGCACATATTATTTCATGTCATCAAATGAATGTTTCATGAATTCATGTGTATTAGATGATATCTTGTCTTCATCTATTCCTAGCAAATCTCTTTCTAAACAAAAGTTTAGCAAGATGTAAACCTTTTTCTTCAATACAAAAATATATTAGACACTTTGATACAAATCTTTATTACTATATAAACTTTATTATCATAAAAACATAATTGGAAAACCACCACAAACTATCATGCAATGTGGTTTTTGTATTGCCTGATAAATATATTTATATTTCTTTTCACCATTTTTAAGGGTTTTTTTATTAACACATTAGTTATAGTTTTCTAATGATATCAAACATGATTATTTTATTGATATCAATTAAATTTACTTTAAAATGTTAAGGTTATCTTTTACCAATATTAATGAGAGTACATGTTAAGATTATTTCTTGATGAATATTAACAAAACTATTTTTCGATTAATTTTAATTAAATATTGTAGAAATCAAAGAAATATATGAAGAAAGGGATTGTATATTATTGAGTGTGTATAAAATGGTACAAGAGGTGTGTTATATATAAACACAAAGTTAACCTTATAAACCACAAGTAAATGGGCCTAAAATATGGGTGTATGCTAACATCTCCCTCAAACTCACAATGCTACGATTAAATGCATTGAGAGTTTGTCAAATAAAAAACGAAAGCGTAAAACAGAGTATGGCTTAGTAAATATATTTGCATTCTGTAGAGCCAAAGGAACAAATGGTAAAGATATAGTGCCAATTTGAAGATAATGATGAGTAAAAAATGGCAATCTGTTTCAATATGCTTGGTTCGCTCACGAAAAATAGAGTTGTGAGCAATATGAATAACACTTTTATTGTCACAATGCAGAGGCGTAGGATCTTTCAAATAGACACCCATATTTGCAAGTAACCAACGCAGCCAAATAATCTCATAGGTAGTCAAAGCCATGGCATGATACTTAATTTATGTGAATGATCGAGATGTAACATCTTGTTTCTTACTCTTCCAATAAGTGAATCACCAAGAAAAATACACCACCAAATAGTGGATTTTTGATAATTAGGATTATTATTCCAATATGCATTACAATAGGCACGCAAGTCTAAAGACTACATAGAAGAAAGCAAAAGAGATTGTAACTGAGTGCCCCGAGGATACTTGAGAATAGGAAGAACAACACCTCAATAAACTAGGGATGGCAATGGGGCGGGGTGGGGACGGGTTTCGCTATCTCATACCCATCCCCATTGAAAATATTCATCCCCATCCCTATACCCAAATCCAACGGGTATCAAACTTTTGTCTAATCCTCATCCCCACCGAGTAATGGGTATATACTCGTACCTATACCTATACCCGCTTTCTTACTGTTTCAATATTAATTAATTAATTTTGACAAAACAAATAAAAAATTACGGTAAGAGAAACATTATATTATCAAATATACAATATTAAGAGGAGGGTTGTTTCTTCGATATCAAATATTTTTAAAAAAATTATAATTGTATATATTTCAAATTAGAATACCAAATAACATCTTATTAGAATCAAAACATTTATTAAATTTGCAAACATTAATGAAACCTAAATGATAAAATTTATAAATATTTTAAAAAAATATAAAAGGAAAACAAATATTTGAATTAAAATATATTTTAAAGGTGTATTTACTTTAATTTTTTAAATTTTAATGAATCTCTTTTTTATATACTAATAAAAGTTATAATACATCACTTGATCAAAATCACACAAAGAACAAAGGTTAAACTAATAATAATAAAATTTTAGCATAGATCTTTTATCTTTTGAACATCAATATATGTTGGATGGTGATAAAAAAAAATAATGGCAATTACATTAAATTTTTATATTATAGTACATAAACTTTATTGATACAATTATAGTAACAAAATTACAGTATAATAATGAGTTAGAAAATAAAAAATAATCATATCAAATATACCAAAATAATATTTTACATGATAAAAATAAATAACAAATAAAAATATAAAAAAATTATCAAATGTATGTCTTCACAATAATTTAAGAGACTATTGAATGAAATCACACAAAGGAAAATAAATGTATAATTAAGGGTATGATAAATGAAAAATACTTTAGAGATCCAAAAAAAATTAAATATTAACATAATCAATGGTTGAGAAATAACGGAAGTTGTATAGTGAAATAAAATAGTTCTTCAAATGAAACAAAAATTTATATTACCTAGTAAATGAAAGGTTTATGCTCTTGCATACTTAAATTGAAAGTTTAAACATTCTCATGTTAAAGGAAAATATGCAATAAATAAGAATATTAAAAAATAATAGAAATATTCAAATTTGAGACATAAAAAATATTTATTTAACACACATCATGTGAACATAATTGCATAAAAGTTATAATAAGATGAAAAATATATTGGAGATGCGATTAAATTTTATGACAAACCAAACAATTATAAAAAATATAGAAAGTGTGTAGTAATATATAAAATCTTACTTTATTGACTATGAATATTTTAATAATTTAAACGGGGACGAGGATATGGCGGGGACGGGTATTATGGCGGGTATGGGGACGGTGACGGGGTGGATATGTACATCCCCATACCCAATTGAAAAAGTCGGGGATTCCCCATACCCATACCCATACCAAGTCAATGCGGGGATTCCCCATCAAAATGGGGACGGGTTCGGACAATACCCACGGGGACATGTTTATTTGCCATATCTACAATAAACTGTTGTGGGAGCTGAAACAAATTGACTAACAACATGAACAACATGTGGAATGTTTTGACGAGTCATAGTAAGATAAACCAGACTTCCAACAATAGTTCAATATAAAGTAGAATCAGTCAAAGGAATACCATTCGATGGAGAATATCATACACTTGTCTCAATATGAGTATCAACAATCTTGTTGTAAGTAAGCCGAGAATGCTCAAATAGGTCAGCAATATACTTGGACTGAGATGAAGATAACCTTTGGAAGAAGAAGCAACTTCAATACCCAAAAAGTAACGCAATACACATAAATATTTCATAGCAAAATGATGGGATAATGCAGTTTTTATAGAGGCAATTCCATCAAAATCATCACCAGTAATAATCATATCATCAATATATAAGGATAGAAAAATATGCCCTACATTGGTTTTCCTAACAAATAATGTAGAATCATGTTGACTAGCAACAAAACCAAGAGAGACAATTACTTTAGAAAACTTTGAAACCAAGCAAAAGGTGTTTGTTTAAGACCATAAAGGGCTTTTTGAAGTTTGCAAACGTCACTAGATTTGTGAGAGACACCTGGTGGAATCATGTACACTTCCTCATATAGATCCTCATTCAAAAAGGCATTCTTCACATCCATTTGAAACATCTTCCATTGAAAAATAGAAGCCACAACAATCAAGGTACAAAAAATAGTCATCTTTGTCACAGAAGAAAATGTTTCCTTATAATCAATGCCATACTCTTAGGTATATCCTTTAGCAACAAGTCTAGCTTTATGCCTTTCAATTGAGCCATTTGATTTTATCTTGATTTTGTATACCCAACAAGATCCAATAGAATATTTTCCTGGTGGCAATGGAACTAGATCCCATGTATGAGTCTGATGTAGAGCAATAAGTTCCTCAACCATAAAATTCTGCCAAAGTGGATCACAAACAACCTCTTTATAGAATGAAGGCTCATGAAGACGATGAATAGAGGCAATAAAAGCAGCAAATGAACTAGAATAAGAGTAATACACAAAATCTGGTAGTTGAGTAGACTTACGATTATGACTAGGTCGATCATGTGGCATGGGAACCACAACCTCGAGAGAAGATTGAGCAGGCGTAGTAGGGGAATCAATAGGTACAACCTCTGGTGTAGTGTTTGTAATTGGGGCTAAGACAGGTTTTGGAGTTGGTACGAAAGTAAGTATATTGTCATCAATATCAAAAGGATCAATTTTAATGACATTAGATGTAGTCAAATAATGTAAGCTAGCTGGAATAGAAAAGAATAGAATATGTTCTAAATTACAAATGACTTGAGACATACAATGTTTTACTAACTAGATCAAAGCAACGATATCCCTTTTGACCAAGACCATATCCCAAAAAGACACACAAAACATACTTAGCAGATAATTTAGTACGCTTAACATGTGGTTTTAAAACAAAAAAGGTACATCCAAAAACATGCAAAGTAAAGTAATTAAGTGCATGACCATACAATTTTTAAAAGGAGACAAACCAAAATTATGTGAAGTCGGGATCCAATTCACAACATGAGTTGTTATAAGAATAGCTTCCCCATAGAAGACACTTGGAACATCGGTAGATAAAAGAATGATCTTGCAGTCTCAAGAAGATGACAATGTTTTCTTTCACCAACGCCATTTTGGTGAGAGTGTCAGTGCAAGATATTTGATGTATAGTTCCATTAGAGGCAAGTAAAGTGGTAAAATTCATAGAAGTGTATTCACCCCTCAAGTCACAACAAAAGGTTTTTATGGTAGTAAAGTGTTGAGTCTTTACAAAAGCATTAAATTTTTTTAAAATTGTTAGAAAATCAGACTGATGTTTCATAAGATAGTAAAATCATCAATGAAAGAGACATAATATCTTGAACCTCCTTTGGTGGATACAAGAGAAGGTCCTCATACATCAAAATGCACAAGATCAAAAGGAGCAAGGGAAGAAGAAATACTTTTATTAAAAGGTAAAGTAGAAAATTTTTCCAGCAAAATTGAACCATGCAAACTTTCAAAATCACTACACAATGCCATAAGAAATTGAACCAAACATTGTGATTCCCTACAAGTAATATACGGTGCGGAAACACTCAATTCTGCAGGCTTAGTTAAGGCAAGTTGATCCCATAGGGTTGTCATGACAAAATAAAAGTCCTGAATACTCATGTCATTTTGCTTCAGTACACGAATATTTGTCTCAAGTTGATGCTTTTGTCAAAATTAGACTGTGTATATACAATTGAGATAAGTGATCTCATACCTTCCTTGTAGTACATATTTTGCCAATTCAGCACCAATCGAGTGTGATAGAATTATTGACCCATGTGATAATTTTAGAGTTATCAACTTCCCATACCTCCAAAGCAATAGCATAATCATCGACTTTGGTATCAATTGGTTTTGCCTTAACACGTTATCAACTTATCATACCTCTAAAGCAATAGCATTATCATCGGCTTTGGTGTCAATTGGTTTTGCCTTAACTCCTGAAATATAACACCACATGGACTTTCCACGAAGAAATTTTTTTATAACATAACTCCAGTCGGAATAATTTTTACCATCCAATTGCACACTATTAGACTAAAGAGAATCATCTTTAAAAGTTGTCACACAGCGAAAGTAATGAACAAAGCATAATACAAACCTAATATTAGAGGATTACAAATACCTTAAAATGACATAAAGAACATGGTGCATAAGCTCAAAAAATGCCTCAAAGCAGAAAATAAAATTGCGATCGGGTGAAACCTCAAAAAATACAAAAGAGGCTTAGGGCTATTAGGGTTTATAGCTTAGGACTTGGAGTTTAGGAAAAATGAACTTACTATAAGAATCTCTTCTCAATCATGGATCGTTTGAGACTCTGATACAATGTAGAATATATATATATATATATATATATATATATATATATATATATATATATATATAGATTGCATATTATTACTGTATATAAAATATTAAAAAAATGTCATATATACACACAAAACTAATCCTATAAATCACAAGTAAATGGACCATGGCCTACCAAAACTAACTTCTCTATCTAATATTAGTAATAAATGAAATACTTTATTCAAATAAAAATTCAAAATTTAATAAATTTGAACTAATATAGGGTATAGTATAGACCTTGATGGTTTACATGAATTTCTTATAAGACTTTCTTTCATCTTGGCTTTTTTGTAAAAAAGATTACTTTGACCAAGAATTTGTAAAAAAGGGTCATTTGAATTTTTTTTTGTAAAATAGGGTTAAGTCGTCGTGGCAGAGGACGACATTAAAGGTGAAGTCGTCCTCCACCGTGCCGATTTTTTTTTTTTTCAAAAAGCGAATCCGTGCTCTCGGAAGCCGATTTCTATATATTTTAAAAGTGAAGTCGTCCTTGGGCCTGACGACTTCACTTTTTGGTTTTTTTTTTTACACATTCAGCTTTATATATATATATATATATATATATATATATATATATATATATATATATATTTTTAATTATATATTATTTAGTTTTTTTTAAATATTTGTTTAAGTAAAAATATGAAAAATAGTTTTAAAAAAATTCTAAAATACTTAATCGTTAAACCTTAATACAAAATTAAGAAGATAAAATGATACAAATTAAAAAAATATTAAAAAATATTTCGATAATTATATTTGAATATTTAATTTGTTAATGTTTATTTTATTTGTGGTTTAGTTAGTCTACTAACTATCAAGTATCATTTAATAAAATACTAAATTTGTAAAATCAAACAAAGAAGTAGAGCACGTTTTGACCAAATCAGAAGAAACTGGCGAAAAAATCGCCATTGAAGATGTCACTTTATTTCTCTAGTGTAAACAAATATTTAAAAAAAACTAAATAATATATAATTAATATATATATATATATATATATATATATATATATATATATATATATATATATATATATATATATATATATATATAAAGATGAATGTGTAAAAAAAAAAAAACCAAAAAGTGAAGTCGTCAGGCCCAAGGACGACTTCACTTTTAAAATATATAGAAATCGGCTTCCGAGAGCACGGTTTCGCTTTTTGAAAAAAAAAAAAAGAAACCGGCACGGTGGAGGACGACTTCACCTTTGATGTCGTCCTCCACCACGATGACTTGACCCTATTTTGACAAAAAAAATTCAACGGACTCATTTTTACAAATTCTTAATCAAAATGACCCCTTTTTACAAAAAAGTCTTTCATCTTTCATTTACATTTTCACCCATGTGAAGCAGGCATGACCGACATTCTCCAATCTTTTTATTTTAGTTTTGATGTCACTGTCACCTCGCTGCTCACTCACGGTTACAGTACAACAGTGCAGTTTTATTTTATGTCGCCATTTTTGCTGCCTGATGTCGGCAAGCACATTCTGGAACTTCATTAAGAACACCTTTTCATTTCCCTTCGCATAACACGTGCTTTAACTTTTTATTCTTCACCACTATCTGCAAAACAACAAAAGAATATTGAAAATCATCATGAATTCAGAGAATGATAATTGTTGTAAGATAAAAACATGACAAATATGGTGATTGGTGCTGACATATCATCAACCCTATCACAAGGTATCAACTAAAATAAAGGAAGGCACGTAAACAAAATTATCTCCATAATAAGTCATTAACTTTTTAAGTTTTATACTTATTTTTAAAAATACGTTTTAGATTAAAATTCTTATATTCTTACAGTAAATGTTTAAATTAGTATAATGATACATGATTGATTCTTTGAACAGCGAAAGTATGTATTAAGAATATGCACGTTTCAAATTGTAATAAAATAATAATAAATGGATGTCATTATTTGATTTAAGAAAATAATTAAAAAATAATTAGGAATCTGCCCGAGTTTTACTATATTCCTCTTTAAAACATTTTATAACTTCTTCATAGCCTCTGTATTTAATTAATTTTTCGCTTTTTTATATATTTTAATTTTAAATATATATATATATATATATATATATATATATATATAATTAATTAATTAAAAAGGGTAAATAGTTTGTTCGATATAACAAAAGTATTGTCATATATTCTTTTTTCGTACAATAAAAAAAAATTATAGTTCTGGAGTAAAATTTTAATTTTGTTAATTTTATTTAAACTTCTTTAATGATTAAGGTAATTGAACATACTTTTGGTTTTAAGTAATTGTCATAAGTGTCTATTAGAGCAAAAATTAACGTTAATATGCAATAAATCTCGAAGGAAGATTATTTGTCCACTTTGTAAATTTAAAATTTTCAATGGTTCTTTGAAAGCTAATTACATACTAGCGTATAACTTTTACTTCAATAATTACGCATGACTACTATTAAAGATCAAACACGTGTTATATTACTTTAATCATCAACGAAGTGTTGGTTTTGAAGAAAAACTTCAAAAACTTAAGTGAAGATAAAGATGATTTCACGGTTAAAAAGATTTATATTTTCTGTCAATTTTGTTTTAAAATTTTTTTCGTAGAAAATACTTATAAATTTTGTTGTAAAAAAAAATTTGGAAAAAATTATTATCATTTTTTTTGCAAAATATTTTGTATAAAACATTTTTCGTAACAAATTTTGTAGGAAAATATTTACAAATTTTATAATTTTGTAAGAAATAAGGAATTACCTGCGAATTAAGATTCTTAGAGAAAATGGCAAAAAAAAAAATCTTTTCTTGCAAATTCTTTTAACAAATTTCAAGAAAAATCCCATATAATATGAAGAATTCTAATAGTGTTCGATGATATTTGGAGATGTTGATGATGAATATCTACATCTTAAAGTTTAGTTTTATTGTTTATATTTGTGTTCTTCACACAAGGTATTCTCTCAAAAATTGAAGTCCACACAACCTATATTAAATCTATATTAAATTGTTCTTGAGAAATTTTATAACATAATAACCAATGATATAATGTAATAATTTAATAATCCATAAAGTGATATAAGTGTTTCCAAAACTCTTTAAGAGTAATAATTGATTATCTTACTTCTAATTGTTTAGTGTTGCTTTGAATAATTAATAAGGAACATATATAATCGATTCACGCATATGATAATTAATTACCACAAAGAAACATTGTAACTACATTTCATATTTTAGTTTGAATAATCGATTCACGCATATGATAATTAATTATCACAAAGAAACATTGTAGCTTGATTTAATTGATTAAATACGTCAAACAAATTAAATAAATGTTTAAAAATTATATATAAAAAAAACATTTTAAACCTTTTAGTTAACTTTTTCAATTGTGTGGAATAAATTAAACTAATGTTATCTAAGTTATTTACACATTTTCACAATTGCAGGCTTACATAATGGTTGTGTTGTATTCACAAGTTTTAGTGATTGATAAACATTTTCCATCTTTTCTTTGTTATTGCTTGAGATTAATGTTGTGTTGTTGATGTCTAGCCACCAAAGTTGAGAAATCATATATCCTCTTGGAGTGGTTTAAGAGTGGATAGAGGCTTGATATCCTTTTGATTGTGATATCATCTTGAGTCGTAAAGAGTTTATTTGTTTAGGGTTTGTAATTGTTTTCTTGCATTCTATAAACCTTTTGTTGTTAGTGGAACTATTTTTCCGGGGGAGAAAATTTGAGAATTAGATGTGGGATTTATGGAATCCAAAGTAGTATAAATTCTTGTGTGCTCTTTATATTTTCTTATCTCTATCATTTCATTGATTTATTATTCTCCTATGATAAAAACCCTCATTTATTATACTTAACTTCCCAAAAATGCAAGAAGTTTTAAAATATTTATTACATCGGAAGTTATCCAAAAATTCATAATTTATAAAGCTCCAATGCAATATCCAAATCCACAAAGTAGTAAAACACTATTTACAAAGTTCATAAAAACAATAATGATAAAATTTTAGTAAAAGCTTTTCCCAGTTAACCCTCTCTCTGATGCTATGCCTCACCAACACCACCTGCAACATTATCTACTCCCGTGTAACGCATTACACGATCATCGCCAAACACAAGCAGTAAGGGTGAACTAACAGAATAAAGTTATATATATAATTTAAATATATATATATATATATATATATATATATATATATATATATATATATATATATACATACATACATACATACATACACTAATCAAAGGAACTTTATCCTTTGATTGCATGCCACACGGCCACCACCATGCTATCCATTTTCTACATCTTTAGATGATAACCTCAAGATACCCTTTGTTGCCTCCACCTACAAGCCACAACTTGTGGAACACGTGCGGGAAACTTGTTACGAACCACACTCCGTAACACTAGGTGGAGTTCCCAATATGAACCATAGTTCGTATCTGTCCCAAGACTACCAAACTCGCCAGCTAACGCCGAAGAGGACAATCTTCCTGGACCCATCCGTACGAGCCACAACATGCACACTCACACTAGCAACAATCACCAATTCGAGCCACAACTCAAGGATTGCTCGTGTCCATCCATCATCCCGAGCCACAACTCAAGGGATGTCATTCTGAGCCACAACTCAAGGAATGACACATGTTTACCCAATATCCTAAGCCACAACTCAAGGGATACCATTTCGAGCCACAACTAAAGGAATGCTACAGCAAAGTTCATCCTTAAGGTTTCATCCAAAGCCTCGTAGACCATACACATCCAAATCACTAAGCAATTACTCGACCATGGACCTAGGATATATGATGCTTCCACGAATCTGCCCGCTCGTGGTCTTGCCTCTACGAACCTTCCCGCTCGTAGTCCAACTCTACGGACCTCCCCGCCTATAGTCCAACACACGTGAACCAACAGCTATAAACCTCCCTGCTCGTAGTAGCCCTCAAGTGTGAGCACGAAGCATACGAACCTCCTCGCTCGTATCCTCACACGAGAACATCATAATATGAACCTCCCCGCTCATATTATCATGTGTTCACCACCAGCCATGAACCTACCCACTCATGACACAACAAGCATCTCCTGGTCCAAGTCCCACATCACAAACATGCAAAACGCAAACCAAAAGAGCACACTGCTCTTTGTGCTATCACCGAGCATTGCCTAAGCGCCGCCATGCAAAATCATAGCGTAGACCACCTGGCGGAACCTTCTCTCCGTCAGGTGCTAGACAAAAATAGAGTCATTGTCTGACAGTAGTCGCCTAGCGGAACCACCCTTGTCGCCAAGCGTCGCGCGATCCTAATGGCCTTTGTGTTGACATGAGAAGCCAAGGTGGTTTGCTTCTTGAAGATTTGATGAAGATTTAATGAAGCTCTTTTGAACTATCTTGAAGCCATTACCATTGAAATGAAGTCTACATTGATGAAGGAAAGAAAATTTGATGGTATTCATGTCTATCAAGGTTGGAACGTGTCTCTCCATGTAGTTACATCATTAAGAAAGTGTATTTGAGGTTTGTAATTCACATTGTAGACCTTGTAGCATTAATTAGATGTATTTGGTCGTAGTTGTGTCTTTTAATCTATTGAATGGATTTTCAACAGGTTAAAATGTGACTTTTAATCTATTGAATGACTTTTTAATAGGTTAAAAGGTTGGCTATAGTAGTCTTAAACTACAACAAATTCAATCAGTTAATTTAGTTTTTAATCAACTGATTTCACTTAAGTCAAGTGAAATCAATCGATTGATTTGGAAATCAACCTGTTGAATTTCGTAATAGTTTGACTATAAAAGCCGTGATTTTTGAAAGAGAGGTCAGTTGATCAGTTTTGAACGTGAATTTTTAGCTAGCCAATTCAACCCCCACTTCTTGGCATTTCAACCATTTCAAAACTAACAATTGGTATCTAGAGCTAGGTACTTAAAATTTGATCAAGTAAGGTCCTAAATCTGTTTTGAACTATTTGAAATGGCTGAAAACAAGTTACCTTTGCTGAAGGTGCCTTAATTCATAGACCTCCTATGTTTAGTGACATTAATTACCAATTTTGGAAAATTAGGATGAAAATCTTTATTGAATCAATAGATTAAGGGATATGGGATGCAATCATAAATGGATGATGGACTCAATGGACTGAGTAAGAAAGGAGGAGAGCCCAATATGATTGCAATGCAAAGAATATCCTCACTTCATCTCTCAACATGGATGAGTTTTTTCGTGTTTCACAATGCAAGAGTGCCAAAGAAATGTGGGAGGTTCTTGAAGTGACTCATGAAGGAACCAATGATGTTAAGAGAGCAAGGAAGCATGCCTTGATTCAAGAGTATGAGCTATTCAAGATGAAACAAGGAGAATCTATAGCGGATTTGCAAAAGAGATTCACTCACTTAGTCAACCATCTCATGGGTTTAGGTAAGGAATTTGAAAAAGAAGAGTTAAACATCAAGGTGCTGAAATGTCTTGATAGATCTTGGCAACCAAAGGTCACGACTATCTTAGAAACAAGAGATTTATCCACTTTGACTACAGCTGCATTGTTTGGCAAGCTTAGGAAGCATGAGATTGAGATGCAAAGGCTTAATGAGCTAGAGTCAAGTGAGAAAAAAGGTAAAGAATATTGTCTTGAAGTCAAGCATCAAGAACAATGAAGAATCATATGAGGAAGTGGTTGAATCAAGTGAGAATGAAAATCTGAATTTTCTTGTTAAAAGGTTTGGGAAGTTTCTCAAAGAAAGAGGTAACAAAGGTTACCAAAGGAGGTACAATTCTAAACAAGTTGATTTAAATAATACTTCTAGTTATACTTGTTACAAGTGTGGGAAATAAGGACATATCAAAATTGAATGTCCAAACCTTAACAAGGATAAAAGTGCAGATATGAAAAAAGAAAGCAAGCCCAAGGAAAGACGTGCTTACATTGCATGGGAGGACAATAATGATTCAACAACAAGTAGCTCTTCACAAGATGAGAGTGAAGAAGCCAATTTGTGCCTCATGGCTGGTTATGAGTCATCCTCCTTAAGTCAAGTAAGTTCTCTAGACAAGAATGACTATAATCAATTGTTGCATGATTTTGAAGAGTTGCATAATGAAGCAAACAAGATTTCTGTATTAAACAATCAGTTGAAAGGCTTAAACAATTGGCTGGAAAACAGAGTTAGTCAACTGGAAAAAGAAACAATTGATTTAAAAACTGATTTTGAACATTTGGAAATGATTTACAGTAATTCAACCGACTATTTTAGAAATCAATCGGCTGAAAAACCCTGTGAAAACTGCACAGTTTTGAAAAATCAAGTGAAATACCTTATTAAGACCTGTGCAAGGTTCACAAGAGGGGAAGCAAACTTAGAGGCTGTTCTTGGTTCTCAAAATTGTGTGTTTGGAAAAGCTGGACTTGGTTACAATCCTTCTTTTCAAAAGAAAACCAAGAAGTTCTCTAGTTTCGTTTCAAAAAGTATGCCAAGTGACATGCCATTCATTTCATGCAACTACTGTATGCAAAAAGGTCATGTCATTAAGAACTGTCATGATACACAATATGATGTTCCTAAGGGGATTATGAAATGGATCCCAAAAGGATCAAGAAAGGCTTAACCATGTTGGACCCAACCTATCAAAGGGTACCATGTAATATATATTTGTTTTGCAGGTTATCGAAAGTGAAAAGAAAGACTTGTGGTACCTTGACCAACTTAATGACAAAGGTTTTAAAGTTGTGTTTGAACCAAATCATTGTCTTATCTATGATGCATGTAGTAGTATTGTATTGATAGGAAAAAAAGTCAACAATATATACTTGATTGATCTGCATCATGCATCATATAGCATACATTGCTTTCTTATAAAAGAAATGCTTTTCTAGGCTATGCTACACAAAGTCATGCATATAGAGTCTATAATAAGATATTGATGACTGTTGAAGAGTCTATGCATGTTTTATTTGATGAAACTAACCCAAAGTTGCAAGATCAAATGTCAAAGAATGTAGATGAGGAAGATCTACTACAGAAGCATATTTCTGTTGTAGAAAAACCCTCTGCTGCAATAAATTAGTCGGATGAAAAGGAAAAACAGTCGACTGAAAAAGCTGCAGACAACAACTTGCCCAAGGATTGGATCCAGCCTAGAGGTTTATCAAAGGACAACATCATAGGTGATATCAAACATGGAGTATCTACTAGACGTAGGATTGTATTTTGTGAACATGTTGCTTTTGTATCTCAAATTGAACCTAAGAATGTGAATGATGCTTTGAATGATAGTAATTGGATTGTTGCTATGCAAGATGAACTCAATCAATTCACAAGAAATGATGTGTGGTTTCTAGTGCCTAAAACTGATGATATGAATGTAATTGGAGCCAAAATGGGTTTTTAGAAACAAAATGGATGAAGATGGTAATATAGTAAGAAAGAAAGCTAAACCAGTGACTAAAGGTTATAATCAAGAAGAAGGCATTGATTTTGATGAAACTTATGCACCTGTAGCTAGGCTAGAAGTTGTGAGGTTACTCTTAGCATATGCTTGCATGTGTAACTTTAAATTGCATCAAATGGATGTGAAAAATGCATTCTTGAATGGTTTCCTAAATGAAGAAGTGTATGTATCACAACCTCTTGGATTTGAGGATCATCTCTATCCCAACCATGTTTTCAAAATGAAAAAGGCCTTATATGATTTGAAATAAGCACCAAGACAATGGTATGAAAGGCTAAGAAATTTTCTCTAATCAAAAGGTTATGCTAGAGGTGCAGTGGATAAAACACTCTTCATTAGAAAACATGATAATGATGTTATGCTTGTTCAAGTGTTTGTTGATGATATCATCTTTGGTTCAAATAACAACACATTGTGTGAAGAGTTTGTTGCAGCTATGTAGGGAGAATTTGAGATGTTCATGATGGGTGAGCTTACCTACTTTCTAGGGCTGCAAGTCAAGCAACTCAAGCATGGAGCATTTTTAAATCAATCAAAATACTGTTTTAACTTGTTGAAAAAGTTCAAAATGGAGGATTGCAAGGAAGCTACTACTCCAATTGCAACAAATTGCCTTATAGATGCAGATGAGGCTGGCCAACTAGTAGATTCAACCAAATATAGAGGGTTGATTGGGTCGTTGCTCTATTTAACAGCAAGTAGGCCAGATATTCAGTTTGGAGTATGCTTATGTGCTAGGTTTCAATCAAATCCAAAAGAATCACATGTTAAGGCTGCAAAAGGATTCTAAAGTACCTTAAAGGAGCAACCAATGTTGGTTTATGGTATCCATGTGATTCTAACATAAATCTTAGCGGCTTTTCCGATTTAGACTATGCAGGGTGCAAATTGGATAGGAAAAGTACAAGTGGTACTTTCCATTTGCTTAGATCAAGTCTAATCTCATGGAATAGAAAAAAGCAAGCTTGTGTGGCACTTTCCACAGTTGAAGCTGAATATATTGCTGCTGGACATGGCTGTGCACAAATCATATGGTTGAAGCATCAACTTTTGGACTATGGTGTAAGGATAAGTAAGGTACCTTTGTATTGTGATAATACTAGTGCAATCAACTTAACCAAGAATCCAATACAACATTCTAAAACTAAGCATATAGAGATTAGGCATCATTTCATTCGTGATCATGTTCAAAAGGGAGATTGTAAAATCAAATTTGTTAAAACTGAAAATCAATTGGTCATGTTTATTTTCCATTTTACTTATAGTTGAATTCTTCATTCGTTGTCATATGATTACAATTCATGTAGTGTATAAACATAGACTTTGAATTAATTAAATAAGCTTTAATTAGCTCGCTAAAACTCTCGATCATTATAAGTATATATGACTAAGATTCTAACTATACTTTATTCATTCCAAACATCTATGATTAAACTATAATACTTTATTCTTTTATATATATTTTTATTAAGCAAACTAGTATACAAGTTTGAATTAATTAAACAAACATAAATTAATTTATCTAGTTTGATTGTTGTTGTTGATGCAATCAAATAAATGTCAATATTTTAATATAATGGTATTGTAATAATCATTTAATTGTATGCACTAATTATCTAGTACCTTGAATTGGGGGTTTGCTACAAAGAAAATTAATATGAAAGAAAATAACTAGGGTTAACCTAACCCAAGTCGTCTACCAAATAATTCAATTGAGAATTTCACTTAAAATAGTACCTATTAAAATTCACAGAGATTATTAAAACATAAAAACAATAAAGGGAGTTTTGAAGCAATAAATGATAAAAAAAAGACAAATATAAAGATAGGTTGATTCTCCAATTCTTTCATAGCCAAATGTTTCATTGACTATCAAATGATTAACATTCATTTAAGTTATAAACGAAGACCTCAAATGAATTAAATAAGCTTCAATTAACTCGCCAATAAAAAAAAAAATAAGACAAATATAAAGATAGGTTGATTCTCTAATTCTTTCATAGCCAAATGTTTCATTGGCTATCAAATGATTATCATTCATTTAAGTTATAAACGAAGACCTCAAATTAATTAAATAAGCTTCAATTAACTCACCAATATTTTAATTCATTTCAAGCATCTGGACTGAGATTGTTATACTTAAATCATTTCAAGCGTCTATGATTAAAGTAATAATTTATTCTTCTACCCTTTGATTAAGTAAACTAGTATACAAGCATTACAAGAAAATTGGCTATTATCTAGGAAAAATTATCTACGAAATATTTTTCAGAGAATTTTTTTTTTTATCTACGAAATATGATCATAGATAACGTAAAAGTTCGTAGGTAACAAATCATTACATTACATACGAAACTTTAGTAGGAAGCATGATTGACTTTGGTGGGAATCTTTTATACGAAGTGTTACCTATGAAATTCAGTGTAGATAACTAATATCATAAAAAAATATAAAAATTATTTAAAAGAAACTTACCTACAAATATTTTGTAAAATTTAAATTATTTTTTATTAAAAATATAATTTTTGTAAGCTACACACACATTATGTAATATTATAGGTTTGAGGAAAATTTTTTTCTAAAAAGTTAAAAACACATCAAGCTACAAACCACAACCTCCCTCGAAACCTCCTTCAAAAAAATTGAACTCCAGTGCTCGCTCCAAACCTCCACACAAACTCGACTCTGGTGCAACAATGGTGTAGTAGCACACAACGTAGCAGCTTACGTCTTCATACCAAGCAATGTAGCAATAATGCGAATAATTTGCGCGTTCACGATCTAGCTCCAGCCACACCAAAACGAGGTTCAAGTTGAGGTTCACGTTCACGATCACAAAACCCCCTTCACCATCCAAAAATTTGCGTACGGGAAGGAATCAGAAACCCTCGACGAATTGGGAAAGAATCGTAAGTGATGGGTTTAGGGTTTTACATTTTGGCATTTATGTTAGTATCTAAACCATTGTTTCAATTGATTTTGTCTTGGTTTTTTTTGTTTTGTTACTCTGTTTTTTCCTTTGGCTCTATTGCTCCATTTCACTGCATTCTAGCACCTCATATTTTTGTTTCCTAGGCTGTTATAATAGAACATTGTGAAAGAGTTCATGTTAGTGTAGGCTGTTAGCACTACATGTACCTTATCATTTTGATTACTTTTCACCTTACAAGGCTTAGAACATGGAAGGTAGAGCATAAACTGTTTATTTAAAAATTAAGAAAAAATGGTTGGTGTAAGAGAAGTGATGAGTCAAAAATGATAATTTTAAATTTTAAATACAATATAAAGGAGTTTTTTAGATATGATAATTTTCTTGAATCCTCCATCTTTTCATGCCACACCATTTTTTATGAACTTGTTAGAGATTTTGGGAAGTCAAACCTATAAAGAGCAATCAAAATCTATAGCTGAATTTGGTTTGTCTAGAAAAGAGTATATGTTGATGTTTAACCATTCTTACCATAATCATGTATGAATTTAAGCCCGAAGCTATAGCTAGCCATATATGGAGTCTATGAAATCTGATGTTATACTAATTTATCGTAACTTAGCGAGAAAAAGATGATTAGGCACTATTGTGATTAAAACTCCTCATATAGGTCAATGCTTCACCCTTTTTGGCATCTATATCTCCTTTCTCGGTGTGGTATTTTTGATCATGGAAGGAGATTGATGTTAGCACATTTTGAAGGTATGGTGCAGCAAAACGTACATTAACCTTTTTGGCATTGATGTCAAGCTTGGTTTGATAGGTTATTTTGTGATTCCAGCATATTTGATCATGTTTAGGCATTTCATTCCCATGCTCATGCATAAAGAAACATGTCCAAACCCTTTTCATTGCATTTAGTCCCAAAAATATGCGTGAAACACATTTTCTAAAATGTTGTCAAAACTAGTTTTGGTGAATTTGTTGTTTAGTTTAGTTTGAAACATGAATTTTGAGCATTTCAAGTATTTGGTTCAGTTTGATCAATCATTTTACGAATTTCTACATATCAAAACATGTTTATCTCATTCACATTGCATAAAACTAGACCTTTGACTATCTAAGACCAAAACCACAAGCTACAATAGTCTAAAATAGGTTATAACTTAAGAATTGAACTCTTTATGTATTTCAGTCAATCATGTATGTTTCTTTGTATTTAAGCATGTTTATTTAGCGTATAGGATCATGTGTGAGCCATCAATTATCCCATTCCATGCATTTTTATAGATTTTGACCCATTGAGTACATTCTAGGTTTTCTAGTCTAGCTTAAATTGGGAATTTCATTCTACATTCATCCTTTTGGTAAATTTTCTGTTTTAGCAGTTCATTTGCATCATATTAAACATGTTTAGATGATAGTCCCATGCATTTATGCACTGCTATACGTTTTCAACCATGATTGCGCAAAAATCGACATAATTAGCATGTTTTTCTCTTTTGAACATTGTGGTTTGGATAGTTATTTGGTGAGTTTGTGGCTACTGCACAATTTTGATCATTCTTTCTGCATATTTCAGTGTATTAGAACTTTGTGACTCCATTCATAGTTCAAGGAACTCATAATTCATATTGACATGCATAATTTCATTCATTTGTAGTAGATAGTTTGCATTCATGTAGGTTCAAATTTCTAGTTTCTAAATTCATGCATATCTTAGGAAATGATGTGTTTTAAGAGTTAGTTTACATCATAGTATACATGCTCAAACTATAAAAACAATATCTCATACATAGCACACAAACAGAACATGAAATCTATACCAATTTTCATGTGTGAAACACTTTTTTTTTATTAAAAGTGTTGTCAAGCTTGGTGTGATAGGTGATTTTTTGATTCCAACATATTTGATCATGTTTAGGCATTTCTTCCCATGCTCATGCATAAAGAAACATGTCTAGACCCTTTTCATTGCATCTAGTCCAAAAAATCTGCATGAAACTCAATTTCTAAAATGTTGTGAAAACTAGTTTTGGTGCATTTGTTGTCTAGTTTAGCTTGAAACATAAATTTTGAGCGTTTGGAGTATTTGGCTCAGTTTTATCAATCATTTTACAAATCTCTACATATCAAAACATGTTTAGCTTATTCACATTGCATAAAACTAGACCTTGGAATATCTAAGACCTAAACCACAAGCTAGATTAGTCTAAAATAGGCTATAACTTAAGTATTGAACTTTTTATGTATTTCAGTCAATTCTATATGTTTCTTTGTATTTAAGCATGTTTGTTTAGTGTATAGGATCATGTTTAAGCCATTAATTATCACATTCCATGCATTTTATATATTTTGACCCATTAAGTACATTCTAGGTTTTCTAGTCTAGCTCAAATTGGGAATTTCATTCTACATTCATCCTTTTGATAAATTTTCTATTTTAGCAGTTCATTTGCATCATATTAAACATGTTGACATGATAGGTCCATTCATTTATGCACTGCTATATGTTTTGAGCCATGATTGCACAAAAATAGGCATAATTAGCATGGTTTTCTCTTTTGAAAATTGTGGTTTGGATAGTGTTTGTGTGAGTTTGTGGCTACTAGACAATTGTGATCATTCTTTCTGCATATTTCCTTGTATTAGAACTTTGTCACAGCATTCACAGTTGAAGGAACTCAGAATTCATATTGACATGCATAATTTCATCCATTTATAGTAGATAATTTGCATTTATCTAGGTTCAAATTTGCATATCTTAGGCAATCTTGTGTTTTAAGAGTTAGTTTGCATCATATTATACATTCTCAAACTATAAAAACAATATCTCATACATAGCACACAAACAGAACACGAAATTTGCACCAATTTTCATGTGCTATGAAACACTTTTTTTATATTAAAAGTGTTGTCAAGCTTGGTTTGATAGGTGATTTTGTGATTCCTGCATATTTGATCATGTTTAGGCATTTCATTCCCATGCTCATGCATAAAGAAACATGTCTAGACCCTTTAACCTAGAACTACACATGACAGAACTTCATTTATATGCATTGGTGCATTTTACATTAAATTTTGTATTATCTAGTGAGCACATGATTTTAATAAATTTAAGGTGGGTCAATTTGTCTTAGATCACAATTTTTATACTCATGCACATATCTATCCTTTTTCTTTTTGTCGACAGAGTTGCATCATCTGAGATCCTAGCTTGGCTTTTTTGTTGGTGAGTAGGTTAAAGTTCTAGTCCTGAAGTCACACTATCCTCATAAAACTTCTTTAAGGCACTAGATTGTTGACTTTTTTTTACTGATATCTCTTATTTTTGGGTGCATCCATTTGTTACTATTTAAAATTCTGATACACACTTACCACTTATTATATATTATATATGTAAGAAATAAATACTATAAACACTACGATAGTTAAATAAATTATATATGTAAGAAATCTAAATAATAATAAACTTATTTTTGATATGGCATTGGTATGAATGCCTTTTCAAAATTCATCCATAAACACTATTTTGCTTTCCTAATTCATCTTGGGTGGATCTTGTATGATGAAGTTAATTATCCTTTGCTAGAATCTTTTTCAAGGTCTAGGTTTCATGTATTTTATTTATTGTTACTAAGTTTCATGTATTTTATTTATTGTTACTAAGTTACCTTTGGTGTATTCATCACTATTGTTATTTTAATATTGAGAACCCCTTGCTTTTCTTCAAACATGACTTTACACCCTACACTTTATAATTTAATGCATTATAGATGTTTCATTGTATTTATCAGTTGCTAGTAATTTGATCCTTGCTATTATGTATACCTATATTAATTGGTCAATGGGGTCAATGATCTGTCTCTTTTTGTATTTATCGCATTTGTAAGTTACGCTAGTCCTATTATACTGAAAAAACATAGATACATGAGCATAAGTATCGTTACTTCTGGTGTAAATCAAAATTAGATTTTTTCCTTCCTTTTATTCATGACAACATAAAGATATTCTAATATATATGTATCTTTTTAAAATACACAAATCATGACTTCATTTCCTTCAAGTCGTGGTTGGATGTATGATAGGATGTATAAGGGTAGAAGAGGTTTCATACATACTTTCGTAGTTGGGGTTGAAGAGTATGTCAAAATAACCTGTCAATAAAAAAGTTATGTTAATGAAAGGCAACTTAAATGCCCATGCAATAAATGTGAGTGTACAAGGATTTATGATATTCAAACAATCAAGGTCCACCTCTACAAGCATGGTTTTATGCATGACTACTTTATTGGAATTGATCACAGGGAATCCATAGAGTATAATTTCCATAATGTTCATGATGCTTCAGGAAGCAGTATACATGTGACTGAAGATGAAACAATTAACTCGATGCATGACATGTTGTGTGATGCTCTTAGACACCATGGGTCATTTGAAATACCAGAAATGAACTTTGAAGAGTCTCCAAATGAAGCAACTCAATGATTTTATAATCTATTAGTTGAGTCAAATGAACCATTATTTGAAGAGTCATCAGAGTTTAAATTATCAATTTGTGTTAGAATTTTAGCATGCAAGTCGAATTGGAATGTACCTAACTAATGTGTAGATTTTATAACAAAAATGCTTCGAGATATAATCCCAATGAATAGAGCCCAGAAAATTACTATGATGCTAAACGATTAGTATTAAGGC
This sequence comes from Vigna unguiculata, assembly GCF_037176805.1. Lineage (NCBI taxonomy): Eukaryota > Viridiplantae > Streptophyta > Magnoliopsida > Fabales > Fabaceae > Vigna > Vigna unguiculata. Next base: position 33,787,795 of record NC_140801.1, read on the forward strand.
TTAGACTGACTACTAGAAGGATTGATTGTTGCATACAAGGTTGCATGCTATTTTATGACAATGGATATGGGAAAAATGATGGAGCACTTATCCGCTGCAAATATTTTGATATGCCTAGGTATCGTGATCGCAACACAAGAGCAAAAGCAAAAAAGCTTGTTCCGGTGAAGACAATGTTCTATTTACCTCTAATTCCAAGGTTGTAGAGATTGTTTGCATCAATGAAAATTGTTGGTCACATGTCTTGGCATCACGAAAATAGAAGTAGCTTGGGTGTGTTACGTCATCCCTCATATGGTGAATCTTGGAAGCATTTTGATTGGGCATATCCAGACTTTGTAGCCGATCCACGCAACATACGCCTAGGTTTATGCTCTGATGGATTTAACCCATTCACTCAATGAGCAATCCCTTATTTTTGTTGGCCAGTAATTGTCACCACATACAATCTTCCTCCTGAAATATGCATGACAAAGCCATTTATGTTCTTAAATTGTCTAATACCTGGTCCACGCAATCCAAAGGCAGGAATTATGTGTATCTTGAACCTTTGGTGGACGATCTAAAGAAGTTGTGGACTGATGTAGAAACATATGATATTTCAAGAAAGAAGAATTTTATCATTAGAGCCAGTTTAATGTGGACTATAAATGATTTCCCTGCATATGGGATGTTATCTAGTTGGGGTACTTAAGGTAAATTGGCCTGTCCACATTGTATGGAGCATTCAAAAGCCTTTACATTAGAAAATGGGTGGAAAATTGCTGGTATGACTCACATCATAGGTTTTTACCTAGAGGTCATGCATTTAGAAAAAAAGAAAAGCCTTCTTAAAAGGGAAAGTTGAAACCGATGGCCTACCACCTACAATGACGCCTGATTTGGTTTGGGGAAGAGTAAAGGATTTACCAATGGCCACAAAAAATCCTCGTTTGCCAAAATTACAAGGATATGGCTAGTTTCATAATTGGAAGAAAAAAAGTATATTTTGGAATCTTCCTTATTGGAAAGATAATCTCTTACGATACAACCTAGATTTCATGTACATAGAAAAAAAGTTTCTTTGACAATATATTGAACATTGTCATGAATGTCAATGGTAAAACAAAAGACAATGAGAAAGTAAGGATGGATCTCGCTTTGTATTGTAGTCGTCCTGACATAGAGCTCAAACCGCTAGCTAATGGCAAAAGGTTTAAGCCAAAAGCCAATTACTCTTTAAGTATAAAGGAAGCAACATTAGTTTATCGTTGGATAAAAGAATTCAGGATGTCTCTGATGGTTATTCATCAAACTTGGCAAGATGTATTGATGTTGAAAAGGGAAGGATACATGGGATGAAAAGCCATGATTGTCATGTGTTCATGGAGTGCTTATTTCCTATTGCATTTAGTATATTGTCAATGCATGCTTTGAATCCCTAATCGAAATAAGTCATTTCTTTAAAGACTTATGCTCTACGACATTGAGGCATGAAGATTTGGTTAAAATGGAAGAAAGAATTTCACTAATTCTTCGCAAGTTGGAGAGATTATTTCCCCCTGCCTTCTTTGATTCAGTGGAACATCTCCCAATTCACCTTGCATATGAAGCTAGAGTTGGTGGCCCAATTCAATATAGGTTGCTGTATCCTTTTGAAAGGTAATACATGATCAATGTATTTCATATAAAATGCATTTCTTTAACTATTGCGAAGCATGACCCATTTATTATATTTGTATAGATTTTTGGGAGATTCAAAGCGATCAATAAAAAATAAGGCAAGGATTGAAGGATCAATATGTGCATCTTACATACACCGAGAAACAACTTATTATTGTTCCCATTATTTCAAAAGTTATATGTTGTCAGTGCAAAGTAGTAGAAATGAAATGGGAGTTGAAAGCCATCAATTCATTGGTTAACCCAAAGAGAATGGGATTCGGTCCATGTTCATGTGTTGATCAATTGCCAAGAAGTGAAACCATACCTTGAGTAAATATTTTCCAACTATCCATTCCTTTCTTATAATAAAATTAACTCTTTTATTAAATTAACCTTCTGAATGACTTATTTGAATAGGTCATTCCTTCAATCTCAGGACTCAACGGCCTCTAGTCGCATACATGCTGATTTTCCTAAATGGTTCAAGAATCAACTATGTACTTGAAAATAAATTAACTTCTTCAATATTTAATAAATAAAATGACATTGAGTTTATGTTGTAATGTACGTTTACAATGAGGCTTTAAGTGTGACAAACCAACACTTGAGAGATTTATCATTAGGTCCTTTTATCGAGGTTGAACAATGGCACACATTATATGTTAATAGGTATCAGTTCCACACTGATGCATGGAGTCAAGGTAAAAAGACAATAAATAGTGGGGTTTATGTAAAAGGGCTAACAGGCGAAGGTGAAGATGATTTCTATGGGGTCATTAAACACATATACAAGATAGAGTACAATACTTCAAGCACTTCCAAGAAAGTAATTGTATTTTATTGTGACTAGTTTGATCCATCATGAAAAGGTACAAGAGTGGACTCTAAATATCTTGTTAATATTCGGATGGATAAAACATATGTGCCATATGATCCATTTATAATTGCTCATAATGTAAGACAAGTATACTATGTCTCATATCCACCACCTCGAGTAGATAAGTGTGGTTGGTGTGCCGTAATCAAAACAAAACCTAGAGGTCGCATAAAAGCTATAGATGTAGATGATGGTGTGCCTTACCAACAAGACCAAGTTTCACACGTTAATGAAATCATAGAAGTTGAACCTATTTTAACCTTCGAAGATTCAGAAAATGGTGTTCAAGACAATGATGTGAAGAAGAACATGATGAAGTAGAATTTGATGATAATGAGTCAAAAGAAGACAATGAACAAAAGAAGACAATGAAGAAATGGAATTGGATGATGATAGTTCTGAATAGACGTACTCTCATCATTTGTAATCAGTTAATGTTTGGAATGTTTGTTGTTAGATTGGACTTTTGTATGTGAAAGGCCTGGCTTGTATTAAATACTTTTGGATGACTGTAATTCCTCTTGTATACTTATTACACTGTATAGCACAAGCAAGACTAGTCTAAAATAGGCTAAAACTTAAGAATACCATTACGCTAGTTGCTGGAATAGAGTAGAAAAATACACTACTGAACCTTAAAAAAAAATTTGACTGTCTAAAGCTAAGACACCATTGTCCAACTACTCTAAAAATGTATAAATCTAAAATTGCACTAAATCCATATAAGCAAGTGTAAAGAAACTCTAAAAGCAAGTTTTAAATGCCAAAATCACACTTAATACATTTATGAACTATTACTTGCAACATACCTATTAATATTTAAGTAAATTTAACTATGAATATAAGTTTTCTATATCTCCTTAAATTTTAATATTTTAGTTTGCCTTTGCTTGCTCTTTACCGAGTTTACTTATTTTATTTTGTAGTTTAGAGCAAACAAGATCAAACTCCGCAAAACTGATTCATTGCCAAGGTTAGTAATGGCAATATTACTATATCATTATGATAATATTGGTTCTCATATCTTTAGTCTAAAAATGCTTTACTTTTTTGTCATTTACCTATTTTCTATAAATCCTTCCTATTGACATTCACTTTATGACAAATCTTACAGATTAGAATTTTACAACTCTGATAGGCCTGAATGTAACAGCCATAGTTTCCATATACCAAATTGCTTCAGGAATAGAAAAAAAAAGGTCAGATATAGTGTATATATTATTTGCATTGATAGTTATAATTTTTTGTGTTATCAATATGTTCAAAGTGGTTCTAAATGTACTTAGTTTACTTAATTTTTCTATTTTTCCATGTGTCATTTTTCATTTTCTTTATGATTTAACGTTTACTGTTTGAAATGTAATGAGGTGTGTGTTTTTGGTCTTTTAAAAGTGGAAACGTTGGCCTAAAAGAAGCAAGTGACATATGGCAGAATCACCTTATGCTTAGCTTTGGTTATTGTAAATTTTATCCATTAAACGACCATAGTGTTATTGGTACTGAGATTCAATATTATGGGATTAGACATTGCCCTTTATTGTAAGTTGTTTCTTTTTTCTGGATGAACTTCTATTTCATTACAAAAGAGAAACAACAAAGCCTGTTTCTCATTAGATGTAATATATACATCAAAGAATGCCTTTTTCTTATAAAACCTAAACCACAATGCTTTATACTAGATAAACTAGTATTAAAAAATGTACACTAACTATTAAGTTGTGGAACCTGACTATTAAAAAAATTTATATATAACTACTGTTTACATAATCTTTTCAAAATGTATACATAACAAAAAGTTATCCAAAACTTGAATCTTATTTATTCTAGTAATTTATTGGTTCAAAGTTAAATCTCATAATCATTGAGTTGATAGAACAAATTTATTTGTTTAAAGTGATTTAAGATTTTGTTTACTTCTCCTCCATCATACTCATCAAAACTCTCTTGTTTTTCCCCTAACACTTGGTGCATAGCATAATAGTATATGTTCAAAATTTAGGTGTTGTTGATTTTTGCTAGTGAACCAATTGTAGAAGATTAAGCAACTATCAATTAAAAAATGTGTGGTGAGGTTTCAGCATCATTACAACAAAAGCAACAAATAGAGACGTTTATGCACCCTCTTAATCTAGGATTCTCATTTTTAGGAATTTGTTTGTATTACAATCTCTAGAATGAGAGGAGGATGAAGAAATAGATACACTTCCTTAATACTCAAGAGCTAAAGAAGGACACTTTTGTATAAGACTAGGACGAGTAACACAATGTCCATTATGTCTGAAGTCCTTGATTAATGCTTCCAACATACAATTAAAAAAAATCAGACTATTGCCATTATTCAATATAGCTGGCCTAGTTCTCCTGGACTATTGCCATAAGGTTCTTCAAACTAACCTATATAAAGAGGAAAAATAGAATGCTAAACGAAAATCTACATATAAGAACCTAGAAACTACACTACTTAACAGCCAAATAGAGCACAAAAATAGACTAACCTTAAAACAACAACCTTAATCTATCTAGATTCTAGACTACTTCCTACAACTCTAAAAGTGTAAAATGAGACTGCAATTATTATAATCACTATTTGCTAATAAACTTAGTAGATGACTAAATGTGATTATTTAGCAGAGTACAAAATCAAACACCTGAATAAATGTGAAGCCTGAACCCTATGCATCCATTATAGAATCTCTTTGTTGTTTTGAATCTTTGTTTACATGGAACATTAATAAATATTGGCTTTTAACCAGTTTGACTCCTCTTCAACTGCGAAAGGTGTCTTGAGAAACAATTATTTGCCTCCTTTCTTTGGAAAATTGCTTGCACCATTCAACTTTATTCTTGAGGAAACTACACCTTGAAGTTTATAAACATGTAAATAGTTTACTAACATTCTGAATATTACAAAAGAAAATTTGCTACTATTTTCTGCAGAAATATTGAATTCACCCTAAAAACTTGAAAGAAACATTCTTAAACTGAATATGATTTATGTAGCAGCTTCTCCTAGCATACTTAACCACTAAGTTATTAATCTGCTTAGATAATGGGAAGCTACAATTGTCAAATAGTTAATTTACAAGTTTCTGACATCATTCGAGAGTCAACAAAACAAGTCTCAGATTCTCTTTTCAAATCAAATGAAGGAAAATCCATTATTATGAGTTGAAAATCAGAAAAATATTACAAAGATTATTCAGGTTCTGTATTGGACTTAAAAATCCAAGTATTTAATGGTTTCTGGTACTAAGGAAACCTTAGTTGTGTGGCTTTTAGAGCAACAATGTTCAAACCACAAGTATCTCGAACGACATTCCCTCTAATTTTTGTGGACCGTGATGGATGTTGATATGTCTAATTGCTTGCCCCACTTTATGATATAACTAGTGGATACTACTAATAACCATTGCTCTGCTAAAAAGAGAAATATACCCCACCTTTCTACATAATTTGTGAATATTTATTATATTAAAGACAGTCAAAGCAAAACGAATAAAAGAGCAAACTTGATTTTATCATAAAAGTTTCTCTTGAATAGCAATAACTTGGCCAGCATAGGGAGACATTATACAATGTTGAGTTTCTTGTTTGAGCTCAACCATGATACAAAAAGCAAAAGATGTGTGTTAGATATCAAATATCATGTGCATTTCTTTAGCTATAATGATTTTTTGAAATACCAGACATTATTACTTTAGCTATATCTATCTGCTCTTTCCATTTGGCTACTCTACTTAGTAAATAAATAAGTGAAAATAAAAAAGCTAAACCTTTTCACATTTGTTGATTCACTTATAATCAAGCGTAACAACTTAGAAAACCAAAAAACAAGTTTGAAAAATAAATAAATAAATGAAGGCAAGGGATATCACAAGTTCTAAAAGGGCATCTAGACAAAAAAAAAAAACAGTAAAGATAAAGCTTTGACTTTGGTTTCCTCAATGGAGCATTAAGAGCTTCAATTTCCTCCCTAAAGGGTATAGAAATAGCAAAAGTTTTCTTCTTAGGAGTTTTGTACTCAAAATTTGTCTACCTAGCAATCTCAGTCTACAAAAGCAAAACCCAACAATTCACAAATTAGAACAAAAATGTATTTAATTCCTAACACTAAACCTTAAAACATAATTTCACTATCCAAAGCTAAGACACCAATCTAGAACAACTCTAAATATTTATAAATCTAAAACTGCACTAAATCAATATAAGAAAGTGTAAAGAAACTCTAAAACAAGTTTTAAATGGCAAAATAATGCTAAGAATGAACTAAAGTTCTAAAATCTACATAAAAGTAATGCTAACAGGTGAGAATATCACTCTTTCTATAACTATGGTATTTAGAGTGGACTTTATTGCTTGGTCTGATTTTCGGACACAATAACGTTCTAATTTAAGGCTTATTGGTTAGTAACTTTTGCAAAATGAAAAAGGACGTGACAGAGGGCCTAGTTTTGTTTTAATATTTTGAGCATATGCTTCGCTTTATGGTTGGTCTGTATCTAAAAGTCTCACATATGTGGAGTCCATGACTACTATATTAATTGGAAAAGAAAATAGCATGGCATTCATATATATTAAATTGGACTTGATATTGGCATGCATGTGTGAGTCTGGGTGCCTTTTATAGAGTTAATTAATAGGTATTTTCATACTGCATGAACTGCTTTCAGCCTAAAACTAAAAAAATGAAAATAGATGTGGCTTGACCCCTTTAATGATGGATTCCCATGAGGTTTTGAAACTACATTTATCTAAGGGAACTATAGGCTCTAAGCCATTTTACTCTTTACGTTCCATATTTGTTTGAGCCCTTTTGCCACCCACCATTTGTCTTAGGCTCTGATAAGAGGGGACTAATTTCATCCTTGTTTATTTTCTTCTTTGCAGTTCTAGATATGTCATCTAGATGTAATAAGGACATTCCAACTGAAAAAAAAAGGGCGAAAGGGGACAATGAAAGGAAGACGACCAAAATATGTTCTTAAGTTATCATTACAAAAAGCACTTGTACTTGAATCCCCTACAAATGTTGTTCCAATTCCTTCCCGACCATCAATAGCCGAATCGACCCCTTCTCAACCCTCGATTGATCAACCCATGCCATCCCAACCCCCCATTATTCAACCCATGCCTTCCCAACCCCCCATTGTTAACCCTGTGCAACCTCATATTAATGAACCTATACCTTCATCTATGTCATCCCAATGTGTTGGTGCTAGATTGACATCATTGTCTTTCCCGTCCAGACAAAATGATTCACCAACCTCAATACCCTCCCAACTTATTAAGAATGTACTTCAGGAAGACCAACACATGTCTACTGAAGCAGGTGACCATCCATAAATGTTCACGATGACCCTCTTATTGGTGCAGTGCTTGAAATTATTGAACCTTGTAATGATGGGTAATAATCAAGACTAGTTGAAATTGTTTTTTCTTTTATATTATATGGGTTTTTGATATTGACATCATATTTTTCACTAATGTGTTTGTATTTTTAGGTTTTACCCAAGTAGAGTTGCATCCAAGGCAATCACTAAGACAATTAAGCAACAATATGTTGAGCCATGGTTGACTTGGGGTGCAATGAAAGATGAAGAGAATGAGGTGTTCTTTCAAAGATTTAAGGCAAGTTTATGTTTGTAACATACCCCTAATAAATTTCAATTATGCATATTTAATTTCTTTTCATATATTGTTTATAGGCATGATTAATGTCTTAACTAAATTATCTCTTAATACAGAGAAAGGTTACTTGGATACCTAAACATGATGAGATGATTAGAAAGATTTTCAACACAAAGGCCTCTCGTAGACTTTTCGAGATGTTTATTAAAGCAAGAAAAATTGGGAAAAAACCTAGTTGGATGTTTGGTAGAGTATGGAACAGTTTGCTTGCTAAGTGGAACCAACCTAACTTTTGATCAAAGAGTGTTCGTAATGCCAAGAATCGAGCATTTGAGAAGGGTGGATGTTTGCACACAGATGGCTCAATCACCATCCACGAGCATGTCATTCGCTTGGTATGCACATTAAGAAAGCTTTGTTATTCAACTTGATTACTATTTTATCATCATTAATTAGTTTTTTTATAGGCACAAGAGTTAGGTCGTTTTGTACATTTTGATGAGGTTTTTCACCAAACTCGTGTTCGGAAGAATACCATTGATTTTGTTAATGAAAGATCTAAGAAGACATATATAATTTTTCTAACTTCTTACATCTTTCCTCCTTTTTTAATATAGAAATTGGCATTATATAAAATGTTTATTTTGAATAACAAGAGGAATTTCATACTATATTTTCTCAAGTAAGATTTGAGGCTGCTTCTTATGGTGGAGGAGAAGAAGTATTCCCATTGGACCCTATTGAGGAAAAAAAGTTAAGGAAAAAAAGTTGGTTGGTTGTTGTTGGTGGCAAAAATCCTAAGGGACGAGTATATGGGGTTGGAAAACTGAATGAAAGAAATAGTTGTGGGGAATCCTTCACACAATAAGCATCTACCTCTACTACAATTGTGGATTCACAAAAATTCAAAGGTTGGAATAAGAGATTCGCCAATCTAGGGAGGAGTTTCATCAATCTAGGGAGGAGAATCAACGACTTCATAGAAAATTAGAATCCCGACTTTTTGTTGTTCTCCCTCTTCTCCGTCTCGCCGCACAAACCATTTTTCAAGATGCTGAACAGTCGCAAAATGAGGATCAAAACCAAGATGATGCTCAGGAGGGTGTACAACATCATGGACAAAACTTATCTCATTATGCAGATTATTAGTTAGTAATTTAGTTGTAGGACTTGACCTAGGGCTATTAGTTAGTTTTAATATTTCAGTACTTCAAAATATGTTGAATTTCATTTTCTGTTTTACTTTTTAATTGTATCTTAATCTTGTTTTGATGTGATGATGGATATTGCTTGACTTGTTTTGATGTGATGATATGGATATTATTGAAACTTCTATAAATATTATTATTATATTTGAAGGTGTTGTTTTTGGTTGTTATTGCCAATAATGTGTATACATTTTCAAATACAAGGTGTATATGTTCTAGGGAAAATTGTATGGGTTGTTACAAAATTCAATTTTATTATATTTCCTGTTTTGCAGTTACCTACGAAAAATTGCATATGTAAATTACCTAAGAAATATTTCGTAGGTAACTTTGTAAATAAGTTACCTATGAAATATTTCATAGGTAATTTACATACGTAGATTTTTGTAGAATTACCTACGAAAACTTTCATAGATAAGTTATCTACGAAAACTTTGGTGGGTAAGTTCGTAGTTAACTTACCTACGAAATTTTTTGTAGGTAATTTGAATACTTTTTCCACACCTAGATTTCATAGGTAATTCCCACGCCAGGATTTTGTAGGTAACGTTCGGAGGTAATTTATCTACGGACATATTCTCGTAGATAAAGTTACCTACCACCAGCAGCTTACCTACGAAATTTTCTTCGTAGGTAATTCGTAGATAATATCAAGTTACCTACGAAAATTACCCATTACCTAAAAAATTTTGGTATAGATAATAAGCATATTTCTTGTTTTGAAGTATGAATTAACTAAACAGGTGTAAATTAACTCATCTAGTTTCGTAGTTCTACCAAGCATATACATATGAGAACCTATTAGCATTTCGCTTGTTCCAAGTGTATGCAAGTTAAGTGCTTTACTACATTATACATGGTCTAAGCATGGACATATGAAGATTTACTTTTTCACATACACAAAAAGATTATTGGATCAGGCAAACTAACAAAAAATGTAATTAAAGATTAAGATTGAATTATCAACAAGAAGTTTAGGACAATCCTAACATAACATTTTATTGTACATAACCTTAATACTAACTATGAAATTACAAGAGAATCAATTGATAGTGTCTAGTCTTCCAAGTGGAAGACCACCCACGACATGAAGGGAAGTTGCGTGAATGGATGAGGTGATCAATTAATGATCAAAGTTATAATAGAGGTCATTTTTTATAGAAGTACTAAACAAACTATTGTTATTGCTCAAATTCGCAATTAGCCATATGTTAAACCCTTAGTCGCATCAAGTTTAAAAAAAATTCCAAAGTTTGCCCCTAATGTAGTATAGATTCAACTAGGATGTCAATACAAAAAAAAAAGTCCATTGGGGAGAAAATGTAAAAGTAAAACATGTATTAGGAATTTATATGCAAGATGAAAATAGAAAGTTGGTGCAACGAAAATGAACTAACAACAAATAATACAATTCATAATTGTGATCGGATTAGAATAACAATGAAAAAGGTGGATTACAATGTAAAGTTGGACCCAAATGATAGAACTTATGTAAACAAAATGAAAAGGGAAGTAAAGAACTAATTTAATTATAGAACTGCAGTAAAACTATTGAAAAACAATGATAATCATAAGATAATTGATAAAGAATTCAACTATGAATGAATTGGAGAATTAATATATTTTTTGTATAATTATTTTATTTATATCATCTATACCAAACCCTCCTTTTTACTTTTATTTCACACTTTTATACTTTCTACATATGTTTATAAGTGTTGGATTGTTGAGATTCCTATTGAATTCGCTTGGAGACAAATTGGGTTAAGTAACCTTGTATTTATTTAATATTTTGAATAGAGTAGACAATCTAATCCTATTTAATTTGATCATAGAAACGACAGTGATCACAATGCCTTACATGATATAAATATAGTTGTTATAATTGGTGTAACACTACAAAACATTAACATGTAATTGATTAAATTTTGAAACAATCAATTAAAACATTGAGCTTCAACCAAATAAACTATTGTTTCTATAGATAATCAATTAAATTCTAATAGCATGCCAATCAATATACATACAAAAAAATTGATTATTTCACCATATAATTAATTAAATCGAAACATTTAAAACAACATTGAACAATCAATTACTTGCAAAATAAGAGCCAGGCCATGCTGGAACCAAAATTAATCTTATAATTTTAACATCTAGTACATTAATCATAACGTATGTAATCAAATAAGAATTCATTCAAGACATTTAAGCAAAATATTAACAATTAGAAATCTCACATAATTTTTGTAGGAACTTCTTGATCTTTAAATCTTCTTGAGCTCTACCCTGTGAAACAAATGATCCATTTAGACTAGGTCCACAAAATGAATTTGGATCCTGTTAGTGGTTTCTTTTTCGCCTTTAGAAATTCATGCATAGCTTCCCTTGGACACTCCAACTTTTTCCAAAATAACATTTATTAAATGTGTGATCTCTCTTCATGCAATAAAATAAGGTTGGAGAAGTATATTAAGGTTTCATGCAAGTTTTGAAATCTCATTTCTTTATGTTTTTATTAGATGCATAGTATAAACCATTAGACGATTAGTGAAGTGTTGATATATTAAAATATTGACAATTATTTGATTGCATCAGTGACAATAATCACTAAGATCATAAACTTAGATAAGAGACAAAGTGTTTGTTGAAAGGGGGAGCCTTTCATCCATAAATGAAGAACAATTTTGATGATGTCTACTGATCTAGGATAAAACATAGCTTGGTCCAGTTAGGATATGCATTAGGCAATTAGTTTCTCTTTATCAAATGTATTTCAGGCCTGCTGTGTAATTCTGCATATGATTAGTTCTTTAACTAATGGATTAGCTGTGAGTAATGTTCAAAGTAAGTGAAAATATACTCACGATAATCGATTAGGTAAATGGCTAATTGAATTAGTGACAGCAAAAACCTTTGTATAAAAGCTGTTTTGTAATCTGTTTTGGGTCTGAATTTTTGAGAGAGATCACGCAGTCTTCATCTGAAAAAGAGCCATCTGAGAGACACAAGAGCTTCAGAAGATTCTGCAATAACCCAAGCACAGATCCAAGAATGATTGATGATTGACTCTACCATGATGGATCTTGCTTGATTCAAGGAGCATCAAGTCAAATCTGCACAACTTAGGTGTTTTCGTTTCTTGTTTTGTTTTCTGTATTTTTTATTACAGTAGCTTCAGTGGTTGAAGTGTGGATCTAGGTGCAATTGTGTGGATGCATTGCTCCTAGGGGGAGTTCTTGATTGTTGAATCAAGTTCTTGGGTTTTGGGGGTTAGAATTACATAGGTGTGCTTGTAATTCTTGGAACCTTTGTGTTTAGTGGAATCCTCCTAAGTGTATTACTTAGGAGAAGACTGGATGTAGATTCGCCTTGAATCGAACCAGTATAAATTGTGTGTTTTGATTCCTCTTCTCTCTTTTAATTCTTCTTGATTGTTTTAAAACAGTCCATTAACCCAGAACTGTGTGTTTGATTAACTAAGCCTTAAACCTTAAAGACTCCTTCAAGATTCACATTAAACAAGTAAGAAACTAATTAATCAACACAGATCCCTTTGTGGTTAAGAGTATTAGACAGATCTGTTTTAACAATTGGCACCAGAGCTGGCTAATCGCACGATAATCGATTAGAAAGATCCTGTTATGTCTAATACATCTCAAACCTTTGCTGAAGGGGCATCCGTTAACAGGCCCCCTCTGTTTGCTGGGGAAAACTATCCCTTCTGGAAAATTCGAATGAAAATCTTTCTTGAATCAGTAGACAAAGGGGTATGGGATGCAGTGGTGAATGGACCTTTTAAACCAATTAAAATAGTGGATGGAGAGACTTTTCCTAAAGAATTCTCACAATGGACCCCTGATGAGAATAAGAGGGCACATTATGATGTTAGAGCCAAAAATATTATATCTTCTGCACTAACTTTGGATGAATTTTACAGGGTATCTGTGTGTGAATCAGCCAAAGAAATGTGGGATGTCTTGGAAGTAACCCATGAGGGCACAAATGAAGTCAAAAGGGCAAGGAAGAATACTCTCATTCAAGAGTATGAGATGTTCAGAATGAAGACTGGAGAAAGCATCTGTGATGTGCAGAAAAGATTTACACATATAGTAAATCATCTTCTAGCTCTTGGCAAGACTTTTGACAAAGAGGAACTAAATATCAAAATCTTGAAGAGTTTAAATAGGACGTGGCAGCCCAAAGTGACAGCAATTTCTGAATCTAGAGACCTCACTAGCATGAGCATAGCCACTCTCTTTGGAAAATTGAGGGAACATGAATTAGAGCTTGGAAGACTTAAGGAAGAAGAGGATGGAGAAAAGAGGCACACTATAGCCTTGAAGAGTGCAGTGAAATCTGCAGTAAAACTGAACAAAGCAGAAACTGTAGATGACTCTAATGATGATCACAACTCTGACAGTGAAGCCTTGAGACTAATGGTGAAAAAGTTCTCAAAATTTCTGAAGTATAAGAATAAAACTAATAACAGTCATGCAGGAAACAAGAAGCAGTCCAGATCTGGAACTCAAACCTGCTATGAGTGTGGTAAGACAGGACACATCAAGGCAGATTGCCCTGTGCTGAAGATGAAGCAGAAACTAGAAGAGAAAAATGAGGCAGAGAAGCACCTGAAGAAAAAGAAAGCCTACATTGCTTGGGAAGAAAATGATTCCAGCACATCCAGTGAATCTGATGACAACACTGAAGAGGAAAATAATCTGTGTCTGATGGCTAAAGCAGAATCATCCAAAAGCAGTGTGAGTAGTTTCACATCTGAACATGAGGAAAATAATTACTATGAACTGCTTGATGCATTTAATGAACTGCATAAGGAAGCTACAAAACTGCAAAAGTCAAATAGCAAGCGTAAAAGAGAGATTAAATGGCTTGAGGGTAGGATAAAACAGTTAGAAGAGGAAAATGAGAATCTAATAACTTGTTTGGAGAAATTAGAAAAATCTGAAAAGCATCCTAGGTCCAGATGTGAGCACTGCCCAGGACAGCTAGAAAAGATAGAGTATTTGATGAAAACTCTCTTAAAATTTACCCTAGGAAGATCCAACATAGATGCTGTACTAGGATCTCAAAGGAGTGTGCTGAATAAAGAGGGAATTGGTTACAGTGGCAACTCTAATCGATTATCGTGTAGAAATTTTCTCAACATCAGCAAACCATCTTCTATTATCTGCACTTACTGTTCTGAACCTGGCCATTTTTCTAATTCCTGCTACTTTAAAAATTGTGGGGTTCCTAAAGGAGAGTACAAATGGGTACCTAAAGGAACACCTCAAACCACTAACATGAAAGGACCCAAGTTCAATTGGGTACCTGCATCTTCTCTTTAATCTTTATTTCAGGTGTGTCTTGATGCAAGGAAAACAATGTAGCTTTTATATAATGGATGCTCAAGACACATGAAAGGAGATGTGAAGAAGTTCTGCAGGATATCTTACAAAGCCAATTATTGGTCATGTTACAAGAGGTGTTAATAACAAAGGTCAAATTTTAGGCATTGCCAAGGTGAAAAGTTCCTCTTCTATTGTGATATTGCAACTGATTTAAACTGATATTGCAATACTTAATTGCTGATTTGATTTATGGCTGTCTGCACTCTGATGTTAACCTGCGCTACTGATTTCACCTGCTGCGTTGTTAGTATTGTCATACATTGTATGCCTACTGTGTTCAAACTGTGTAGCTGCTTGCCTAACCTTGGCCTTAATCCATTATCGTGTTCTGTCTAAAGCTTAGTCTGTGTTAAGTTCTGCATCACATAGTTGCTACTTAATTTCTCAAAAGGAGCCCGCTAATCCATTATGCGAAATTGTTATGCATTCTGGTTGTTATCCTGGTTGTTATGCATTATCTCCTGCTGCATCTCTTACATTGCTGCGCTGTTTAGATACAATTTTCCTGCTGTCCTGTATTGCATCCTAAATCTGTCTGATTTTTTTGCTAATGTCCAAAAAGGGGGAGAATTTGATATATTGATGGTTTATTGGTAGGGGGAGTATGTAATGAAAATGATATCTGTTATATGCCTATGCTGTTGTTTGCTTTGTGTGTTTGTACTGCTCTTGTTGTTTGCTTAATGTGCTGCAGGCAGGCTTATCACAGTCCATGTTTTGGACATCATCAAAAAGGGGGAGATTGTTGAAAGGGGGAGCCTTTCATCCATAAATGAAGAACAATTTTGATGATGTCTACTGATCTAGGATAAAACATAGCTTGGTCCAGTTAGGATATGCATTAGGCAATTAGTTTCTCTTTATCAAATGTATTTCAGGCCTGCTGTGTAATTCTGCATATGATTAGTTCTTTAACTAATGGATTAGCTGTGAGTAATGTTCAAAGTAAGTGAAAATATACTCACGATAATCGATTAGGTAAATGGCTAATTGAATTAGTGACAGCAAAAACCTTTGTATAAAAGCTGTTTTGTAATCTGTTTTGGGTCTGAATTTTTGAGAGAGATCACGCAGTCTTCATCTGAAAAAGAGCCATCTGAGAGACACAAGAGCTTCAGAAGATTCTGCAATAACCCAAGCACAGATCCAAGAATGATTGATGATTGACTCTACCATGATGGATCTTGCTTGATTCAAGGAGCATCAAGTCAAATCTGCACAACTTAGGTGTTTTCGTTTCTTGTTTTGTTTTCTGTATTTTTTATTACAGTAGCTTCAGTGGTTGAAGTGTGGATCTAGGTGCAATTGTGTGGATGCATTGCTCCTAGGGGGAGTTCTTGATTGTTGAATCAAGTTCTTGGGTTTTGGGGGTTAGAATTACATAGGTGTGCTTGTAATTCTTGGAACCTTTGTGTTTAGTGGAATCCTCCTAAGTGTATTACTTAGGAGAAGACTGGATGTAGATTCGCCTTGAATCGAACCAGTATAAATTGTGTGTTTTGATTCCTCTTCTCTCTTTTAATTCTTCTTGATTGTTTTAAAACAGTCCATTAACCCAGAACTGTGTGTTTGATTAACTAAGCCTTAAACCTTAAAGACTCCTTCAAGATTCACATTAAACAAGTAAGAAACTAATTAATCAACACAGATCCCTTTGTGGTTAAGAGTATTAGACAGATCTGTTTTAACAGTGTTGTTAAAGATGGTGAAGAGAAAATTATAAAAGACAAGTCATTTAGGTAGTCAATGTATCATTTGATGCTCATATGGTCTAAACAGTACATTATTACACTTGTCTACTCAATATTTCCCAAGAATCTTATGATGATATCATTAAATATATGTGTATCATCTAATGAACTCGTCTAGTATGAATCGTCTCATGAAGTCATCTAATGCAATTGTCTAATGTTATCGTCTACTTTATATCATATGGTGGTTTCGTCTAACATGGGTTGTCTAGAGGACCTAGTCTACACATATTATCATATGCATTGGGGGTCCATTGGATCGTTTACTGATTTGGACTTTGGTTATTATTGATAAAGCTTTTGCTTTGGTTATTATTTGGTGTAAGATTTAAGGAATTTTTTACCAACATAACATTATAGTTTATAAACTTCAACTAAACTTTATCCATTAAATCTTTGCATAAAAATCTCCTTATAAAATCTAAACAAAACCAGCTTAGTTACGTGGTTCTCAAAGTCCAATAGTTGAAGATGGTTACTATGAAATCACCTACGTAAAGCATGGATGAGTACATTTATGAGCATTAAACCTGATCGTCCAACACTACTATAAAAGGTTAGCCTCACTCTTTTTCCATCATCGATCAATCATTTCATCCATCCACCACCACTTTCCTTCTCATTTTGGGTGGTCTTTCACATGGAAGATTAAATCTTATTGGTTGATTCTTCTAGTTAATTTTAGGTTTGTGTACAATAAATGTGTTGTTCTTTTATTTTATTCAGACCAAGTCTATTTTTATCTATTCTTTTTTAGTTGCAATTGTTGCTTTTAAGATTGTCTAAGAACATTTGTTAATAATTAAGTCTTAATCTTTAATTATAATTTTTATTCGTTTGCTTAATTATGATAATCTTTTTGTGTAAGTGAAAAAATAAATCTTCACATGTATATGCTTGGAACATGTGTAGTGTAATAGAGCACTTAACTTGTAGATGCTTGGAACAAGTAAAGTGTTTATAGGTTCTCACTTGTAAACACTTGAAACAAGTGAGGAATTAGATAAATTAATTTACACTTGTTTGGTTAATTCTAACTTGTATATTGATTTGCTTAATAAAAAGATAGAAGAATATATTACTACTTTAATCATAAAGACTTGAAATCAATAAAGTATAATTGAATCTGAGTCATACATGCTTGGAATGAATGAGAGTCTTAACAAGTTAATTTAAGCTTATTTAGTTAACTTGAGGTCTTTATTTATAAATTAAATGAATAATAATCATATGGTAGCCAATAAAGAATTTAACTATGAAAGTGGGAGAATCAACCTATTTTTTATATTTTTTTTCATTTATTACTTTTTAAAGCCCCTATTTGTTGTTTTTATGCTTCTAACATCATTCTACAGACTCTTATAAGTTAGCTTAACCCTATTTATACTCTTTCTATTAATTCTCTATGTAGCAAACAATCCATTTATAGGCACTAGACGACTAGTGTTGAGCAATAGAAGATTACTACAACATTTGGAGATCTACATTCATTTTATTGTCAAAACGACAGTGATGGCTCATGTTGAACTTATGGATTAAGGTGGTAAAACTATAGACATATGAGCTAGGTAGTTTGGTGAACTAAGATATCTCATTAAATTTACATGATCATTTGGGTCCAAAGTCCCATTGAATTTTTCTATAAAAAGAGGTTTCCAACTTTGAACTAGACCAACGTCCAATATACAAGCCACAAATGAATTACTTTAAAGTGAAAGAGGTTGAACTTATGTAAAAGGGAGGATTTACATGGAGTTCTTGAAGTTTTGATTAAGATGAGTTTCTTCTATAATTAGTGATTGATCTTGATTAATAATTTTAATGTTTAATTTTTATGCAAAACTAATAGAGTCTTTTCTCTATCAGTATTAGTAGTGTTGACGAGTTTTTCTTACTAGATTACATTTACAATACACGTAATTAAAGGAAAATAGAACAAGTAAACGTACTTTCATCACCGATAACACTGACCTTTAATTCTATTTTGAAAGAAAAATTTTCAAAAATAGTAAATATAACGGTGAAAACAGCAACCTAATCAACTATATCCTTGTAAACTTTGTCATTGCCTATAATGATCATACTCTTCTTAAGAATTGAGAGGGTTACTAGACATAATAAATATGTGCATGTTCAATAAATATGTATATGTTAGTAGTGAGGGTTGAAATTATGGGTGGCAAAGTGAATTGGGCCCAACTAGTCAACCCACCAAAATGGGACGGGTCGGGTTGACATTTTCAACCCATCAGTCTGTTTTGGCCCGAACCGTCTAGCCCGCCAAATTGACGAGTTAAAGACGGGCTCGCTGACCCATTTTTTTTAAATTAAAAATAATTAAAATAAATAAATTTATATTATATTTTGTAAATATGTAAATATGTAATACTATTATAATTTATATCATTAACCCTTACAAACTAAGTTCTAATTATTACTTATAATATAATAATTTAACATATAAATGTAATAATTGTTTTAATTTATCTAATTAAAAATATTAGTTGATCAATTAAAAGCTTAAAAAATATTTATACAATTAAATATACTTTAAATATTCATCCATAAGTATAGATACAAATAAATTTTATAATAAAATTTAAAAAATTAAAAAAAAAATGGTAGGTCAGTCCAATCCGACCTGTTTTTAGCAAGTCAGGGATGGAGCAGGCCAAAATAGATCAGATTGGGTCGCTTTGCGACTCTTAGTTGAAATCATTCATTGTTCTACTTTGTACTTGAAAATCTCATGCTCTTCTTACAAAATTTCAAATTAATCTAATATTATACTTCCATTCCCCTGTTATGGCAGAAGATATTCGATGTATCACTGAAAATTGAAAGGGTATTAGTGATATAGTTTGTGATAGGAAATTATACATGACCTTTGATAAATGTTTCACCTAATCTCATAATGAATGTCAAATATATCCGGAATGTGACTTTTGACACTCAAATTAGCAATAAAATAAAATAAATAGTATATACATATGAGACCTTTATATAGATTAAAAATGGCTTAATTGAGATTTTTTTAAATAAGTTTGCTCATTATATAACAGTTATAATATAATCTTTGGAATCGATGTGTGGTATATCTAATAAGTAAGGCTATTATTATTATTTTAATTCATTATTAATCTCTATCATGATTATCATCAATAAAAAGTGATTGAAATAAGAGTTAGAATATTCGAGTCGGATAAAATGTCTTAAATTAAAAAAAAAATTGAAACTATAGAAAAATAAATAAATAAGCCCTCATTATAATTTTTTTAATATATTCTATAATTGATGCTACATAAGATGAAATTCCATCTTTCTCACAATCTAGATTCATACTATATTTTGTACAAATTCATTGAAGGGGATAAAACTTGCATGAGCTTTGGATCACTAATTTTTCTACCCAGATGTATTGGCATTGATGCTTCCTTCAGTCAAATCCATGCATACTACCTGAGGATAAATAATCATACAAATTCGTTGAAAGGAATAATCAATTTCGTTGCAGGTCATGATCAGAGGATGAGATTCAAGTTCTTAATACTTTATCCTTCACGTGAACTAGGAACTTTTAAAACATATTAAATGTATTAGAATAAATATTTTTCATAAACTAGGTGACGTTAGAACTTAAGTAGAAACAATTAAAAATTGTTAGTGCGCGATCAAATGACCTTTTAAAACAAAAATAAAGAATTAACGAGAGAAAAATTACGGAAACAAATATATAAAATTACAGGATACAAAATAATTTTTTTTCAGATATTTGATAATAATTTTAACAAAATTAGGGGAGTTAGCTTCATGTAGGTTTGCTATTAGGAATTGATAAAAAATCCAATTTTCTTGATCCAATCCACTTTTACTCCAATTCTAATGTGAATCGAGAGGAGTGGATTTGTTTTATGGATCTATCTAGGTTGGAATGCTAATAAACAAGAAATTTGAGAAATTATTTAAAACGAGAAAATGGAAATAGATAAAAAAATGGAACGGAAATTGATAGATGTCACATTTCTAAACATCCAAGAATGGAAGATAAGCCTAAAAGTTTAAACACACAAAGAGAGGAAGGACCTTTGATAAAACTTAGGGATTCTTGAATCACTCAAGAACTTAGGAGAATCACTCAAGAACTTGGGAGAATAACTCTCACTAAGATAGAAGAGATAAAACTCTAATATTTTCTGAATAAAACTCAACTTGATTTCATTGATAAAAATGGTTCAGCTTATATAGGAGCTTTAACCATCATAATTACAAAAAAAGTCACATAAATTTCAATTACAGTCCACTTAAAGCTATTAATGATCAACTCAAGCTAATAATGATCAACTACTTACTGTATGATTGTAATTGAAATTAAGGTAACCAAAAGTCATCCACAAGCATTCAGCAAATGTCCTCTTGGTATTCCAAAGGCTAGTTCTTAATTTGACAAATGGGCTCTTATTTAACTTGAAAATAAAGAAAAATTAAAGCTCATTAATTGGTTAAGCCAAGACAGAATTTGGTCAACCAATTTTACAAAGCATTGGGCCCTTATTTAAATAAAAGAAATTGCATCAACGTGGCACGTTAGTCGTCCTCCATTTGGGCCATGATGCAATTCACATCAAATTCAATCCATTTAAGATCCATTTTATTAAAAACTCAACCCATTTAAAATCTATTTATTGGATCTGGATTTCAATCTTATATACAGTTTATATATTTTATGGATTGGATATTCATTCTTTCAATCTAGATTTTCAAATATGGATAATCCAAAATATCCAATCCAAATTTTCAATCTGAATTTTTAGTTGGATTAGGCTGAAGGTCGAGATGGACTAGTCTACACCGAAGGTCGAGAAGGACCAGTCCAAGCTGAAAGTTGAGATAGGTCTTCCCTAACTGAAATCGGTCGAGTAGGCCCTTACTAGAATTCGACTAGGTCGACTGTGGTTGAAATTAACTAAGTCAGTCACAGCCAAAGATCGATCGAATTTGGTCGAGTCGCCATCAGCCAAATTCAAATAAGTTAGCCCCTACCAAAATTCAGTCTAATTTAGTCGAGTTGACCACAACCAAAATTTGGTCGAATTCAACCCCAATCAAAATTTTGGTGTATTCGGCCGAGTTAGTCCTGACCAAAATTTGACTGAATTCGACCGAGTCGACCTCGACCAAATCAACCCTAACCCAAATTTGGACATATTCGACACAAGACGAAATTTGTTCGTATTCGGCCGAGTCGGTCGCGATCGAAATTTGGTCGTATTCGGCCGAGTCTACCCTAGTCGAAATTTGACCATATTCAGGAAAATTCGGTTGTGTCCGTCGCAATCGAAATTTGGATGTATTTGGCCTTAGTCAACCCCGACTCTAATTTGGTTGTATTATGTCGAGTCAGTCTCGACGAAAATTTTGCCGAATTTAGTTGAGTTGGTCCAAGCCAACATTCGACCAAATTAAGTCAAGTTGACCTCAATCAAAATTTGCCCGAGACGACCTTGGCCCAAATTTAGCTGTATATGGCTGAGTCGACCTCAACTAAAATTTGGTTGTATTCGGCCGAGTCGGCCCCGGATGATATTTGGTCGTATGCGACCAAATTCGCCAAAGTCAGTTGTGTCCGAAATTGGGTTGTATTCGGCCAAGTCGCCCCGACTGAAATTCGGCCAAGTCGGCAAAGCAGAAATTTGAGTCGACCTCGATCGAAATTCTACAAAATTTGATTTTGTTGGCCCCGACGACACAAGTTTTAGAAAAATCAATTTAAATTTTTTTTATAAAAAATGGATTTTGTATTTTGAACTTCATCCAAATATTTGGATATGGATTTAAATCTTGATCCAAATATTTGGAATTAGAATAAAATTCAAAGTAGCTCAGAAAAAAAATGAATTTAAATCCAAAATCTTATCCAATTATTTAGATCTAAAATGGATCTGGATTGGATCTTTAAAAATCTAATATCATCTCTACTTGCCACCAACAACTCATTTGATATATAAATTAATTTATAATTTATTATTCATATCTTTCCAAATCTTCATTTTCATTTATGTATAAAGTAATTTTAACCTATAAAATTTATATTATTCTTAAATGATTAACTATAAATATTAACTTATTTTATTTATAATATAATAAAAGATTATCATAATAATTAATTCTGTTAACTTTATTTTAACTCCATTAATAATTAAGTGGACACACTAAAAAATATTGATGTTAATATGTAATGATATTTTAAGGAAACCTGTTATCCTAAACATAAAATTTTTACATATTAATTTTACTTTTTTTATTAAATTTATATAAATAATTATTAAAAAAGTGTTTAAATACACTAATTTTAATATAATTCAATTAAATTAATAAAATTAAAACTTTAATATTAAAATATAATACTTTTTAGGTTTAATTAGGTTTTTTGTCTCCATTTTCGTACAAAAATCTCAAATTGGTCCCCCTATAGTGTTTTGTCTCAATTAGGTTTCTATTTTTGAAATGTGATATAATTTGGTCATTTTCGTTAGTATTGTACTTACAACGTTAAATATGTGTCACATAACAACGTTAAATATGTGTCATGTAAGACCCAATAAAAATTAGACTAAAGGGAAACATAGAGAAAAATTGATGGCTTGTTTGAGATTGTGGATTTATTTAGAAGTATTTTATTTAATTTTGATATATGAGGGAATAATTAATTGATTGATTTCAATTAAGGGTGGTTTGTTTATTTTAGTTATTTACTTAATTATGGAATGTAAACTATATAGGTATATAAATAATTGGTGTGCCTTATGTCACGAGAATTTGTCTAGTTTAGTGGATAGTGTTATGAATTTGGGTGTGCAGGTACATGGGTTTGAATCTTGGACGGCGAAATTTATTAAATATATATTCTTGTGAAGCTTTTTCTTTCTCATTTAAATGGTGAGGCCCGCTAATTTTCAATTAGTTTTCTCCTCATTTCACGTGCAATATTTTTTATTTCTCTGTTATGGTTCTTTTAAAAATAAAAACGGTTGCTGCCATATATTTTAGAAGAATAAAAACGGCCAGAATATTTATCTTTTGCTTCCCATATTTTCTTTTAAGTTTAAGTTTGGGTTATGGATAAAAACCCTTAGTTTTAGGTTTATTAAGAGGGAGAGAACGAGAGTTGGAGAAACGAGAGAAACATGGAGAGGGAAACAAGAGGCTGCGAGAGAAACACTTAGTGAAGAACCAAATCCAAGTAGGGGAAGTCAACCTTGTTTTCTTCTCTTGTTTCTTGTTGCTTGATGAATGAAGCTTAACCTTGTTTTTCTCATTATTCTTGTTTGATTGATGTATGAAAATTTGAGGAGTATGCATGGGTACATGGAATGGTGATGAATGTTGTTACTGACTTTATTTTCTTTTCTTTTCTCTCGGATTCTCCACTCCAAGCATAGGTAAGTTTTCACGTTAATGCTTGTGTATGTCATCAATTTCTTTTCTTTATGGTCGCATGATGTTTTTGGAAAACATATGGTCTGCATGGTTGTTTCAAGTTTCACGGTGCAGTAGCATGATTCTATTTTCGGACATCAGCTCTGCATGTTTACGTTGCAACCACTCTTTTTGTTTATTGTTTCTATCTTCTACGCGTGTAGTGTAACATTCCAGTCAGATATTACTAATTTAAGTAATAAAAATTAAGAAATATGATGAAAACATCATTTATTATACTTCGCTTCCCAAAAACGCGGGAAATTTTAAAACATTTATTAATCGGATGTTATCCAAAAATCCATAATTTATGAAACTCCAATACAGTATCCAAATTCACAAATCAGTAAGACACTATTTACAAATTTCATAAAAACAATAATGGTAAAACTCCAGTAAAAGCTTTTCCCAATTAACCCTCTATCCGATGCTATGCCTCATCAGCACCACCTGCAACATCATCTGCTCCCGTGTAACGTATTACACGATCATCGCCAAACACAAGCAGATAGGGTGAGCTCATAAATAATTAACATATAAGTTAATAAAAAAAGTCAAGATACACCCATCTATTTTATTCTAGTTAATTCTTGGCCCAGACCTTAATCCCCAAGGCTTTTCAACCTTCACAACACATAAATAATTAGCCTCAGATTCAGGGTTTATGATGCTCACACGAACCTGCCCGCTCGTGGTCCTGCCTCTACGAACCTTCCCGCTCGTAGTCCTGCTCTACGGACCTACCCGCCCGTAGTCCAACACACGTGATCCACCAGCTACGTACCTCCCCGCACGCAGCATCTCTCAAGTGTGAGCACGGAACATACGAACCTACCTCGCTCGTATCCCCACACGAGAGTAACATGATATGAACATCCCCGCTCATATCATCACGTGTTCACCACCATCCATGAACCTACCCGCTCATGGCACAGCATCCCCTGATCTAAGTTTCACAACACAACATGATAAAGAAAACAAGCAAAGCACACCACCCTACACTAGGTATATACTCAAGCTGGTCTTAGGGATTCCAATGCTTCCACGAACCTGCCCGCTCGTGGTCTAACTCTACGAACCTCCTCGCTCGTAGTCCAACACACATGATCCACCAGCTACGTACCTCCCCGCATGCAGCATCTCTCAAGTGTGAGCACGGAACATACGAACCTACCTCGCTCGTATCCCCACACGAGAGTAATAAAATATGAACCTCCCCGCTCATATCATCACGTGTTCATCACCAGTCATGAACCTACCCGCTCATGACAACATCAAGCATATCCCAGACCAGGACCCACACCACAAACCATGCAAAACATATCACAATGCACCCTACCACTACACCATCGCCTAGCGTAGCCTAAGCACCGCTAGGCGAAATGGCAGTACAGACCGCCTGGCGGTTCCACATCACCGTCAGGCGCCACAACTTATGAGACATTCCTGTTTCATACTATCGCCTGGCGGTTCAGTCTACACCGCTAGGCGCTACACCAGTAATGTGACACTACTGGTTTTAGGTACTCTAATTCATTTCCTAGAATTCAACCATTTAATTCTCAAACATCCAGAAATCAACATACACATTCATATATTCCAAATTCAAACATCAAAACACATATGCATCTTTCAAGTATAAGCACACATTCCTCTCTTTTATAATTCATATATACTTACCTCTTAAATTAATTCCAACACACACTTTATTTTCACCTTCTCATTTTCCCAACCCTTTGCATGCTTATAATTCCATTACATTTAAAGTATGATTATCATGTTCCCATACTTTTCCAAAACCCGTCATGATCATGCAACACTCGGTCATAGTGATATCATCAATTGTGGCCTTATTCCCACACTTATAACATCTTACATTCGAGCTAACATATATAGGTTCATATATTCAACATGTCTCAACAAGCACTACCAAAAACATACTCATCAATCATGCATCAATATATTTATATATATACATTCACCAATCAAGGTCATACCAGCACTTGATCACACTTAATCATCCATTAGTAATCATACTATTAGGGAATTCAACAACCAATCATGAGTGACGTATATCTCCCTCTTCAGGCATCCAATTTGAATCTCCACCGTTCAAAGTTAAGAACAACATGTTGTGAAACACCTTACAAAATTTCACCCAAATCGGACGGTTAACGAAGCGGGAAATGCAGTTTTACGAAAACTGCGCAGACCAGAAAAATCGGTGGCGCCTGGCGGCATGAACTACAGCCGGGTGGTTCCTGTTCCACGAAAAGTACGAAAAACAGCGATTTTCGTGAATCAGAGCACCATGTCTCACTGGTATGGAGCCTAGCGGCCAAATGGGTGCCGCCAGGCGGTTCCTGCACCTACGAACCTTACCCCTTCACAACAACTCTAATTTCCATCAATTTTTGACTCTATAAGATCCGATTCTATCTTTTAGGATTACAATTCATCTCTAACACTTTCCATACCCGAATTCATTCACATTTTTCCATTTAGATGAGTGTCTTTTTCGAAATCCCCAATTCATCAACCTTAAAAGGGTGTTCTTAACAGTTCTCTCAAATTAACTCTAATTGATAGTGAAATTCCCCAATTTCTTTAGTCAAGTATTCAATTAAAAGTTAAGGATCCCTTTCCTTCCATTTAGAATCCAATCAGAACACTCAAAACACCAAAACCGAACCAAAATTGGTCCGCGTCGCCTGGCGGGTGTTCATCACCGCCAGGCAGTTCAAGCAAAAACCCAGAATCTGGGTTGGTCGTCACGCGTCGCCTGGCGGCACAACGCTCACCGCCAGGCGGTTCCTCTCTGGAACCCAGGAAACAAGTAAAAATTGGATGAGTCGCCTGGCGGCAGTTCATCGTCCGCCAGGCAGTTTCTGGAAAATTCCAGAAACACGAATTATACACAGCAGGGCATTGTACATGCATCAATTTAATCATACAGTTCATGAAATTAAACAGTACGCAATTAAAGGTACAATTCCAGCTATCCTAACCTCTAATCCTCGCTCCAAACACGGATTGCACGTGACTTTTAATTCAAACTCACCCTTGCTCTTGCCTCACTCTTCCACAATGGTTTCCCACTCCAATTCTCCTCTACAATTCGTGCCAATCACCCAGAAGTCTGTGATTCCGTATGCACCCCCTGTCTCAGACCCTTAATCCCTTAATTATCCTCTCTCACTCTAATTCATTCCACCCTTAATTTCACTTAACCTTTTAAAAAGAAAATTACAATAAAAGTGTGTGTTAATGTCTACTCAATATCCCTCACAGTGTATTTTTCCAGCACGCTGCCTTCTTGGCTACTAGGTTTTCCAAACCTTTTCACATTCATGCCAAAGGAAAAATTGGCAAAAAGAAATTATTTAGTTCTCAACAAGGTTTGAACCCACACCCATGCACATACCAAACCAAGGCCAAACCATTCAACCAATCCAAATTTCATGATAACTCCTACAATTCTAGGAATTTATCATCACCCCATGCATTCAATATATAAACACACAAAAACGCATAATTTAAATAACACCCAAGTGGCACACATAGGACTCAAACCCAAGTTCTCACATACAATAAAGTACTCTCAACCACTTGAGCTAGTACTTTTCCATGTCATAGTTCCTCACATTAATTGCTTTAAATGTTTCTATTACCCGCCATAATTAAATAATTATTTAAATAACTATTTAATTTTCTCGGGTCTTACATGTAGTGGTAAAGTGGTTTGTGGGTGCATCCTTTTATTGCAGAGGTTTTCACGTTTAATGAATAAGGTTTTATTTCATGCATAGTGTTTAAATTTTTCCCGCATCATTCAGGTTCTGCACGGTTTTTCCTATTGTTGCATCAAGGTCTTATTGTTGGTCTTCACATAGCATGGCCTCAGGTGTGCATCTCACAGGCTGGGTATTTTGGGTTCCACGTTTAGGAGGCATCATTCACATTGGTTCATTTTATGATAGGGCAGCCATAGGACTTCTCTTTTTCTTTTGGAAAATGATATCCTGACTCCATATTTTGACTCCATACTTGACTCCATGACGTGGCATGCACATGTGGATTTTATTTTTTAAATTAAAATTAATTTTATTGAAGCATTTTACGTCAGACGTGGCTTAGTGGAGGAGTTGAACCGTTTCTCTTTTCTCCTTCTCCCGCGCACGAAAACCCTCTTCTCACCGGCAGGGTGTTCATTGTAAATGGTGAATGGTTTTTTGGTCAAAAATTTTAACATTCTTTCCTTTCTCCCCTGCGCTCACTTGTATGAGTTCTCACTTTACCCCCTTTTGTGGTCGCAGTTGTAGGTTCTCTTGTCACTGGCAACGCGAACGATTTTTGGAGTGGTTCGTCTGGCAAAGGAAGATAGCAGAAGATAGCATAGTGTGGGTTTGCGGAATCTCTGTGGCGGCTAAACCTTGAAAGGGTTAGGGTTTGCGGACAGGGAGGGCATTTGCTGTGGAGGAGTTGAACCGTTTCTCTTTTGTCCTTCTCCCGCGCATTCAGTCGAAAACCCTCTTCTCTCCGCACAGTCGTCATTTTTCTTCCCACCGACAAGGTGTTCAGTCTAGATGGCGAATGGTTTTTTGGTCGAAAATTTGAACATTCTTTCCTTTCTCCCCCGCGCTCACTGGTATGAGTTCTCGTTTGACCCCCTTTTGTGGTCGCAATTGTTTTTGGAGTGAAAGGGAGTTCTGACGAAGCATCTCCTCCATTATTCAACCACTGTTTTCAAAGGTCGCAGTTCTATGAAGGACCGGCTTTGTAGCAGATTGTAGGTATGACCATTTTGTTTTGTATTTGTTGTCTTAGGGGTTGTTTAAGTGCATCAATATAATTCTTAGATGATAACTTGATGGATCTGGCGATGGAGAAGATGGTGATGGAGATGAGGAGTATTAGAATCTGAAATTTCTTTCTGATATCGTGTGTTTATTTGATGTGAAGTTTTTCGTTTTCTTTGGGATCAAACTCTGTGTGTGATTTTTGAATGTTTGGTTGTTATCGAATATCAATATATGTGTTGTGTGTAGCACAGAAGTTTCTCTATGTCCCTGTGTCTCGCTGGTTTTACAATTTTTTGAAAGTTCAAATGAATTTGGTAATGTTTGAAACATTAAGGAATTACCGTTGTTTTTCTCTTTCTGGCTTCGCTGCATATCACCTCCAAATGTATGCTTGGCCATTCTATTTTCCATACAGGCACATTGACTACTAAGCATGCTTGCACCTGCATCTTAGCTCCACCCCATTCTTCAGTAGAAAAAATACTGTATATAATTTAAAATTCAAATATCAAACACATCTAACCTCACCCAAAATGAAATGAATAAGAATGTAGGTTTTGTTTTATCATGGTCTACTTCAGAGCTTCCTAATACAGAATGATATTTAGGAAGAAGCATTGATAAGATAAGATAAGATATATAGTTCTCTGTGTATATATTGATTTCCTCTGAAGTTTTGCATCGGTAATGGGTTATTAAACAAAGTGTGAAAATTGTCATATATAACGTGTAAAATATTGTTCCTTCAGATTATAAATCTCATTGAATTAAAATTTACAGCATTTCCTTGTTTTATATTCATTATATTATATCAGTAATAATTCATGTTTATTAAAAAAGTAATTACTCATCATCTTTTTAATTACCTTTTCTACAAAATTCAGATTCAAATTCAAATTTTCTTTTTAATTTATAATATTACCTTTTTAATTACCTTTTATTAATAGATACTAAGATAGTAAATTGTTAGGATTTGACTTCTCTAATGGAAAAACTGCATGATATAGAGAGAAGGCGAACTTATAACCATTGATAGAAAAAAAACATTTAAGATTTTAACTTTATAATTGTTATTGATGTAAATATATTCTGTCACAATATCAACAATTGATTTTCCAATAATGGCTATAATAATTCCATACTTTGGGAAACTAGGATTTTGAGCTGAATGAAGAAATATAGTGTTTTGAAGATTGATAGGATAACTTGATTTATGACAAGTCCAGTGGACTAGACCACCTGATGTGTGGATCTATAGACCGTCTGATCCTTAAAGGCCCCATT
Organism: Vigna unguiculata; assembly: GCF_037176805.1. Taxonomy (NCBI): domain Eukaryota; kingdom Viridiplantae; phylum Streptophyta; class Magnoliopsida; order Fabales; family Fabaceae; genus Vigna; species Vigna unguiculata. The sequence goes on from NC_140801.1 coordinate 33,817,876, forward strand.
GGATCATTTGTTGCGTTGAACCCTCTTGAACATTGATTTCACTTTCTTATAAGCAACATTTTTGTGTGTGATGACTTGTGTGCAACTAAGTGTTGACTTGTGCAACATTTTTTGCAACAATGTGGTTTGACTCAATTTTTTGAACTCATACTATAGATGCCAATTCGTGTTTTTGGGGTGAATGACGTTGGTTAATAAGATGTGATTTATAATAAGTGGGGTTAAAGATGTCTGATTTGTTGGTGATGACTTTTGTGCACCCAAGTGATGACCTGTGCTGCATTTTTTGCAATGAGTTTATGAATCAATTTTTTTATCTATTTTGTTATAGCAGTGAATAATTGTTTATGAGGTTATTTACTTTGGTGCATGTGATAAATTTTCAGTTATATTTGGTCCTTTGTGGATATATGTTTGATAAATTTCAATGAACTTGGTATGTTATTTAGGAATTTTAAGTAAGATGTCTAGTAAACGTGAACGCAAATGTATTCCGGAAGCAGGCAATAAAGGGAAGAAGAAGAAGGTGGTGAAAATGCTGATCAGGTATAATTGGTATCTTTAAGTGATTTAACTTTTTTTATTATTTATAATAAATAATATTTTGTTCATGGTGCTATAGGTGCGAATTGTGCATAGGTGCGAAAGCAAGTACATTGTTGAAGTAAACAATGTACTAAAAGAAACCCACCGTAAGCGGATTCAGGCAACACCATTTAGATGGTGTTTGGAGGTGGACAACGCATTGGAAATAAATTGTCCTTTGTTGAGGGAAGTGTTGCGTAGATGGGTTCCACAAGGGGAATACATTCGTGTAGGTCAGCATTTGGTGGGGTTATCGGTTTATGATGTTTGTATATGGCTAGGTCTTAGTATGGTTGGTAAATGTGTTGAATTTGATGTTGATGTAAATGGGGTAGTAGGTTCACTTTTTGAGAAGAAACCAATCACCTTGTGAGACATAATTAACAAGATTAAGAACTTAGTGGTTAGTGATGATGATGTAGACAATACTTGTAGGTTGTATCTGTTACTTTTTTTACTGTATTTTATTTTCCTAGGACCTCTAGGACAGTGACCAATATGCCTTTCAAAGTCTTAGACAACCTTGACAACTTAAGCGACTATAACTGGGCAGAGTCAGTGCATAGTTTTTTTATCTCTACACTCAATCATGGATGTAAGGTTGTACGAGAAAAGATAAATACTCGTAGCCTTAACTTAGCCGGATCTGTTGTAGTTGTTCAGGTAATTATTGTTTTAAGAACCTTTATTTTCCTTATGCATTATTATAATTTATTGATTTGTCTAACAGTGTTATAGGTTTGGGCTGCTCGTTGTCTTGGCTTAGAAGATGTAGAGGGTGGGGTTCAATTCCCAAGATTTCTACGGTGGCCGTCGGTGAAGATTAGGACACCTAATATTGAGTCTGCTTTTGAAAAGAATAAGGTTTTATTTGAGTTGTCTTTGTATATGTTTGGTTAAATTTGGTTTTATTACGAAATGTGTTCAAAAACTGATTTTTTTATTTGTAGATTGTGTTTGGTTGGGCCCTAACTGCAGAGGAGAAGAACAACCCAATAGTGCAAAATGTCGTTCATATTGAGGACCAATACAATGTTAAAAATGATGGCATTCAGGGTGTTTCTCATTCCAAACAGCAAGTGGATTTGGAAGAAAAATTTGAAAAACATGAATGGATAATTCTAGACATGAAAGAACAGATAAAGAAGATGCGTGATGAATTTTTTGATGCTCCTGAACCTGACTCCTGTGCAGGTAAAGGAAATGATGTTAATGAAGAAGAGGGTTGTCCTTCTAAGCAAAGGAAGTGTGATGAAGGCCAGGGTTGTCCTTCACACCGGAAAGAGAGTCCGCAACCTCATCAGTGTGAGGAAGATGACCTGAATGACAAACCAAAATCCAACCATAATGGAGACGACAAAGCTATTAAGCCTAACACTGAAGGTCAAAGTAATACACTATTTATAGATAAGGCTAAATTGTATAAGGATGTGACTGCTGTTGGTTGTGCCAGGTATGCTATTTTTTTTTATAATGTATTCAACATCAACACGCACTAATAGTTAATACTTGAAGTTGCTACTTTTGACTTTTCAGAACTATTCATGTTCATGTGAATGGTGAAATATTGAGGAGCGATGAATGTCAATGTTTTCGTCCTCGTGGTTGGATTGATAACATGGTAAATTATGAAACTTAAGTTTATGACTATTTATATTTTTACTACAACCATGTACTGATATAATTATTGTTTTTGTGTTCAGTATATAATGTTTGCAGCTTACGAGTTCATGTATAAACAGAAAAGGCTGACTGGGAAGATTAGCAGGGTTATATTCAATCCTTTCTATACAGTAAGTTTTTTATTTTTTTCCTTTTAATATTTATGCTTAAATTAATGTATAAGTATTGACATTTGTTGTGGTTCAAAATGCAGTTATCCTTGATTGTAACAAAAGAAAGGTGAATAGACGTGTGTGATGTCTAGATGACTACAGGCATTACCTGACACGTGATTTGGTTTCAATGCAGGATATATTAACAGCAGATTTTGTGAGTATCCTTACTTGTTAAATGCTGTTATATTTTGTTATAAAATAAAATGTGTTTGTTAATGTTACTTCTATTCAATTGTTTGCCCCAATGATTTATGTTGAACATTGGTGGTGTTATGCTTTTAATTGTCAAACGAAAGAGTTCTTTGTCTTAGATTCACTTGCACACAAATGTCGAAGGCGAAAACAAATTAATAGTCATGTGGTAAGTCCATTTGTGACATTATAAATTTCCATTACTGATGTTTATTGTGTTCACATTATTTATGTTCGATTTATATCTGTTATACGTACAAAATGCGGAACACCATTTTTGGCTCTTACTAAATGACAAAAAACAATTGAAGCCAACATATGAAGTCCACATTGAAGACGTTCCTGAACAGCTAAATTTGTAAGCACAACTTTAATTGAGTAGGATATTCATACAACTTGGTTACGTAATTAGGAAGTTTTCAATAAATGTTTTGGTAATCACTTGCAGGCATGATTGTGGTATTATGGTGTTGAAGTATCTTGAGATATGGGACGGCGTCAAAAGATTTGATGGGAAAAGCATGTCAGCTTACACTGATGTGAGTATAATACCCTCGGAACTGTTTACATTTAAGTTGCATAAAGTTATTTTGATATGAATATGTAATTAAGTAGTTATTCTTTGGTGGCAGGAGGATCTACAACAATTCAGGCAGCAGTACATTTGTGATTGGATTCTTCACCCAAAAAATAAGCATAGGGAGGCTGTCCTTGAAATATTTAAACCATATTTAAAGAAGTAGAGATGTCAATATTTTAGTGTTGATTTATAGCGTAACTTTTAGGTCTTTTTGGATATGGATGACGTGCAAATGAATTGTTAGTTGCACTCCTTTATACAGTGTTGAGGGTGACAATGACTAGAATCAATTTTGTAAATTATGGTTTTAACAAACAGTTCTGTTATGGATTCAATTTGTGGTTATATATTAAAGTTACATGCAGTTTATTTTGTGATGACTGACTTCCATCTAAGTGTGTACCCACTTTATATTTTTCTTACCAGGTAACTGATGATAAGTACGTTGGTATCCCTTATTTTGGAGCCTATTAATTAAATTAACTGAAGAACACCATGACTTCAATATGATTATAAATTCTGATAACATGATTGTATTAAAATGCCAGGGTTGTACAGCTTTTTTATAAGCAACTATATTGTGAATTTTCAATCAAAATCAGTGACAATGAAAACTGTGAATAATATTAATCACTACTGCTGAAGTTGAATGTAGTAAACAGTAATCAGTACAAATACTTTGACCGTATGAATAAATAAACATGTCATTGACAAACACAAACTCTAATAACAAAAGGTGTTTGGTTATGCCATGTTGATCATCCCAAATGATCCAAAAAATGTCGTTTTTGTTGATACTAGTTCCTGAAAAATAAAACAATTACAATATTAAGCTATCATAAATATAAGGCAAAATTAAACATGTTTGTACTGTGGCATACCTAATGATCTGTTTTGTACCAATAAGTTGTTGATTACTTTCTATTGATGTTAAAAGTGATAAAAAGTCTGTGCACTGGACATCATAAACCTGGGCATGGCATAGGGGTAATTAATTATTTCCATTAAATAGCATAAGAAGATGTAGTTATGAAACGAATACTAACCATGTTGGTTGTGGTACCACTTTGAGCATTCAAAATTTCATTAGCTGGTGCAATTGAAGTATGAAGTTCTCCATCCTAAAGTGCATGTCCACAAATCAAATTAACAATTGGACAACCTGCATATTAAAAAATTGTACTCTGAATACAAATAATAAATACATACAGTGGCATTTCGAGAAGCTTTATTCCTAGTTGCTGCAAATTTTTTTTTTGCATATCTTCTCTACCGTTGATTGTATCCTTGTACCTCGTGGTCGACCCTTTCTTTTAACGTGAATTGGACTTCGGATCGTTGTTTGGTGAGCACCACTATTAATTGGAGAAGAAATTTGCACATTTGTTTGTTCACAGTTTTCTAATGTTGTGGAACAAGATAACGAAGGATTCCTTGATAATAAGTCTAATTGGGAACACAAGAATTATGTACTCCTCTCGCTTTGGCATGCAAACTCAGCAATGTCATAGAACTTTTTACACAATAAGTCATACCTATGAACAATGGGTTCGTCTTTCTTAGTGTTATATGATGCTCTTATCAAAGTATGCCTTCGCAATATGTGTTTGCTCCGTGGACTCAAAATATACTTTTGTGATACAAATTTTACCTCCTCTTGGGCAAGGACCATCAAGCTGTGGCGGCAAAGAACTTCTCTAAACTCGAAAAGCCAACAAGTGCATTCAATGTTTTTTGTCACAACATCAATATAACTTCATTATATTTTTTTGCACTTTGGTCTTTCCATATCAACGCCTCTTTAACAATATATTTTGCCTTACAACCATGAACTTCAACACTTTTTATATTACAATTCATCTTACACCTAAGCTCATTTTGCACTTCACCAAACTTCGCATGAGTGTATTCATCTTGAAATTGTCTCTCAATAAATGACTGAGACCCACATGGAAGGGTAGTATTAACAGAAGCAAAATCTACTTCGCACTCATAATTCCTTAAGGAATAAAGGAGACAGCCTGGCTACGATAGTGGACACATCGAACCATCTATTTCTAGGAAACTAGATGTTGTTGTGGGGTAAAAGGTCGCGGAAAAAAAGAGCTTGATTATGATGATTATGGTTAAGGATTTTATATGAATGTGATAGTTTGTTGGTTTGATATGGTTGCTTGGATGTTGAGGGTTGTGTGCTCAAAATAAAGTTTGATTGTGATCTTAATGCTTAAGTGTTACTTGAATGAGATGTTGAGTATTATTTGTCATGTTTTATTTACGAAATTATTTTATATATATCATTGTTTATGATTAACTTACCCCTATTTGTTTGTTTGTGTGTTTGTTATATGTGCGATGATGGTATAACGTGTGTGTTATATGGAAGCAGAGGATATTGCAGATAATTTTGGCATGAAGTGGATTGGAGAGAGGCTGGGGTGAACTCGGGAGTTTTTATAATTTATTAGTGGTTTTAAATCAGATATTGAAGACTATGTAATTTTCTTTTGTTTGAAATGGTTATTTATCAAATTAAAAGTTTTTTTATTAGTACATTTTCAATGATAATCATTTTCCGTCAAATACGTTAATTTTCAAACTATCCGTGACATCCCAAAATTGGGGTGTTACATGTTATGTGCCAGTTCATGATTATTTTTTTTTTATTTTTTTTATAAATTCTTTTAAAAAACATTGTCTCATATCAAGTCAGTATGATGCCACGTGGCAATAACAATTTAATGTGGTAGTGATAGTGATACGAGTCACTGTCATACCAAGTGTCATTGTCTCAATCTCAATTTGATCCATGTATTTGTTATTTTGATTCAATTTAGTTCATTTTTTTTAAATTGAGCAATTTCGTCCCTCTCCAAAATAAGACCAAATTAAATTTCATATAAATGTTATACTGTTATTTTTATTAAAAATGATTTTTTTTTAAATATATTTAACATTATTAAGTTTATTGAAATTTATACTTCACATTGAACTTTATTGAAATTTTGTTTTAAAATTTATATTTTACGTTGAATTTTATTTGTATTGATATTTTATTACATCATACTTTAATTTGTTTCTTATTCGATTTTATATTTCAAATAATTGTATTTTTTAAATGTGTAAAAGTCAATAATTTCTATACAAATCTTAGAGCTGATTTGAAAATAACAATTTCATAAATTCAATTGTAAAATTTTAGAACAATTTAGAACAAATAAATTTAAAACTTAAGATAATTTTAAATAAAGTTCAATGTAAAATATAAATTTAAATAAACTTTATCTCGTTAATAAAATTTAATAAAAATGTAAATTTTAATAAAAATATCAATATAACATCTACACAATTTGTTTTAATTTGGAAAGGGGTGAGATTGCTAAATTTAAAAAAAATGGACTAAATTGAATCAAAATTATAAATACAAGGACTGAGATTAAGATAATAATGCTTGACTTAACAATTACACGTTGTCACTGTCACTTCACAACGTCACTGCCAAGTGATACGACGTTAACTTAACACATAGCAATTTTTTTTAATTAAAAAAATTACGAATTGACACGTGACGCATCTTTACGCTAGTATAGAGAGTAGATTTGGTCGTGGTTATTTTGGCCTTTTTATCACGGGTTCATAACCGAGGCATATCTTGGTGAGGTAAAAAAGGAGAGGTTTATGCCTCGGTTCATAACCAAGGCATATACGAAAATTATTGCCTCGGGTCTTACTTCAACCGAGACCTAATAGACATCAAAAATTAAAAAAAAAAATTGTAGTTTAGTTCGTGTTCTTTCATCTCCTCCAAGTACATTTCCTCAACTATTGGCCTCTAAAGCCGAACTCGAGCATTTATGAACCAATTTAAAACCTGTTCCATTTCCAATTTTCAATATACAAAACACACATTCTAATAATCTTTGCAGTGGTAAAAGGAGAAACTTTTACACAGCTGTTGAGTAGGCAACGTGCAAGCTTCATAGTGGAGAAGTTTCCTTTGCCCACTGTCTGACCCAGTTCATAATTTCCGACACGGGAATTGGTGTTGCTGGTGGTGCTACCTTTGAGTGCTCCATCTTCTCTAATAATAATATTTGGCTCGGGAATGTTCTTGGTGGAAGCATGTGTTTTTCGGAGTCCTTGGGGTAGCTCAAACCAGATAAGTTCAACAAGTTTCAAGGCAAAGAACCATGGAAATGGAAATGAAAAGTTGGAAAGATTGAATTTTGAAAGTGCTTACGGGTGGAGAAAGTGTTCAAAGAGCCAAGCACATAAGACAAAAACCTAGCGCAGGGCCTCCATCTACATATTGTTCAATCCCGCGACAATGGAGGTGGCCCAACAACGCCCTGTTCGACGGCCAAACTACGGTGGAAGGGGGAACGGAGTGGGTAGCTCACAAAGCAGTGTAGTGGCTGGCACAGGGAGCGGTGGAGAGCCTGGCGCGCACGCAGTTCGTGTTGTAGAAGCAAGAAGAAGACACTGAAGGAATGTCTCGGTTGTATGTGATCATTTTAAAATATTTAAAACAATGGGAAATTAAAAAATTTGAGTGAGATCTGTCTCGATTGTAATTATAACTAAGACAATAACACCTATTCTGCCTCAGTTTTAATGAGACCCGAGGCATAAAAATTCACTTGAATTAAAAAAAATGTCATTGCATCATGATATGCCTCGTTTGCACTAGAACCGAGGCATATAAGGCGTTGTCAAAACGTAAAATTGAACTAGTGTTAATATTGTTATTACACACTACAATAAAATTTCTCATTAATAACCAATTTTAGTGACCAATTTACAAAATAAATAATTAGTGGTTATTAAAATAGTCACTATTATGAATAAAAATTATAATTGGTATCTAAAATTTAGTTACCAAAGGAATCAGTTTATAAATTGGTCATTAAACATTAGCTACCAAGTTTTGACTACCAAAAAAATTAATTTTTGAATTAGTCTTCAATTAATTAGTAACCAATTTATTGACGAATTATAATATTTTATTTATAATAGTAATTATTTTAACAACAAATAATTTTTATTTTGTAAATTGATATCTAAATTGGTCATTATAATAACTAATAATTTTTTTACTAAAATTAATTTATTATTTAAGAGTTTTTTTTTAACCGTACTAACAAAAATGACCAATCATATCACTTTTTAAAAATAGGCCTAATTGAGAAAAAAAATATAGGGAAACCAATTTGAAATTTATGTACGAAAATAGAAATCAAAGACTTAATTAAACTTATTTTTTATTACACTAAAAATAACTATGAAAAATACTTTTATAACAATTTAGCCAAAAATATTTGTATAAAAAGTCCAATCATATCACTTTTTAAAAATAGGCCTAACTGAGAAAAAAAATATAGGGAAACCAATTTGAAATTTATGTACGAAAATAGAAATCAAAGACTTAATTAAACTTATTTTTTATTACACTAAAAATAACTATGAAAAATACTTTTATAACAATTTAGCCAAAAATATTTGTATAAAAAGTCTATTTAGAAAAAAATAATAGTCGAAAAAGTCTGTTTATAAATGTCCATACACGTGGTCTCATACTTTCCCTTATATACACATATTCCTTTTTCCTTACACATTTTGTTTGTTGTTTTCTTTCTGCTTTGAAAGAGAAATAATGTGTCTTTGAAAAAGAATATTCAAATATCACGCAACTATAAATAACTTTTATCATAGAGATGAATTTGAGTTTTGTCTTATATTTTGGCTGAAGATAATAAGAAACAATGTCTTCAATGGAAACCGCAATGCTGCGCCGGAATTGAGTGGAGAATGAAGAATGGTTAGGTTTTCTTTCCACATTTATTTTGCTTAGAAAATAAAAATGCTAACTGTAATATGTGAATGAGAAAATTGTAGTTGCATGAGTCAAGTCCCATGTGTTGAAAAATTATAGGGTTTTGTTAATGTGACGTAGATATGTACTATGACATTAACGTAATGTGAGGGACGTCATATCATGATTGAAAAATAAGAGAATAAATTATCAAATGGTAAAGATCACATGTGAAACAATGTTCCTTTAACTACCACAATAATATTTAATCAATGAGTTAATGTATTTTTGTTATGATGTGGAAAATGAAATTACGTACGTTTCAATTATTACTAAATAAAACTATACATTATTAGAATTAATAATATTATGAGGATATTTATCAAAAAATTGACGCACATTAGTATACGTTTACAAAATGTAAATATACTGGATATAATTATATTAGGACAATTAAAAAATAATGAATATAAGTTTTAGGAACTAAAATATGTAAGTTAGATGTTCAATATACTTCCCATCCAGTGGCGGAAGATAGCATTGACAGGAGAGCAACGACTCCACTAATATTTTTTTTTTTACTTTATTTTTTATATATTTAAAAAATAATATTTATATATTATTATTTTATTTATATTAATCTTAATAATTTTTATTTTATTTTATTTTTTATATATTTAAAAAAATATATTTATATATTATTACCTTATTTATATTTATTACTTCGTCTTATCATGACTCTTCCAAATTCTACATCTATAACTGAAAGATATTTTTCTGTAATGAAAATAATCAAGAAGAAGCTAAGAAATAAGATGGAAGCTGAAAGGGATATTACAACTAGCTTCCGTTCTAATTCAATTATTGAAGATTTTAAGTTATTGAAAAAGCTAGCTTCAGTTCTGATTCAATTATTGAAAATTTTAAATCACTGAAAGAGCCTAGAGTAGTACTCTAACTAAAGGTAACTTTTGTTTTTTTATAATATATTATTGTTGATGATAAATTTTATGTTATTCTTTCATATATATTATTTTCATATTGTTTGGATTCTATTATTATGAGTGCTTGTTTTGAATAGAAAAATGATGTAAAGAAATGAAAAATAATTTATATATAACAAATATAATTTGGCCTCCTAAAATTTTTATTCAGATTCCGTCACGGTTTCCATCACACCTTTCAGGATATATTTATATTTATATTTATTAATTATTAATTTATCTGTTCAAATACTAATATATATATATATATATATATATATATATATATATATATATATATATATATACACAAAAATCTTTTATGTTTATTTTTATGTTTTTTAGCACATAATATTTCAACCGCATTTCATATTTATATAATTCATTTAATTTTTAATAGAAAAATAACTAAAAGATCGTGTGAACATGACTAATACAAATTACGAAGGTGGTCAAAGTGATAGTGATGCTGATGCTGTGAATGAAGGGAAAATATTAAGATTTTTAATATATTTTAATTAAGGATAATTAAGTTATTTTCATATGACTATGCGGTGTAGAAAGAAAATATGGGATGCAAGAAGAAAGATATACTCATGAAAAACATTCACACAAGTCATAGGTTAGGCGCAGGAAATGAAAATACCGATTTAAGGAAAGGTCCATTATCTGACTTTGGGTTCTCAGAGCAAACTCAACGAAAGAAGTGGCTTCTAAATAAAGTTATTCCTATTAGCACACCCTATTTAGCACTAGCACCTCTTGTTTAATTTTTCTTTTGGTTTAATAATAGGGAAGGTCTTTGTTTTCTTTAAAAAAATCTCAATTAAGTCCTTAATTTCTAAGTCGTCCTAATTAGATCTTATTTTTTGAAAATTTGTTATAATTTGGTCATTTCCGTTAAAACATCATCAACAACGTTAATTGTGTGCTACATGTGGTCAGTGGCGGAACTTGAAGAAAATATGTAGGGATGCCAAATTAGATGTTTTATAGATAATTTTTTTAATTAAAAAAATTATTTTCTTTATTTAAATCATGCAATTCAAACTTTTCAATTTTTAATTTTCTTAATTTGTTGAATTCACATAAATGAGTATTCTAATTTTTATTTCAATTCAAGAGTATTCAACTAATTTATTGTATGTAGTTGAAAATACAAAATATCAACATTTTATAATGTTGGGTTATACTAATTTGAGAAAATATAATTAGGGTTCATGCCAATTTCATACCAAAAATTCCTAAAATCATAGTTAGGGTTCATACTAATTTGGGAAAACTTAATTTGGGAGAAAAATCATAATGGAAGAATCATAAATCTAACATAGATATATCATATTAGGATACTTATTCATGAGATCGTGTGAGTATGCATATTTGTCATCTTTGTTCTCCAATTTCTTTTTCCTAATCTGTCTTTCTTTTATTTCATACCTTTTTATGACTTGTTGTGGATAAACCTTATAACCAGATATAAAACCTTAATCTCTTTAATCCAGTTATTAATCCATCAAATTAATTTTTATTTTACTTTTTAAACAATATATATATATATATATATATATATAACTTAATAAAAATAATAAAAATTATATATATATATATATATATATATATATAATTAAAAGTTTGGGGAGCCATGGCTCCCTTTTGTCCCCACCAAGGTCCGCCATTGCGTGTGGTTTCTTTATTTTTTTTATAATGTTTTACATTTATTTTCTTAAAAAGTAGCTGACACATGTCAAATTAGAATTTTGCCATGTGTCAGTTTGTGATTTTTTTATTTTTTTATTTTTTAAATTTTTTAAATTTTTTAAATTTTTTGTAATTTTTTAAATTTAAAAAAAAAAACTATCACATGTCAAATTATAGTTCTACCACATGTCAATTGTTTATGTAAAAATTCTCAATTTAGTCCCTGTATTTGATATTTTGTCTCAATTTAGTCTTAATCTCTTTGTAAATTGTAGTAATTTCATCCCTTCTAAATTGAAACCAAATTTAACTTTTATATAAATATTATAATTATATTTTTACATTTGAATTTTGTAACTTATATAAAACTATTTCAAAATTTTACATTTGAATTTATAAAGTTGCTTAGAAATGATTAAAACAATTTTTTTAAATAAAGTTCAATGCAACATTTAAATTTAAATAAACTTAATTTGGTTAAAAATATCTAAATGTTGTTAGAGTACACATATCCTAGATTATCTTTTTCAAGTGGACATCATCAAACAACGTAATACATTCTCTTAGTAACAACACAATAAACTAGTTTTAAATATTTGTCTAAGCACGTGTTGGTATTTGGCTATATTTATTAAAAGAGATTTAGAGGTTGAGGAAAGAAACAATACATAATTTTAAGTTTATAATTAAGTTTTGAATATAATCAATGTGAAAAACGATTTCTAAGTTTAGAAAGTCAATATGTCTATAAAAATATAAATAGTAAACTTTGTAAAAATATAAAGGATAAAGCATATGCATAAATGTAGACATTGTATTTGTTATGTGAAAAATACAATGTCTACACTAAAATTATCAAGATTTGTGTAAGCACGGGTTGGTATTTGGCTGTGTTTATTAAAAGAGATTTAGAGGTTCAGGAAAGAAACAATAAACAATTTTAAGTTTATAATTAAGTTTTGAATATAATCAATGTGAAAAATGATTTCTAAGTTTAAAAAGTAAATATGTCTATAAAAAATATAAATAGTAAACTTTGTAAATATATAAAAGATAAAGCATATGCATAAATATAGAGTAGACACTCTAAAGTATAAAGAATGTGTGCAAAAATATGTAAAATTAGAGTCACTAAAAATATAAATTAGTGTATGAACAATCTGATCTAATATGTATTGTTAGACTCCTGTAATTAATGCATTGATAAACTCATCTAATATGTGTTGTTAGACTCGTCTAATTATGATATGGACACACTTGTCTAATCTGTATTGTTAAACTCGTCTAATTAGTATATCGACAAATTTGTCTAATATATATTGTAAGACCCGTCTAACCAGATAATGGATATAGTATTGTAATGTGTATTAATAAATTCAATTAATATGTGTTTAAACAGACTTATCTAATGTATATTGATAGACTTGTCTAATCAGTGTTTGAATATACTCGTCTAATGTGTATTCTTCAAATTATATAATCAATGTATGGAATGACTCATCTAATGTTTTTCTCTATAATTGTTTAATTTGTGTGTGGAAAGACTTATCTAATGTATATTACTAAAGTCGTTTAATCAATATATGAACGACTTGTCAAATGTCTATTGCTAGACTCGTCAAATGCTTATTACTAGACTCGTCTTATCAAGATACCAACTAATTTTTTACATACTAAAAATATAAAAAGAAAATCAACGACAAGAATATTTATATTATAATTTAGTATAAAAAAATAAATGTAATTTTATTTTGACAATATTTTAAGAAAATATTATTATGGTACTGTTAACAATTTGTGTTACCAATAAAAATATATTATTTTTTAAATAATATTATTTTAAGAAATAAAAGTAAATATATTTTTTAAATTTAATTTTAATAAATTACCATGTAATTAGAAATCATAAAATGAAAAATGAAAAAAATAGTATTAAAAATGAATTAATACTTTAAATATATTTTATTTTCTTCTAATTTTTTTGTTATATTGGTCTGAGTTTTGTTGTTAAATTTGTCTAATTTATCTGATGACAATATAAATATATTATATTTTAAGGCAATTGGTATGTTAGCTTTTAATTTTTTTTTTCAGTCTTATTAAAGTAACCAACTTTGACAATTTCAAGTTGTAAATAATAGAACATGAATTCAATGAATATAAAAGAAAAATTATAATATTAGAAGCGTAATTTTTTTATTATAATTTTTTTTATTATAAATGTATATTTTAAACACTTGAAATGAATTATATTAAGTACGATCTTTTAATTTATTTTGTTACAAATATAATTAGTTAAAACCTTATACGAAATTTTAAGTATATATGATTCATGTTAATTATTTATTAAATAATATAGATTTAATTTTGACATAATAAATATAGGCTTAATTAAATTTTAAGTCTTTAATAAATTTAGAAATTTTTTAATTGAGTTCCTGGTAATTTATTGTGATGTATTGAGTATTCAATAAATTTAATTTTTTCGAAGTTGTTAACTTTGTTTTTTAACTTGGTGATGTGGTTAATATGGCTGATATGATTATTATCTTGTCATATCAATTACTCATGTAGTCACATGTCGTTTTATTATTTTATTATTTTGTAATTTCATAATTTCATAATATAGTTTATAATTTATAATTTTATAATTGTATGATTTATATTTTTATATTTTTATAATTTTAATATTTTAATTCAAAACTATATGATTATGAAATTATGATTTTGTAAAATATAAAATTATGATATATTTTCAAATTTTATTCATATAATAAAATTATAATTTTATAATTATACTTAAAAATTAAAACCATAAAATTATAATTGTCCAGGGTATAATTTAAGATTTTTTTTCTCTCAAAAACAATTAAAAATCTATTTGGTTAAATAAAAATATGATTTGAGAAAGTTTGTATGAATTTCATGGATATGAAAATTAATATATAATTTTATTAAAAAAATTATTGATTACATGATATATTATACATTAGACTTATTTTAACTAAAATTTTTAAGTTAGGTTTAAGTTTAAGTTTACGCGCTAGTACGAATTTTTTATAACTATTAAATTAGAGGCTAATCTAAATATATATTTTTAAAATCGTTATTTTCTGGAAATATTATTTAAAAATTTAAACATGATAATTATATTTTCTCATAATTATATTTTCTCATGTGTTAGATAAAATAAATTTTTTCCCAAATGTAACGTTTGCTTAAAGTATATATTATTACTTATTAGCATTTGTCTCAATGGAGTTCAATTTCCAACATTAAAAAAATGTAAAACTAACTTCTGAAAGATTCATAAAATATCTCTTCCAAGGTAAAAGTTTATAAGAATTTCTCAAAAATAAAAATATTATAATTTTATAAAATATAAAATTATGATATATTATTGAAATAATAAAATCATAATTTTATAATTATACAATTTTGAATAAAAATAATAATAAATTATACAATTATAAAATTGTAAATTTATAAAATTTAAATTATAAAATTATAAATTTTAAAATTTTAAAATAATAAAACAATAAAATGACATGTCAACAAAGTGACATTATAAAATGGTTAAATATGTTTTTAGTCACTTGACTTTCAGTAAATTTTGAAATTAGTCCATTTCGAAACTTTGAACCAATTTAGTTCTTCATATCTTGAAATACTTGGATTTAGTCCTTTTAATCAAATTTTATTAGGTTTATTTCATGTTTCGTATGCATTTCAGGATTATATCTGATTTGTTTATACTATTTGACACATTTTGGCTTTAATGTTAAATCAAATACTATTATGAAACTAAATTAGTCTAAAGTTTCCAAATGGATTAATTCCAAAATTTACAAACTGTTAAGGGATCAAAAACATATTTAATCACATTATAAAATAATAATCATGTCAGCTTCTTACTGGTCCATCACCCCCAAGCAAAAAAAAAAAGCAAAAAAAGTTCAGGGATCAATTGAAAAATCTAAATTTATTGAATACTCAATCAATCATGAAAATTTATCAATTAATCAATCAAAAGTTTCCAAATTTATGAGAGGATTAAAACATAGTTAAGCCATAAAATAGGAAGAATATTAATATTTATATAATAATTTAATATAAAAGGACCAAGTAATTAGACTTCATAAAGGGAAAAAATTAAAAATGAAGACAAAATAGTATAAAAACATTAATACTTTAAATATAAGAGAAATTTTTTTGATGACTGAATGTGTTTAAGTGCACAAATTAAAATAAGTAATTATTTATATATTTTAAAAATAAACTAATTTCTAAAATAATTTTTAGGAATTCATATCATAGATTAATTTGATTAACAAAAAATATTCAAACTTTATATATAATTGATGTTTTAAAGTTTGATATAAAAATTTAAAATTTGAGAAATTAATTATGCTATTTAAGAATTAAAATAATAATTTATTAAAAATTAAATGATAGATTTGAAATTTTTATTCTTACGGTAAATCAATTTATAAACAAAAACAAGCGGATAACATAGTGAAATAATTCTTTAGAGAGACAATTTTTTATATGACATTATAAAAAATTGGTATCATTAATAAATATATATTATTTTTGTTAAATAACATTATTTAGATAAATAAAATTAAAATATATTTTTAAAAATTTAATTTTTTAAATGATCAAGTAATTAGAAGTCACAAAGAGATACAATTAAAAATAAAAACAATAGTATAAAAAAAAACTTTAAATATACATTATTCTTTAATATTTTAATAAATGACCAACTAATTATAAATTATAAAATGATAAAATTAAGAGCGAAAAAATTAGTATAAAAAAATAGGAATTAATACTTTTAATATAAGTTATTTTTTAATAATAAATATGTTGAAGATTAGAAAAACTTTTACGCAGTGTTCCTTTAAATAAATAGTACTATAGAAGCAAATTTGAAGGACAAATTAAGAAGTGAAACTCTGTTCGTTTTAGAAGATATGCAAAGATTTGTGCAGATGGATTTAGAAAAAGTTATCACAATTTCATCTCATCACACAAAAAAAATTTGTGCGGATATATCATTTTTGACCTTTTTCTCCTTACACTTTAATATTCTATTATACGTTATAAATAATATTTTATTATATATATATATATATATAATAATAATTTATAATAATAAATAATATAATAATACAAATTTAAGAATTATTTTTAATAATATATAATAATTATAATATTTATAATTATAACTACATATAATAATTAAAATATTATTAAAAATATAATGATTAATATATAATAATTAATAATATATTTATTATTATTATTATTAATATATATATATATATATATAATTAATGATAATAATAATAATATAATAAAAAATTGTTAAATTGGTATGTTAAATGACTTTATGTTGGTTGGAGAAACATGATTTTGGTGTGATCAAGACGTAATTCCACGGTTGTGTGGTGGTGCCTCATTGGTCAGGGCGTAATTCCATGGATCTCTAGGCGAGATCTCATGGTGGTGCCTCATTGGTCAGGACGTAATTCCACGATGGTTGCATGGTGGTGCCTTATGGTTAGGACGTAATTCCATGACCTATGTTAGTGGAAGTTTCATGGTGGTGCCTCATTCTTAGGACGTAATTCCATAAAGTTCGTGGTGGTGCCTCATTATATAATTTAGTAAGGATTCAAGGTAAGGATTGCATCCTGACACTTTAAAGAGTCAGTTAGTCTCACGTAGAGCATACTGACTCAAGTGGTGAGAGTAGCAGGAGACCTTAGATATTTTAAGGCTAACCTTGTGAGTGGTAGGGTGAAACTCATTGGCAATTGGCTTTGCAGAGTAGTAGAGGCCACCACAAGTGCAAGCATCTAGTGAATCTGACTAATTATATGTATTCGGATAAGTCGTGTCTTGAGTCTTAGTGTATTGTTTGTGAGTCATCACATGATTGGTTGTTGTATGTATCTTGGACTATGAAAAAGTATGCAATTGTATGATAAAATCACTTTCTACTCTAGCTTACCCTTCCTGCTTGTTGTATGTTCTGTGTGTGGTCTTCTATTTTTGTGATGATCATCAATTTATTGATGGGAGCAAATGCGAGAACTCCTCATGGTCAACAGGGTAATGGAGATTCCGCTGCATAGCTCATCTTGGGCTGGACCCCACCTTTTTCTGAATTTACTTTAGGGTCGTAGCCCATGTATTTCTTTGCCCTTAGGGCACTTACTTTACTACTATTAAACTTCTTACTCGTATTGTTGTTGGCATCATGGTGTGCCTTGGGTTCTTTCCTCGTTTATTCTGAACAACCGCAAGGAGTGACTTTGATACTCCGCAACTTTGCTTTTTATATTATATTGTGCGATGTTTCATTTAATTAAGTTTATTTATTAAATGGGACGTTACACCTTTTCTTTTAAATAAATTATTTTTTAAACTAAAATAAGTATCTTTAATAAAAAAGATACCTACAAATAAAAAAAAATACTTATATTTGTTATAAAATAAAGCTAATAAGAGAGAGAAGAAGGAGAGGAATAATAGAGAATGAGAGAGTATGGAACAACTTTCGTCTGTATGTGTGTCTTATTATTGATAGGACGAGTCCTATTTATATATACAACATGGTAACCTAGAAAGGATATAAATCAAATAGTTAATACAAAATATTACATAAAGAGTAATGAATTATATGAGTATCAATCGTATCAATTATATGAGTAATTGTATCAAATCAATGAACGACCATTAATTCACAACACTCCCCCTTGGGTGTCCATTGATAAAAGAATGTTCCTCGTTAAAACCTTACTAGGAAAAACTCTTTGGGATAAAAACCTAGTGAAGGAAAAATAGTACATAATTCTATATAATATTGTTCTTTACATCTTCTATTTTTTCCCCTCATGTAAATTTACATCATCAAGATGACAGAGTTCAATCTTGTGAACCAATTGCTCAAAAGTTCTTCTTAGCAAAGACTTTTTCAATAAATCTACTACATTTTCACATGAGCAAATCTTTTGGATCTCTACATCACCAATTCTTTGAAGATCATGAGTTCAAAAAAATTTCGGAAGAATATGTTTTGTTTTGTCTCCTTTAATATATCCTTCTTTCAATTGAGCAATGCATGCACTATTGTCTTCATATATGGTTGTTGGTTTCATTTTTTCCAAGGATAAACCACAAGTTTGTCGCACATGTTGAATTATAGGCCTTAACCAAACACATTCATGACTTGCCTCATGTAATGCTAAGATTTCTGCATGATTTGACGATGTTGTTGTTATTTTTTGTTTCACAGATCGCCATGAAATCGTTGTGCCATCACATGTGAACAAATATCCTGTTTGTGATTGACCATTTTGAGGATCTGATAAATAACCCGCATCTGCATAACCTAATAGATCTAATTTTGAATCATTTGGGTAAAATAAGTCCATATTCATAGTGCCCTTAAGGTAACAAAGTATTTGATTTACTCTATTCCAATGTCTTCTTGTAGGTGAAGAACTATATCTTGCTAACAAATTTACAGCAAATGCTATATCAGGTCGAGTATAATTAGCAAGATACATTAGTGCTCCTATAGCACTAAGATATGGTACTTCAAGACCAAGTAGTTCTTCATCTTTTTCTTGAGGTCTAAAAGGGTCTTTATCAACATCTAATGACCTCAACACCATTGGAATGCATAATGAATGTGATTTGTCCATATAGAACTTTTTAAGCACTTTCATTATATAAGCTTCTTAATGTACAAAAACACCTTTATTTAAATACTTAATTTGTAATCTCAAACAAAACTTTGTCCTTCCAAGATCCTTCATCTCAAAATTCTTTCTTTAAACAATCAATGGCCTTTGTGAGCTCATTAGGAGTTCCAACTATGTTTATGTCATCTACATAAAATACAATTATGGCAAATTATCGGATCTTTTCATATAAATACAAGGACAAATAGGGTCATTTTTATACCCTTCCTTTAACAAGTACTCACTAAGACGATTATACCACATACGTCCTGATTGTTTCAATCCATAAAGGGACTTATTCAATTTTATTGAATAATCCTCTTTAGAATTTGCTTTAATGGGAAAAGTAAATCCTTCAGGGAGTTTCATATAAATAACATTCTCCAAAGAGCCATATAAATAGGTTGTAACAACATCCATGAGGTGTAAATTCAGACTTTCTTGTGCAACAAGGCTAATTAAATATCTAAATGTTGTTGCATCCAACACTAGAGAATATGTCTCCTCAAAATCAATACCAAGTCTTTGTGAAAAACCTTGAGCAACTAACCGTGCTTTATATCTAACAATTTCACCATTCTCATTTCGTTTTTGTACAAAACCCATCTATACCCAATAGGTTTTACACCCTCAGGTGTGCGAACTACAGGTCCAAAAACCTTTCGTTTAGCAAGCAAATCTAATTCTACTTGGATTACATCTTTTCATATTGGCCAATCATTTCTTTGCCGACAATCTTCAATTGTCATTGGTTCTTGATCCTCATTGTCACTTATAACATCCTTTGCTACATTATATGCAAAAACCTCGTCAATATTGACTTTATTTCGGTTCCATATTTTATGATTCATGACATAATTTATTGAGATCTCATCATTTTCAATAATTTTAGGTACTTGAGGTTCTTTTAGAACCAAATCATTAATTATGTCAAAAGAATATTTTGGGACTTTTACCCCCTCGATTAGGCCATCTTGCCTTTTTTTCCTTTTTCTCATCCGAGGATTTTTATCTTTGGAACCGACAAGCATACCACGCTTCAGGCGTGTTTGAGATTCATTTGCTATATTAGATTGTCCAACAGGAATATCAATTCTGATTGGAGCATTAGCAGCGGATATATGCAACTTAGTTACCCTTTTTGTGTCAATAAAAGCATATGGTAATTGGTTGGCCAATTTTTGTAAATGAATTATCCGTTGAACTTCTAGTTCACACTCTTTTGTACGAGGATCAAGATGAGATAATGATAATTCATTCCAACCAATATCCTTTTCCAATTTCTTTCTTTCTCCCTCAAACGTTGAAAAAACTGATTCATCAAAATGACTATCAACAAATCGAGCTGTAAATAAGTCACCTGTTGATGGTTCAAGATATTTTATTATCGATGGAGAATCATATCCAACATATATTCCCAAACGTCTTTGAGGACCCATCATAGTTCTTTTTGGTGGGGAAACTGGGACATATACAGCATACCCAAAAATTCTTAAATGAGAAATATTAGGTTGCTAACTGAAAACCAACTGCAGTGGAAAGTATTTGTGATAAGTTGTGGGTCTGATGCGAATCAATACTACAACATGCAGAATTGCATATCCCCAAGTAGTCATTGGAAGATTAACTTTCATAAGTAAAGGTCTTGTAATCAATTTTAGATGTTTTATCAATGATTCTGCAAGTCCATTTTGAGTATGAACATGTGCTACTAGATGTTCAACTTCAATTCCAATTGACATACAATACTCATTAAAAGCATGAGATGTAAATTCACCAGCATTATCAAGACGAATTTTCTTAATTGGATAATCTAGGAAATGGGCTCTCAACTTGATCAATTGTGCTAATAACTTAGCAAATGCTTGATTTTGAGTTGATAGTAAACAAATATGTGACCATCTAGTGGACACATCAATTAATACCATGAAATATCTAAATGATCCAGATGGTGGGTGTATTGGACCACAAATATCACCTTGTATTCGTTCTAAAAATGAGATTGACTCATTTCTAATTTTTTCTGGCGATGGTCTTATTATCAACTTTCCCTACGAACATGTACATGAGAAATCATTGGACTGAAGAAGTTTTTGACTTTTAAGTAGATGTCCACATGAGTTTCTAACTATTTTTTGCATCATGATATATCTAGGATGACCCAACCGATCATGCCAAACAAGAAATTCATTCTTATTTGTAAGCTTCTAGCTTACAATGACATGTGTCTCAATCGCATTAATATATGTGTAGTACAAGCCATAAGAGAAGGCTGATAATTTCTCCAATACACATTTTTTATTTGACTCAATTCGAGTGATATAAAGATATTCAATATCTCCTTCATTATTTGTCTCAATATAATATCCATTTAGACAAATATCCTTGAAACTTAATAAGTTTCTATTGGACTTAGGAGAATAAAATGCATTTTTAATATGCAATCTTGTACCTCTTGATAGAAGTATAATAGCTCTTCCGGAGCCTTCAATTATATTTGTAGTACCAGAAATAGTACTAACATTGACTTCTCGCATTACCAAACATAAGAAAAATTAATTTCTCTTGAGAATTGTATGTGTTGTTGCATTATTAGCAAGGCACAGATCCTCATCATTGGTGTTAATGCCAATATTCATTCTTCATATAAACATAAATATCAATATTAGATATTACTTTGAAAGAGGAAAATAACAAAAAATAAATAAATAAAAATAGAGGATTTTATTCATAAAAACATAAAAACTTATAAATATAAAGGCAACATGAATTAAATATAAAACATTGTCTTAAAATTTAATAACATAATATAAAATAAAATAAAACTATTTTTTAACACTCCCATCACCAATAAGGTGATCATTGCTTCTATCGAGTTTAGAAAAGAAATCACCAATATCAAGATGAGTAGTATCCATATGGCCATAATCAAAATACCATCTTCATAAGCAAAGTGTGTTTCTATGTTCTTCTTTTTAAGTGATTCTTGGTAGAGTTCGACAAGATGCTTTGGTGTATAATAGCCACGGGTCCAATGACCTTTACTGCCACAACGATAACATATATTTTTATCTTTTTTGCCATTATTTTCACCCTTTTCTTTTTCCTTTTTCGCATTTCTCAACACCTAATTTTGTCCGGGTGAATAAATTTATTTTCAAAAAATAAAATAAATAAAAAATATGAAACATTATTTTCTATTTTTTTTTTCTTCAAAGGTTTTTCAAACTTTAATTTTAGAAAAAAAAAGAAAAAAAAGAGAGATTGAAAAAAGAAAAAAAAAGGAAAAAAGAAGGAAGAGCCTAATTTGTTATCGCACTCCTTCATGAGCCCAACAACTCAAATATTTTATACCCTTTGTTCTTGATAGAGAAATTAGTGATATGATTCTGATCATTAGAAGCAATATTTCTTCAAATGATAAGAATCAATAATACTAATTGAGATTGAGATTGAGATTGATTTTGTGCTCTGATTTGTTAATGATTAGAATGAATATTACCGATCTTGATTGATTTTGTGCTCTGATTTGCTGCGATTTGATCTCCATAATGTGTTGCAATCATGACCAATTCCTTCTTATATTGTTCATTACAATTAAAACTGAGATTGCATTGATATTGCAAGGTGTGAGTATAAATACGCACTCTGTCATATGAAAAAGGGACCGAAAAAATATTCTCTATACTTCTCTAATTCTTTTCCTTCACCACTCCCACACACACCTCCTTTTTCATCTCTCTTTCAAAAAAAAAACATATTGAAGGAGGTAGAAAAAAGAAGAAGAAAATATTCTCTACACTTTTCTAATTCTCTCATTACCACCCATATAGACACCTCTCATCTTTATCTCTATTGGAAAAATAAACACAAAAATATTAGAAAAGGAAGCAAAAAAAAAAATAAAAGAGAAAATGTGAGGAGAAATTGAAATTTTTTTAAGGTACATCACTCTCAATTCTTTCATCTTTTGATTTAGTTTTTTTTTTTAATTTTCATTCTTTTTTTTAATCATAAAAAATATTTTTCCTCCTTTCTTTACTGTCTGCCCGGCCGCTCGCATCGCATGACATCCGATTTAGACTTTTGTTTTTTCTAAAAAATATATACAGATGATTTAAAAATAAAAAATAGTTTTCTTTGTTTGCTCTTTTATATCTATTTGGTTGCTCACGTCGCAATGATATCCACAACTACTTTAAAATAAATTTAAAAAAATATTAAAAATTTATAAATAATTAAAAAAAATAAAAAAATAAAAGATTAGAAAAAAAGAATTTATTTCAAGTGTCTGTCCGGCCGCTCGCATCGCGTGACACTAGTTTTAAAATAATACTAAAATTTAAATAAAAAGGTTTTCAAAATTATAAAACAAATTAAATTAGTTTTTCATAAAGAACTACATAACCCTGATTCTCCATTCACATGGAGATATATAGGAGTGAAGATTAATCCTCGTCGGGCCCAAAAAACAAAAAAAAATATTTTTATTTCTTTTGTAAATTCATTTATTATTATTTTTGGGGAAAATAAATATTTTGAAAAACCACATAACTTTTGCATATTTAATTAAAGGTACCGTCTTAGGACGGACGTTGTGGGGTGCTAATACATTCCCCACGTGTAACCCACTCCCGGACCCAAAATTTGGTTTTTTGCAGACCTTGTCTTCTCTTTTTGGTTTTTCTGTAGTTTTCCAGAATAAACTATGGTGGCGACTCCAAACTCTTATTTTTTCAAGTTTTATTTTTGGTTCGTCGTCCCATCACGATTTTAGTTGCGACAACATTCTTGTTCCACTTATGTTGATGAAGTTTCTCTTCGAAATTTCCTTTATAACCATCTCCACGACCATGAATAATAGCACAACCACGACCACGACCATGGCTACGACCACGATCAAAATTACAACCACGATTATTATTATGGTCTTGACCTCGTCCATGATTATGTGGATCAGATGTTGTTGCATTCACTTTTGGGAATGAAGCAAAACTAGTTGGTCGGGCCTCATGATTTTTCATCAAGAGCTCATTATTTTGTTCAGCTACAAGAAGGCATGAAATCAACTCAGAATATGTGTGAAAACCTTTTTCACGATATTATTGTTGCAAAAGCAAATTAGTTGCATGAAAAGTTGAGAATGTTTTTACCAACATATCCTCATCAGTAATTCTTTCTCCATATAGAGTCAATTGAGAAGTAATTCTAAACATTGCAAAATTATATTCACTTACAGTTTTAAAATCTTGCAACCGTAAATGCATCCAATCATAACGAGCTTTTGGCAAAATCACAATTTTCTGGTGGTCATATCTTACTTTCAAATTTTTCCACAATACAGAAGGGTCTTTTACAGTAAGGTATTCAATTTTCAACCCTTCATAAAGATGGCGACGAAAGAAAATCATAGCTTTAGCTTTATCTTCAGCATCTAAAATCCATGATAAATAATTCTTCCTCGAAATATCAAGGGCTGCAAATTCAAGCTTTGCAAGATTTGACATGTTTTAGAACTAACACATAAAATATTAATATAATCAAATTTCATGTATGAAATTGCTGAAATCAAATAATAATAATAATAATAATAATAAGACAGAAGAAAAAAAATCAAACAATTATCATCACACAAAAAAATATATAAAAGATAAAGTTTGTGAATGAAAAAAAGATTAGAAAGAACCTCAGTTGAGGAATATAGAACGTTGTCCTTAGGGAGAAAAAAACATATGCCTTCACGCTCAGTTGGATAACCCTCGTGCTGATAACATGTTATAAAATAAAGCTAATAAGAGAGAGAAGAAGGAGAGGAATAATAGAGAATGAGAGAGTAGGGAGCAACTTCTATTTGTATGTGTGTCTTATTACTGATATGACGAGTCATATTTATAGATACAATGGTAATCCAAAAAAAATATAAATCAAATAGTTAATACAGAATATTACATAAACAATAATGAATTATATGAGTATCAATCGTATCAATTATATGAGTAATTGTATCAAATCAATGGGCGACCATTAATTCATAACAATATTAAAATTTATAAAAATTATTTCTATTTAAAGAATATATTTTCACTGGTATATATAAAAAAAAAGTAAATTAAGAATGTAACTTTCTTATCATTTCCTTTTCTTATATTTATAGCAGATTTAAAATAGATATCAACTTAAATTTTACTTAAAATATGAAGAATATTCAATAATAAAAATATCTATATTATAATTTAATATAAATATGTTTTATTGTCGATAATTTCTTTA
This sequence comes from Vigna unguiculata, assembly GCF_037176805.1. Lineage (NCBI taxonomy): Eukaryota > Viridiplantae > Streptophyta > Magnoliopsida > Fabales > Fabaceae > Vigna > Vigna unguiculata. The sequence goes on from NC_140801.1 coordinate 33,843,591, forward strand.
AGATACAATTATTATTACTATTTTTAAATAAAAGTATTTTACAAAATCAAATTAAAACACATTTTTTAAATTTAATTTTATTACATGACTAACCAATGGCATATCATAAAAGAAAGAAAAGTAGTATAGAAAAAAATTTATTTATTTAAATAATATTATTTTTTAAAATAAAATTTAAATAATTAAAGGGTTAAATATGTTTTTGGTCCCTTAACTTTCAGTGAATTTTGGAATTAGTCCATTTCGAAATTTTGGACCAATTTAGTCATTCATCTTTCGAAATGCATAATGCATGAATTTAGTCATTTTAATCAAATTTTGTTAGGTTTATTTGATGTTTCGTATGCATTTCAGGATTATATTTGAGTTGTTTATATTTTTTGACACAGTTTTGCTTTAATGTCAAGTCAAATATTATTATGAAACGCGTTTGAAATATCAAATAAATTTAAAAATTGATTAAAAAGACTAAATCTACGTATTTCGAAAGATGAAGAACTAAATTGGTCCAAAATTTTGAAATGAACTAATTCCAAAATTCACTGAAAGTTAAGGAACCAAAAATATATTTAACCCATAATTAAATAATTAGAAATTATATTAAATGATCACGTAATTGTAGAAAAAAATACTTTAAATGTAAAGTATGGATAAAAAGGTAAATAACGTTTGTAGAGATATGTGACAGCAAAAAAAAAATGAAATGATATATAGATAAGAAGGTAACTTGCCTGCTATATTCTTGTCTTATATTTATAGCCGATAGATATATGATCAAGTAATTATATATAAAAAAAAAAGAATTACTACTTTAAACATAAATAATGGGTAAAAGCGTAAACTACATCTCCAGATACATATGAAACGAAACGAAAAAAAGAAAAAGAACAAATTAAAAATATCGAATGACAAAAACTAATCATTGAGACACTTGTCAATAAAATAAATATGGATAAGAAGGTCATTTTCTTAATATCTTATTTTTTTATATTTATAGTGAACTTAAAATAAATAGATATATGATCATATAATTATAGAAAAAAAATTAATACTTTAAAAATAAATCATGGGTAAAAACGTAAAGTACATATCTAGATACATGTTAAACGAAAAAAGAAAAAGAAAAAGATTATAAATATCAAATGACTGAAAAATTAACCATCGAATCGCTTGTCAATAAAATAAATATGAATAAGAAGGTAACTTTTCTAATATATTCTTTCTTATATTTATAGCAGACGGTAGATATAATAGATTTAAGGTATAATTAGTCGTATAGTATCCAACTTTTGAAAAAATGCTTCAATTAGGTCTTTTTTGGATAGAGTTGACTAATGCCGTTAGTCAACATGCCACGTGTCAGTATGTGGGTTTTTTGATTTTTTTAAATTTTTTAAATTTCTTTTAAATTTTTTGAAAAATAAAAATAAAAATGCCACGTGTCAAGTCCTGTGTGTGACACGTGTCATTGTCAGTGCCACGTAGCATTGCAATGCCACGTGTCAGTGTCACTGTCAGATGTCATTGTATTGATTTCGATTTAGTCCCCATATATGTCTTTTTGTTTCAATTTAGTACCTAAGTATGTGTATCTGATTCAATTTTGTCCCAATTTTTTTTAATAATTAAATTATTTTTGTAATTCATTTTTTATAAGATTAAAAATAATTAAATATAAATATTTTACAAAATTAAGTACTTATATTTATATTGTTCCTCTCAATTTCAGACCAAATTTATTATTTATATAAATGTTATACTAATATTTTTTATTAAAAACGACTTTTTAACATATTACTTTATTAATTACTTTTTTATTAAGTACTCATGTTTTGTTAATTTTTTTTAAATTGAACAATATTGTCTCTTACTAATTTTAAACCAAAATTTCTATTGGTTTGAATGTTATACTAATTTTTTTTATTATTAAAAATGACTTAATAAAATGACACTTTTTTTAAACCAGGTACCTATTTGACACTCTAGCCCCAAACTGGGTACTATACGACTAATTATACCTAGATTTAAATAATATTCTTTTATGAAATAAAAGTTAAATATATTGAATAATCAAATAATTATAAATTATATTAAATGATTAAGTGATTATAGAAAAAATAATTAATACTTTAAATATAAATCATGGACAAGAAGGTAAATTACACTTAGGAACATCTGACAAAAAAAAGAATAAGAAAAAATTAAAATTATCAAATGGCTAAAAAATTAATAATTGGGACTCTCGTAAAGAAAATAAACATAGATAAGAGGATAATTTCCAAGGAAGACAAACTAAACTGGGCCTAACGGGTCGGCTCGTCAGCACGTGTAAAATTGGACGGAACATGTTAAAAATTTCAACTCAACCATCTATTTTGGCTCGACAACCGTTAGTTTGACGTACTTTTATTTTTTTTCTTATATTTGCAGTAAATAAATGATCAACTACTTATAAAAAAGAAAAAAAAATTATAATCAAGTAATTATAGACGAAAAGAATTAATACTTTATGATCAAGTAATTATAGAAGAAAAGAATTAATACTCTAAAGACATGTAACAGTACAAAAGAAGAAAAAGAAAAAAAATTAAAAACATCAAATGACTAAGAAACTGACAATTGGATAAAAAGGTAACTTCCCGGTATCTTCTTTTCTTATATTTATATTTGATAGATTTTTATATTTATAGTTATTTATAATAGGTAGTAAAAAATCAAGTAATTATAGAAAAACTAATTAATATTTTAAATATAAATAATGAGTAAAAATGTAAATTACATCTTTGAGACATGTAGCAGCAAAAATATTAAAAAAAGACTATACAATTAACAATTAAGACACTTTTCAACAAAATAAACATGGATAAAAAGGTAACTTTTTAATAGTATAGAAAAATAAATAATTTATTTAAATTATATTATTTTATAAAATAAAAGTAAAAAATATTAAATAATCAAATAATTAAAAATTATATTAAATGATCAAGTAATTATAGAAAACAAATTAATATTTTAAATATAAATTATAGATAAAAGTATAAATTACATCTCTAAAACGTATGCGTCACCTGAAAAGAAAAGAAAAACCAGACTAGAAAAAGGCTGCAACCACCAGCTCCGGCAACGCACTGGCCTCCCTTCACGAAAACCTGGCAGTAGAAACCCTAAGGGAAGAAGAGAGAAGCTTCATTTGAGAACAAGATAAGACTGCCACGAATCAGGTGCTCATTGCATAGGCGATGAATCAAAGCGAGTAAAATATTTAAATTCCAGTCAAAATTGCAAAGTTGGTCAAACATGAATGAATTGAAATTTTGAACATGATTTAGTTCTTGATAATTATTTAGATATTTTTAGATAATTATTCAAATAATAATTAACTAAGAATATATTTTAGATATTTTTTAAATAGATAAAATCTGTTAATTGTTCAAATATATTATATCAATCCATGAAAGATTTGAGCGATAGAAAAGATAAAGTCCAAATCCAATCATGTCCTATATAAAGAGACCTAGGAGAAATAAATGAGGCATTAACAACTCTCTGATTTTGGCAACTACCATCCATCACATCTCTCATTTTTTCCATCCTTTTATTTTTTCTCTCATTCATCATTTGTCATATACTCTATCCAATCCATGGAGGGCTAAGCTTCAAGGGTTAGTTTCACGTAATTTCTTAATTGGATTTTGAGGTTAGATGAATAAATTGTTTGTTCTTTTGATTCTTGTTGTGATTTATTTTCATCTATATCTTTTAGTTCTTAATCTAGTAAAAGTATTGACTTTTACATGGTAGCAAGTTACCACAATGTTAAATCTACATAACATAACAATCATATGAGTCTAAAGGTTTTTAAATTTCAATTGAGAAATTACTTTGGTTAAATTTAGAAACTTTCATATGATTGAATGAGTTTTAGCTAATAATTGAGAAGTTACTTTAATTAAAGATGAAAACTTTGATTAAAATTTATCAAGAAATTACTTTGGTTAATTAACTTTTTACTAGATACAAGAGGTAAAAGAATAGACACGATTAGATATAGTAATATTTAATTGAGAAGTTATTTTGGTTAAATTTATTATGATTAATATATAAATTTCTTGCTTTTGATGGAAAAGTTACTTTGGTTAAAAGGGAAGACGCCAACAAATTAATTGAGAAGTTACATTGATTAATTTGAAATCTTAAACAAGAAATCAATAACAATGATATTTAGAAAACCAATGATGAATCCTTTTTTGAAAGCAATAGAATTAGCTTGTTTTACTATAATTGTTTTAGAGTCTTTTATTAATATGCTGTTTCATTACTCTCAAATTATTCTCTAAATTTTTGCATATCATTCACATAGTTTTAATTGCATTAGGTTAGATTTTTATAAGAATCAAATATTGAAAATAAATTCTGTATTCGTTGGGATACGACTCAAGTTAACTTAATCCTATCTAGTGTTCACTACTATCTTAGCAGTACTAAAGTTGCTATAATTTAGTAGTATTGATTTGATCGCTTCACGATAGCGTTATCAAAAATTTAGCATCGTTGTCGAGGAATACAGTTAGTATGTTTTTTATTCTTTTTTATTTCCTAATTTATTCATTTTGTTTTTATTTTATTTTATTTTATTTTCTTAACGGTTTTACCTTTAATAAAGTTTGTGCTTCTTTTTTTTTTTTTTGCAGTCTTTAGTTTTTTAAATATTTCTACAAAGTTTCTTTTTTTTTTGATTAAAAATTTCTTTTGAGAAAATTTTTGATATTAGTTGGAAAACTCTAGTTAGGAAAGACTTGGTATTTAAGTTATCCATTGTGACATACCTCTCTTTCTTGGGAGTGAACCCAACAACATCTTAACTTATTTCTTTCTTAAAGTCTTTCTCCAAACCAAGAACAAGAAGGAAAAAAAATAGGTCAACAATAGAGGAACATCTTCAAGCGGATTGCATAGTGCATGACTTGAGCCAACGCGGGTGAATTTTATCAAATTGATTCGGAAGTTGAACGAAACTTGTGTAAATTGCACAAAAGATTGAATTTCTAGTGTTCTACTGAGGGGGCATCTTCAACATCTGATGCCATTGTAGAAACCATACCACCTTCATCCCTTCCATTCACAAACATATCTTATGATCCTTCCTTTGAGTCAAACCCAAACGTAATAGTTTAGAGAACCATCAGATAGTTAGCCGCATCCAAGAATACCATCATAAACAACAACATACAATACCCAGATGGGAAGTGTGAGCTTAGAACTTATCTACTAAATGCCTTGCCAAAATTCAATGGGTTATCAGGAGAGAATCCACAAAAACACTTAAGACAATTTCATATGATCTATGAGAATTTTAGATCTCCCACAATCACTCTAGAAACCCTAAAAATGAGAGCTTTCCCTTTTACTCTTCATGGAGCAACCCAGGATTGGTGGTACTACCTTTCAATAATAATTGCCAACTGGGAAACTTTGGAAAGACTTTTTTTCTTGAGAAATATTTCCTTGCATCTCGAGTAGGCGTCGTTTGTAGAGAAATTTATGGAATTAAGTAGCGAGATAGGGAAACCCTTCGTGAATATTGGGAGAGGTTCAACAAACTTTGTGCATCTTGTTCTCAACATCAAAGACAAGAGCATGCCCTTATTCAATACTTTTATGAAGGCATGAATTCGTCAAACACGCAATGGGCAAATGCTACAAGCGGTGAATCTTTCCTAGATAAATTGCCACAAGCTGCTAGAGAGCTGATAGAAAAAAATGCATCTGATAGCCAACAATGTGAAACAAGAGAAAATTTAGCGACTTCGTTAAGGGGAGTTCACAAAATGTAGACTTGTGCAACAAATGGAAAAAAAGATAGATGAAAGAATAGATGGGTTAAAGAAGAAGCTTGATGAGATTGTAAGCTTGTTCAAAACTTCAACTCCATAAGTAGCAAAGGTGTGTGGAATTTGTACTTCAACAAACCATTATATTTGTGAATGTCCTAACTTAACAGGAACTACTATGGAGGAACCATTTTAAGCTTTTGTTGCTAACATGTTTGGAGGAAATAAAACATCCCAAAATAACTATGACTTGTCCTCCAATAAGCATGATCCAAGTTTTAGAAATTATCCAAATCTAAAATAAGCTAATCAGCAACACCAATAGCCCTATGTTCCACCTCAAATGAGACAACAATCTTAACCAGATATTACATCTAATAATTAGATGGTAGAAAAATTTATGAAGATGATGGTTGAGTAGAACGTTGAATTGAAGAAAATGATTATTGGCTTGACTCAAAGGATGGAGAAGTTAGAATCTAAAGTTAATTTATTTAATGCTACAGGATCAAGTCAACCACATGCACAAACTATGATAAACTCCCATAATGTAAGTGCTATTACGTTCAGAACAGGTAATCAGGTACAAGGTCTTGAGGATGGCCAAAAGGACGAAGATAAAGAGGACGAAGTTTCAAATATTTTTAAAAGTGGAGGATCAAGCAAACCAACAAAAGTTACACTAGAGAAGCCTACAATCACTAATGACTCCAGGTTAGTATCCTCTATCCTTCTTCTAAAAACTCTTCTTTATCTTATTCTCCTCCTCTTCCCTATCCAAATCGTTTGAAACCGAAAGCTAAAAGATGGAGGAGTTAGACAAAAAAATCTTGAATACTTAGAAGGTGGAGATAAGCATCCTTTTGTTAGATGTTGTGAGACAAATTCCCAAATACGCCAAATTTTTGAAAGAACTTTGCACAAATAGAAGACGTGTTAGGGATAATGAGGTTGTGAACTTGGGAAGAAATGTGTCAAGCTTGATTAAGAGACCTATTTAGATACCATGAAAATGCAATGATCTTGGTATGTTTTTTGTTCCTTGTGTGATTGGAAGTACTAAGTTTGACAGTGCCATGTTAGATTTAGGAGCTTCTATAAATGTGATGCCTTTTTCATTTTTTACTTTTCTTCATCTCGAACATGTTAAGACTACAATTGTGGTCATTCAATTGGCCAATTGTAGCACTATTAAGCTTGGAGGTGTGCTTGAGGATGTACTTACCCGTGTAGAAAAGTTTTTTTTCCTGCAAATTTCTATATATTGGATTTGAAGGACGATGAAGGAATGAGTTTGACCACTATTATCTTTGGAAGACGGTTCATGATGACAACACAAACCAAGATAGATGTGCATGAATGATCATTGACTATGGAGATAGGAGATTGGAAGCCATGATGAACTTAACTAAAGACCATTCTTTATTTTGTTTTTGATATACTAAGTGATGTAGTAAACAATTTTTCTTCTAGTTTTTTAGACATTTTTTCTAGTTTTTCTTCTTTTTTGGGTTTTTCTTTTTCGAATCACTCGACGCCTATCCTTTTGCACTCCTGGGCAAAACTGAGTAATTTCAAAACTTTTTCTAGGTTAGTTTATTTTATATTCACACTGAATCGAAGGAATGAACATCACTAAAAACAATTCAAGTTGTGAATATTATAGAGTCTTTTGAGAAAACAATTCCAGTTGTCAATATTGGAAAGTCTTGTTAAATATCAGGAGTGCCTACTTACATGGGTAATTTGAGTGAAAACACATGCCAAAACACTTGAGCGAATTTTGGATAGAAAATATACATCCAAACTTGAGTGGTCTCTTTCATATTTTATTTTTTTGTTAATTCCAAAGATTAACTCATGTGTTAAAAATTAAACTTTTTGTTGATTTCTAAAAGATTGATTTGTTTTCATTGATGTTAATTCCTTAGATTCAGTGTGAATATGAAATAAAATAACCCATAACAAGTTTTGAAATTACCTAGTTTTGCCAAGGAGTGCAAAATGATAAGCGTGAGGGTGACTCGAAAAAGAAAAATTCAAAGAAGAAGAAAAACTACAAAAAACGTCTAAAAAAGCATAAGAATTTTTTTTTACTACATCACTTAGTATATCAATACAAAACAAAGAATGGTGTTCAGTTGGGTGCTTCATGGCTTCCAATACATTGATTTGTACTATCTCATCTCCTATCTCCATAGTCAATGATCCTGCATGCACATCTATCTTGGTTTGTGCTATTATCATGAATGATCTTCCAAAGATAATAGTGATTGAACTCATTCCTTCATCATCCTTCATGTCCAGTACGTAGAAAACTGCAGGAAAAGTAAACTTGTCTACACGAGTAAGTACATCCTCAAGCAAACTTGCAGGGTTAACTGTACTATAGTTGGTCAATTGAATGACCACAACTGTAGTCTTAAGAGGTTCGAGATGAAGAGAAGTAAGAACTGACAAAGACATCACATTTATAGAAGCTTCTAGATCTAACTTGGCACTGTCAAACTTAGTACTTCCTATCATATAAGGAACAAAAAATATACTTGGATCTGTGCATTTTTGTGGTATCTCAATAAGTCTCTTAATCATGCTTGTCACATTTCTTCCTAAGTTCACAATCTTATTATCCATAACATACCTTCTATTTGTTTATCTCCATCTTCTTGAAAGTATTCAAGATTTCTTTTCCTACCTCCTCCATCTTTTTAGTTTTAAGTTTCAAAATATTTGGATAGGGAGGAGGTGGAGAATAAGATGAAGAAGAGTTTTTAGAAGAAGGATTAGAGGATACTAACCTAAAGTTATTAGTGGGTGTAGGCGTCTCTACTATAACTTGTGTTGGTTTGCTTGATCTTCCACTTTTATCAATAAGTGCAACTTCGTTCTCTTTATCTTCAGGGCATCCTCTCTTTATCTTCAGGGCATCCTCAAGACCTTTTACATGTTTAACCGTTCTTAACATAATAACACTTATATTTTATAGGTTGATCATAGTTTATGCAAGCAGTTGACTTGATCCTGTAACATTAAACTAATTAACTTTAGATTCCAACTTCTCCATCCTTTGAGTCAAGCCAACAATCATTTTCTTCACTTCAACATTCTGCTCAACCACCATCTTCATAAAATTTTCTACCATCAAATTATTAGATGTAACATCTAGTTGACGTTGTTGTCTCATTTGAGGTGGAAGATATGGTTGTTGGTGTTACTAATTAAACCATTTCAGATTTGGATGATTTTTCAAACTTGGATCATACCTATTGGAGGACAAGTCATAGTTATTCTAAGATGTTTTATTTCCTCCAAACATATGTTAGCAACAAAAGCTTAAGATGGTTCCTCCACAATAGTTCATATTAAGATGGGATATTCATCAGTATAATGGTTTGTTGAATTGCAAATTCCACACACCTTTGCTATTTGTGGAGTTGCAATTTTGAAAATGCTTACAATCTCATCAAGCTTCTTCTTTAACCCATATATTCTTTCATCTATGTTTTTCTCATTTTCTCTTGTTTCAAATTGTTGGCTATCATATGACTTTCATTCTATCAGCTCTCTAGTAGCTCGTGGCAATTTATCTAGGAAAGATCCTCTGCTTGCAGCATCTGCCTATTGCGTGTTTGACGAATTCATACCTTCATAAAAGTATTGATTGAGGGCATGCTCTTGTATTTGATGCTGAGAACAAGATGCACCGAGTTTGTTGAACCTCTCCCAATATTCACGAAGGGTTTCTCTATCTCGCTACTTAATTCCATAAATTTCTCTACGAATGACGCCTACGCGAGATGCAGGGAAACATTTCTGAAGAAAAAAGTCTTTCCAAAGTTTCCGAATTGGCAATTATTATAGAAAGGTAGTACCACCAATACTGGGGTGCTCCTTGAAGAGTAAAAGGGAAAGTTCTCATTTTTAGGATTTCTAGAGCTACAAAACAAACGTATATGCTAGAAATATTAAAAAAACTAAAGACTACAAAAAAAACTATATTAAACGTATATGCGTTAAAAAAAAACAAAAAAAACAAAATGAATGAATTTATAAATAAATAAGAATAAAAAAAATACTAACCGTACCGCGACAACGATGCCAAATTTGATAACGCTTTCGTGAAATGATCAAATTAGTACTACTAAACTATAAGAAATTTAGTATTTCTAAGGTAGTAGTGAACAAACTATATAGGGTTAAGCTAATCCTGAGTCGTATCCCAACAAATACGAAATTGATTTTCAATATTTAATTCTCATAAAAATCTAATCTAATGCAATTAAAACTATATGAATAATATGAAAAAATTTAGAGAATAATTTGAGAGTAATGAAATAGTAGATTAATAAAAGATTTTAAAACAATTATAGTAAAGCAAGCTAATTCCACTACTTTCAAACTAGGATTCATCATTGGTTTTCTAAAGATTATTGTTATTGATTTCTTGTTTAAGATTTCAAACTAATCATTGTAACTTCTTATTTAATTTGTTGGCATCTTCCCTTTTAACCAAAGTAACTTCTCTATCAAAAGCAATAACTTTATAGATTAATCATAGTAAATTTAATCAAAGTAACTTCTTAATTAAATATTATGCCTAATCATGTCTATTCTTTTACCTCTTATATCTAGTAAAAAGTTAATTAACCAAAGTAATTTCTTAATTAATTCTAATCAAAGTTTCACTTTTAATCAAAGTAACTTCTCAATTATTAGCAAAATCTCATTCAATCATATGAAATTTCTAAATTTAATCAAAGTAACTTCTCAATTAAAATTTAAAAGTCTTTGGACTCATGATTATTACGTTATGTAGATTTAAGACTATGCTAACTTGCTAAAATGTAAAAATAATTACTTTTACTAAATTAGGAACCAAAAGACATAGATGAAAATAACTCACAACAAGAATCTAAAGAACAAACAAATTTATTCATCTAACCTTAGAATTCAATTAAGAAATTATAGTGGAACTAACCCTTGAAGCTTAGCCCTCCGTGGATTGGATGGAATACATGACAAATGATGAATGAGAGAAAAATATAAAAATGAAGGAAAAAAAATGAGAGATGTGGTGGATTGTAGCTGCCAAAACCAGAGAGTTACTAATGCCCCTATCTACTTCCCCTAAGTTTCCTTTTATAGGACTTGATTGAACTTGGACTTTATCTTTTCTTTTGCTAAAATCTTTTATGGATTGATATAATATCTTTCAAATAATTAATAGATTTTATCAGCTTAAAAAATATTTAGAAGATATTCTCAGTTAATATCATCTGATTAAATATCTAAAAATATCTAGATAATTATCAAGTAAATCTTGCCCAAAATTACAAAGTTGGTCAAACACGCAGGGGGGGGTTGATTTGAAATTTTGGGATAAGTAATTGGTAGAAATTTATAAATTATAGATAAAGTTGATCATAATTAATAATTTGGGAAATTTTTAATTAAACTAGAAATTGTGCTATGATTATATTAGATAATGAAAAATTACAAGCAATATGGGTGTTTGATAATATACCACAATGAAAAACTAGATATAGAAAAACTACTAACGATAACGACAATTGCCCCTGTGATGTCCTTCATTTCTACAATATGAACATTTGTTTTATCTGTTGGGATTGTGTTGATCCATTTCATTGTGGATACGAGTTGTTGGAGGTCTTCACAGGGCCCTATGACGCATGTTTGGGTCTGGAATGAAATTATGTTCCGTGTGTGTGGACTAATAATCTTTATTCTTAATTGGATGAAACTGGAGTTCATATGCTTTATTGATGGTGTAGAGGCTATAAACTTGAAGAATGTATGTGGTTAAGCCTATATGTGAGAAAGAGCAAACAACTATTACTTGATGATAAGGCAGTCAAAGAGCTTGGAAATGACCATAATCACACCACCAGTCATTTAATTTATTGTGAAAGACATTGGTTGAAGTTGATCATGTGGAGAAAACATCTCTTGAACCTAAAATTCATTATTTTTTCTTGAATATCGACACACTTGACGCATTCCCTACTTTTTGTTATTTTCTTATTAATAGCATTTATGTCTTTAGGATATTGGTGCTTGCTCGTAACATGGATTTTACTTTAACGACTCGCTCAACAAATCATATTACAGTCCTTTCAAATGTTGTCCTAATTAGAGAACAAACTAGTAATGACCGAACTCGTTTTAAAACAAAGTTCCTACATTCAGCTAGGTTTGTTGTCATGTGATCGTATCTACTACCCTCGTCGTAGGCCTAAGTCCACTTTTGTAATGGTATCTTGTCGATCCAAGAAGCCACTAGGTTGAATGAGATCTCAATGCCAACAATTTGGATCCAATATGGGTTGTTTGACCTCGTAAGTTGTGACAATGGAAATAAATTATTTATTTTAATCTAAAATACGATTGTCAATGAAAGAGTAATTTTATTACCCATGTTAATTAACCGGTTCTTTAACTCATGATTTTTGAACTTCTTGTTGAAGTTCAAAGCGATATAATGATTGTGGCCCATCTCCTTCCCATCCTATTCCTTAGATCGTAGGGTTGCCAATATGCCTTTCCCCTTGTCCGTTATCAAGTAGAGGTTTTATTGTAGTGTGACATGCTCCCGTAATAGCTAAAAAACTAGATTAAAGCCTCATTTGTCTCTCCTTCCGCTACCGTGAAGGCCAAAGGAAATATGTTACGAGACCCATCATTAGCGAGCATTGTGAGAAATGTCCCTTGATATCTTCCTTTGAGAAATGTCTCATCTACTTGTATAATGGGCTTGCAATAATTAAACCCTTGGATGCATGGTCCAAAGACCAAAATACTCGTTCCAAAATACAACAAGAAAGGTCAGACTGACCAAAAACTACTATGGGAGATCCAGTGCATTGAATTATTATGGGTGAGTTTGTTTCTTATAGAGCTTGATACCACTTGGGAAGTTCATTGTACGGGTCTTCCCAATCTCTAAATTCTTTAGCCAACGCCTTTTGTTTACTATTCCAAGCTTTCTCATACGACGTGTCATCGTCTAATTAATGAAAAAAGTTTTTATTCTATTGAATTAGTCAAAGAGTGTTACATTTGATTCTAATGCATTAATAAGTACAATATGATCTATTCTTATTTTGCTAAGCTTTTACGAAAAACCAGTCTTCTACATTTCCCATTAGACATGCCAATATTTGTTTGAATTGAATTGGATGGTTCCTGCATTCAATGCATTACAATATAAAAATACATATGTGCATTCATTCTTTGCATCAATCATTTTAGAATTATAGCCAGATGAATCAAAATGCCAGAAGAAGTTCTTGTCACAACTCTTAATAGGAGGAGGATCAATCCACTCATACTCCTCTTAGATCTTCCAGAGCCTCAAGGATAGGACGTCTACAATCTTGGTTCGGTGGTAATGAAGCAAAAGTTTAGGTATTCTTGTTGCAAATGACTAAGAAACATATCAACATATCAAAGGTTCTTAGATTTTCTTGGCTAAAGGTTGAAAATCCCAACAATTTGTACAAGCTACCGAAGAAGCGACATGTGAAAACTTTTCTAGAATTGTATGGATTCATTTATCTTGATTTGGTAAGCGTATTTTTAACCAATCTTCAGTTTTCTAGAGAAATTTCTAAAATCCAACGCCAAAAGAGTACAAATGGATATTACAATTGACGTATGGAAGAAAGTAGCTGGTCTAGCTAGAACCATGATCAATGAAAACTCACTACCAAAGTACTTTTGGGCTAATGTAGTCAACACAACTTGTTATATGTTAAATCGTGTGTTGATTAGGCCTATTTTAAAGAAAACCCCCTATGAGCTTTTCAAAGGGAGAAGGTAAGTTTTAAGCCACCTAAAATTATTTGGTTGCAAGTGTTTCATCTTGAATAATGGCGAAGAGCAACTTGGCAAGTTTGATGCTAAAGCAGATGAAGGTGTTTTTCTTGGTTATGCTATACACAATCATGCATACAGAGTTTATAATGAAAGACTAATAACTGTTGATGAATCCATGCATGTTGTATTTTATGAAACTAACCCAAAGCTGCAAGATTAAGGGTCAAAGAATGCAGATGAAGAAGATATGCTATAGAAAAGTAATATGCTGCAATAAATCAATCGACTGAAAATGAAAACTAGCCGACTGAAAAAGCTACAAACAATAACTTACCTAAGGATTGTATTGAACCCAAAGGGCTTCCAAAGGAGAACATCATTGGTGATATTAGACAGGGAGTATCCACTAGACGCAAACTTATATTTTGTGAACATGTTGCTTTTGTATCTCAAATTGAACCTAAGAATGTGAATGATGCTTTAAATGATAATAATTGGATTGTTGCTATGCAAGATGAACTCAATCAATTCACAAGAAATGATGTGGGGTTTCTAGTTCGTAGAAGTGATGACATGAATATAATTGGAACTAAATGGGTTTTTAGAAACAAAATGGATAAAGATGGTAACATAGTAAGAAACAAAGCTAGACTAGTTGCTACATGGTATAATCAAGAAGAAGCCATTAATTTTGATGAAACATATGCCCCTATAGCTAGGCTAGAAGCTGTGAGATTACTATTAAAATATGCTTGCATGTGTAACTTTAAATTGCATCAAATGGATGTGAAAACTACATTCTTGAATGTTTTCTTAAATGAAGAAGTTTATGTATCATAACCTCCTAATTTTGAGGATCACCTATATCCTAACCACGTTTTCATGTTGAAAAAGACCTTTTATGGTTTGAAACAAGCACCACGACAGTGGTATGAAAGGCTAAGCAACTTTCTTTTATCAAAAGGTTATGCTAGAGGTGTAGTTGATAAAACACTTTTCATTAGAAAATATGAAAGTGATATTATACTTGTTCAAGTGTATGTTGATGATATCATATTTGGCTCGAATAATAATACCTTGTGTGAAGAGTTTGTTGCAGCTATGTAGGGAGAATTTGAGATGTCCATGATGGGTGAGCTTACCTACTTTCTAGGGTTGCAAGTCAAGCAACTCAAGAATGGAACATTTTTAAGTCAATCAAAATACTGTTTTGACTTGTTGAAAAAGTTAAAAAATGGAGGATTGCAAGGAAGCTGCCACTCCAATTGCTATAATTTGTCTTATGGATGGAAATGAGGCTGGGCAACAAGTTGATTCAACCAAATATAAAGGGTTGATTGGGTCTTTGCTCTATCTTACAACAAGTAGGCCTGATATTCAGTTTAGTGTGTGCTTATATGCAAGATTCTAATCCAATCCAAAGGAGTCTGATAACTCAATTTTTATACCTTCATATTGAAGCTTATTGCACTCACTTGGCATTTTAGTTTCTTTTATCTTTCAATCTTAGCTTAAAAATGTGATATTTTAAGTTGTTTTCAGAAGCTGCAATATCACCTGGCGGTATTTATTACCGCCCGGCGCGTCTTAAAGGAGAATTTTCCACTATCACGTTCCCGCCTGGCACTACCCTGCTAACGCTAGGCGCTAGCGGAAAAATGCTGATTTTTAAGCACTGACCTTTGCTACTTGTTTTGATCATAACTTTCTCTACAAGTGTCCAAATGAGTTGGTTCTTGTTACGTTGGACTCTACACTCAAAGAGCTTTAATGGAAGTGGTAGAACACAATTTTTGGAATTCTGTGCGAGATGCAGTGTACTCTGGAAGATGGCAGTAGTTACAAAGGCAAAAACCACCTCATGTTTTCGTTGAAAATTTGGTGCATTTAGTAAAGCCTTGAAGCATACCCTTTCTTCACCTAATGGGCTTCTTCTCTGCACATGGAATGGCCCAAAAAGGGAGCTGATCTAGGGTTGGCCATCATTGCCACATCAGCAGACAAAACAAAAGAAAATTTTGTGAGGACTAGCATCACACACACTCAGAAAAGTAGGATCAGCTTTTGCAGCTTTTGGCAGGATTTTGTTGGAAATTTGGAGAGACAATTGGGGCAAAGTGGAGGGGGCTGGAATTTGGAAAAAAAGGGGAATAGAGAGAGCATGGGAGCTCTCGAGTTTTTCTTTGGGTTCTATGGGATTTTCAATACAATGCTAATTTTTGCACAATTCTATATGAATGATATTTTGGGATTGGTTTTACTGGACTGAAATATGAAGATCATGGCACTGTTTTATTGCTTTGAGGGTATCATGCATTAGGAATATTTCTTCGTTAGTGACTTGTGTTTCATCATTCAATAATGCTTAACTTATTCAACTTGTTCAAACTAACATGTTTTTGCTGTCCCAAATCTGTTATCATTTACCACTTTCAATGATCAGTTTGCACTTGTAACAACCTAGGATCCACTTATTCATGCATATCAACTTGTACTTGTGTGAAGCTTATCTTGCATTCATTTTAGCATCATTTACGGTCCACTGTTATTGCTCAATTCTGATTCTGCAGTCATGCATTTCTGTTGCTGCAAGCTCTAATTTCTCTGCTGCCATATTCTTCCAGTTTTATTTTTTTTCAAACAACAGCAACATTAATGTTGTATGTGTAGGGGCTGCATTCTCAATAGTTTGAGCGTGGCTGCATTTGACTGAATTGCAGCTACGCATTCACGCGTGCTTTATTTCATCTAGGTTCACTTTCACTCTCTTTTTAGATCTAATGCACCATCCACCATTCCCATTCAGATTCCATATCACATCATGTATTCTGCATTGCATTTATTCTTGTCATGGCATACTCTTAATTCAGTTTACATTCTTGCATGTAGTTTAGTTTAGTTTGTGGAGTTAATCTTTAGTCTTGAGTTATTTCTTTTTTTTTGAATTATATGTGTAACAGTCTAGTATTTTAAATGAATTTAGTTTTCTTAGTTTAGTACTTTTTAATTGCTTTTATTTCAGTTTCATTATCTATCTTTTAAGCTTAAAAAAATCCCCCAAAAACATATATTTAGCATTCAATCCACTCATTACATTGGCTCCATCCTTGGACTAACCTGAGTGGATCCTTATACTGCATTAGTAAAGGGTGATTAATTCAGTTTGTTTGGGACAGTTTAGGCGACAAAAGCTGTCTACCAGAGTCGCACCTAAAAGTTGAAAAAAGGATTCTAAAGTATATGAAAGGAACAATTAATGTTGGTTTATGATATCCATGTGATTCTAACATAACTCTTAGTGTTCTTTTAGATTCTGGCTATGCATGGTGCAAATTGGATAGGAAAAACACAAGTGGCACTTGCCACCTATTTGGCTCAAGTATAATCTCATGGAATAGCACAAAGCAAGCATGGGTGACATTCTCCACTGCTGAAGTTGAATACACAACAGTTGGACATGGATGTGCACAAGTCAGATGGTTGAAACATTAAATCAAGGATGAGTACCTCAAAATGTCTTGTTAACACACCTACCAACCATAACTGGTAGAGCACATGAGGGAAACCATGCTATGGACCACACTCTGTAATGCTAGGTGGAGTTCCCAATACAAACAACATTCCTAAAGTCCCAAGACTACCAAACTCATCAGCTCAGTACTAAGGAGGGCAATCTAACTGGATCGATTCGTACGTGTCACAACACGCACACTCATACCGACAACACTCACCAACCCGAACCACAACTCAAGAGCTTTTCGTGTTCATCCGCCATCCCGAGCCACAACTCAAGAGATGTCATTCCGAGCCACAACTCAAGGAATGCCACGTGCTTAACCCCTATCCTGAGCTACAACTCAAGGGATACCTTTCGAGCCACAACTCAAGGAACTGATGAGATGCCTCTAGCCAAGGGACCTACAACAAGAGCAATGGCTAGGAGGATACAAGAGGAATGGGCATCCAATGCATATACCAGGCCCAAGATGAACTTCACATGGGCCAAGGAAGATGTAAAGACCTAGCCTAGGACTCTTTGTTTGTAAATATTATAATAGGGTTTATTTTTTGAGCCTTGTATTCTGGGCTTAGTAGAATAGAGTTTTGTTTGGGCCATGTATTGGGCCTTGGAGGGTTTTTGGGCCTTGAAGTGAATTGGACCAAAGGAGAGTTGGGCTTGAAATTGGGTCACCAAAAAGGAGAGCGCATTTTAAGAGGATCGGGATCCTTCTCTTGCAAAGCTTGGTCACCAAGCTTCTCCTATGCGCCTACATGCATGCTCCTTGTGACTTGCTTAGGTGGCAATTAACACTTGCCTCATGCTCTCTTTTTGTCTCAAAATACCACATTCTAGATCCTTTTTCCCTCCATTTTTCTAGACCACTTAGCTATCCTTTTCTACTATAAATAGAGAGCTTAGGACCCTTGTATTTTCATTCATGAATATAGTAGAGAAACTTTGTTGAGATGACTCCAACCTCCTCTCTTTTTATGAATCAACTTAGGCTAGAGTTCTCCTTCTTGGTTTCCTCTAGCCTCCTTCCTTGAGTGTTGGCCTAACCTCACTTGAGAGCTTCTCCAAACACCATTTCCGCACCACTCCTCCTCTCATCTTCTAGCTTCCGCACCTTTACCCTTCTCTGTGGAAGCCTCATCAATTCTGCATGGCTTCTTCTTGGCTTCTTTACTCTTGAAGATGGACTCATCATGAAAAAATAAACCCTATTCTAATATTTACAAACAAAGAGTCCTAGGCTAGGTCTTCACATCTTCCTTGGCCCATGTGAAGTTCATCTTGGGCCTTTTATGTGCATTAGTAGCCCATTCCTCTTGTATCCTCCTAGCCATTGCTCTTGTTGTAGGTCCCTTGGCTAGAGGCATCTCATCAGGAACACCAATAAGATGACCTTCGAAGTATCACCAAAGCCTTGTAGACCATGCACATCCAAAACAAGCAAAACAAAGGTCTGATCTCTGCATTATCGCTTGGCGTTGATCTTGAGCCATAAGGCGAAACACGCCTCCAGATCGCCTAGCGGGGGACACGTACTGCCAAGCGCCAAGCGACTCACAGCCCACTGATGTTGCAGACATCGCCTAGCGGGACCACCCTCACCGCCAGGTGCTATGCTCTCTAGAACCCCATTATTTTCATAGCTATCGCCTGGCGGGTCAGTTACCACCGTACTTGTGCAATACTGGTTTTGCACACTTTGATAAGGTTCTAGCACTTTACGTTTGCAATAACCCACATCTAGAACAATCCAGTGGCCACTTGCAAGCATCGACACAATGCTAAATCACCCATTATGCAAAATCCTTATCGATGTTATCATGAATGTGCCTACTCCTATATTTTCCCAATTTAGGTACCAATGACTCTTGAATTGGCCATCACCCAAATATTCACACCACTATCCTCTAAACAAATTCCCAATTCAACAGTGATATATACCACGCCCAAGTCCTATGTCACTTAATAGTCATAACTTCACTTTTCCCTCTTTATAGCTTACGTGTATATTAAAGCCCAAATCACCATCTTAAACCACAACGACTAGCAGCTAAGTTTCTGAAATTGTACAACGTAGCCTATCCATATGTATAGTTCATGCAGTAGCAAGGTATATCCCAATTGTATTCTATATTTTCGTTTTACTCCTGAGATCTCAATCCCTCCATTAAAATTCCATGTTAATGCCTAACATAGATGAGCCTCCAAGGATTCCAGTTTCACCAATAATCCTCTTGTCTGATACTCTTTTGAACCCTCAAATGAAAACTCCCAACTCGCCTCGTAGAATCACCTCCAACATTGTTGTCACCTTTATTGCCTAGCGGCTCGTAGCTTGCTGCCAAGCGGTGCATATATTTCTGGAAAAATTCTAGAATTTATACTGCACAAGCACGAACCCTCTTCTCCACAATTCATCTAGTCTTTCAATTATACACTCAATATATCCTCATTATGTGCTTAAGTTCACAATTATAGCATTAAATCACAATTACATCTAATCATATTGTTGTTCAACTCGAAATTATTATCAAATCCTAAAAACCCCCAAATTCTCAGCCCTAGTTATCATACATAACCATTTTCATTTAAGTCCCACGCACCCCACTTAAATTTCACAACTTCTCCCCTCCTTTTAATCAATCTATGATTAAAACACCTTTTCCATCAATCAAAATCATCCCAGAAACCCCAAAACATAAAAAATGAGGAAACAGGTTCGCGTCGCCTAGCGGGTGTTCATCACCACGAGGTAGTTCATGCCGAAACCCAGAAATTGGGTTGATCAAGGATGCGTCGCTTGACAATAAGGTTCATGCCGCTAGGTGGTTCCTCTTCAGGAACCCAGAATGACTCAGAAATGCATGTGTCGCATGGCGATAGTTCATGGCCCACCAAGCGGTTTCTGAAAATTTTCCAGAAATCCGAAATTCAATCAAGACAGGAAGTATTCATGTATAATCATGGATATAGCATGCAATTTATTCTTAAACATAAAAATTAACGAGTAACAACTCCCCTAACCTGGTTTCCAAGCTAAAACTTGAATATTATTGGCTCCTTCCTTGCTCCCAATGGCTGGCTTTAGCTCTCTATGCAATTACAATGGCAGCCTTCAACCCCTCTCTTTTTCCCCTAAATTTGCCAATTAAACAAGAAAATTTTGGCAAAAAGAAAGCTTAATTTTGTTCTACCAAGGTTCAAACCCATAACCATGTCAATGTCAACTCAATGTATAACCATCCAAGCAATTCATGTTTCGTGATAATTTCAATAAATATAGGATTATATTACCATTCACCATGATCAAGCATATTATTAAAATAATAATCAATCAAATAACACATAAATGGCATAAATAGGACTTGACCAAGTCCTCTCAACATAACTAAGTACTCTCAGCCACTTGAGGTATGACTTTTCTACATCACAATACTCAACATTTAATGTCATAAAGGCTCCCACTAATCACATTTATTAATTAATTAAATTTCACGGGTATTACAATCAAAGTGGACAACACCCTGGTCCATTTGCTAAGTTCCTTAAGAAACTCGGCAATTGTGCTGAATACACAATGCTAGACACACCATAACAGAATTGTGTGTCAGAGAGGCGTCATCAAACCTTAATGGATACAATTAGGAGTATGTTAAGTAGTTCATCTTAACTTGTATCGATGTGGATGTATGCATTAAAGACTATCATGTAGTTATTGAATAGGGTTCCTAGTAAAGTTGTTCAAAAGACACCTTTTGAGTTATGGACAAGTAGGAAACCCAGTTTGAGACATCTGCGTGTTTGGGGCTGTCAAGCAAAAGTAAGAATTTACAATTCGTAAGAAAAGAAATTGGATGAAAGAACAATCATTGGATATTTCTTTGGCTATCTAGAAAAATCAAAAGGGTATATGTGGGTGTGAAGATTCACGAAATGTGGAGATTAAGAAAGTTAGAGTACAAGTTCTTGTAGCTAGTATATCTTCTTCGAGAGTTATTGTTCCCCATGTTTTAGAACCACACAACAATCAATAAGAACCAACAAATTTATGATCCTGAGGTTAATTATGAGTCGGTAGTAGAACACCATAAGAACAAGTATTAAGAAGATCTTGCAGAAAAAGAAAGTTTGTTATTTCGAATGACTATGTGATTTATCTACAAGAATCAGAAAATGATGTAAGTATTGATAATGATCTAGTTTCATTTTTAAAAGCCATTAATCATGACAATTCTGATAAGTGGTAAGATACTACAAAAGATGAGCTTAAATCAATGACACAAAGTGGCGTATGGGACCTTGTGGAATTGCCATAAGGATGCAAAAGAGTTACGTGTAAATGGGCCTTTAAGATTAAACTTGACTCTCATGGGAATATCGAAGGTTATAAAGCCAGACTTGTTGCCAAAGGTTTTACTAAAAAAGATAACATTGACTATAAGGAAACATTTTCGCTTGTTTCTAAGAAAGATTCCTTTAGAATTATCATGACATTAGTAGCTCATTATGATCTATAGTGGCATCAAATGGATGTTAAAACTAGTTGTCTAAATGGAAATTAGAAGAGAATGTTTATATGGACCAACTAGTGGGGTTCACTAAAGAAGGAAAGAAACACATGGTGTGTAAACTTAAGAAATCAATATATGGACTTAAGCAAGTATCTCGACAATAGTATCTTAAGTTCAATGATACTATAATATCCTTTGGATTTAAGGAAAACATTGTTGATTAGTGTATATATTTGAAGGTTAGTGGGAACAAATTTATATTTCCAATTCTGTATATTGATTATATCTTGCTTGCGACTAATGATCTTGGTCTATTAAGTGAGACTGAGAGGTTTCTCTCTAATAACTTTGAAATAAAAGATATAGATGAGGCATACCATGTGATAGGATTGTTAGGTTTGTCTCAGAAAACATATATTAAGAAAGTTTTAGAGAGATTCAAAATGGATAAATGTTCATCTCCCATTCCAATACAGAAAGGAGACAAGTTTAGTCTCATGCAATGTCCAAATAATGGTTTGGAACGGAAATAAATGGAAGATAACCTTTATGCATTTGTTGTTGGGAGTTTGATGTATGCTCAAACATGTACGAGGCCATATATTAGTTTTGCAAGTGGCATGCTTAGTAGATACCAAAGTAATTCAATTATGCATCATTGGAAAGCTACAAAGGAAGTTTTAAGATACCTACAAGGAAAAAATAGTCACATGCCTAATTATAAGAAATATGATCACCTTGAGGTGATTGGTTATACAGATTCAGACTTTTTCGGTTGTATGGATACAAGAAAGTCTACATTTGGTTATGTCTATCTTTTAGCTAGAGGAGCGATTTCATGGAAAAGTGCGAAGTAGTCCATTATTGTTGCATCCACCATGGAAGTTGAATTTGTGGCATGTTTTAAGGCCATTGTTCAGACTAATTTGTTACGGAACTTTATTTAAGGCTAGGAGTAGTCGACAGTATTGCCAAGCCATAGAAAATTTATTTTGATAATTCTGTAATAGTCTTCTTTTCTAATAACGATAAGTATTCCAAAGGTGATAAGCACATGGAATTGAAATACTTTGTCATTAAAGAAGTTCAAAAACGTAAAGTTTCAAAAGAACATATTAGCACTGATATTATGATTATTGACCCTTTAATAAAAGAGTTATCGCTAAAATTGTTTGTTGGTCATGTAAAGAATATGGGCAATATGTCTACTAGTGAATGTTAAATGTTGAATATTGATGTTATTAATGCTTATGTGACACTCTTAGCTATTTAACGTATAAGCTTCTTAAATTTGTGTTTTCTTCTTTATGTTTGTACATCTAGATTATGATGAAGAAAACAAATTATGTTGATATTATGTTTGAACACATTATGGACTTCTCATTGTAAAGTCATATTAAGGAGAAAAGAATAATACAATAGTACATACAAGGGAACATGTCATATTAAATGGTGTGCAACCACTTTGTGTCTTTATGAATAATAATGGAAGCAATTTATGTAAGGTCCTTTAATGCACAAAATGTGTATCTATTAAATCACATAATGTTATGACATCATATGAGTTAAGTGGAAGAATGTTATTATTAATTGACGAATTAATTATATTACGTGAATCATTTGAAATATTATGTTGGGTCCAAATATGATTTAGTAAGATATAAGGACTTATTGATTATTTTGGAAACTTATAATAAAATAAAATAAAGATAAAATAAAATCCAACTTGATAGACATTGGTTTATAAAAGGGATTAGAGCTCTATCTCTGGCCATAAGGTTCTTTTACAATTACCCAACAAGTAAGTGTGAGAGGAGAAAGAAAGGCAAAGAGAGAGATTGAGATTTAGAAACGGAGATTAGAGAAAGACAAATTGAAGAACGTGTTCCCATAAGATCTCTTATGGATCAACGTTAGTATTTTACTATGATTATATTGTGAGAATCGTAAATTTTATAAGGTCTTAGAATAGTTTTTTGAAATAAAATAAGAATGTAAGAAAACTACACATTAATTTACATTAAAATCCTAGAACCCGCATTTTTTATTCTTCTTTGGTCTCATTCCTCGCTTTCAACTATAACATAAAGTGACAAACAAATGCATGAATATTTCGTAATAATGGTTACTTACAATAATACATTTCACTTTGGAAGATGGGTGAGGCAATGAAATGAGAAGGTTTTGTGATAAGATATGCCTATGAATTTTATGCGTGCAAGGAAAATATATAGCAATTGCATTGTGATGTTTGATTGCACTAGGCTACCCTCCATTTCAAAACGTGTTTACGTAAACCTCAATCACTTTCCTTGTGCCTTGTCGGGACACAAAAAGAGATGGCAACCCATTAGACTTCACTCTTCATGAACACTCAATTTTTTCCTACATTTTATAATTATCTTGAGATTTTTATCTTTTATTTTCGTTTTACATTTTCTAGCTTTGTTGACTCGTTTGATCGGTTTAGGAGAAAGTTTGGATAGTTTATGTGTAAATCTTGTCAATATAAAGAATAATTAATTACCACATTATAAAAATTATCGAGGTTAGTATTTTTATTTTTGCGATAATATAAATTATTCATCTATTATCCAGATTTCTTAAACAACCATGTTTAACTATTAGAAATTAAAATCTATATATAGATACCATATATACAGTTATAGAGAAATTTCTTGATATTATATAATTAATTATCTAGCAGCGATTATTTTAAGTAGAAAAACAATGTAAATGTGTGACACATTTTATTGATTAACACTTTGAATAATTGCTTATTTATATGTCGAAATTCTTTTATCAATTAAATGCGTTGATGCATTTAATCAATCAATGAAATAATCCATTAGGCATTGTTAGAAAAAAAAATTAGCATCTAAAGACACACATGAATTATCCATTAACAATCCTTTGCAAATTTTCAAGTACTAAGAATATATTCTAGTAGCCACAAGAACGGAAAATACACAGCTTACCAACAATACACCACAAAATATAAATATGATTAGTCAAAACTAGCTAGTAAAAGGTTTAGAAAAGGAAATGGAAAAAGAAAAAAAAAACTCTTGTATATCCATCTCTTTAGCAGCAAGAGGATAAACCTGCAAAACAAGTTAATCAATAGTTTTCGGTACTCAATTCATTCCTTTCGGTACTCGCACAATTCGGTACTGTGATTTTTCTTGAGAACCGGACAAATTTCCTACTTTGACAAAATGAATTTTCATAAAGCATGTACTAGAAGTATGTCCTTTTCATTTATTTTTGTATGAATATCCAATTCTATCTCTATCCATGACACTTTTGTCATACAAGAATAGATATCCGTATATCATTATTCCTATTCTCAAATCTAATAGGTATAATTTTTTTATCTTATCATGATCTCCATCGAATAACGAGTATACTCGTATATTTATACTTCTACCTGTTTTCTTACAATTTGAATATTAATTAATTAATTTTTATAAAATCATAAAAAATTATGGCAAATGAAAGATAAATCTTATCAAATATTTAACATTCAAAGGATATATTGTCGTTTTTTCAATATTAAATATTTAGAAAGAAATTATTATAATTGTATACATTTCAAATTAGTGTATTAAATAAATTTTCATAAAAACCAAAACATTTATTAAATTAGATGAAACAAAGTTGATAAAATTTACAAACATTTTTACAAATTTAAAAAGAAAACAGATGTTCAAATTTAAAAAATATTTTAAATGTCTTTTTACTTTTATTCTTTAAATTCTAATGAAATCTTTTATTTATACAGTAATAAAAATATAATACATCACTTGAACGAAATCAAACAAAGAACAAAAATTACACTAATAATAATTGAAATTTAGAATAGATATTACATCTTTTGAATTTCAATGTATATTAGGTGGTGATAAACAAGATTATGGCAATAACATTAATTAATATATATTATGGTAAATGAAATGTCTTTATAGAATTACATTGATAAAATTACACTTATGATAATGAGTTAGAAAATAAAAATTATTAAAACAATATTCAATATGATAAAAATAAAAAGCAAATAAAAATACTAAAAACAAGTAAATATAATCAAATGTGTGTCTTGGAAATAATTTGATACACCATCCAAATCACATAAAGGAAAACAAATGTATAATTAAATGTATGATAAGATGAAAAATACCTTAGAGATTTAAGAAATCTTTCCAAATATCAAACTAGTCTAACAATCGAGAAATAATGAAAATTATTTTAGAAAAACAAAATATTCTTCAAATTAAGCAAAAACTAAGAATAAGAGAATAAGTATTTTATATTACCTAGTAAATAAATGATTATTTTATTGAACACTTAAATTGTGAATAAAACATTATGATATGAAATAAATAAATAAATAATAAATAAATAAAAATATTAAAAATGAATAAAAGTATTCAAATGTGAGACATAAAAAAATATTTAATTAGGATACATTATTCAAACATAACTACATAAAGGTTGTGATGAAAGGAAAAGTATCTTAGAAATGTGAATGAATTTTGTGGCAAGCCAAACAATTAGAAAGAGAAAAAATGTGTATAGCTAAACAAAACTAGAGTTATAAAACTAAAGACTAAGAATAATATATATATATATATATATATATATATATATATATATTGTTACCTAATAACTTATAGGTATTTTGGTAATTTAAACGAGAATGGAGATGAGGTGGGGATGGGTATTATGGCGAGTATGAGGACGACGCAAATATGTACATCCTCATTTCCAATTGAAAACATTGGACATTATTGATACCCATACTCATATCCAATCAATGTAGGGATTTTCTGACATAATAGGGATAAGTTTGGACAATACCCATAGGTACAAATTTATTTGTCATGCCTATTTGCAAGGGTTTTCAAAAAACAAAATACTCAATTTTATTTTCATGAGTCTTTCAATTTTTATAATGTGGAATCTTGTTACGTAATTGTCAAGTGTACCAAATTGCACAAGTAATACAATGGACAAGTCCAAATATCGTATCCCACAGGGACTAATGTGATCTAAATTAATTGGTTAGTTCTTGATAAAGGGTGAGAATAACAAAACATTTATGGGTTAAAGGAAAAATAAATGTAGAATATAAAATATAATGAGAATTGACACAATGGAAGTAAATAGTTTGATTTAAAAAAATATAAGATAAAAGCTTCATCGAAATTGGGTTTCACGATTCCATTCAAAGGAAAAATCAACAAACAATATAATTCAATTTTCGTGTCTCACACTAACATCATTTGTAACATGCCTCGATTTCGTCGCAGACAAGCCTAAACTAAAATAATAAAAATTCTATGTTTAGCAATTTTTATTGTTATGTTTGCATTAATGACCAATATGCTAATGCTTAAGAATGACCAATAACCACATCCATGTCTAGCATGTAAAATCAAAAGTTGTTTTATCCTACTCAAGTTTCCCAAGCTATTTTTCGGATCAATCGGTACTCCCACATATGCATCATATCTAGAACATAAGATCATAAATTAGGTTTCCAAACTATCTTCGAATTGGTATGGACACCCGCATGTGAAAAATTCATATACTATGCAATTAAAACAAGAATCAAACATAAGAGATTATAGAAAAGAATTATATGGAATGAAGAATTCACACAGAATTAAGAATACATTACACCTAACCCTCGTGATTGAGAGAGTTAGCTACTCCTAGGCATACTGGAGGCGGTGTACATAATGGAGATGGCGAGGGAAAAGGTGTAATGTGTGGTGAAGATGATGTATGGCAAGAAGGCGGGAAGGGAAAAACAAGGTGAATCTAATTATGTAGGACACGAGTAGGAGGCAGGTGATTGGATGGGAGGTAAGTGAGGGGGAAGAAGCGTGTAATGATTCTGCAAAGGGTTGTGAAGTCCAGCAAGGAAGGGGAAGAAGACGGGGCAAGGAGGACGGAGAGGAAGTGTGAAGGTGGAGGAAGCAACATAGTGAACGAAGTTGTTCGTAATTTTTTGAAAGGGAAGAATCATGCATTCCAGATTCACCATTATAGGAAGAATTTTGTTTTAAATATTTCATAATAAATATTCCAAAAGGTTTTTTAGATCCGAAAATACTTTTGAAACATTCAATCGAGAATATCTATTCTAAATTAAGTGTTTCGAAATATATTTCCATATCAAGAAATATCTTTCGAAATAATAGTCTAAAAATTATTTTTATATTTTGGAAAAGATGTTCCAAAAGATATTTTTTGATTTGAAAATACCTTTCGGAACATTCAATCCAAAATATATTTTGTTATTCATATCAGATTGAGTATTTTGGAAGGTATTTCCAAGAATAATCGGTCCAAAAGGTATTAGAAAAGGGAGGTGTGGGGTTTTTATTATAATTTTAATAATGAAGGGTAATTTGAAGATTATAGGTTTATGGGTGTTAGAAAAAAAAAAGGCAAGTGTAGGGAGAAAATTATTTTTATCTATCTTTAGTAGAGATGTAAATTAATTCGGGTTTCAAATTGGGCTAACCATGGACCTTAAAATGAGTCAACCATAGATGACCTAACCATAACATTCATGGCCATGAGAAGTTTCATTTGTACTCCATTTGAAAAGCATTAATTAGGCATGTGGAGATGAATTTTGGTATCAGCTTGCCTTGCAACCAACATTGCAACTAGAGTATCTTGTCAACTTCATGTATATTTAATTTAGAAAACATTAGAATTTGAATTTTATTAGAAAATTGGTTTATAAAGTAAGGTTTGCAAATATATATATATATATATATATATATATATATATATATATATATATATATATATATATATATTGTAAATTTGTTTTATCTCTAGTCAATGTGGGACTTTAAACACATCTCACTCATGTTGGGGCATATAAATCTCAAGCGTGAGACTAGGCTCTAACTCATGACTTTGATACCATGTTAAATAGTGAACTTTAAGTCCAACTGAACCTTACAAAACTGACTTATAAGGTAAGGTTTGCACCCAGTGGCGGATCTTGACCAACATTGTTTGGGGAACCAAAATAATACATCCAAAATTGATACATTTAATTATTGTCACTAATAAAATAAAAATGAATACATAATTTAGTATAACGATAACTAAAAAAAGAAATCACACATATCTAAAAGATTGTCAAAAGAAAATTCGATGATAATCAAACCACACTTAAAATTCAGTTATAAAAAAACACACAGTACAATTCTTTTTCTTCTATGTTCATAAAAGAAATAATTAATATACAAGAGGCTCATTAAATAAATGATTAAACTAATATTTCACTGTCAAGTGAGTCAAGAGAGAATTACTTTCTTTATTTCTTCTTATTTCTTCGAGAATGGAAGAGAACAGTTGAGAGATGAGAGCAAAAGTAATATATCTTTTTCTCTTCAAAAACAAAATTAAATAGGTGACAATGAGAGATGAGAACAATTTATGAGAAACTCAAGACATATAATGGAACCACAATTAAAATTCGGTTATAAAAAACACACAGTATAATATTTTTTCTTCTATATTCATAAAATAAAAAATTAATATAAAAGAGGCTCATTAAATAAATTATTAAACTAATATTTCACTATCAATTGAGACCAAAGAATGACCTCATTCTCTTCTCCCTTGAAAATGGAAGAGAACAGGGGAGAAATAAGAGCAAAAATAATATTTTTTTTTTCTCTTCAAAAACAAAAGAAAACAGGTGAGAATGAGATATGAGAACAATTTGTGAAAAACTCAAGACATATAATGGAACCACAATTAAAATTCGATTATAAAAAAACACACAGTATAATATTTTTTCTTCTATGTTCATAAAATAAAAAATGAATATAAAAGAGGCTCATTAAATAAATTATTAAACTAATATTTCACTATCAATTGAGACCAAAGAATTACCTTCTTCTTTTCTCCCACGAGAATGGAAGAAGACAAAGGAGAAATAAGAGCAAAAATAATATATCTTTTTCTCTTCAAGAACAAAAGAAAACAGCTAAAAATTGTTATATTTATAATTTTATTGCAAAAATAATAATGTTGTAGTTGTTGCAAGGTTAGCAAGCCTCCCTCCTTTTTGGATAATGTATGTTGTTGCAGCGGGATCTCCTCCACAAGATTGACCCCACATCCACATTTTATGGGATATTATTTTTCACACCAGGCTTCAGTTATGGAGCATGGATTTTTTAAATCCACTCATCACCTCTAAATAGATGCTGAAATCCTCTTCCAAAACACAACCTTTTTTCATCTCTCATTTTCTTATCTTCTTTCTTTTCTCTCTTCTCTTATATCCTGGTTATACCTACTCTATCTAAGAGTTATCTTGCTAGTTTCTAAGATCCTCAGTAATTTTGAAAAGTTTCTATTGTATTCTGGGGGATTTGCACATATACTGCAGATAAATTCTTAAGGGCAGTGTTTTCAACATGCCTTAGAAATTTACCTATTTATTTTCTCATAATATTTTTACTAATTTTATTACAAAAATGGGATACGAGAACAATTTGTGATAAATTCAAACCATAATAAATAAAAAAATAAAAAATATCTTGATAAATCTTTTTATTCTTTATTTTTTATTATGTTTAATTTTATTTTATTATTTATTAACATTAATTATTATTTTTATAAAAGATAAAATATTTGATTTAATCATTAATTTGTAATATATTTTCTAATATTTATAATATAAAAAATTTAAAATATCTATAATATAAAAATTTTTAAAATATCTATAATATAAAAAAATTTCAAACCTTGCCATCATAGTGTTCGGTCACTGTTTGCGCCTACTTATATATTTTAAATTGACCTTATATTTAGTTGACGTGGAACTTTCAACGTCCTCTCCAACCAATAGTAGACAATAATAGAAAATCAAAGAAAATATGTTAAATAAGTTTTACCTTTTGAGTAGACAAAGAACACATGGAGCTCAAAGGGACACATATCCATTGTATTTGTGTATAGTAAGAATCCTCTCTTGGAAAACTTTCAACATCTTTTATGTTAAAAAAATTACTTTTTTGTTTCCTAAAAAATCTTAAAAAATTATAAACCATTAAATTCAAATGCTCATTTTCTTAATATTATTATTTCTCTCCAAGATATCTTCTTGATGTAGTAGTTTTAAATGCTAAACGCTTTTTCTTCTTTTAATCTCATCAACTCTAA
This sequence comes from Vigna unguiculata, assembly GCF_037176805.1. Classification (NCBI taxonomy): domain Eukaryota; kingdom Viridiplantae; phylum Streptophyta; class Magnoliopsida; order Fabales; family Fabaceae; genus Vigna; species Vigna unguiculata. Next base: position 33,874,493 of record NC_140801.1, read on the forward strand.
CTCGTGATCCTTCAACAAATGAAACAAAGCTATCCAGTAATATTTTTAGATCAAGAATATAACCTTAAATTTAATATATATATATATATATATATATATATATATATATATATATATATATATATATATATATATATATATATAATTTCTCGTTCTTATTCTATTAGTATTCTTGTACACTAAGTTATAGGAGACCATATATCCGTCTCTGGCTATCGTTGTCACTGTGAACATAAAATAAATGTAATCAACATTAAAAAAAAAAAAAAAGACGAAATGGGGTGTGAAATGAAATGTTGTCTCTATTTGGATAGTCTCCACATCAATGTGTGAACGATATTATGGCGGGCCATCGCAGAGAAAAAGGCCCAAATAACGTCAGAAAAAAAATGAACAAAAGAAATAAAACACTTCCATGTCGGAACAAAATCAACTTAGTTGCAAATGGACTCTAACCAAGGTGACCCCTTTTACGATGTTGAAGTGTCTGTGTCAAAAATGATTTTGAAAATGTAATAAAAAAAAAAAACTATTACGGAAGCATTATATATATTTTTAAAATTTGAATAAACTATAAATTATTTAGTTAAAGTTGAAGACACAAACATCAATGAAGGTGGGGTTCGAAAATATATTGTGCATAGCTATTATAACTGAATCCCACATGTAGTTTTGTAAAATATAGGCAAACATGATTTATGGTTTTATTATGACATTCAAAGGAAAATTTTGAAGCCAATAAATGTTTTATATTGACAGAAGATGTAGGACAAGAAAATATTAATGCATGATGAAGGACCATGGCACTTATAGAAACCATACTCGCATCATAAATGTCTTGTTAGGGATATAGATATATGTTTCCAGTTAAAGTATGGACTTTAACATTTCTTCTCTGCTTTTTCACATCAATAGCTTTTGTTCACACCTATGAATCGTAGACAAGGACTTTAAACCATAATAGAAGTGATTTTTTATAGGGGTATTTAATGGTTTTTACTTTTTTTTTATTTCGATCAGTTTATGTATTCCTTCATTAAAAAACAATCTCTTTTGAATTAAATAAGGATTATTCTTTAGAATTGCACTAAAAAATTAATGTCTTTCAAATAAAAATATAATTATAACTAAGAGAAGGAAAAAAAAAACTACAAAAGGTTTTTCTACACTTAGACTTACGTTTACTCGACAGAAGTATTATTACTCAACATATCATTCTCTTAATAAAAACTAAAAAACCTTAGTATAATTTCTCTTACAATTTTTTGAACCAAAATTACAAATTTTCTCGTGCCAATTTTCTGAAAACAATTATAAAGTTTTGTAATAACATACAATTAGTAATTACCATCTTAGTTACAATGAATAAATAATTCAAACGAGATTAGTTAAATGTTCATTTAAGCTCGTTAGTTAAGTAAAACAAGTTAAAGCTTATAGTTAAGTCTAACTACTAAACAAGTGAAAGTTAAATTTATGGACTTCATATTAATAGCTTGTATTTTTTGTCTTCAATACAAAATTTACTTAAAATGAATTTTCTATAATCAAATTTTAACACCCACCATTTACTTAGTATATATTTTCGAGAATCATACTTTAAATGGAAAGTGACTATATTTTTCTTTTTAAATGAACAACTGTAAATTTTCTTCAGAAACAGAACTGTAATCTTATCATAATCCAAGATTTTATCTCAAATTAATTTTAAATCTACTAAATGTTTAGTGCGGTTTATTTTAGTTTAGTGGTACATAAATATATATTATACACTAAATTAATAAATAACACTTTCTTTAAAGAGAATTTTAATTAAAAAATATGATTAAGACGTCATGAACTAGGCAACGCCTTTAATCAAAACAACAACAAAAAAAGGAAAATTAGCCAAGTTCAGCACAACATTAAAAAACCCCGAATTTTAATTCGGATTCACCAGAAAATCAAGAAAAGGGGAAAGAAAATAAAATTTAATAAAAATTAAATTATAATAAATATAAATATGATATCTCTTATTTAAGTTGTGTGTTCTTTATGTCATAAAATTTATCAAGGATTTGTATTAGAAATTCCACTTTTATACGAGTCTATTTTTAACAATCTTCACAACTGAAAAAGACTTCTCAATTGTAAGAGGATAAGTAAATAAAATTAATACTAATCGAATTAAACAAACAATTAAGAAATAAGTATATTTTCTTGTTGTCATCAATTGACATAGTTTAAAAATTGTTGATAAATTTCTCATTTCAAAAGGAAATAAAATATCAAGTTTATAATGTTGAACTTATATTATAAGAAACAACTTTTATTGTTATGTAAAATTATTAGGATAAAACTTTATCGTCAATTCACAATTAACCTTTTGTTTTGATATATGTAACATAAAATATATAAATATGTATAATTTATATCTTTTATTAAAGAGGGGTCAGGGCTTACGTCAATCTCCTTCCGACTCCTTTCTAGATTCGTCCTTGATTAAAAGTCAACTATTAAGTTATAAAGTAGGAAATACAGTTTTTTATCAGCGTAAAAAATATTCTTATTTTAAAGTTGAACTTGAGTTTTATAAAATAAATAAAATAAATATTTATTATAATAAAAAAATATATTTATAATGATAAAAAAAAATATTAATTAACTCAATTTATGTTCTTTCTACGTTAGTACATTCTCCATATACGAGTGGCCTTTACTTATTTCATCATTATTATTGTGGTGTTATTGTTATCACAACAGACTAAGGTGATTATCATGGTAAATGAGCGGCTATGATATAACATAAATCTATATTCTGAGAGAAAATTCATCGGAGAGAAACTACTATTTCAATGTAAATTAAATCTAATTCATATAAGGAATTAATACCACTTTCAATCCAAAATCTTACGCTAATGAGTTTATGAATTTTCTTTAATATTTAACTTTTCTATTTATATTCAATGTGATATTTAAACTCAGTTAAATCATCGTCAAATTTTCGATAAGATATATTAATTATAAAATTATATGTGATATGTATGAATATGGGTGGAGATCATCTTGGCTTAACAAAGATTAATTAATATTTTGTTACTTAACATAGTAGAAATCATATTTAGCACACTAACTATGTGATAATAAGTGTACTTAATGTAGGTCCACTCGTGTTTATTAAAAAGTTATAATAAAAACATTAAGTTTAAAGTAAATATAGTTGATTAATTATACATTTTTTATTATTCCAAGAAAGTTCTAACTAACTTCAGTGTAGATATATCTTTGCAAGTATATTCCTAGACTAATTTTAAGAAGGGAACATCTGAATCAGATAAAGAAGCTATGATGTAGAATATGTAGTATTAATTGTGAGAAACTTTATTTTTGTGATATAAGAAATTCTTGTAAAATGATAACAGAAAATGAAATTGTGCATATCTATTGAGAAGCACTTCATTTATGGAGTGTATATTGGTTTAGTAGATTGAGATTTGGTATTGTTAGAAATTGATGGGTACCATTCAGGGATTTTATCCCTTTATTCCAAGTGATGTGAATATGAGGTTTGTGTGAGATGTACCCGCCATGTGTGGGACAAGGTCTAATTATAAGGACGTGTGAGGTCCACTGCGTAATTAACGTGAGTAAGCGGATTAACGGAATTCCAAATCTCAATCTAGAACCATCATGATTTAGAAACAAAATTGTTAAATCTTATTAGAGAAATATTTCAATACGATTATAATTTAGAAGATCTTTTTTTCGTTGGTTATAAGCGTGAAATTTGTGTAAGTTTTTATTTTTAGTTATTTATTACTTGTTAAGTTTAAGAAAGGCTAAAATTCTTATTATTTGATTTTAATTATTTAATTTAAATTTTTTTTCCATTAAGTCTCATTTTTTCTTCAAATAATTCAATTAGATCATTTTCGTTAGATTGACATTAATAATGTCTTCATATATATATGACGTCTCAATATTTTTATTTTATTTTATTTTTTGTTTTCTTTAAAATTTATTTTCTATGTCAGATTATGATCATGTCACATTGTAAGGCCCAATTATTTTATTTTTGTTTCAGCCCTAAAGCCAGTGGGCCGCCCTTGTAATTGGGCCTAAGGCCAGCCCAAACACATATACCCTTAGGTCTGCCCTAAACCTAAGGGGTACCCTACACTCTTCAGAATCCTTTGTCCTTGCTAAGAGCTGCAGCCGTCACCCCCATCCGCTAGGGTTTCCGTTCGTCTGTCACGCACTCCACGTAAGTGCCCTACTTCCAGATCTTATGGCTTCCATCGTTTTCCCTCCACCCTTCCACGGTTAACGTTTAGCAATAATGCGCTCTTGTCTGTACCTTCTGTTTTCAGCGTCGTGGTGAGCCCTTGCGCTTCTGTGCTCCAAGGTTCCGCGTCGGAGTTTCGTTAGCTCTTCTCCAGGTACGGGAAGTTAGGGTTCTTGCTTCGAGTCCTTCTTTGAAACCTTTGTGCTTTATTGTTGATTTTATGGATGGATCTGTCGTTTGGGTGTGTGAGAGTACCTTGCATGTGATGTTTGGCCGGAAATCATGGCCGTACAGTGAAGAACAGTGGCGAGACCTGTTAATCTCGCCCAAGCGAGTCCATTTCGCCTAGGCGAGATGAAACAGGGAGCTCGCCTAAGTTTTTTGCGCGAAACGTCGCCCGGGCGGCTCGCTCAATTTTTGAGCGAGCAGGCAACTCGCCCAAGCGAGAGGGATCTCGCTTAAGCGAGATCCCGCGTTGCCCAGGCCCTTGTTTTCTTCGAATCCTCGCCTAGGCGAAGGGGGGGCTCGCCTGAGCGAGCCTGTCTCGCCTGAGCGAGACCCTTCAGCCTGAGCGAGGAGTTTGGGCGAGACGGTGTGAGTTGGAATGCGTTTTCGATCTCTTGTGCTTGGATTTGTTTGAGTATGACTGCCATGATCGGATGCATGTACTGATGTATGAATATATGCCTAATGGGTTGCCATATATGCGTGACATGATCCATAAATGATGAATGATGAGTGTGGTGAGGATTTAGCATGTGAATTAAATGTGTGGTTGGAAATCTAAGGAACATGGTATTGACATGAGAGGAGATTCTGGACTCATGGAATGGTGATGATCAGTGGTATGGACTCAAATGTGATACGTATGAGGAATAAATCTCATGGATGGTTATGGAATTGAAAAACGTAATTTAATACTCTCTTAATTGCTGATTTATGAATGTTGGTCCGTGTCAGCGTATAATTCCTTGGGGGTCTCTAGGTGAGATCTCCGGGGTTGCGCTTCAGTGGTCGGGACGTAATTCCATGGCCCCTGTTAGTGGGTGTTCATGGTGGTGCCCCATCTGTATAACTAGGTAAGGATTCAATGTAAGGTTGCATCCTGACGCTCCGAGGAGCCAGTTAGTCTCACTTAGAGTGGACTGACTCTTGTGGTGGGAGTAGCAGGAGGCCTGAAACTCACTAAGGGCTAACCTTGTGGTGGGAGAGATTTGTTTCATCGTAACACTGGTAATACATGGCTCAGGATCGAGCAGCTCAGGTTCGAGCAGGGGTACCCACACAAGTGCAAGCATCCGCTGAATCCGACCAAGTTATACGTATCCGGATGAGTCGAGTCGAGTCGTAGTGTATTGGATGAAGAGTCATAACATGTTTGATTGCTATGTGGATGAGATGAGGATAAATGTATTTGGTTGCATGTTGAATATGTTGATTGGCTCTAGCTTACCCGTTTTGTTGTATGATTGTGTTGTATATGGCTGTTCTTCCTTGCGATGATCATCAACTCGGTTGATGGGAGCAGATGGGCGAGGTTCCAGAGGTCAGCATAGGGATGGAGATTCCGCCGCCTAGGCCACGTGGACGAGACTATATTCTTCTTTGTGCTTCATTTAGGGCTATGGCCCCTGTATTTTGTTGTCATTAGTTTGTAAACCCTTAGTCAGACTGTCTATCCTGTTTTGTTGGCATCGTGGTGTGCCTGGTTTAGTAGGGGTGTTGTCGGGAACCCCAGGACTGCGTTATTTTACTATCTTATGCGTGACGTTTCCTTTAATTTTATGTATTAAATTAAATGGGACGTTACATTTATGGTATCAGAGCGGTCGTTCCTTAGGTCTGTGGACTTGGATGTCCGCTTAGCTTTTTCTGTGTCTTCTGAGTGTTCTTAGTTGAGTTTTACCTTTATCGAGCCTAACCAAGTGATTTTCTATGTGCCAGTGGACTATGGCACCTCCTCGTAGGACTTCGCAATCATCCCAGGGGGACACCTCAGATATCGCCAGAGCTATGGAGGCGATGGTAGCAGCGATGACGCAGCAGAGTGCTGTGATGATGCAGCAGCATGAGGCATCCATGCAGCGACAGGCGGCGTCGCTTGAGCAGCAGCAGGCAGTGATGCAGCAGATGGAGGCTGCAAGGGTAGCTGCTGAGGATGCTCATAGGCAGCATATGGAGGCCCTCCGCCAGATGGAGGAAAGCAGGACGACGACACCGGTGGTTGGCCCTGAGCCACGACCTGCGGTCAGGGAGTGGAGCTTGGAGGACTTTCTGAAGCACCACCCGACAAAGTTTGATGGGAAGACTAGTCCTGACGCCGCAGACCAATGGCTGAAGGACTTGGAGCGCATCTATGATGCGAAGATGTGCCCTGTGGAGGACAGGTTGGCGTTCTCAGTTTATATGCTCACTGGAGAGGCAGAGCATTGGTGGAGCAGCACCAGATCCATCCTAGAGGAGAGGGATGAGCCAGTATCGTGGGAGACTTTCAGGGAGAAATTCCTCTCCGAGTACTTTCCTGACAGCATCCGGTACGCTAAGGAGGTGGAGTTCCTCCAGTTGACCCAGGGAGGGAAGACAGTAGCAGAGTATGCTGAGAGGTTCAAACACCTCAGCCGTTTTTATACCCTGCCGCTGGATGAGGAGTGGAGATGCCGTAAGTTTGAGAACGGCCTCAGAGGAGACATCCGCTTGATGGTGGCACCCTTGTCCATCAAGGATTTTGCCGCTCTGGTGGAGAAGGCCAGAGTGATGGAAAAGATGAAGCGCGAGGTGGAAGGCCAGCGCCCGTCGCAGCCACAGCCGCCTCAGAGGATTGGTGGACCATCTGGGTCCAGGCCCAGACATGAGGAGCGGAGGAGACCGTATGATAGACCACATCATCAGCCTCAGGAGTCTAGGAGCCTTCCTCCGCAGCAGGGTCGAGTTCGGTGTTACTCATGTGGAGGACCCCACCCGAGGTATGCGTGTCCACGTAGGGAGGGTTACCGTCGGTGCAACCACTGTGGCAAGGAAGGCCACTTTGGGAGAGATTGTCCCAACCTTGCTAGGGCAGCGACACGACCTCCAGTTCAGGCACCCCAGCAGCATCAGGGGAGAGACAGAGGCAACAGGCCTCAGGCGACGGGCAGAGTGTACGCCATGTCAGGGGCAGAGGCATCAGGCTCAGGTAACTTGGTTATGGGTAGTTGCATGATAGCTGGTTCTTCATGTTGTGTGTTGTATGATTCTGGAGCGACACACTCGTTTGTGTCTTTTGCATGTGTGGAACGGTTGGGTCTGCCGGTGCGCGAGCTACAGTGTGAGCTTGCGGTGTCTACTCCGGCGTCGGGTTTGGTCAGGACGTCGTCCTTGTGTGCTAGGCTTCCAGTGGAGGTAGAGGGGCGCAGGTACAAGGTGAACTTAATTTGCCTACCTCTACAGGAGTTGGAGGTGATCTTGGAAATGGATTGGCTCTCTGCCAATCGCATTCTGATAGAATGTCGAGAGAAGAAGCTGTTGTTTCCCGACTCGGAGGAGCATGAGTTGGTATCCTCCCAGAATGTTATGAGGGAGCTAAAGGACGGTGCGCAGTGCTACATGATCTTCACACACATGGAGGTGGAGAGAGGAGAGACGACGTTTGTGATACCAATCGTCCAGGACTTTGTGGATGTGTTTCCGGAGGAGGTACCAGGGTTGCCTCCCAGTAGAGAGGTGGAGTTCTCTATTGATCTAGTTCCAGGAACAGGCCCGGTCTCGATGGCCCCATATCGTATGGCTCCGGCAGAGTTGGTGGAACTTAAGAAACAGATAGAAGACCTGATGGAGAAACAGTTCATCCGACCCAGCACTTCGCCTTGGGGAGCACCTGTGTTGTTGGTAAAGAAGAAAGATGGGAGTTCACGCCTGTGTGTGGATTACAGGCAACTGAACAAGGTGACTATCAAGAACAAGTACCCGCTCCCGAGGATTGATGACTTGATGGATCAGTTACATGGGTCATCAGTGTTCTCGAAGATAGATCTGCGATCAGGTTACCACCAGATTTTGGTAAAGGCCGACGATGTACAGAAGACAGCCTTCAGGTCGAGGTATGGCCACTATGAGTATGTGGTTATGCCGTTTGGTGTGACCAACGCCCCAGCAGTGTTCATGGATTACATGAATAGGATCTTCAGACCCTTCTTAGATAGGTTTGTCGTGGTCTTCATAGACGACATCCTTATCTACTCCCGGACTCAGGAGGAACATGCAGAACACCTGAGGTTGGTGCTTGGTGTTTTGAGAGAGAAGCAGTTGTATGCTAAGTTGTCCAAGTGTGAGTTCTGGTTAGACGAAGTTCAGTTTTTGGGGCATGTGATATCCGCCCAGGGGATTGCAGTGGACCCGGCGAAGGTCGAGGCAGTGGTAAAATGGGAAAGCCCTAAATCAGCCACAGAGATCAGGAGCTTTGTGGGGTTAGCAGGATACTACAGGAGGTTCATAGAGGGATTCTCAAAGATTGCGGCACCCTTGACTTTGCTTACCCGGAAGGATCAACCCTTCATCTGGACGGATAAGTGTGAGGAGAGCTTCCAGGAACTGAAGAAGAGACTGACCAGTGCACCGATACTTGTGATTCCGGATGTCGGAAAGCCGTTTGAGGTCTATTGTGACGCCTCCCGCCTTGGACTGGGTTGTGTTTTAATGCAAGAAAAGAAGGCAGTGGCGTATGCTTCGAGGCAGCTTAAGATACATGAGCGTAATTATCCCACTCATGACTTGGAATTAGCGGCTATAGTTTTTGCCTTGAAGATCTGGAGGCACTATCTGTATGGTGCTCAGTTTCGGGTGTTCAGCGACCACAAAAGTTTAAAGTACTTGTTTGATCAGAAGGAGCTGAATATGAGGCAAAGGAGGTGGATGGAATTTCTGAAGGACTACGACTTCGAGCTTCTATATCATCCGGGGAAGGCAAATGTAGTGGCAGATGCTTTGAGTAGGAAGACGGTGCACACAGCACATCTCATGATGAAAGAGGCAGAGCTACTAGAGAAGTTCAGGGATATGAGGATACAGGTGGAGTTGGAGTCCGAGTCCATTAGGTGTAGTACCCTCGCTATATCTAGTGACTTTTTGGGCTCAATCAGGGAGAGACAGTTGTTGGATGCTAGTCTGAACAGAGTTAGAGAGCAGCTTGGATCAGATGAGGCTAGAGACTTTACTGTGAGTGATGATGGCATCCTGAGGTTTCGAGGCAGAGTATGTATACCGGACGATGCTGAGTTGAGGAAGTTGATCCTTGAGGAAGGACACAAGAGTCGTCTTAGCTTGCATCCTGGCATGACTAAGATGTACCAGGACCTCAAGGAAACTTTCTGGTGGCAGGGGATGAAGAAGGATGTGGCACAGTTTGTATCCGCCTGTCTGACTTGTCAGAAGGCGAAGGTAGAGCATCAGAGACCCGGTGGCGTTCTACAGTCGTTAGAGGTACCGGTGTGGAAATGGGACAGCATCTCCATGGACTTTGTGACTCATCTCCCACGGACTTTCAGGGGACATGACACCATCTGGGTGATAGTGGATCGGTTGACCAAGAGTGCTCATTTCTTGGCAATGAACTTGAGGATGTCCATGGCCAAGTTGGCCCAGCTGTACGTCAAAGAGATTGTGAGGTTGCATGGAGTACCTTCGAGCATAGTTTCCGACAGAGACCCACGATTCACATCCCGGTTTTGGCAGACGCTGCAGAGTGCTATGGGTAGCAAGCTCACCATGAGTTCAGCTTATCACCCTCAGACCGATGGCCAGTCTGAGAGGACGATCCAGTCGTTAGAGGATTTGTTGAGGACTTGCATATTGGATCATCTGGGGGCTTGGGATGAGGTGTTGCCCTTGATCGAGTTTACCTACAACAACAGTTTTCATGCGAGCATTGGCATGGCGCCATACGAGGCTCTTTATGGCAGGAGGTGTAGGACTCCTCTTTGTTGGTATCAGGATGGAGAGGCAGTGTTGGTTGGACCGGAGTTGTTAGCGCAGACCACCGAGAAGGTGAGGATGGTGAGAGATAGGATGTTGGCTTCGCAGAGTAGGCAGAAGGCTTATGCGGATCGCAGGAGGAGGCCGCTGGAGTTTGCAGCAGGAGACCATGTGTTCTTGAGGGTGACCCGAACCACGGGCGTGGGAAGGGCTCTCCGCTCAAGGAAGCTTTCACCCAAATTCCTTGGCCCATATCAGATCACGAGGAGGATTGGACCAGTGGCTTATGAGATAGCCTTACCCCCGCAGTTGGCGAACCTTCATCCAGTGTTTCATGTGTCACAGTTGAGGAAGTATGTATTCGATCCGGCTCACGTGTTGGAAGCTGAGGATATACAGGTCAGAGAAGATCTCACAGTGGAGGTACCACCCATCGCCCTTGAGGATAGTAAGGTTGAGGAACGTCGTGGGAAGGGTGTTAGCCTTGTTAAAGTCATCTGGGATCAGAGGACGGATGACTCGACTTGGGAGTTAGAGGAGGACATGAGAAAATCACATCCACATCTGTTTACCTGGTGAGTCTTTATTTTCGAGGTCGAAAATTTTCTTGTTGGGGAGAATGTAAGGCCCAATTATTTTATTTTTGTTTCAGCCCTAAAGCCAGTGGGCCGCCCTTGTAATTGGGCCTAAGGCCAGCCCAAACACATATACCCTTAGGTCTGCCCTAAACCTAAGGGGTACCCTACACTCTTCAGAATCCTTTGTCCTTGCTAAGAGCTGCAGCCGTCACCCCCATCCGCTAGGGTTTCCGTTCGTCTGTCACGCACTCCACGTAAGTGCCCTACTTCCAGATCTTATGGCTTCCATCGTTTTCCCTCCACCCTTCCACGGTTAACGTTTAGCAATAATGCGCTCTTGTCTGTACCTTCTGTTTTCAGCGTCGTGGTGAGCCCTTGCGCTTCTGTGCTCCAAGGTTCCGCGTCGGAGTTTCGTTAGCTCTTCTCCAGGTACGGGAAGTTAGGGTTCTTGCTTCGAGTCCTTCTTTGAAACCTTTGTGCTTTATTGTTGATTTTATGGATGGATCTGTCGTTTGGGTGTGTGAGAGTACCTTGCATGTGATGTTTGGCCGGAAATCATGGCCGTACAGTGAAGAACAGTGGCGAGACCTGTTAATCTCGCCCAAGCGAGTCCATTTCGCCTAGGCGAGATGAAACAGGGAGCTCGCCTAAGTTTTTTGCGCGAAACGTCGCCCGGGCGGCTCGCTCAATTTTTGAGCGAGCAGGCAACTCGCCCAAGCGAGAGGGATCTCGCTTAAGCGAGATCCCGCGTTGCCCAGGCCCTTGTTTTCTTCGAATCCTCGCCTAGGCGAAGGGGGGGCTCGCCTGAGCGAGCCTGTCTCGCCTGAGCGAGACCCTTCAGCCTGAGCGAGGAGTTTGGGCGAGACGGTGTGAGTTGGAATGCGTTTTCGATCTCTTGTGCTTGGATTTGTTTGAGTATGACTGCCATGATCGGATGCATGTACTGATGTATGAATATATGCCTAATGGGTTGCCATATATGCGTGACATGATCCATAAATGATGAATGATGAGTGTGGTGAGGATTTAGCATGTGAATTAAATGTGTGGTTGGAAATCTAAGGAACATGGTATTGACATGAGAGGAGATTCTGGACTCATGGAATGGTGATGATCAGTGGTATGGACTCAAATGTGATACGTATGAGGAATAAATCTCATGGATGGTTATGGAATTGAAAAACGTAATTTAATACTCTCTTAATTGCTGATTTATGAATGTTGGTCCGTGTCAGCGTATAATTCCTTGGGGGTCTCTAGGTGAGATCTCCGGGGTTGCGCTTCAGTGGTCGGGACGTAATTCCATGGCCCCTGTTAGTGGGTGTTCATGGTGGTGCCCCATCTGTATAACTAGGTAAGGATTCAATGTAAGGTTGCATCCTGACGCTCCGAGGAGCCAGTTAGTCTCACTTAGAGTGGACTGACTCTTGTGGTGGGAGTAGCAGGAGGCCTGAAACTCACTAAGGGCTAACCTTGTGGTGGGAGAGATTTGTTTCATCGTAACACTGGTAATACATGGCTCAGGATCGAGCAGCTCAGGTTCGAGCAGGGGTACCCACACAAGTGCAAGCATCCGCTGAATCCGACCAAGTTATACGTATCCGGATGAGTCGAGTCGAGTCGTAGTGTATTGGATGAAGAGTCATAACATGTTTGATTGCTATGTGGATGAGATGAGGATAAATGTATTTGGTTGCATGTTGAATATGTTGATTGGCTCTAGCTTACCCGTTTTGTTGTATGATTGTGTTGTATATGGCTGTTCTTCCTTGCGATGATCATCAACTCGGTTGATGGGAGCAGATGGGCGAGGTTCCAGAGGTCAGCATAGGGATGGAGATTCCGCCGCCTAGGCCACGTGGACGAGACTATATTCTTCTTTGTGCTTCATTTAGGGCTATGGCCCCTGTATTTTGTTGTCATTAGTTTGTAAACCCTTAGTCAGACTGTCTATCCTGTTTTGTTGGCATCGTGGTGTGCCTGGTTTAGTAGGGGTGTTGTCGGGAACCCCAGGACTGCGTTATTTTACTATCTTATGCGTGACGTTTCCTTTAATTTTATGTATTAAATTAAATGGGACGTTACACACATCATGTTAGTGTTAAAGTCAGGTGAAAATGTCTTATATTCAATTTAATCATTATATTTATAATTTTGACTTAATGAGTAACTTTTAAAAAAAATGGAACATTGTTATCTTTTTTCAAAGTAAGACCAATTATAAATTAAGCTTAATTACAACTTTTATATATATATATATATATATATATATATATATATAAATTTTAGAATATAAATATAAAGTGACACTTATAATTTATGAATTCTAATATTAGAAATAATTTAAAGATAATTTAAAGAACTGTATTCTCCTTTGTTTAAAATACTAAATTAATTTAGAAAAACTGTATTTTCTTTTGTTTGAAAAACTGTGTTTCAAATATTAAAATTTAAAAATTATAAGTGTCATTTTACATTTACTTTTTTAATATTTTTTAAAAAAATTATAAATTTAAAATGGGGATTTTTTATTGAAATTAAAAATGTAAAAAATAAAATTAATTTCATTGTTTAGGTGGAGTGATTTGATTTATAAATTCTATAAGTTATTTAAACATGTATATATAAGTTGTAATTTTATATATAAGTTGTAATTAGGCTTAATTACTAATTTGATTCTATTTTGGATAGAAACAACATTGTTCCATTTTAAAAATTTAGAATTCACTTGAGTCAAATTTTCAAATATAGAGATGAAATTAAATACAAGACATTGTCACGTGACACTGACACATACACATGCCACCAACACTATCACATGATACTAACATTGGCATGTGGCATGATATAACGTGACACATGAAGATAAAAAATATAAAAAAGACTTAACAAATAAAAATAAAAGGTAAAATAATATATATATATATATATATATATATATATATATATATATATATATTACGAATTCACATGTGATATGTACAAAGACAACGTTAACATCAATCTCACAAAAGGGACCTAATTAAATTATTTCAGCAAAAAATAAACTTAATTGAACAAAAATAATTAAGGAGACCAAATGAAATAATTGAATGGAAAATTAAGACTGAATAAGGACTTTAACCTTTAAAAATATCATGACTAACTAAGAATTTTAACATTCATAGTATATTATAAATTTTTTGAGTGATAGTAAGGAGTACAAAACTAACAAACAAGTCCGTAAGCATGAAGAACTTGTCAAGAGAAAAGAGAAAAAATGAGTGAAGATATATCTTAAAAGAAAGGAGATATGTCCACTAATGAGGAGTAAAGACTTGACCTACAGATTACAAACTCATTTACGTAAATACAAAATTAAAAAAATGATGTGTTAAAATATATTAGTTTCGTAAATATATTTATCTATTTTGAATGACTATTCTTAAGTTTAAAAAGAAAACACGATTAAAATTCAAAGAAATTATTATTCATTTATTATCTTAACAATGTATAAAACGCATGGTGATTATTATAACAAGTATTAGTACTCTTCTAACATTATTAAAACATTGCAGAATGGTCAACCATGGAAGATGATCAATTCTTTGAGAATTGGTGGGAGATAAGAATTCTAAGTTTTCTTCTACCTTACTATATATATTTCTCTAAACATGGAATAAAAATATTAAGATAATGTGCAAAGTGGTTTTTTGCTTTGTAAGATATAGAATAGAATCTAAGTTTGTTTCATTTGTTTGTGTATTTGACCACCCATTGTTTTGGTACAAATTTGCTTAATCATATTTCCAATTTTTTCTATGTGCGTGAATCGCATGGAACCTTGTACTTTTCAACAATTCTTAGTACCTTGTACTTCGTTGGCGTTTTCCATAATCTTTGGGTAACTAGCTAATTTTATACACTAGATCCGTTGAGAAAACATATATAATATGAGAATAAAATCAGTTAATAACGGTTGTTTGGTATGGTAAGTAAAAATAAATAAAAAATATCTCATTCAACATTTGTACATGAAAAACAATCCCTAACAAAAACAACAAACCCACTATACTCGCGATTCGAATATAGCTGTACCAAACATATAAGACGAAGCTAAATAAAATATTGTTAACGTTTGTTTTCTCACGTTTATCTTTGTTCTTTTATTTCATCATGTATAATATTAATGTATTTTTTAATGATTTTTCTAATCATTCACTTCTGCCATTTTTCTTTTCAAACGTAAAAAGTTTAATTTACCCTGCGGACCTATGAGTCTGTCCTAAATGGAGCATATTTTTTACATTTAACCTTTTGAGGTCATACGTATAAATTCTCATTTACGTTGAGAGTTTAGGATACGACGGAAATGAGACTTTTATATTTGGTTTAAAAGGGTTAAAATTAAATGAGTTTTTAAAATGTTGTGTGAATCATTTCTTCTTCACTTCTTCACCAAAAACTTGTGCATGTGGATTCTCTCTTCTCCCACGACAACTAGGGTGGAGGTTCTATTGGTGACAAAAAACAACTTCTTTCTTCATCTTTCATTGCTAGTTTCTCGTGGGAAATGGTTTTGCCCAATTGTCACTAGTGCAGTTTTGGCCTTTTAACTCGCGTTATAGGCTTCGATTGTCTCTTAACCGAAGCATAACATGGCGCAGTGACATTTTTTTAAATTTTTTCCAAGTTTTATGCCTCGGTTCAGAATATACCTGCAAAAATTTCTACTTTGGTTCTAAGAAAACTGGTACAAAAAAGTTGGCCAGTATTTCAGAAATGCCCCTGGGTGATATTTGGCCTCGGGTGATGTTGAACCGGTGCCAAAAAGGGTTTTCTGCCTCGATTAAAAATTGAATCGAGACCAAAACATTGGTCAGTATTTCAAAAATGCCACTACGGTGATGTTTGGCCTCGGGTGAAATTGAACCGTTGCCAAAAAAGGTTTTCTGCCTCGGTTAAAAATTGAACTGAGGCCATAAGTTATGTTAAGGTTCAAAAACGCGAATCCCTTTTGTTCTTCTTCTTCCTCGCGCCTGAGAGACGCACCACACGCCTGTTTTTGCTGTTGTTGCGCTCCGGCCACTCACACCACCACAAGTCTGTTGCTCAATCTACCTCGCACCGCCACGTCGCACCGTTGGGTCTCCTTCCCCATGAACGCTGCTACAATCCACGGTGTTGTTGTTCATGGTGTAGATTTGTGGTGAACGTTGGTGGTTCTGTCTTCGGTGACTCTTGCGAGACGATAGTCGACTCGTTGATGCATGAATGTGCGAGTGGCGGATGTTTGTAAGACCCGTAGAATTTAATTAATTAAATAATTAATTAATTAATAAATGTGGGTAGTGGAAGCCTTTATGGCATTTAATTCTAATTTATATGATGTGAAAAAGTACTAGCTTAAGTGGTTTAGAGTACTTAATTGTGTGAAAGGACTTGGGTTTGAGTCTTATGTATGCTAGTTATGTGTTATTTAATTTATTATTATTTTTTATAATATGTTGGATTATGTTAAGTGACAATATAATCATAGGATTATATGAATTATCACGAAAGATGAATTGGTTAAATGGTTGTGCATTGATTTGACCTTGGTATGGTGTGAGATCGAACCTTGGTGAAACCAAACTAAATTTTCATTTTGCTAAAATTAGTTTTGGCAAGAATGTAAAAGGGCAAAGAAAACCCTAGCTGAATGGGTAGACAAGGGGGGCTGGAAAAACAACCACTAAGTAATCTTCAATGGCAATTAAGCTAGCTTAATGTCATTTTCGTTTTTATATCGGCATTGTCAATTAAGACCACTTTTAGTGACCAATTAAGGAGAAAGAGAGAGTGTTTCTGGCTGCCATTGTTCTGGAAAAATTGAGAGAGAATTCAGAAAGAGAAATTGGTGCTGTGAGTGAAGCATAGTGGTGGAATTGAGGAGAAGTAAGGCAAGCCATTAGTGATCAAGGGAGCACTCTAAATTTCAAAGTTAAGCTAAGGAATCCAAGTTAGGGGAGTTTTACTCGTTAGTTTATGTTCAAGGATTGATTGCATGAAATGTATGTTAAATTGAATGCTTATACTCTGTTTGTTTTGTAAATTTTTTTGTGTTTCTGGAAATTCCCAGAAACCGCCTAGCGGGTCACTCATAGCTGCCAGGCGACTCATCCCAATGTAGTGTATTTTGGGTTCCTGAAGAGAACCACTTGGCGGTAAGCTCCCGACCGCCAAACGATGCGTGACTGATGCACCCAGTTTTCTGGGTTTTTGTTTGAACTGCCTGGCGGTGATGAATACCCGCCAAGCGACGCGAGCCATGTTGGCTCGATTTTGTGGTTCTTGTGTTCTGAGATGATTTTGATTGGGGGAAAAGGAAGTCCTACATAATTATTAATGATGTGATGTGTTACATTGTTGAATTATGTATGGTTAGAGCTTCAATTTGATAAACTTGCTATGAACACTCTTTTGGTGGTTCTGGAATTTTGGAAAAGTTAGGTTCTTGCAAATTTGTGGAGTTAGAGATAATAATTGAATAAAAGCTTTGGTGATGTTTAGTGCAGTGGGAACTGTAATAATGAGCTACTGGTTAGATTTTACAGAGAACTCATGGTGAGGTATTAGTGATATGATAAGTAGGAGCTCATATGAAAATATATAATAGACTGGATGGATCCACTTAAACTTTTTAGTCTGGGAAGAGGCTCATATCCTCAGACAAGGCTGACCCATGATGATTGAGACAAAATTAGTAGCATTCCAACTTATTGGTAAGTTGTGTCATATCAGTTTTAGAGAGCAGAGAATGTAGACGGGCTTAAGTGATAATAGGGATGACTATTAACATGATTAATTGACAGGTACTTAACTTGGTAATTATGATGTGGGTAGAGTATTGTAGGCTCTATTATTGTGCAATCATATGACAATTGAACTAGTTGAGGGAATAGGTGCGTGAGGGTGTGAAAAAGGGACCTTGATCATAAAACAGAACCCATATTGAACCATACTGATATAGCGCCTAGCGGTAATACGCGAACCACTAGGCGATAGCGGTGATTTAGAGGGCAGCCTGCACGTGTGGCGCCTAGTGGCAGAGAGCATCCCACTAGGCGATAGATGCAAGGCAGTGACGAATGAGGCGCTTAGCACCTGGCGGTACGTGTCCCCCGCAAGGCGGTCTGGAAGCGGGCAGCGCTAGGTGCTACGTGATCTATGCCAAGCGATTTTGTTGTAGTAGTATTGGTGTTTCTTACTCTTGATGTGTGTGACCTACAATGCTTTAGTGATGCCTTAAAGGTCGGCTTGTTGGTGTTCCTTGAGTTGTGGCTCGGAACGTATCCTTAAGTTGTGGCTGGGGATAGGGGTTAAGCACGTGGCATTCCTTGAGTTGTGGCTCGGAATGGCATCCCTCGAGTTGTGGCTCGGGATGGCGGATGAACACGATGAACTCTTGAGTTATGGCTTGGGTTGGTGAGTGTTGTTAGTGCGAGTGTTCTGGTTGTGGCCCGCACAGATGGGTCCAGATAGATTTCCCTCCTGAGTAATTAGCTGACGAGTTTGGTAGTCTTGGGACGTTACGAGCTATGTTCGTATTGGAAACTCCACCTGGCGTTACGGAGTGTGATTCATAGCATGGTTTCCCGCACATGCTTTATCGGTTGTGGCCAATAGGTGTGGTAGCAAGACATCTTGAGGTATTCACTAGAAGATGTAGAACACTGTTAACAGGATTGTGGCCATGTGATATGAAATCGAGGGATGGAATTCCTTTGGTGTGATTGTGTTATATATATATATATATATATATATATATATATATATATATATATATATATATATATATATATATGTGTGTGTGTGTGTGTGTGTGTGTGTGTGTGTGAGTGTGTGTTGTATATATATGTTTTATTCTATTAGCTTACCCTATCTGCTTGTGTTTGGCAATGATCGTATATGCGGTATACATGAGCAGATGATGTTGTAGGTGGATCTGGTGAGACTTAGAGACAGAGCTTGGGCTAGCTTGGGAGTTTTCCATAAAGTTTTTTTTAATTATTTATGGACTTTATAGATTTGTAATTATTGATTATGAACATGGTTTTATTATAATAGAGTTTATGAGTTGAATTCGAGATATTTTATGAAGGAAATACAGTTTTAAATTTCTCGCATTTTGGGAAAAGTTATTCAATAAATGAAGTTATTTATTAATTCTCTATTTTATTATTTTAAATCCGTAATATCCGGTCGGGATGTTACAATGTTCCTAGGTGGCGTAGTGGTTTTCAGTGAATCGAAGATGGACGGCAGCTTCCATGGTGGTTCGAAGGTGGCGGAAGAACCTAGGGTTGATTTTCTATGGCACCATAACGCTTCGATTCTCATAAGAACCGAGGCAGAATGTGGGGTTTCTGCTTCATTTAACACTTGAGGCCAAAAGCTGACCCTATTTGGCCTCGTTCTAATATGCCTCAATTCTGGAACTAGGACAGAATGGCAAAAATAACCGTTGTCAAATCCCCTTCTTGCACTAGTATGCATTTGTGTTCAACATTAAGGTTGGTTGTTTAAACATCTACTTTGCTCACATTAAAATCGTAAAAAATTATTTCCAGAGCTTGATAATGTATTCCTTTGTTATTGATGTGTTTTTCATGGTGGTTACTTTGATTACATTGGAGTTTTTGTGGGTCAAGTACATACTTGAGGCATGCGCTTTATATTTTTGTGGTTGTTTTTTGGAATCTTAATCATGGGAATATGTATGAATGTCTCAATTATGATTCTCTTTCATTTTGCACTATTGCTAATTGTGTTTCATGTATGTAGAATGAAGTCATTACAATCAATATTTTTCTATATTTCAATATCTACTTTTAAGATGAAACCAATTTTTTTAAGAAAAAAAGACATCAAAAATTTACATTGTGCATTATAAAGTCTGACATAAATTTAAGTTGGTTATCTAAATTTATGGTAGGTATTATAAGGTTTAACATGAATTTACACTAGGGATTTTGCCCGACGTAAATTTAGGTCACCCGCATAGAAACTAAATTATTAACATATGTAAAAAGTCTAAAATATCATAAAAGGCATCTTTTGTTATAGTGGGTTAAAGTGAATTCAACACTAATGTGTGTAGAAAAATATCCAAGAAAATTTCCATAATTGTTGAAAGAAAATATCACTAGAAGCAACAATTCGAGGACATTCTTAAGTGATACCATGTGTGTTATATTCAATTTGTTAGAGAAAAAGTATAACACCCTAAATAGAAAAAACATATAAGTGTAAAATATGATCTCACAACACAAACACAGACATAGACACAGACACAGACACAGACAGACACAAACACAGACACAGACACAGACACAAACACAGACACAGACACACACACACACACACCACACACACACACACACACACACACACACATATATATATATATATATATATATATATATATATATGCTCAAACATAAGAGTTGAGGAATCATACTACCTTTGAAGTCCTTAGGTTTTAGTGTATTAGGGATGGACCTTGTTGCCACCTGACCCAAATTCGTCCGACAACATCATTAAGAACAATGACCGTGTTCCCGAGGTATTGTCCATTTTGGAGTATGGAGCTCCATCACAATTTTGTCCTTAAAAGGCACCTCAAAGGATGAAGGGAGGTAAGAGTATTTAAACTACAGTTGATCACGACTATTAAGCGATGTGCGACTTATTGGGTGTATCGGAACAAGTCCCCCAGTCGAAGGAAAGGGGAGTTGTCGTTGTCCCACAGTGGGCGCCAATGTTCTGACCTGACCCAAGTTCGTCCTGCAGCATCATTAGGAACAATGACTACGTTCCCGATGTATTGTCCACTTTGGAGTGTGGAGCTCTATGATAGTTTTGTCCTTAAAAGGCGTCTTAAAGGGTGGAAGAATGTAGGAGTATATAAATTGTGTTTGACCTCGACTCCTAAACGATGTGAGACTTATTAGATGTACTAGAAAAAACCTAGATCTACATAGAAATAGTACTCCCAAGACATTGAATGATTTGCATAGTAAGTAACAAGATGGTAGTGGTGTAGTAGAAGAAGATGAGATGAAATCAATTCATAGCTCCTACTCCACTCAATCTATCTAATTACAATTATCTATTTTTACTTGCATTCTTTATCACAAACCTAAAACCCAAAATTAAAGATACTAATATAATTGCTAAGTTCATGTGGATACGACACTTGTTGATACTACTACGTAATAATACACTTGTTGGGAAATGGTTGTTGTGAAACAGTCATCAAATTTTTGGCGCCGTTGTCGGGGATTTGGTTCAAGTATTTGGTATATCTAACCATTCTTTTTTGTGAATATATACATACTTTGTAAATATCATATTCGTATAGCTTGAGTTTTTCCTTTTGTACATACTTTGCTGCTTCTTTGATGCATAACTTTCTCTACAGTGATCCAATTGAGCTGATTCTTTTTTTCTATGCATTCTTGATTCAATGATCTTTAATTTGAATGTAACAACATGATTTTTTGGAGGTCTGTTGAAGATGCGGATTATTTTTAAAGTTTTCGGATGAACTGTAGAGTTCAACTTGACCTTTGCTACTTGTTTGATGCATAAATTCCTCCATAGTTATCCAATTGGTTTTATTCTTTTTGCATTACAATTCTGATTAAAAGATCTTTAATTTGAATGCTAGAACATATTTTTTGGAGCTCTGTGGAAGGTGTAGTTTGTAAAATAATAGACAAGTTGCAAAAGTGCTAGTTCTGATTTCTTATTTTAAGTGTATTTCAAAAATTTTAGCTTAGGAAATTAGGTGCTATGATGTTTAGTCTAGTTTTTGGTGCTGAAATTGAAGGAAAAGATGAAGGAAACTGGACAAAATCCTTATAACCTACTGCAATGAACAAGAGACAAGAGGAGATCAACGCCAATATTGGTGCAAAGCGTCTAATTTCCAGGAAACTTTGAACTTCTACTCTAATGTAAATTGTCTTGAATAGAATTTTATCTTTGAACATCTTAAAAAGTATAAGCAAGTACAAGGTTAAGAAAGATTAAAAGAAAGCTCTTCTTGAACAAGTGAGATGACTTATCAAACAGATAGAGGAGATGACATAATCATCATTTGAGGTTTTGCTATTTGGGCCTTGTGCTTTAAGGAGATTATGCCATGCACCTAAGACCTAAAAATGTTTCAAGATTTGTCATTCCATCTGCTACAAGAGGAGTATAAACTAAAATTCCACTTCTTAACCTTATTCTTCATATTTATTTCCTGGAAAAGATCATGAAAATTATTGAGCTCACTTATGGATGTTGCGCAACAAAGGGAATTGAACTAAAGGGCTTTGAATCCTTGAGCCCCACTTTAAAGGAATAACTATACAGTACTAAAGCTAGCCAAAAAAGTCAAGGATTTGAACCATAAGCATAATTTCCAAGTACTGAAGTTGGCAATCACATCCCTTTATTTGTTAGTATTGAAGCTTGCCATCAACTTACCAGTATTGAAGTTGGCCAAGTAGTCAAAGAACTAAAGCCATAACAGAGAGGATGTTGATGCCTCTAAATTTAAAAGATGATGAGTTCTTTGATAAGGTGGTTTGATCTAAGAGCTAAATAGAAGACCTTGATGCAGAAGAAGATTGAAATCACCAAAAGTAGAGTTTTTTTTTTAAAATTTGTTCACGTTTTAATTTATGTCTTTAATTTTTGTTTCTAATTTTTGTTTTTGCTTTTATTTATTGCATAAGAATATATATGAAAATTTTGGGCAGCTAATATATTTTGGAAATACATACAAGTTTTCTTTTGATTTTTGGTTGGAACAAGAACTGGAAGAGAAACTAGATTTTTGATATGCACAAGTAGGAAAAACTTTAGGAATCCTAGTGTTTAAATGACAAACTAGCAATGCTAATGGCATCATAGTTAAAAAATCAAGATGCATGAGTGCACCTAACTAGTGAGAAGAGTAGTCAAACACTAAATTGAGAGTTGAGTGAAAACACCTTAAGGAGCTGCCACTAGTTTTGTTTCAATTCTCTAAAAATTGTCAAACACATGAAAAAGCACGGAAAAGATCAAGGCATGTTCTTTGTTGAATATTCATACCCAGTGTAAGAACCGAGAAATTTAAATAATTAAATAAATAATTATTTAATAAATGCGGGTAGTGGGAGCCTTTATGACATTAAATGTTAACTTTTATGATGTGGAAAAGTATTAGCTCAAGTGGTTGAGAGTACTTGGTTGTGTTGAGAGGACTTGGGTTCGACTCCTATGTATGCCAATTATGTGTTATTTAATTGTATTATTTTTTTATGATATGTTTAAGCGTGATAAGAGAGTATAAATTTCTAGATTTATAGAAATTATAATGAAACATGAATTGGTTAAGTTAGTTGTGCATTTGCTTGAATATTGGAAGTTTATGGGTTTGAACCTTGGCTTAAGCAAAATAACTTCCTTTTTGCTAAAATCAATTTTGGCATGAATGTGAAAGGACACCTAAACCCTAGCTAAAAAGAGGCAGCCAAGAAGGAATGGAAAAACAACTCCTAATAAGCCTTGAATGTCAATTAAATCAACCTTTAAGTGGGAAGACAGTGTATTGGAGTGTACATTTTTGTGTGGGCTGCCTAAGGGAGAGTTTCTGAGCATAAACTTGAACCTAAAGAGAGTAAGTGGGCGTGCTTGGGTGGAGACAAGGCTTGGAATCAAATTGGAATAAAAAAGGGACTCTATAAGAGCATTAGTGCGAAGGAAAATCCAGGTTAAGGGAGTTCCACTTCATGTTTTGATTTTAATCGTATGAATATGTAATGTATGAAATGCTTGAATTGTATGTACTGGCCATGCTAGAATCCCTTTCGTATTTCTGGATTTTTTCAAAAACCATCTGGTGACACATGAATTGCCGCCAGGCAACACATACTGCAAAATCCAATTTTCGGGTTTCCCGATGGACCGCCTAGCGGTGAGACACTGTCCACCAGGCGACGCAGACTGGTTTCTCTAGTTCTCCGCCCTTGTAGATTTTATGTGTTGTTGATGTTGCTTGGACAAATCATTGATGTATACTCGAGTGTATTTTGATGTGATTGGATAACTGTAATTAATTTTCATGATCATGGTATGGATCGTGTATGAAATTAGGGTTAAGGTTCATGTTGGAAATTTGGGGAAAAAAATCGACGTGATTTTTGGTAATTATTAATGTCTTAGTTCATGAAATTGATATTAAAAAAAAGCACGATCTTTGTGGGATGTTAAACATAAAAAGAAAATTATGACAAGACATGTACTGGAATTAGTAACCGGGGGTTTTACGGTGCGAGTAGGTGTTGGAAAATCTGGGATTTTCCCAGAATTTGTATGCACCGCTTGGCGGCTCAAGCATTGCCGCCAAGTGACACACCAGACGCAAGCAGCCATGTGGATTGTTGCTCGTGTTGTGATCTGGGTGTGGTCATCTGGAAAATTTAGTGTAGGATTTAGGAAATGAACATAAAACGTGGGGAGGAAACCTTACATGAGGAATAATTAATGAAATGTGTGAGTGGACAATAAAGGGGGATAATATACATGTAAAGAAATGTTTGGTGTTTAACTGTGATGTTGATACTTGCCCGCTGGGACTGTTTCATGTATTAGTTGTGATGTTGATTTAAGTGGGAGGCCTATTCCATTTAGGATATGAATAAGGATATAATGGAGTGCATAAGGGGTGAAAGGAAGTATGACTTTAATTTGGAAGCTATAGATTGTGTGGCATGATAATTTAATCATAATGTTATGACTAAATAATTTTAAGGGTGTTATGTAATGTGTGTTGAGTGTTTGAGGTTCATTAGAACCTCTACCAATGTACCAAAAACCAGTAGCATTACGCTACTAGTATAGCATCTAGCGACGCGGGACGAGCCGTCAGGCGATAAGAACCAAAACAGTGGCAGTCGCCACTAGATCGTGTAGCGCCTGGCGGTAAGGGAGGCTCCGCCAAGCGGAATTGGCTAACAGAGGTTCTAGGAAAGGCGTGTCGCCTGGCGACACGAGGAGACCGCCAGGCGTTCTAGAACTAAGTTTCGCCTAGCGACGTGAGAGGTGCGCCAGGCGGTTTTAGGTGCAGAGTTGGATCGCGAGGAGGATTTCTACACAGCTTTGGATGAAGGTCATGATGCGATGCTTTGGCTGGGGGCCCAGTTACGAGTGTAACTTGTATTGGGGTAACATGTGGCCACTCGAGGTTGTAGCCTAGTGGTTTGGGAAGTCCAGTGGAGTGTGCGAGATTGTGGCTCGTACGACGAGGTTCCAAAAGATTGCCCTCTTTAGTGCAATTGAATGAGTTTGGTAGTCTGGGACAGCTACAGACTGCAGTTCCTTTTGGGAAACTCCACTTGGTGTCGCAAATTGTGATCGTGGCAATTTATTCCCGCGTGTGGACTATTAGGTGGTGGCCTGTAGTCGGAGGGGCGAGTAGACACTCGTGCAACAAAGATCGATCAATGTACTCATGAAAGGGTGTAGAATCAAGAGGCAAGAATGTTTGGAAGTGGAGGATTGAGGATTTGGGGGCTAACACGGGTTATGGTTATGAAATGCTTTAATTATGTCATGTTGTATTTGTCTTTCTTGTATTTGAGCTCACCCTATCTATGTGTGTTTGGCATTAATCATGTAACTTGTTACATAGGAACATATATGGATGTAGGTGAACACGTGGATGCTTAGAGACGGAGTGGGGCTAGCTATGGGAGTTTTTATATTAATTTTCTTCATGGAAGTTTATGGATTATTTTGTAATGGTTTTATAAATAGTTTATATTTCTAATAATTGAACGCATGGACTTTCGTTATATTTTTTTGGCGCATTGAAACAAGATTTAAATTTCTCGCGTTTTGGGAAAGTACTTAATATTAAATGCAGTTTTTATCATTTTCTTTCTTTTTATTTTTAATAAGTAATTACCGGCTAGGACGTTACACCCAGAGCCAAATACCTACCTTGAATTGAATTTCAATATCCTTTTGAACCTTAAGCTTACAATACACACCTTAGCCTCACAATACACACCTTAGCCCACAAAAGTAAATATCCCACCTTTTCTCATTGATAAGGAGGACAAAAACAGTACATGTGTCGGAATAAAAAGGCAAGGATGGAAGCTAGTTGAAGAATTGCCCAAGGAAAAGAAAAATGTAGTCCAAAGGACTGAGAAAAACAAATCTGGTGCAAAACATAAAAGTGAAAAGAAACAAAAAGGATAGAAAATTGCATCAGAATTGAAATGCATAAAAAGAGGGCAGTAAAATAGAGCTAAGCTTAATTAGGTTGAATGACTCATTATGTGTGCATGCTGGTTTAACTCTTTTTATCAGTGAGTCTTGCTTGTCTTGTAAAACAAAGTTCCTTCACAGCCTAGCCAAGTTACAAACTCTAGAAAGACTTTAGTGATCCATGCTTATTATGTGTACACAATGCTTGAAAATGAGATGCAAAATCAAGTGAAAGCTTGCAAGGTTGTTTGGAGTGTAAAGATACTTAAGCTGGGGAGTGCATTCAATATAAACCAGATAGAAAAACATGAGTGAAAATCCATGTTGGTTCTAAAACTATGAACTGCCATGCGTTGATATTGGTTCAAGAATAGATGGATTCTTTTGTTGCTCCTTTTCTTCCATTCAACATGTTGAAACTAATCCTTTGATAACCAATGAAACTCATTTTACCATTCTATCTTGTTATGCTTTGCTTGAGGACAAGCAAAGAGCAAAAACTAAATAATAAAGCTACCAATATACTTGTTAAATCCTTGTGGATAAGACACTTGTTGATACCACTATGTACCAATACACTTGTTGGGGAATGGTTGTTGTGAAGCAGTCATCAGCGCCACAAGGCTGAACAGTCACTACTAAAAATTCTCATATTACTTGGGAATTTTGTTGCAAATTTGTTAAAAAAATTTGCAAGAAAAGACTTTTTCCTGCTATTTTTTTCTAAGAATTTTAATTGGCAGGTAATTCCTTCGTGGGCAATTATTTCCTACAAAATTATGAAATTCGCAAGTATTTCCTACAAAATTTGTTGCGAAAAGTGTTTTATACAAAATATTTTACAAAAAAATTGGCAGCAATTTCCTGCAGATTTTTTTTCATAACAAAATTTATAAGTATTTCTTACAAAAAAAAAAATCTCAAAACAAAATTGCCAAGAAATATGAGTTTTTTTAGTAGTGGGTGGAAACAATTCCCAAAACCTAGTGTTGAGCGGTGTTGAGACAAGTTTGAGTGGTGGCATCATTGACATGTGAAAAAAGATGGGTATTTAATCTGGTTTCTCGCGAGGGTTTGGCTCATTCCTCATTTTGCATGATAGAGAAATACTTTTGGGTGCTCAGAGAGCCTTTTGGAGGTTGCTACGGGTGTTAGGAAGCTCTTCTACTCCTTCTTGGGTCTTCTCCTCCATTCATGGTGATTTTTCCCCTATTGGGGTTGGAGAAGAAAATGGGTTGCAATTTGGAGGTGAAAATGCAAAGGAGAGGCGTAATTGAAGCTTGGAGTAGCATCTAGGTGCCTTGGGAAATAGCCTTCATCTTCTTTATGGCTTCAATTTCTTCTCTATCTTTTTAATTTGTAAACCCTAGGTTCTCCACAATGGAGAGCTAACCATATTTGTTGAAATTAAATGTAACGAATTGAATTCTTGTGTAATGTGTGTTGTTAATACATATAATTTTCCATTTCAAAGTATTTGATTTTCATGCTTAATGCGTGATTTGGTTTGGCCATCCAGGCATGATTTGTGGTTCTTGAGGTGTTGAAAAATGTCTTTTGAACCCAGAACTAAAATTGAAGACCTAATGGACCTTGTATCTATAGATAGAACATGATTCATTAGTAGTAATCTTAAGACTCTTAAACTTAATGCATGGTTGCTTGTTGATGATCCAAGGGATTGGACTTTGATGAGTTATCATAGGCTCAAAGTCACTAGGAATAGGATATGAGTATTCTTGTGAGTTAATTTTGACATGAAATTGAAATTGAGATGTTTGTGAATGCATAAGAATGAAATATAGTCTTGAGAATTGCAAATACTCTATGTTAAATTTATGTTGCACATCAATTGTTTGATAAAATACCAAAAAGATTTTCTTAGTGCTTTTTGTGAACTTGTTGTCTAATTAAGTTCTGAATTGAGAATTGTCATGTATTTTACAAGTCCATGTGGAAAGAATGATAATTATTACTTCCTACATGCAGTCGGTGTACTTGTCATTTTCCACTAAAAAGTATATGGGCTTTTGTGTGAGACACATATAACTAGGGTTTCCTTACCCTAGATCTTCACTAGCTTGCTCTCCAAGCTAGGTTAAACTTCTCCATAGCCATCTCAAAATTAGGGGTGGCAAAATGGGCAAGCCCGGCCCGCCTATGGCCCGCAAAAAACGGGCCGGGTCAGGTTGGCCCGCCACCCAAAAACGAGCTAGATATTGTAGCCCGTCCCGTTTTAGGGTGGGTTGGCGGGCCCGCGGGCTGGCCTATTTTTTTTTTTATTTTTTTTTACTTTTTATAAATTTTTGTTTATAAATCTATTATATATATATATATATAAATTTATTTATATAATATAAAAAAATATTATTTTTTAATTTTTTTAATTATTTTCAATTTTAAACATAAAAAAATAAAGGTTAAAATACTCCGTTGGTCCTCGTTTTGGTTTAGAAATCTCAAATTGGTTTTGTCATACCAACCTCCCCCATACCAACACCCTCTAGCATGTTGATTATCTTAAGTTATGTCATTTCATGAACCATATACAAATGAACGACACCATTTAACCTTGCTAAATTTGCCATATGAGTGGCCCCTTTATCATCACAAAGGAGCTCCAATCTATCTTCTAACACACTCCCACCTCCTACACAATACCACAACTCCTTCAAAGATACGTGTCCTATCTCTTTTAATCTAGCAATAACCTCAAAATATCCCCACGTATCAGGATCACAAAACCACGTGGTTATTTCCCCATCATATTCCAATTTCCCATTACTAATAAAGTGGCCACTATGGTGGACCACCACTTCAAAACTGTCAACAGACATTCTATTTCTACACCTGTATACATTGCCCCAAACGAATTCAAAAATTACAAATCATGCCAACACAGACAACACAGAACCAAACATTCAAATAGGGGACCACAACATTAAAAAACACATACTACAATGCATATACGGTGACCAATTAAAAAATACATTGCAATAGGGGACCACCAATAAAAAAGGAACTCGATGTCGACAATGGAGGGACTAACAACAGTATAAAAGCAATACAACATCATACCCACACAACAAAACATCAAAACCCCAATACAAACCCAAAACCCCAAGACGCGAAAAAACCCTACACATATTCAACTACAACAAGTCGTACTTACCTTCAGACTGGTGCTCAACCACAACCACAACGAACGCTCTGACCTTCGATTGCACTCGCTCTCACCTCCGACAACGATCTACTTCACCTTCGTCCACGCACATGGGGTTCGCAATCCACGCCTCACACTGATTTTGCCAATCCAATCCCTAATTCCCTAATTACATCATTTAGGGTTTTTCAACCACTGTGTTATTTTTAATTCAGTCCACGCAGTCACTGTGCCATTCTGAAAAATAATACATAACGCCACGTCAGAAAATCAAAACCAAGTTAACGTTAAAAAATTTAACATTGTTACTGATTGCCCTGATTTAATACTCAATTACAAAAACGAGGACGAAATTGAGACCAATTAAAATACGAGGACCAATTTGAGATTTCTAAACCAAAACGAGGACCAACGGAGTATTTTAACCAAAAATAAAAAAAGTAAAACAAAAAAACGGGTTGGCAGGCTGGCCTGTTTTGGCCCGCTAAACTGGCGGGCTGGGTTACAATGAGTTGGCGGGCTGAAAATTTCAACCTGGCCCGCCCTTTTTTTGGCGAGCTGGCGGGCCGGCTCGGCGGGCCTGGCCCATTTTGACATCCCTACTAAAAATATGGAAAGTGTGACTTGGCCACCTAGACGTCTCAATTAATTTGTTGACATTCTCACTATTAACCAAAATACATTCTTAATCAAAAGCAAAAACATGTTAGATGAATCATAGTAAATTTAACCAAAATACATTCTCAATCAAATATTACTATGCCTAATGATGTATATTTCTTTTTCTTTTATCAAGTAAAAAGCTAATTAACCAAAGTATATTTTTTATTAATCCTTGTTCAAGTTTTCACCTTTAATCAAAGTATATTCTCAATCAAAATTAAAAACTCTTTGACTCATATGATTGTTATACATATAGATTAAACATTGTTCTAACTAACTACAATGTAAAGATCATTACTTTTACTTGACTTGGTGATAAAAGACATAAATAAATAAAAATCAAAACAATAACCAAAAGAACAATTTTATTCCATCTAACCTCAAAATCTAATTAAGAAATTACAACAAAATCAACCTAGAGGCTTATCAAAGCATGGATGGTAATAATGACATAAAAATAGAAGAAAATAAAGGGGAGGACATGAAAGAAGAGGGAAAGTTCAAAATATCTTAATGTTCCTAAACTCTCTTAATGTGTTTTCTTAAGTATCTTTATATAGAAATTTGGCTAGACTTCTTTCTGTCTTTTCTATTATTGTAATCTTTTTTCTGATAATGCAATTTCCTCTAATTATCTTCTAAATAAATCCAATATCTTCAATGTAACGTCCCATTTAATAAATAACTTACTTAAAGGACACGTCAAACAATATAATAATACGAGCAAAGATACGGAGTAAAGACTTACTCCTTAAAGATATCCAAGAGTTATAAAAGGAAAGTCATGAGGCACACCACGATGCCAAATACAAGACTAGATACAGGTTCTAATGTAACCAGAAACACAGTATTAATCAATATAATATAGGGGTCATAGCCCTAGCAAAAGACATAGAGAGCAGAGCCCAAGTCCAGTCAACTAAGTAGTGGGACCTCCATCACCCTGATGACCACGGGTAGTTCTCGCATTTGCTCACATCAACAAGTTGATGATCATTGCAAAAAGAGAAGAACCACACATATAGAACACACAACAAAAAACAAAAGGGTAAGTTAGAGCCACAAAGAATAGTTTTATCATGCAATCAGATATACTTTCACAGTCAAATATACATCACCACAAGAATCAGTCCGCTCTAAGTGAGACTAATTAACTCCTTAGAGTGTCAGGATGCAACCTTACCTTGAATCCTTACCAAATTATATAGATGGGGCACCACCATGAACACCCACTAACAGGGGTCATGGAATTACGTCCCGACCACTAAAGCACGACCCTGAAATCTCACCTAGAGATTTCAAGGAATTACGTACTGACCACATGCCAAACATACTCAATCAATCAAGTCATATTTATCAGGCACGTAAATCACACGCCAACCTTTATAACCAGTCCTCATTTATTTTCCATGTTGAATCCACACCAACTCATCCTTCCCAATTCATGAACATAATAATGTATTTCATTCCAACGCCATGCCACTTAAATTACCAACCATCTCATTTGTTTTACATTTCAAGATCACACTAACTCATCAACCCAAATTCATACCCACAGATTTTTCATGCATAATCACACGTATCATACTTTAAATAAAACGAATCAACCAAACAAACAACTAATCACAACCACGTGAGGAGAACAACATGGCCTGCAGCGTATCTCGCTCAAGCTAGACGCCTTCGCTTAGGCGAGAAGAGTTCCCTCGCTCAAGCTGCAGGCCCTCGCTTAGGCGAGATCACGATAGAGGCCTGGGAGGTTTTTCACATGCTCGCTTAGGCGAGCCCTACTCACCTGAGCGAGACCATCCCTCGCCCAAATGTGAGGTTCCTCGCCTGGGCTAAGACAGCAGCAGCACACCATGGCTTCCACTCGTTCTCACTTAGGCAAGCGTCTCTCGCTTGAGCGAGATAGTGCCTCGCTTAAAACAAGAGCTCTCCGCCTGAGCGAGAGTTCGAGTGTAACCCTAGCCTACTTCTGCATGTCTCGCCTGGGCGAGTCAATCTCACTTGGGCGAGAGTAACAGGTCTTGCCATTGTTCTCCCTGCAGCATCCAAAGTTTCGCACCCAAACAACAATACAAGCAATCTAACAGTTCATACACAACACACCAGCTATAAATCATGAAACAAGGCAAGATAAACATCAATCGCATTAACGAAGAGGTTCTAGCTTCCCTTACCTGGAATAGCTAAAAATGCCTCGACTCCAAACAGTGGCACGACAACTCTAAGAACGGACTTGTGAACTGAATAAGATAGGGGAACAAAGTTAGGAACTGAGCTTACTACAAAACCCTACTATAAATACAAAAATAGGCCTAGAGAGGGGAAGCCTGATCTGAGGAATGACTTACGTAGAGTGGAAACCTGGCTTGAGCTAGCTTGAAGAAGGTTGATGGTTAAACCCTAGCAGAGCTCTGAAAGGAAAAGGGGAGCGTATGAGGGACTGATTGCCAAAAGTGAGATCTGAATGGGAGACCTTGGCAGCTTTAGGGGCCTAAGCACCCTAAGGGCCAACCCTTAGGTCCAACAGATTAAAGGCCAGCCTTTAAAACTTTAGGGCAGAAAACTAGACCTTACATTCAATATGTATTTGACTTCTATAGAGATTTAAAAATTAAGATCTTGTCAAATTTAAAAAATTTAGCAACTATTATCTTTTAATATTTTCTGGTATAATTATAAAATATATTTATTTAAAAATATCAAATAAATTATTTAAATATATTTTCACTAAATTGTATTTTATCATAAATATTATTGAATTATCAAAGCCTTTTTGTGAAAAAATATAAAAAAAACTGCAAGGTTCGATTTTTGTTGTCTATTCCCTCTTTCTGACTTAGCGAATTTCAGTTGGCTTAACCAAACTCACTTTTGCATACTTTTGTTGCTTTCTTCATGCTATACTTAATTTGATTTCTTGTATCCAGTTAATCCATGGGCTTAAATTTAGTTTAAAATGAATAAAAACACTTCAAAATATCCAAATAATTAAAAAATTATTTTTAACATATTTTTTTATCTCAAGCTCATTTAAC
This sequence comes from Vigna unguiculata, assembly GCF_037176805.1. Taxonomy (NCBI): domain Eukaryota; kingdom Viridiplantae; phylum Streptophyta; class Magnoliopsida; order Fabales; family Fabaceae; genus Vigna; species Vigna unguiculata. Next base: position 33,907,430 of record NC_140801.1, read on the forward strand.
TATCTTAGAATAAATTCTAATTAAAATAATATTTTAATCACAAAAACCAATTAAGAGATCTAGATTGAAATTAAATAAGAACATAAATATGCGTTCATCAAATTAAAATTGACAATAGAATTTTTCATATTTATAGGTTTTTTTTCTGTAAATGCTTTTGTAGAATTCTAGAAATCCACTAAACCTCGTTTCTTTTAATTTTTTTTAAAGAAAACTCCCAGAGAAGCTATGAAATATAGAAAATTATAACAATCCAAAATCTAATTTGGTTGATTGATGCATAAATAATCTATAAAAAAGTTTTACTGGTTGACTACAATTAAATAGAATCAACCTATTACAAGTTACTTAAATTGATATTTCAATAAAGAAAAATATGTAAAATAAATTGTCTGGTGTGCTTTTTCTTTTCAACAAATAATGGTCAAAACCAAAATGTAGGTTAGAAAAAGAAAGAAGGTGTTGAATGAAATAACTTAGTAAATAGCTAAAAGTGAGGGTCAATGAATAAGTGATCTCATCAAAATTAGTTTCTTCAAACAAGAAGACAATGAATGTTCTAGAGAGTCAACGCAAAACAATTTTTCTTCTGACGTTATCAACCACAAATCTTAGCCATTCAGTCACCCTGGTCAAGGTTTAGTATCACACATAAGTATAAATATGAAGTCCGTATCAAATAAAAATAAATAAGTTGAAAACTACATAAAAATCCACAAATACAATATATTAAGGTTTTAAATTAAATGCGTTATCAATTTCATTTGTGTTTTAGCTCATCTTCAAAGAGATATCACTAATGTTTTACCAGCTCAAATTTTCGAAAGTGCTTAATCAGGTCAATTTATATAATTTGGTATATAAATTTGGTAAATTAAGGATAAATTATAAAAATTATTTATACCACAATATTTCAAATAAATCTGTGTAGCTAGCCATATCCTGAGATTTTGGATTCTTATTGTTCTCAAATGCAATTTCTCACACTCAAATATTTCTCCCAAGGTCAGTTCACACTGATTATATATACCATTTGCATTGTTGATTTTTGTTTTTTGAGAGCAGCATAACCAATATTTAAAACACTGGTTTGTATGTTAATTAATAAAGGTATATATACATTATCATTTTATACGTAAATATTGTAATTTATGAATTGTTATGATCAAAATAAAAGCATTTTAATTGTTATCTAAACTTTTAATATTTTTCTTAAAATAGATAAAAGACACACACTTATTTTCTTTTGTATTTACTATCTATCTTCTATTTCTTTTCCACCGATTATCGTCATAGTTTCGTCTTTAAAAATATTTCAGAGGCTTAAAAGGTTTCAATTTTGACGGTTATTAAACGTACTGGAATAGATATTATAGTTTTTGTTATTCTCTATTTTATAGCATTGTAATAATAATAATAATAATAATAAATAAATAAATAAATAAATAAATTACACAATTTTAATTAGGAGACAAGCCATAAAAAAAACTATATAAATTAAACTTTGTTTATATTATAAATCAAATGAGTGGTAAAAAAGAATGATAATATAGGTTATGAAAAGACAAAATTTAAAAGAGATATGAAATAAGGAAATTAGAAATTAGAGAGAAAACAAAAGTTTAAATCAACGCCATGATTCGGTAGCTTTATAATTTTTCTAGAGTGAATCTGATTTCCCAATTAAAAGAATGTTTCAGCTGGTTTTGGTAACAGTTGTGATTGTAACATTGTAATAATAATAATAATAATAATAATAATAATAATAATAATAATAATAATAATAATAATAATAATAATAATAATAATAATAATAATTAATATTATTATAATTATAATTATAATTATAATAACGATAAAAATAAAAATAAAAATAAAAATAACAACAATAATAATAACAATAATGATAATAATAAATAAATAAATTACATAATAATAATAAATTAATTAATTAATTAAGTATGTCCAGATATAAAAAACATAAGGATTATCATTGAGATAGTTAAAAATAAATTTTACTTGAAAGAAAATGTATTTAAGTTTGAAGAGGAAACTGTCGAAGTTAAAATATAAATTTAAATTTCACATCATATAAATATATAAAAAATGAAAATTTACATATTTAGTATTTTAAAGTTTTGTATTGGAAATGATTTATTAGTTTTTTCATAGACATAATCTCATAGCATGAACCATTTCTTAGAAGTGTGGATAAAAAGATGAAAGTGGGAACATTTCTTAAGAGGGAAGAAGAGGAAACGAAAGTGGGAATGGTGATCCTAAAACTAGAACGACAGAAACTAAGGCAGACATCGAAATTGCAGCGTCAAACTCTAATTTCAAACATTTTGGCGACCATATATGTCTCTAGATACACTGAACAGCTCCTGCTCATCGCCCATTCTTTGTCTCTTTCAACACCCACACGTCCTTATAAACTTTTAGATAAATACTTTTAAAATAAAAAAATAAAAAAGGATTTTTTTTATAAATTAAGAGTTAAATAACAATTTAAAAATTACATAAAAAAGTTTTTGCAAATAAATTTATTTGTCTGGTTGGAAAAACTACAAGATATTCTAAGAAAGAAATGCAAAAGAAAAAAAAAAGAGTAAACAAACTATTTTATAAATAACAATTCAACTATGCATAAAATAATTTTTAAATTTTCATTTTACAGTTTTTCTAACTTTTAGTTCATTTTTGTTTAACTAATAAAAATAATAATTTGAATTTTTTTTTATATAAAAAGGTTTTCTGGACTTTTTATGTAAACTTTATTTATAAATTAATTGTAATTTATGAAAAAAAACATTTTAATTAATTTTATTTTCTTTTTTGAAGGTGTTTGTGATTCTTTTACAAACATTTCTTAATTATTCTTCCAAGGAATACTTTTTTAATGTGATTGTAATGTCTTATTTAACAGTTATATTATATTATTTGTTTTGAAAACATACACACTTATATATAGTATATTTATAATTTTTTCTTTAAATATATTTTTATAATAAAATTCATAAATTTATAAGGAAAAAATTATATATATATATATATATATATATATATATATATATAAAATAAAAAGATTATTGATATTCAAATTCAATTCTTTTGGTATTAAATTAGACTCAGATGTTTTGTATTATATCAACTCTTAAACATATAGAATTACATCTCATAAACTAAGTCCTCTTCATATATGGTAACATAATTTCCTTTCATCTACGATATATGTTTCTTTTTTTATAATGCATCTCTACTAGATTATAGAGACATTAATTAACTTTTACCTTTTGATATTTTCTTCTTTATTAGTCCAATATTAGCACATTTTCAATAACTTTATTTCTGAAATCCTCATTCAATACACATTGTAACATCTCATTTAATTTATAAACGTAATTAAAGAAACGTTACACATAGAGAGTATATCAACACAGTCCTAGGGTCTTTAACGTCACCCCTACAAAACTAGGCACACCACGATGCCAACGGAACAGTTGAAAGGTCTAACAAAAGAAGTAGAGTACTAAGCAAAAAATGATACATGGGCCTAAGCCCTAAAGAAACCCATCAAGGAACAAGATCCAGTCTATGCGGACTATGCAGCGGAACTATCACCACCCTGTTGCCCACGGGTGTTCCTCGCATCTGCTCACACCAATAAGTTGATGATCATCGCAAGAGAGAGTACCACACAGCAGAGCACACAACAACAAAAGTAGGGTAAGCTAAAGTACAAAAGATTTCATCCATCCGATCATATATAATTTCACAATATCATACACTCAATTCAACCAAGCATGTTACGACTTGTCAGGCAATACACTACGACTCGACTCAACTCATCCGGATACGTATAACCAGGTCGGATTCAGCGGATGCTTGCACTTGTGGTGGATATCTCTGCTCACCCCCGAGCTGCTCACCCCTGAGCTATGTGTTGCAAGTGTTATAATGAAACAATTTCCTTCACCACAAGGTTAGCCCTTAATGGATTTCAGGCCTCCTGCTACTCTCACCACAAGAGTCAGTCTGCTCTAAATGAGACTAACTGACTCCTTAGAGTGTCAGGATGTGATTCTTTCCTTGAATCCTTACCTAGTTATACAGATGGGGCACCACCATGGGCACCCACTAACAGGGGCCATGGAATTACGTCCCGACCACTGAAGCACAACCCTGAAAGTCTCACCTAGAGACCCCAAGGAATTATGCACTGACACAAGCAAAAATATGATTACACAGTCAAATAGTATTCACCATGCAAGGATATATCCAGTATGTCAACCTTTAAAGCCAATGCCTTTCACGTTTCCAAACCCAACTTATTCCAACTCATCATAATCCATCCATGTACATAAGATCCAACTCATCTTGTTATCATGCCACTTTAATAATACTCATCTCATTTAGTTCACATGCCAATTTTCATATCAAACTCATCATCTACAATTCATGAATCATGCCAAGCATACATAATACTCCATTATATACATGTTTCTCATCATAACATTCATACCTAAACCAATACCAATCATCCAAGAACAAACAAGCATCCAAACAGCACCCTGTCTCGCCCAACCCCTCGCTCAGGCTGAAGGGTCTCGCTCAGGCGAGACGTGCTCGCTCAGGCGAGACGTGCTCGCTCAGGAAAACCACGCAGGATCTGGCTTAGGTGAGACCCCTCTCGCCTGGGCGAGATACTCGCTCGCTCAAAAATAATGAACGGGTCGCCTGGGCAACCACTCGCGTAATAGGGTCTGGGCGAGTCTCTGTTCATCTCGCCTAGGCGAGACGGGCTCGCTTGGGCGAGATTAGCAGGTCTCGCCACTGTTTTCCTGCAACAGTTACCCACGCCAGTCCAAACCACGGATATTCATACATTCACAGTTATTACAACATCAAACCATTCACATGACCTCAAAACAATAGTTACATGACAAGACAGAAACGAAACACGAGAGTGAGCTAGAGCTTCCCTACCTGGAAAAAGTTAGCGGAGACCTCGACGGCACTACAGCGAGCACTACAGCTCTATGTATGAACTAGAGAGCTAAAAACAATAGAGAAACAGAACCAAGGGTGGGTCGTTACGAAGCCCTAACTAGAAAAATGCCAAGGAAAACAATGGAAATCATACGAGCTAGGAAGGGGTACTTACGCGGAGTAGGAACTGGGTTTGGAGTTAGCTCAACGTGGACCTTAGGACAAACCTTAGCAGAACGGGAAGGAAAGGTGACGGCTGTTGAGTTTTCTACAAGTGTGGAAAGTGTAAGTTAGGGCAACCTAAAAATGTTTTATCAATTGGGCCCGCCCTAGGCCCAATTATAAGGGACAACCCTTTACTTTAGGGCAGAAAATAATAGGGCAACTTTAATGGGCCTTACACACATTCTACAATAGTCTTAATACAATATTTTCTTCTTGAAAATAAATACATTCACATAATACATATATACCATATCAACGTACCATAATAGATTATGATGCATGTTTTGACTCTATTCGACCTTACTAACATACAATTCAACACTAGATTAAGTTAGTGTAATCACATATTATTTTATGTTTTTGATTGATAAAATATCATTTTGTTTATTTATATTATTTATAATTGTAGTAACATTTTGATAACATGATGAAATTTTAAAAACTATTATAATATTAATTATATGAGGAAACAGTACGAAATTAATTTAAAAATAGATAACTTAAAAAAATTAAAATTGAAAATAATATACAAAAACGTAAAAGAATGATTATAATAATAAAACTATATACTAGATTGACATTATATGAGAATATAAAAGAATTTAATAGAAAAAAGGATTACTGAATGCATTGATTGTTGTTGGCGTACTGAAAAAGAAAAAGAAACTATAACTCTTCTTCTGCTGCATTTCGAAAGTCGTGCATTTGCCAGGTTCCATAAATCCATGAAAGTGCAATGCAATGTTTGATAAATCTGGGAGATGCAACTTCAACAACACAGTACAAACTCCTTTTCTCTCTCTCACTCTCTCACGTCACCTAAGTAACACAAACAACACGCATCAAATCAACTTTTGCAGCTTTTATTCCTTATTTTCTTAATATGTCATGCAACAAATAATTCTAAAAGAGTTTCTGATTCTTTCAGACATAAGTAAATCTTCTTTTTCATAAGAGGTTAAATGATTTTTTTTTTCATTTCTGTGAGATTTATTTAATGTAATTATTGTTTAAAAAAGTTAATGTAGTTATTTTTGTTATATTTATGTTGAGGGTAAGGGTTATATGAGATGAATGTAGTTATTTTTGTTATATTAATGTTGATTATATAAGAAGAATTTAAAAATAAAAAATTCTTGAATTTTTGTAATGTCATTTAATGATTTATATTATCATCTAGTTTTGACTCCAAGATAGAAATAATATTGTTAGGTTAATAAAATTATTTAAAATATATTATTTATTTTGGAGTTTAAAGTTTTATTTTTAAATTTTTAAATGTTAAAGAAGAAATATGTATTTAAGTTATCATGATACGAGAATATTAAATATATTGAAATAATATTCTCGGTCGAAATTTAAAGGGAATGAAAATTCATCTCTTTATAGAAGTTCAAATGAATAAGGTTTCAATTTTTTTTTGACACAATGAGTTCTGCGTTTAGAATCCTTTTTTTTTAAATCAATCCAGTCAAGATTAATCATAATATTCGATTTATTATCTATTCTAAAATTTAAAACTATTATAATTTTTCCTTGCAAAACGTTTAAAAGAATTAAAAATATTTAAATTATCTTGAATCTTTGTTTAAAATAATATAAAACTATTAAATTTATCATAACATACTTATATACTCACTCAACAATATCTACATGAATATAATAGAAAACATTATATTAATTTTTGATATAAAATTAAAAAATCATATTAAATAAACTTTTGTGATATGGAGATCAAATACCTGTTAAACCTTTTCATAATAACTAAAAGAAATAGTGAGTAATTTTTCATATTTTAGTTTACATTGCCGACTGTTATGTTTGTCACATACGATTATGTTGGTTATGATTAAACATGGTTTTCGTGTGGACCCACTGTGGTCATAAATTTCTCATAATGCGTTTCAATGAGGAGTCCTTCTCACAAGATACTTTCCCAAAACAAAAATCCAATACTTTTTATTTAGTATCGTATTTGTACTGTCTTCAAGACCAATTTTAATTATTGGTTCAAAAAAAATTATAATTATGAAAAATAATATTTTTTATAGCATTTTAAATTACAATTTGATCATTCTTAACCCAATAAGATCATAAAGCTGTTTTCCTTGAGACATGACTTTTATATTAATACGTGTATCCAATCACATATTTTTGGTATATACTTTTCTATTCACACATGATCATATATTATATGGCCAATTCCAATAGTATATGATTGGATAAACAAAACCGAATTAATTTCGATTATTCAATTTCGCTTATAAAAAAAGTTGATGTCTCAAATTTAACTTATTTAATTAAAAACTTGAATTTAACTTGTTAAAACAATATATATTAAGTTTGAGTTTCATTTTTTAGCTCATTTATAATTTAACTACTTTTGTTTAATGATTTTTTTAAAAATTATCTTTAAATTTTATCAATATAGAATCTACAAATGATTTTAATATTAATATGTAAGATCAAAATTTAATAAAATAATACTACTAAAATAAAACATCAAATAGTCAATAATAAAAAACAAATAATTCATCGAATAGAATATACTTTTACAATTATCTAAAACATAACCATAGTAACATGACCTGTACATATATACAACTCAAGAAAACTAAAGAATTGAAATGAATAATATAAATTTTCTCAAAAGATACTACAAAAAGAAGAGACTCTAGTCTAAGAACTTGACAACTACTTCATTTCCTTAAGGTAGCTCAACACTTATTTTTTTATCTACTCACACCAATGAAAGTGATCATTGCCAAAGAAAACAACCATAAAACGCAACAACAAAATAAGAGAGTAACCTAATATGCAAAATAGTCATCATATATCCTTAATTTAGCTTATATTATCCTACCAAGAATTTACAAAGACATACAATTACAAACAATTAAAGATATTCTAGATTCAATTATCCGAATATATGCATTGAGTTTGGATTCATCGGAGATAGACACTTGTAGTGACCTTTACTGCTCTGTAGAGTCATTGCCAATGAGTTTTACCCTACCACACATAAGGTTAGTCCTCCCATCATCATGAGAACCCTAGAACCGTTCAAAGACTATGACCTCTTAGTACTCTCACCACCTAACCCATTATACTCTACATGAGTGTGGATGGTTAGTAAAGTGTCAAGATAGTTCTATTCATAAATCCATACTACAATGCATACTATAAAGAATCACAACTAGTGGAATTTCCTCTTATTGAATTTCTTGCATTATATCCACTCATACCTTTTCTAAAAATCTTTGGAAACCAATAATATCTGTAATCAAAACTAGAAAAATATGAAACAGAACCAGTAGCAGAGACTTGCGCTCGGTGATACTAGCACTTAGTGATACCTAAGGCGTGCCTAGCATTGACATCACAATGGCTCACTTTCCATCGATCACCCAACAACCTAGGTTGGTGCCTAGTGCTGGTGACCCCTAGAGCTTTCTATGATGAGAACGCCCAATAGTGCAAACAAATTCCTAATGTTAGAGGCAATTGGAACCCCTAGAACAAGCACGCCCAACAATAGAAACCACCGCCCAACGCCCTACATAAAACTTGCTCTCTAACTTAAATTTTTATATTGACACCCAACACCCCCTAGTCATGCCTAGTGCCATGATAGCAAATTTATGAATGGCAAAGTTTTACTTGCTCAACTGCTTAAATTGGTACTTTTCACCCTTTTCTTATTTTTAGCTATTTCAGAAACACTTATTAACTAATACCAATTGGTTCAATTATTTAATCTGGAACTCTCTCATTCACTTAACATGAAAAACAACCAACAAATCACCATAACATATTTGAGCACATATTACATACACATATTTATAACAAATTCAACAACACAAATCAACAAGATTGAAGCAAGCAATAATTCAAACTCAAAGTTTTATCACATTCCATTTACGGTCAACAATTTGAATAACAACCAAATGTAAAAGAAATAAAATTAGCTTCCCTCACCTATAAGACAGTTCTAACAACTCCTAACACACCAAAGCACCTTACACTCCATAGGATGTTTTATATACACATAGAAGCATCATAAGAATGATCAGATCATACCATTATGATCACTAGTCTACATAGACTCATATTGATGACTCTAAGGTCACATGCTAATCAAAATATAGCAAAACAATATTCACATGAACTCAAATAACAACAATTCTCCAATTTTTCCTTCAAAAATTCAAACAACCCTAAAAAACATACCTTTCTTATCACAAGTGAATACCTTAATTAGCAATTTGACGATATGTGCTCAAGTGACTCACCCTTGCACTTGCAATCGCAATCACACTTCACATAGATTTGTGGTATGCTTGTGCATTGGTGAACAATGTGAAAACACACCACACCACGACCTAGTTCGTAGAGTCCAACAATAAGAAAACAACTGTGAGAAGAATGTGATTCAAATTTACATGTCATTTGTTATTTTAAAATGTAAACCACACATGTAAAATAAAAAAAATATCCACGTCATCTTCTCCATTATACAAGTCCTCATAAACTTAACACCATTTAACTTAACACCATTCAAAATGGATGATATATTCCTAACATTTCAAAAGTATAAGAATGTTTTTTATATAAACTTTTAAAAGTATACTAGCGTACACACATGCTGTCGCACCTGTGTGTACCATTTTTTTTAAATATACATGATATTATATTAGTAGGTGATGATAATGTAATGTTATTAAGTTATAATATATAAAATAAAATTATATTTATTAAAAATAAAGTAAAATATATTAGAAAAGGTGAGAGAATAACTGTTGATAAATAGAGAAAAAGAGAAGAACAGAGATAAACGATTTTATAAAAAATTTTGTAAAAGTAATGGTCAATTTTAAAATTTTTTATAAATAATTATATTTTAAAGGATAAAATTGGTATTTTAAAATGTGGACACAATAGAGGAAATCCTCTTTATATATTGTTATAGATAAATTCTGTATAGTATGGCCTACCGCCGGACCACCGGACCATCGGTCAGGCGGACCAAGGACCATCGGTCAGGTGGACCCTCATTTATGAAGACAACCGACAGGATGCACGACCCATCGGTCGGGCGGCCACACCAAAATCGGGATCAATAATTAGGTTTAAAACGCAATTGGGCCATGATTAAGAAACCCTAATCACAGGCCCAAACCAAAAACTATAAATAGAAGCCCAAGGTAGGTTGGTAAGCACCTTCAACTCGTATTTTATTACAGCATTTACTGCTACCTACCGATCGGTCTTAAACTGACTTAAGCATCGAAGCCTTTTAAACAGGTACCCCGATCACCCGAGCAGCCGAACGGGAGGAGAGCCGAGCTACGGAGGGAAATGCAGGACCTGGATGTTAACTGTGGGCGGATCCGAGAAGAGCTTGACTGGACGACCGAGCGGCAAGAGAAAGAACTGTATAAGCTCGTTAAGGAGGACGTCAAACAAGAGGAGGAAAAAGGTAATTTAAGTGTTGATTGTAGGTGCTTGGTCCCTACACCTGAAACATTTTGGCACCCACCGTGGGGTCGAGCAGTGATGGGCCGATAGGCCGAGCAGTCATCTATAGACCTTATACCCTTATGGTGACCACAAGAAATAGGACCAGTAACGCTGACGAAGGAGGATGGCCGATGATCAAGTTGACACCAGGGCAATGATCAGTGCTTTGCAGCAGAGGATAGAAGATGGGCCGATAGGCCGACCGGGGATCCCTACGGGACCCAAACTAAGCCTGGCGCTAGAAGTAGGAGGAATGGCCGACGATAAAGTTGACACCAGGGCGATGATCAGCGCTTTGCAGCAGAGGATGGAAGATAGGCCAATAGGCCGACCGAGGCTCCCTACGGGACCCGAACCAAGCCTGTTCGATCAAAGGGCGAGCTTTCTCGAAAGCCCCGTTCGAACAGCACCGACCCAAGCGGTCAAACGAAACCCCGATAGGGTATAAGTGACACGTGCTGTCAAAAGGAACGCCCTTACAGGGCATTCCACTAACTTAGCTAAAAATAGCTTTTCAATGCCGATGGGCCGATGGGCCGCTAGGCCGACCGAGGCTCCTTACGGGACCCGAACCAAGCCTGTTCGATCAAAGGGCGAGTTTCCTAGAAAGCCCCGTTCGAACAAGACCGACCCAAGCGGTCAAACGAAACCCCGATAGGGTATAAGTGACACGCGCTGTCAAAAGGAACGCCCTTACAGGGCATTCCACTAACTTAGCTAAAAATAGCTTTTCAATGCCGATGGGCCGATGGGCCACTAGGCCGACCGAGGCTCCCTACGGGACCCGAACCAAGCCTGTTCGATCAAAGGGCGAGTTTCCTCGAAAGCCCCGTTCGAACAAGACCGACCCAAGCGGTCAAACGAAACCCCGATAGGGTATAAGTGACACGCGTTGTCAAAAGGAACGCCCCTACAGGGCATTCCACTAACTTAGCTAAAAATAGCTTTCCAATGCCGATGGGCCGCTAGGCCGACCGAGGCTCCCTACAGGACCCGAACCAAGCCTGTTCGATCAAAGGGCGAGCTTCCTCGAAAGCCCCGTTCGAACAGGACCGACCCAAGCGGTCAAACGAAACCCCGATAGGGTGTAAGTGACACGCGTTGTCAAGAGGAACGCCCCTACAGGGCTTTCCACTAACTTAGCTAAAAATAGCTTTTCAATGCGGATGGGTCGATGGGCCGCTAGGCCGACTGAGGCTCCCTACGGGACCCGAACCAAGCCTGTTCGATCAAAGGGCGAGCTTCCTCGAAAGCCTCGTTCGAACAGGACCGACCCAAGCGGTCAAACGAAACCCCGATAGGGTGTAAGTGACACGCGTTGTCAAGAGGAACGCCCCTATAGGGCTTTCCACTAACTTAGCTAAAAATAACTTTTCAATGCCGATGGGCCGACCGAGGCTCCCTACGGGATCCAAACCAAGCTTGTTCGATCAAGGGATGAGCTTTCTGAAAGCCCCATGTGAACAGAACCGACCCAAGCGGTCGAACGGAAGCCCGATAGGGTATAAGTGACATGTGTTGTCAAAACGAATGCCCCTACGCGAGCTGATTAACAAATAAATAACCAAAGTGAGGCAAACACGTAAGTTGATCGTCATCAACAAAGAATCCTATCATTTCACTGTGCCTCGATCGGGCTTTTTGATAAACCCTTTTCGCTTCATCTCTAACATTGCTCAAGGCTTGGAGGGCTTGTGTATAGTATGGCCTACCGCCGGACCACCGGACCATCGGTCAGGCGGACCAAGGACCATCGGTCAGGTGGACCCTCATTTATGAAGACAACCGACAGGATGCACGACCCATCGGTCGGGCGGCCACACCAAAACCGGGATCAATAATCAGGTTTAAAACGCAATTGGGCCATGATTAAGAAACCCTAATCACAAGCCCAAACCAAAAACTATAAATAGAAGCCCAAGGTAGGTTGGTAAGCACCTTCAACTCGCATTTTATTACAACATTTACTGCTACCTACCGATCAGTCTTAAACTGACTTAAGCATCAAAGCCTTTTAGACAGGTACCCCGATCGCCCGACCAGCCGAACGAGAGGAGAGCCGAGCTACGGAGGAAAATGCAGGACCTGGATGTTAACTGTGGGCGGATCCAAGAAGAGCTTGACTGGACGACCGAGCGGCAAGAGAAAGAACTGTATAAGCTCGTTAAGGAGGACGTCAGACAAGAGGAGAAAAAAGGTAATTTAAGTGTTGATTGTAAGTGCTTGGTCCCTACACCCGAAACAAATTCCAATTTGACATAAAAGTACAAAGACTAGAAATATACTTAACCCTTAAAAGTGATCATCGTATTAGAAATATTATTTATTATAAAATTAGAAATTTTATTATAATTTTATTTTAAAATATGTTTCAAAATATTAAAAAGAAAAACATATTTAAATTATTTTTATCCACTACTGCTAAAAATGTGAGACTATTATATTATATGAGATATAAACTATTATAGATGAGGAATGAGAAATAAACTCAGAAAAAGAAAGAATAGCTTAGCACGAAAGTAATGTGGTCATGGTCATACAGAATAAATGTGGCTCCACTGGTCAGCGTGACGATACGTAGACGCAATGGGAACGAAGCCCAGACAAATTACTCCATCACACACACAAATCAACGTTTCCGCGTAGACAGATCACACTCCGTTTAGCAACTGTGAACCTCTCTCACAAAAATATATATAAATATTTAATCTTTTAAATATATATAATAAGTGGGAAACCAAATTTTGTAATATTAAAAATAATCCAAGGTTGCTCGTCCAAATATGAAAGTGGATAAGCGTTATTTTATATCCAAAACATGTCCCACGAGAGGGTCACTTTGGATTTTCATCATTATCAATTCATCACCATAATTGAAAGAGGATGTGTTTAAATAAAATGCTATATAATATAACTGGAAAAACATCTAAACGGGTGTGATTATATTAGATTATATATGTTAGATTAGATTAATTATAAATTTTTTGCAACTTTTAAGAAAATATTAATTTACTTCGAATCTACCTTTTCATCAGACATGTTATTAGGAGCCTTATTTGCATTACGACACGTTGTTTTATTTTGTACTTTGTATTTTCCGAAAGGAATATTAAACTACATATGTTTGTTGTTTTATTATCTGAAATAGGAACACAAAAAATAAACCATGACTGTTGTAATTCTCTTTTTCTTTTCTTTCTCAAATACTATATTTTCAGAGTTTGACTGTTCTTAAACAAACATATTAAGTAATGTTGCCAAACTTTTTTAGTTGTTCAAAATAAACAGCATATCACGTTGATTAATATTTAATAACTGTGTTATGAAATTATGTGAACTAATTAACCGTAACAGAGCTAGAAAAAAAAAAAGAAACATGTCGAGCAAAGCAAATCTCTCTTTTTCCTCTTAAACGCGATTTACAACACAACTGTCTCGTCTCGTGTTCCCACCACCCCATATATAACCCTTTCTTTTCTCTTCTTTTCTCTCTCTCTCTCTCTCTTCCCAAAGAAAAATCCATCTTTTTTCTGTGTGATCAGAGGGGTAACAACGATTGCTTCTTCAATTCTTTCTAGAATATAACTTGGATTCGATCAAGTCACGCACTTTTCTTCGATTTGAATGGAGGGTCATCATCTCCATCGCCACCATGGGCAACAACAACAACCACAGCAACAAAGGCTTCCGCCTCAGAATACGAGTGCCAACGTGGATGCGTCTGATAGGTTTCCCCAATGGAGTATCCAAGAGACTAAGGAGTTTCTCGTGATTCGTGCAGAGCTGGATCAGACTTTCATGGAGACTAAGAGGAACAAGCAGTTATGGGAGGTGATCTCAACGAGAATGAAGGAAAAGGGTTACCATAGAAGTGCAGAGCAGTGCAAGTGCAAGTGGAAAAACCTCGTTACTCGCTACAAGGTATATTTCTTCATTCATCTAACTCATACAAGAAAGCATAAAAAATCCATGTCTTACACAGATTAATAAGAGTCTAAATACTTCAAATCTTGCCTATATTTATACATATACATATATATACATATATCAGCTTCATGGTACTTCTGAAAATTTGAAGATTTAGGTGTTGTTATTCAGATACTTGGTGAGTTTAAACTCATTTTAACTGTTGACTCAAAGGAAAATAACTGTAGTAAAATGCTTATAGTTTTCTGGGTGTCACAAGAACTATATTAAATTAACATTTTTTCTCTCGTGATAAAGATGGGAATTTATTAAAAACTAACACGAGCTTAACAGATTTCAATAAAATAGTTGTGAAGGGTGTTTGAATAAGTTCTAACTGGTGTTAGTTGTTGTAAGGTTTATTTTCACATAAACTAAATGGTATATATCTTCGTTTTTGAGACGTGAAGGGGTTTGAAACAATGGAGCAAGAAGCGACGAGGCAGCAATTCCCATTTTACAATGAGTTCAATGCGATTTTCACGGCAAGGATGCAGAGAATGCTGTGGGCTGAAGCTGAGGGTGGGTCAAAGAAGAACAAGGGGACGCAGCTTTCATCCGATGAAGAAGAAGATGGCAATGAAGAGAGTGCAGAAGCTGGTGGTGGAAGAAAGAAGAAAAAGGCAAAGATAGCAGGAAGTGGTGGTGGTGGTGGTAGTTTGAACAGTTTGAAAGAGATTCTGGAGGAGTTCATGAGGCAACAGATGCAGATAGAAGCACAGTGGATGGAAGCATTTGAGGCAAGGGAAAACGAGAGGAGGTTGAAGGAGATGGAGTGGAGGCAAGCCATGGAAGTGTTGGAGAATGAGAGGATAATGATGGAAGAAAGATGGAGAGAAAGAGAGGAACAAAGAAGGATCAGAGAAGAAGCTAGGGCTGAGAAAAGGGATGCTTTAATCACAGCTTTGCTAAACAAGCTAGAGAGGCAAGAAATGTGATGAAGATGAAGATGAAGATGAAGAATTGAAGACTTTATTCAGTTCCATGATCTCCACACATTTGAAGAGGTTAGTGTTGGATTGTTCACAAGAAAATACAAATATAGTGGGCACCAAGAAAAAGGCAAGATATGTAGTTAGTAGTTAGGAAGCCAAGTAGGCAAATAGTGTGTTTTCTCTTCCATGAAACAAAGCTTGATGATAGAGATTTGTTCTTAGTAAAAATTTCTTAGAAAAAAAAAATTAACTTTATGGTATTCTTGTGGTTTTCTTAACTCTCTCCCTCCATTGCAAAGAATCATAATTTTTTGTTACTTTGCTTTGGGAAATGGTAATTATGGTTTTCTTTTTTGGTCATACAAGTAGGCACTAGCTGTGTTATGATTGAGAAAAGACCAATATCTGGTGTGTGAGTGTGTGTCCCCGCAAGAAATATAACAATGTTTGAAAGAGGCTCTCGATCTGGTAGTAGGTGTAGATGGATGTATAAACTATAGTGAGCACTATATGCTTCAAATTCTCATTTACCTAACAAACAAACAATTGAAAACAGGCACAATATCATTGTCCGCAATATAATGCTCGCCATAATGGCTATTCCATATACATTTACACCCACAGTTTTATCTTTTATGGTTAATGGATCATTTGTTGAAATGCTTCACTTCACACAAAGTGCCCTTAGTTTCACTTTCGGTACAAGTGAAAAAGAAAGGAGTATGTACCAACATACTTACTTTGGACACCAGCAGAAGTAGGGTTAACTTAATTGTGGTCTAATTTTAAGTGTATTAATTCACATCAAGTTGATGATTTTTGTTGCGAATCCCTTATATGAACTCATGTTTTGTTAGTTTTGTGTTTTTTCGATGATTGTTCTTTGAAAGACTCATCATTCTTAAAGGTTGTGGTGGAGAATAATGAAGAAATATAATATTCAAGTAATAAAGACGAAAAAGTTAAATATTATGTAAGGAAAAAGGTTCTGTTACTTTTTTGAAGTTAGTGTTAAGTCTTTCGTATGATATGAGTTTAACTTAGGTATTATTATTGTTAAATCTTTTCGGCACCTTTAAAAATTCATAAGTATAAGAACCTGGGTAATCTTGGTTGAAATACTTTTACGTACAAAGGAAAACAATAGGGTAAACCTTAATTTTCGAAAGTACAACATAATAAATCTGCTAGTTAAGGATAAATTTTGGAGCTGAATTTGGTATTTTGCATCCACATTAGGATATTTTGACAGCTAGCTGATATGGTTTTGCATGCACACGAGAGTTCTTGAAGGGTTAGTGACATTGACATGTGTACGTGAGAAAGCTAGGTAGGTGTAATTGAAGCAGGAGAAAAGTTATATCAACCTTAGGTATGAACTCATGACTTTTCTTAGATAAATTTGTGCTGCATGTTACCATGTTTTATAATCATCAATGTTATGAACACGCATGCTAATCGACTTTTTTTTTTCCTTTGGAAAAAAAAAAAGGTAAGGTAAGAAGAAATGGATACATATATAGATAACTAAGATAGAAATCTTATTTGAAAAAGAAAATACTGGAATATATAGATTTGTGATTCATTTCTGAATAAATGAATGAATTAATAAAATTCAAGTATATATCTACAATATTTCCCCCTCTCTCTATATATAGATATAGAGAATAAAATACCTAGATATACTCATTCATATAACTGAAGTAACTAATGAATAATGTTGGTGTGGCTGACTGAGATTCAGTTTTGTACACAAAGTTAAAAATTTATATATTATCAAAATTTTGATGCATGTTTTTCCAGATATAGAAATTAGCTGGTGTGCATTAGTGTTGACATATAATTAAAATTTCTGATATTAATCCATTATTAGTTATTTAGAGAAAAACATTACCAAGTTACCAAAATTCTCAATTCAACTAAAATTATCATAATATTTTTCCAATATACAATCAATCACTCAAGTATAAAAAAATGTAAGTTAAATTTGTTATACAATATGAAGTAAAAGAATGAAAACTATGATAGAATAGTTATATAATCATAGTCATTTTTATTCTGTTACATAAACTATAAGCATTATTAGAAGGATCCGATGTTGTGGTATGCAAACTTCTTGCAGTTTGAAAACGAAAATTAGTGAAAATGACTCAAATATTATTTAGATCGCAAAAAGAAAAGGAAAAGAAATGTATGAATTGAGAAATATTGAATCACATCATGCTGTATTTGACTAATTATATATTGTTAATAATTATGCTTGTGCTTGTTTATTCTACGTATAATTCTTTTTGGATTTAATGATGATAAAGAGAATTATAATTAAGTTGATTACTTATTTCTTAATCAACAAATGTTTGAGTGTTCCTTGCGTATACGACATGCTCAATGTGTTATTAATTAACAAAACGAACTTTCACATTGCTCTTTCATATTAGTATGCACCTTTTGGTTGTGCATCACCAAACTTGTGTATTTGGATCTCACCATATACACTATGAATTATATTCATTTATTTTTCCTAAGTTAAGCTCTTAGGTTCAAGAAAAAAAAAACTAAATTATTTAACATTAATATTTTAGGCTCTCACTTAGATTGCTAACTGTACTTCCTGTGACATACCAGTTGGTGAGTAATTAAATTGAATAAATGCTCAAATATACTAATTGCGTGACCAAATCATTGATCGAATCTACACATGAGGCTGAAAATAGTGATGTGAATTAATATACGTTTTTAATGAAAAGAATCATGATTGAGTATTAATGAAAAGAATGGATGAATAATTACAAAAAGGTGTCATTCATGGGAAAAAAAATGATAACATGAGTCAACAAACGATTCATTCATATGTATCATCATCACAAATAAATTTAGATTTTTATGTAGCGATGAACATTTTCCCAATTACAGTTTGTACATGCAAGATTCATCTAAAACTATTTATTTTTTTGTCGTAAAAGCATTTTCTCAGTCACTAAGTTTTTTTTTTTTTTTTTTTATCAGCAATATATATCTCTAAAAGAGAACAATAACATGATACATGAAGTATCATGAACAAAAGTTGAGGTTTGAATGAGAAAATTTTCAAACGTCAAATTCCTGTCTTGAGAATTCGACAAGGTTTCCTCTTGTAGTAACAGTATAAAGTCAAATTACGTGTTGTTTCTTGAATATTTGAACAGTACCTTCTTAATCAGAACCAATTGATTTGAAGTATTGCTTTGAGAACACGGTTTTACATAAAACAATGTGCTGTGCAAATTATTCCTTGGAACATAAATTCTCTCTTACAAAACAACAAATATTAGGAACCATTTTTATACAACAAATAACCCAAATATTACTGTACAATTCTTCTATCTTTACAATTAAAAAAATTTAATGGCGATCACATTAATCATATAAATGATGAAAATGTAGCTATTAATCTTTAATTATATGTGCCAAGATTTATTAGATGACCATGCAGCACGCGTACCATAGGTTGAGCTGACACATAATTCCTAATGCGTGTGGGTTAAAGAATGGGTCCATTACTTTTTTATCTACCATTGGCATTAATATTTTCTTTTTTAAGTTTTATGATTGTTTTCGTATTAAATATTATTTTTATCTATTATTTTATTAATATTAGATATTTGTCATTTGAAATGTACATTTTATTTTATGTTTTAGTTTAAAATATACTTTATTACCATATATTTCTTTATTTACTTACAATAAATAAATTAATATTTAATTTTTTATTATTATATTTGTGATAAATATTTATTTTTTATAGAAGTTCCATGTTAATTAAATATAAGATACTTTATAGTATATAAGTAAGGAGATCTTGCTGATAAAAAGAAAAATAAAAACAATCCTTTACATGATTGTGTGAAGATAAGTAATTAGACTTGATTGTGAAAAATAAAAAAAAATCAGCATTCTTAAAGAATAAATAGATGTAAGGGAAAATAAATCGAGGTGGGGTTTACTTTTTCTTTTCTATTATATCACCAACAACATAGTAAAAATTATTAATTATAAAACTCATCAAATTAGTAGGTTTACATTTTATAAGTAAAATAATTAACAGAAAAAGTGCAGAACCTATGAAGCAGCAAGATTCACATACCAGTTTCAAAAAAGCAACTATTTCCTCCCCTTTTAATACAAATCATGACCATGAATGACTTTATAATCTTGTTTATAAAGTCATGCCAAAGAGTCCCTTGAAAACCAATTTTGTTCCTTAAAAGCAACAAATTAAAGTCGACATGTTACTCAGTATCAAACCAATGAAGTATATTCTGTGTCCTTTTTTTGTCTCAACTTCGCCAGAAAATAAAATAAATATGTATTATTAAAAGTACGATCGATCCTCTTTATTGGTACGATCTTTGCGTAAGGAAAACTAAATTTTTAGTACAAACTTTGAAACGTTATACTAACAGTTGATATATTGTACTAAATATTCATAATACAAGTCAATATTTTATATCGGAGGATAATTTATAAAAATAATGCTTGGAGATCAAATAGAAAAACACTATTCGATATTTATCACCTAAATATAAATAAATTTAAGATATAAGTAAATGTAAATTTCATTTTATAAGTTTATTTTATAAAATTATTTTAATTTTCAAGATAAAGTATATCTTAACAAAATTTATTATACTAAAAATCTACCGCATAGAAAAAAATGTGTTGTTCTATTTTGCTTGTGACTATGTTTTATATTGACCTATAGTAACAATACACGAACACGATCGATTTTGAGGAACATGTGACACCGACACAAAAGACACGAAAATGCATCCTTGGACATAATTACTAGGATTGCACTCAACAAGTTGTTCATGAATGATGGTGCCTACGAAGTTGTTCCCAATATTAACTGTTTTTGCTCTTTTTGTGTCTGCAACTATACGTAATTCTTGATGAGGTTGGTTCCCAGCTACACGAAATTCTACTAATATAGTAATCCATTACTCGGGATTCAACGTTCAAACATACGCGTTTGTGACAGAAAATTGGCACTATGAATTTGTCACCAACTCTGTTAAATATTTATTACTTGCCATGGTTATTGTGTAAAAAAATTAAGTCAAATAGCACTAAAGCACTAAACATATAAAACAATGAGCTGAATAGACGCAAGGCATAAAGATTGGTTAAATCATATTTAAAACAATGAATTTCTATACAATATAAAAGTAGTTTATAACCTAACCTAACCCAATTCCAAGATCTAATTAACCTATATATATGTAAAGGATTGTTCAGGTCTTTATAAAGATTAATTTAATGGTATTTATATAGAAACTCCTATATCCAGGATCATTTCCCGCCTTTAATTAGAGAATATTAGTTAAAGACAACTTTCTTTTAATTGGTGAAAAATAGTTTTTATTTTTTGTGAGTAGTTAATTATTCTTTGTTGTTTTTTCACATTTCACTCATATATTCAATTAATTTTGTTATATTGATTCTATTAATTTCTCTTTTATTTGTTTTCCACCGCTTCAGACATACTGATAGTACAACTATTTCAAATACCACACCCACTATCTTGAAAGAAGGTACTCGTAGGCTCATTAGTCTTGGTTCAAAATGAAGAAAAATTTGCAAGAAAGATTCAAACCCCTACCCCTCTAAAGGATTACATAACTAACACAATGAAGGCCTTTTACCTTATTATTTTGGATCTTTTTACATCAGAGATAGGTCAAACCTAATAGTGTCTGATGTAAATATTAAGTTAGAGACTAGTAGAGACAATTTACGTCAGACATTACCAGATCCGATGTCACTATTATAAATATATGTTATAACTATGCTGATAGAATAATGTTCTATGAAAAACGTAACTTATAAAACTATGGTGAAACTTTGGAAATTACTGGCACAATGTAGGCTACAATTGAGATAAAAATCATAGCCTATACTACTAGTATCAATATAGGCTTTAAAAATCCACGGTGACATTTTTGAAATTATTGTCAAAATATAGGCTAAGAGTGAGATAAAAATTGTAACCTATACTCTGACTTCTTCATTATAGGCTATAATAATTTGAAGGAACCGTAACCTATACTAAACAGTCTCAGTACTTATCTCAACCTTAACCTATACTGAACAGTCTCAGTACTCATAAGTATTGGACATAGGTAGTGATCCAATATAGTCTATCCCCAATAGTAAAAAAATTCCACTTCTAACATATATTGCAGGGGTAGTTCATTTCTTTTTGTGATTGCACCACTCTTTTGACATCTATCACACTTTCTACAATGTTCATGAGCATATTTAAAAATAGTAAGCCAATAAAATCTTGATTGCAATACCTTAGCTGTTGTTCTCTCCTAATTGTAGTACTCTCCATATGGTGAATTATGACAATGCCATAGCACATCCCTTGTTTCATCACCAAATAGGAACTTGTGAGTTCATATTTATGACACCATTTAATTTTAATTTTGATTATTTAATTGAATTTTTTAGCTTAAAACAATGTCTTAATTAACAATTATGATAATTGGGTTAGTTGAACTTGCGCGATAAAAATGTCTTAAAAAGTGATTTTAGTTGCATAAAATATTTTTGGATATTCTAACGTTTGTTAATACAGCTGAACTTAAATGTGGTTCATTAAAGGTGTGAAATTGAATTGTTCATAGTTATAAAATCAAGCCAAAATCATGCCATGTCATCAATCCACCACGTGTCAACCCCTCAATGGAATATCAAAGATGGTCAAAGTCTAGTCAAAGGTAGTCAATGTTGGTCAAATAAAAAGGGGTTAAGCTGTAATTATTGTTATATTGGGATTTCCCTACAAATTTGGACTGCAAGAGCACATGGGCTAAATTAGAATTTTGGGCAAGATTTAGTTATTGGTAATTATTTAGATATTTTTCGATAATTAATCATATAATATCAACTGAGAATATCTTTCAGATATTTTTAAAACTAATAAATCTATTAATTATTTGGAAAATATTGCACCAATAAATAAAATGACTATATCTCTCTAAATATTTTTAAATATTCATAATCACTATAAAGATAATTTTAAACGAAATTGAGAGATTTTAACAATAGAAAAGCCCAACTCAAGTCCTATATAAAGAGACCAAGGGGGAAGCAGAAAAGACAAGCTTGACACTTCGGAGTTTAGGAACCCTTAGGGGGGCCTAAATTCTTCCTCTCTCTCCACGCTCTTCTTCTATTTTTGTGTTACTTTTGCATTCCATAGAGTAATATTTAATTGAGAATGTACTTTGGTTAAATTTACTATGATTAATTTACAAAGTTCTTGTTTTTGATTGAGAATTTACTGTGGTCAATAGTGAGAACGCCAACAAATTAATTGATTATTTACATTGATTAATTTGCAAATCTACAACAACAATTAATTGAGCAATAATCTTTAGATTACCGATGGATCTATTTTGAAAAAGTAGTGGAATCAATCTATTTTCTTTACTATTTTTTTTTATCTAATTTTATCTTTTTCCAATTTTATTTCTCTTTTCCTTATTTCATTTGATTAACTCTTTTCTATAGCTTTTTATAAAAACTAATTTGTTAGAAATCAATTCGGTGTTCGTTGAGAGTCGACTTAGGGTTACTTTATCCTTTCTATTTTTTTGACTACTTACTAAACAGTACTAAAGTTGTTATAGATAATTAGTATTAATTTGATCGCGTTAATGATAACGTTATCATATTTGGCATCGTTGCTAAGGAACACGGTTAGAATTTTTATCATTTTAGTTCTTCTTTTATTTTATTTTTTATTTTTATTTTTTATTTTTGTTTATCACTAACGTTTTCTTTTTCTTTATTTTTTTCCTAACATTTATTCTATTTTCTTTAGTAATTTTTAAATATTTTTAAGCATACTTGTTGTTTGAGAAATTTTGTTGGGAAATTTATGAAACTAGTTGGGGAACACTTTGGCTAAGGAAAGATAATGTACTTAAGTTTTCCATTGAGACACACCTCTTTTTCCTAGAAGTCTACTCAACAAGCTTTGAATTTATTTCTTTTCAGAAAACCTCTTTCAAAAATGAAAAATCATTTTTCATATGAAAATAATCAACAATGTGATTTTCAAGTAAACTATGATTCTATCCACATCAACCACATGATTCATATGGTTATCAACAAATTGTCACACCTACTTTTGCACCTAATATAATTAGGTTAACTTTATGTCAATTTAATGATCTATATCCTAGATCATCTTTTTTGGGATATGAGTAACAACTATCATACCATGGGCAATAACCATATTCTGAGTATCCACTCCATCCATCATATTTTCCATTTGGTTCTCAACAACAACAACATGCTCTACCACAACAAGTTAGAACAATCAATGGACCATCCTATAGGGAAGTTATGTGATTAATGGATGATCTGAGAGAGAAATTAGACACCATAGATGAAAAGTTGCGAGCTTATCAACAATGAAAAGTTATTGAGAAAGAATGACATGGAAATGATAAAGTATTATACGACACGATGGAGGATGCAAGTAACAACAACTTTGTAGAATTACTTAGTACTGTTAATACCATACTCCAATGCCATCCGAGATTTCTTGAAACCCCGAAATTTAAAGCACTTCGTCATGAAATATAAGATATGCTTCTAAAGTTGGCCGTTAGAGTTGGACAAATGTCAGAAAATTTAAGTCAGCTAATGAAATACAAATCTCGAGAGGTCAGTTTAGAAAATTTTATGAAGACAATAATTGAGAAAAAGGCTGAAATAATGAACATGATAGGGGGATTGAATCAAGAGATGGAACAATTGAGCACTGATGTGAGTGAGTACACGATTTAAACGTTAGATCAATCAACACCAGAATCACATCACATTGATATATCTACTGATGGATATATTGATGAAATCATGAATACTCACTAATATGTCTACTGATGGACATATTAATTTTACTAAAGATGTTGTTGAATTTGTTGATAAAGAAATTGAAGATTCTCACACTAACATATCTGCTGAGGGATATAACGATGATGCTCAATGTGAATATAAAGTTTTATCTGCTAATGGTGATATGAGTACAATTGATCTTTTTCAAGAGCAAAGTTGTGAGAATAATACAATGGAGGAACTAAGTGAAGTTAAAGAATCAACAATATTCGAAGATGTAGCTGAAACATCTATTATTGCAACTAGCTTGGTTAATGATAAAGCAATAGAGTCAACTATGCCAGGTGAAAAGTGTTGCTCAAAGGATGAGATCATTAGGATTACTGATGATTTGGTTAACCATCCTAATGTACCTGATGATGCTGAAATTGAATTAAAGCCACACACTCCACACATCAAGTTTGTTGATGTGAATGATGAGAATAGATTTTCAATGGTGATTTTTGTTGACTTGGCTGTGGAGAAATAAAAGTCTTGTTGATATGACTGGATTGTTTCTATGATTTGCTAATTGAGTTGATTTGAGAATTTCTTGGTTAGATGTTTTGTGATAGAATTTGACCTTGTGAGTCTTGGGCCTTAATGTAAAGGATGGACTGTCATGTGTCATTCCTATTTTTCTTGAGTGACTTGCTCATGTTTTGTTTATACTCAAATGTTTAGCTTGATTCTTTTGTTTTGCATCTTAGGTGAATATATATGATTTGATATGACTGAGGCATTTATTATTTTTAGCTACTTGGCCAAATAAGCCCACCTTGATATTAATCCATTGGTAGCCCTTTGGAGCTTTAAACCTCTTTTTCTTGTGTTTAAGCCCATTGTAAATCCTTAAAATGAAAAAAAGATAATGTTTTTCTTACCTTCAAAAGAAAGAGCTAGTGGAATATGTTAAGATTGGTTGAGAAATAAAGTGTGAGGGTGGGTATCCCACCCACAAAATTATAAAAATGGCAAAAGGAAAAATTGTTGATGAAAGAGTGTTAATTGCTTTCTAAAAGGGAGCAATAAAGGATAAAAGAAAAAAAATTGTTTTTGGAATTATGATCCATTATTCTTTCTACATTACTATTTCAATAAACCCAAAAATCCTAAAATTTTTCCTACCTTTGCCTTGGCCTCATTATAACCTACAAAAAGTCCTCGTGATCTTTGAATGCATGTTTTCTGAAAGTTGTGAATATTAGAGTCTTGTTAAATATCACAAGTTTTTACCTGCATGGGTATTTTGAGTGAAAACACAAGCTAAAACACTTGAGTGAATTTTGGTTAGAAAATATACATTTTAACTTGAGTGATATCTTTCATATTTGATTGTCTTGTGAATTTCAAATATTAACTCATGTGTGAACAATAAAACTTTTCCATTTGTATATACATGATAATTTGATTTCTAGAAGATTAATTTGTCTTCAGTTGTGTTAATTCCTTTGATCCAGTGTTTATGTGAAATAAAATAACCCACAATAAGTTTTGAAATTACACAATTTTGTCCAGGAGTGCAAAAGGATAATTGTGTGTGATGAGTTCATATTTATGCCCTTATTTAATGTTTGATTCTAGGTATTTAGTTGAATTTTTGACCTTAAAAGAATGTCTTAATTGACAATTATGATAATTGGGATAATTGAACTTGTGAGATAAAAATGTCTTTAAAAGTGATTTTAGTTGCATAAAATATTCTTGGATATTCTAACATTTGTTGATGCAGTTGAAGTTAAATTTGGTTCATTAAAGGTGTGAAATTGAATTGTTCAGAGTTACAAAATCAAGCCAAAATCACACCATGTCTATTAATAAATGCGGGTAGTAGAAGCTTTAATGGCATTAAATTCTGATTGGTATCATATGGAAAAGTACTAGCTCAAATGGTTGAGAGTTCTCACACATTTAAGTACTCTCAACCACTTGAGCTAGTACTTTTCCATATGATACTAATCAGAATTTAATGCCATTAAGGCTTCTACTACCCGCATTTATTAATAGACATGGTGTGATTTTGGCTTGATTTTGTAACTCTGAATAATTCAATTTCACACCTTTAATGAACCAAATTTAACTTCAACTGCATCAACAAATGTTAGAATATCCAAGAATATTTTATGCAACTAAAATCACTACGTATTCATAGTGACCATAACGCGACCTGAATGCAGTCTTCTGAACATCTTCTAGTTTAACTAGGATTTGAGGATACCCGGATCGCATATCAATTTTTGAAAATACTCCTGCTCCTCTCAACTGGTCCAACAAGTCATCTATTCTGGACAATGGATATTTATTTTTGATCATCAACTTATTTAGTTGACAATAGTCCACGCAGAGTCGAGAGCTCCCATCCTTCTTCTTAACTAGTAGCACTGGAGCTCCCCACGGCGACGCACTCGATCGAATGAACTTCTTTTCTAGCAGATCTTCAATCTGCCTCTTCAGTTCGGCCAACTCTGCCGGTGCCATTCTATATGGAGCCATCGACACTGGCCTAGCTCCAGGGACGAGATCTATAGTGAAGTCTACATCCCTGCTCGGCGATAACCCAGGCACTTCATCTGGGAACACATCGACATATTCACCCACTACCGGTATGATTCTGATAAGATCAACTGTACTCCTTTTCTCCGACTGCACCATTATCACATAGCATGAAGCTCCATCGGCCGCCTCTTGTATCACTTCACGAATAGAGATCAATGATAACCCATCAGTCTCAGGGAATACTACGCTGCGTCGTCCACAATCAATTATGACGTGATTGTCCGACATTCAGTCCATCCCTAGTATCACGTCCATTCCCTCCAATGGCAAGCAAATGAGGTTCACTTTGAACCTGTGACCTGCCACTGCTATAGTACAACCAGAACATGCCAAGTTGGTAGATACTTGCCCTGATGCAGGTGTCGAGACTGCCAGTTCACACCCCAAATCACGGCCTACTAGTCCAAGCCTACTCACACATTCTTGGGAGATGAACGAGTGAGTAGCACCTGAGTCAAACAGAACCAGAACACTGTTATCAAACAATAAACATCGGTCCAAGATGAGATTACCTGACTGAGTGGCCTCGGTACTGGTTAGTGCAAACACTCTCTCCGTAGCTCGGGGTCGATCAGCTAACACCTTCTGCTGTTTCTGCTGCGGTGTTGCTACGCCGGCCGTCTTCTTAGTAGGACATTGACTTGCATAATGTCCCATCTTCTCACACTTGTAGCATTTCACATGTTCAGTATTAGCACCTGAACTGCCCGCCGCTTTAGTACAGTTCCTGCAAAGGTGTGGGCCACCGCAGTTATAGCATCGTAGACTTGGAGAGGAAGACTGTGGTCTGCTATATGGTGTCTTCTATGAATTACTCTCTGAGGTACCCTTCTGCATCTTCGCGACCCTGTTGGGCCTCGTCTCTAACTCTTCCACTGTCCTGGCCTGCTCCACCAGGACGGGAAACTCTCTAATTCGTAGTGGCATAAGAAATCTCTGCAGCTCATGCCTCAGGCCTCCTTCAAATTTACGGCAGTGCCACTCCTCGGTGATCTCCTGCGAGTAGAATCTCGCCAAGTACTCGAACCGATCGATGTAAGCCTGCACTAGTTTACTACCCTGCTGTAGTGTAAGGAACTCCGCCTCCAATGCATGTTTCGCTGAGTCTGGGAAATACTTCTCCAGAAATCTGGTCTTGAAGTTCGTCCAGTTTACCTCCTCTGGACGGGTCTGCATTTGCTGCTGCATTCCCGTCCACCAGTACTCTGCATCGCCCACCAGCAGGAAAGTAGAAAATGTCAACTACTGTGCCTCAGTACATGCCAGCACCCGAAATATTTTCTCACACTCCCTGAGCCAAGCATCGGCCTCATTAGGGGTAGCTTTGCCGCTGAACTTGGATGACTTATGTTTCAGAACATCTTCCATAGTCACCGCTCGAGTGGGTGGCACCATAGCTCTTGGCTGTGCCGCAACAGGCTACATGGCATCAACCATCCTGTGGATTGCTTGTGCAATCTCGTCGGCACCTGCATTGTTTCTTCTCCTCCTATTCGTCATAGCCTGAATGCGCCACATATTAACTAGTAAATCAAACAATTTATATTTCAATTCCATAGCAAGACAAAGCAACACATATACATGTCATCACGATAGGCTGACTACCCAAAGACCCCATGAAATCATTTAAATCACGGCTTTGATACCAAATGTAACGTCCTAGCCGGAAATTACTTATTAAAATAAACAAAAAAATAAATAATGATAAACAACCTCATTTATTATTCATTAATTTCCCAAAACCACGGGAAAAATTAAAACCTTCAGTTCAATACCGTATTACAAAGAAAATGGTCTATAAAGTCATTACAATAAAACCATAGTCCGATAAAATAAACTAGTGCGAATAATTCCCAAGAGTTCCCCACTCCGTCTCTATGCATCTGTTTGCTCACCTGCATCGACATATGCTCCCATGTAACAAATTACATGATCATCGCCACACATACACACAGATAGGGTAAGCTCATTTAAATAAAATCAACAAATATAATATTAAATACAACATCTTGCATTTAAACCCGGGTTAGTACATTTCTCCCTTTTTCTCTTTTTCTTCATTCCCAACACTTGCCTTTAGACGTCTATCATTTCTATACCTTTTAGGTGAGATCAACGATCGATCTTTGTTGCACAAGTGTCCACTCGCCCCTCCGACTACAGGCCACCACCTGATAGTCCACACGTAGGAATAACTTTGCCACAACATCTCACCGTGACACCAAGTGGAGCTCCCCAAAACAAACATAAGTTTGTAGTTGTTCCAGACTACCAAAACTCTATCAGAATGCATTGAAGAGGGCAATCACCTGAACCTCGTCGTACGAGCCACAACTCGCACACTCCACTAGACTTCCTAAACCATTAGGCTACAACCTAAAGTGGTCACGTGTTACCCCAATACAAGATACACTCGTAACTGGGCCCCCAGCCAAAGCCTCGCATTATGAACATCACCTAAAGCTGTGTAGAACCCTTCCTCGCGCACGATCACTGGACCAAAACCGCCTGGCACGCATCTCACGCCGCTAGGCGGAATTTGGCTCCAGACCACCTGGCGGGCATCACACACTGCCAGGCGCCAAGCGCCTGCATAATCATCACTGAACTGTCACCGCCTGGCGCACCCATCTCGTGCCGCCAACCTCCTCCCAGGCCTTCTGTTTCACATTTCCGCCTTGCGGAACCATCCCTGCCGCCAGGCGCCCTGCGCGCAGAGTGACTATTGTCACTGGTTTTTTATTCTACCGCCTGGCGACTCGCTCACGTTGCCAGGCGCCATACAGTAGCGCAATGCTACTAGTTTTTGGCACTTCAAACATGTCCCAATGGACCCCAAACCATACAACCCACCAAATTATAGAACAATTATGGCACACCAAACACGGTTCTATCACTAGATTATCACACACCTTTTAATCATGGAATTTGCAGTGTTATTAAGTTCTCTCTATTTAAAGTTTCCACTTACTTCATCATTATCAATACTTTACACCTTAACACAATACCAACATTGCACCTACAAATGACCTGAATAGGTATTTACATAGAAAACATTGCACCATCTGTTCACCAAGAATAGTCCGGTAACTAGCTTACCATACACATATACCACATGCCACAAATACAGAGCATACTTCCATAAGCTCACAGTTTTACAATTTAAACACACCCTTACACCACTCTAATAGTGTCTACCACTCACTCCACATAATACCAATTTAGTATTTATCACTCATTTACCCCAATCGCATATAGTTCCCATAATCATAGTTTGCCATTAGCTTCAGTTCATAACAACATAAAACTCTATTTAGTGTAACATATATATCTCAATTTTCACATACTCATACACACCTCCTATGATATCCTATATCGAAATTTCTTCCATGTCGCTACTCTACTAATTCTGCCAGACACACAGATATGCAGCAAAACAATCAATAGCCTCAATTACAATGGAACCTCAATTTGATCATGCATAATTGTTTCCAATTCCCAACATAAACCCTAACCCCAATTTCATACAAAATTCATGCATTCTGTAGAAACATGATATACACAGTCAACGATACTCATCAAAATTCACATTTAAGCATAGTAACATCACGACGACACCATAGGTACCCAAAAAATGGGTCTGACGCTTGTGTCGCCTAGCGGGTCGCGTGTGACCGCCAGGTGGTTTCTGGAAAAATTCCAGAAACCCGATTTCAGCTCTGACATACATATAAAATACAATTCCAATCTCTCATACATCACGATTAATTCAATAAAAAAATTAAAGCAATCAATAGGAATTGCCCTAACCTGGATTCCTTGCTCAATTTGATAAATTCGCTACTTCCTCCTTGTTCGCCAATATCCTTCTTGCTCTTTTACCAACTCAGACCCAAAACTTCACCCAACACTCACCAAGACTCTTCCTTTCGTGCTCTGTTTCTGGTATAGTTTCAGCCTTGCCAAAACCTTTCCTAATACTCAAATTTTACCTTTTAAACGGTGCTTTAAAATTAGGTCAATAATGAAAAACGGAATTGCCACTTAATTGGTGGTTAATTGCCATTCATGGTCCCTTTATGGTTGTTTTTACAGGCACCCTTGGCTGCTAGATCAGTTAGGGTTTCCTTTAACCCTTCCCATTCTATCCAAATCTAACATTAGCAAAAAAATAAAGTTTAATTTAGGTTTTCCCAAGGCTTGAACCCACAACCATACAATTGCCAAGTCAATACCAAATCATCATGCCAATTCATGTTTCATGCCAACTAATATAATTCAAATATTATATTCTTACTTAACACGAACATTCATATTATTAAAACAATAAAATTAAATACTACACAAATGGCATATATATATATATATATATATATATATATATATATAATAACAATTAAATAAAACATAATTGGCATACATAGGACTAGAACCCAAGTCCTCTCACACATTTAAGTACTCTCAACCACTTGAGCTAGTACTTTTCCACATCATACTAATAAGAATTTAATGTCATTAAGGCTTCTACTACCCGCATTTATTAATAATTATTTATTTAATTATTTAAATTTTGTGGGTCTTACAAAAGATGGTCAAAATCTGGTCAATGTTGGTCAATGTTGGTTGATTTTAGAGGTAAAACAATGGACATGATTAAGGATAGTAATATTTAATTGAGAATGTACATTGGTTAAATTTACTATGATTAATCTACAAAGTTCTTGCTTTTGATATAGAATTTACTTTGGTTAATAGTGAGAACACCAACAAATTAATTGATCATTTACATTGATTAATTTGCAAAGCTACAATAGTAATTAATTGAGCAATAATCTTTAGAATACCAATGGATCTATTTTGAAAAAACAGTGGAATCAATCTAATTTCTTTATTATTGTTTTTATCTTATTTTATCTTTTTCCAATTTTATTTATTTTTTTCTTATTTCATTTGATTAACTCTTTTGTATAGTTTTTATAAGAACTAATTTGTTAGAAATCAATTCCATGTTCATTGGGAGCCGACTTAGGGTTACTTATCCTTTCTATCTTGTTGAATACTTTCTAAATAATACTGAAGTTGTTATAGATTAGTAGTATTA
This sequence comes from Vigna unguiculata, assembly GCF_037176805.1. Classification (NCBI taxonomy): domain Eukaryota; kingdom Viridiplantae; phylum Streptophyta; class Magnoliopsida; order Fabales; family Fabaceae; genus Vigna; species Vigna unguiculata. Next base: position 33,939,659 of record NC_140801.1, read on the forward strand.
ATTTGATCACGTCAACAACAACGTTATTAACAATCCATCTAAATAGATCTTGAAGAGATAAGTATCATCCCAAACATATAGTTGGCCTTTTTGAATAGCTTTCTCCTCTGGTGCCATTGATACTTTTCAAGAATCACACCAACTGCTTTGAAGCACGTCATGTCAGTAAACTAGGGATTTTCTTTGATTGTTAGCAGCTTCTCATTAGGGAAAGTTTCCATAATTTCTTCTTCCTTGCTTGTGATTTCACAACTGGTGAGCCTGGACAAATTATTGTCTTTGGTCACTAAAGCAAATTCTAGTAATAAAAGTTTCCACCTAATTGGTTTAGGCTTCAAGTTAGGTTTTGTGAGAAAGTATTTGATTGTCGCATGGCAGTGAAAACTTTGATGGTAGAACAAATGAAATAAGTTTTGAATTTTTCTAGCCTAAAGATAATGGCTAGAAGTTCTTTTTCTGTTATTGCATAATTAGTTTATGCTTCATTAAGCACCTTTTTGGAATAGTGAATGACATGAAATTTCTTATTCTCTGTTTGCCCCAAGATAACTTCTACAACATCGTCACTTGCATAACACATCATTTCAAAGCTGTGAACTTTGTATCCTTGATCAGGAGGTCATTTAGAGGTTTAACAATCTTTGAAAAATCTTTGATGAATCTCTTATAGAATCCAGCATGTCCTAAGAAACTTCTAATTTACATTGGTGGAGGAGGGGGGTAGTTTTGCTATCAATTCCACTTTGGCTGGATCCACCTCTATTCTTTTTTTTTGAAATTTTATGACCAAGAACAATTCCTTCTTTCACCATGGAGTGGCATTTTCCCCAATTTAATACTAAATTGGTTTCCACACATCTTTCAAATACAACATTGAGGTTTTTGAGGCAATTGTCAAATGATGAACCAAAAATAGAGAAATCATGAATGAATATGTAACATCCCGTCAGGATATTACTAATTCTTAAGAAAAAAAAGAAAAAAAAAATAAATGCGCTGCATTTAATAATACCTCATTTCCCAAAACGCGGGGAAATTAAAAGCTTTTATTAATGAAAGACAATATCCATAGTTTATAAAGTAATGGAAAATAGTCTAAAACATCTCATAAAAGTTTACATCTGATATCAAAATCATAAAATAGTCTAAGCTCCACCAGAACCACCTGCATCAACATCATTTGCTCACATGTACCGCGTATAGGGATGGCAACGGGTCGAGTCGGGCACAGATAGTGCCTACCCGCAACCCGACCCGCCACAAAAAAATTCGTCCTCTACCCGCCCATTTACCCGTCGGATATCCGCTTAAAAAATACCCGTGGATATTTTTAAAACTCGTGGGTACCCGTGGATACCCGATACCCGCAAATATTTAAAAAATTTATATTTTATAAATTTTTTAATATAGAATTATAAAAATAAAATATAAAATGAAATAAAATTTTAATTATAATTAAGTTTGACATAATAAAATATACTGCTAATTTTAATTTTAATTAAATTTAACTTAATAAAATATAAATTAAATTTTCATTTTCATTTTTTTGCGGGTAACAGGTATCCACGGGTACGGATAGTATGATACCCGTACCCGACCCGTTTATAAGTGGGTATTAAAATACCCGCTATCCGCGGGTATTAACTATTCGTCGCGGATTTTATTCGCGGATATCCGCGGGCACGGGTATTTTTGCCATCCCTAACCGCATACACGATCATCGCCAAACACAAGCAGATAGGGTGAGCTTAACAGATTAAACTCATAAATATTTATATGCATATATAAAACACACTGATTTTCATATGTACATATTATACAAGTACCCACAAATAATTCCTCATTTGATTCCATATCACATGGCCACAACCATGATTACTCGTGTTCTACATCTTCTAGTGATTACATCAAGATGACTTCCTACCACACCTATCGGCCTCAACCGATAGAGCACGTGCGGGAAACCATTGTTACGGATCACACACCGTAACGCCAGGTGGAGTTACCAAATACAAACATAGTTCGTAATGTCCCAAGACTACCAACTCGTCAGTCAACAACTGAGGAGGACAATCGATCTGGACCCATCCGTATTGGCCACAACCAGGACACTCACACCGGCAACACTCGCCATCCCGAGCCACAACTCAAGAGATACTATTCTGAGCCACAACTCAAGGAATACTACGTGCTTAATCCCCTATCCTGAGCCACAACTCAAGGGATACATTCTGAGCTCAACTCAAGGAAGACCAAAATTCCCACCTTGGAAGCATCACCAAAAGCCTTGTAGTTCACGCCTACAAGAACCACAACCCAAAGTTGCAGCAGCAAAATCGCCTGGCGGGGCACACGTGCTGCCAGGCGCTGCCAGCTTCCATATCGCATGGCGGGAGACGCGTGCCGCCAGACGCCAGACGCACATCGCCTTTGATTCGTCCTCACTGCAGGCACCGCCTGGCGGAAAGGCCCTCACCGCCAGGCGCACACGATCCAGCAGCTCCCTATTGGAAAGCTATTGCCTGGCAGACCAGCTCATGTCGCCAGGCGCATGCGGTCCAGGTGCTCTCTGTTTTCACGTTTATCGCCTGGCAGATTCCCTCTATCGCCAGACGCTGTATCAGTACAGTAGAGCCTTATGGTTTATGTTCTCTAACTCGGATTGTCTAATGCTAGTAGACTTCTAGCACCCACTATAAAACTTACCAAATTTATCATATAATTTCTTATGAGCTTGGCTAGTTACTGATGTATCTCCAACCACTTGGGTTCCCAATTTCAACAGTCCCGTTCTTAAACTTTATTAAGATCAACACTTGAAACTCTAGTCTATCAGAATTAGTCCTAATGCCAGTTAAGATGTTCCATACATTACTCTAAGTAGTACCTGTGTCTCTCACTAAGCTTGCTCCCATTTTTCCCTCTTCATGGCTTACATACATACTAAAAGCAACGTGCCATCTTACGTTCCTATCTTAACTAAACTCTTGCATTCACTCTGGCATCCAAATAAAGCCCATCAGAATCATACAATTTGATTAAACCAGATTATGCATCCCACCAGTGTCTCGACAATTTCTTTTATGTTCTAATAATCACATATACTTAACTCAACATACTTATCTACTATTTAAGTGGAATGCAACTCATAAGCTCATGATCTCGTGAGCCCAGATTCCATCATAATGAACCAATTCTTCCCAGAACAACTTCCCAAACCCTCAATGCCCATTTCAGCCACGCAGTATTATAACCTCTGCGCAGGCGCCTGGCGGCAAGCCCCGTGCCTCCAAGCGGTGCATACCATCTGGGCATTTCCAGATTTTTCCCATCACCCGTAACCCCACCATTCTTTCTTCTTTGCGAATTTCCCTCAATCTCCATTCCGATTCAATCACATTCAGAATAATCCATAACCTAATCACATTAATAAATAATTCCCAATGCCAATTCACAATATTCATTCTCGAATCATAAATAAAGATACCCCAATATTAAACCCTAAAAGGTGTTCATAGCAATTTATCAATTTAAACTTCCAACCATACATAATTCGACAATGTATCACATCATATCATCCTTAATTAAGTAGGACTTCATTTCTCCCCGATGAAAAATCACCCCAAAACACACAGAACATCAAAATCGAGTCAATTTGATTCACGTCGCCTGACGGTTCACTCGCTACCGCCAGGCGCTTCATCCAAACCCAGGCGCTTCATAGAAATTCCAGCAGAATCAGATGACATTGATATTATTCATAAGATATAGCATGCGATTCAGGCTTAACATAATTTAAAACGTGTAAAACTCCCCTAACCTGGATTCCTTGCTTAAAAGTTGATACTTGAGATTTCCCTATGATCACCAATGACCTTCCTTTCTATTTTACAGCCACCCTTGGCTGCCATGTCCACTAGGGTTTCCGTTAACCCTTCAAATTCAAGCCAAAACCCAAAATAGAAAAAATAAAGTTTAATTTGGGTTCTCTAAGACTTGAACCCACAACCATGCCAATGCAAAGTCAATGCTATACCATCAGGTCAATTCATGTTTCTTGCTAACTAATATAATTAATTTATTATATCATTCTACAACATGACCATATATATATAAAAATATAAAATCATATAAATAACACATAATTGGCATACATAGAACTTGAACCCAAGTCCTCTCACACAATTAAGTACTCTCAACCACTTGAGCTAGTGTTTTTCCACGTCATATAGGTTAGAATTAAATGCCTTAAAGGCTCTCCCTACCCGCATTTATTAATTAATTAATTATTTAATTAATTAAATTCTACGGGTCTTACAGAATACCTCTATGGTTCTTAATTAAATCTGAAAAGATGGATAACTTACACCTTTGGAAAGTCGCTAGAGCGTTGCACAAGCAAAATGACATTTTTTCTGTTAGCAAAGATTCCAAATGGACAAGCAAATGTTGTCTTCTCTTGGACCAATGGATCTACTGTTATTTAATTATAGCTTAAGTATCCATATAAAAAATAATAGTATATTTTTCCAACAAGTCTCTCCAAAATTTGATTTGCAAATAGAAGTGGGAAGTTTTTTTTTAGTGGCTTGGTTCAATTTCCTATAGTTAATGAACATTCTCTACCCTGTCATTGTCGTTTTAGGAATGAGTTCATTATTCTCATTTTGAATCACTGTCATTCCACCCTTCTTAGAAACAACTTGGACAAGACTAACCCATGCACTATCTCATATTGGATATATTATTCTAGCCTTAAGTAGTTTTATCACTTCTTTCCTCCATCTTAAAGTAATCCTTTTTGTCAATAGGATGCTTCATGGCCTTAAATACATTGAAAATGACCTCCTCATCCTACACTCTTACTTTTAATTTTCCATTGTCAACATCAATGATGACCTCAACTATTTTCATAAAAGGTCTCCCTAGGATGAGAGGTACTTTTAGGTCTTCCTCAATATCCATAATTACAATGTCTATTAGAAACTATAATCTATCCACTTTGACAAGTAGATCTTCAACAATGCCATATGGATATTTGATAGATCTATCAACCAATTGGAGTGTCATTCTTGTTGGTTGAACTTTCACATCTCTTATTCTCTTTAACATGGACAAGGGCATCAAATTGATACTTGCTCCAAGGTTCAACAATACCTTGCCCACTATTAAATCTGCCAATAGTTATAGGTAGTGTGACACTTCCTAGATCCTTGGACTTTTGAGGAAGAGGCTTTTGAATGATGTCATTGCAACCAACTTCCAATTCCACAATCTCCCCCTCTTGAATTCTTCTTTTCTTTATGAGTAGATATCTCATGAATTTGGGATAGGTAGGCATTTCCTCTATTGCCTTTGTGAAAGCTATATTGATCTATAATCTTTCGATCATATTCAGGAATCTATTGATTTGCCTCTCTCTATCCTTTCTTGATGGTGCATGAGGATAAGGCAAATTTGTCACAGGGGGACTTTTCATCTTAATATTTTTATTTTTTCTTTCTTTTGTCTCCCCCTATTTTTCTTCTTTTTCTTTTCTTTTTTGTTTTCGCACTTACAGCAATATATGTAACATCCTGATCGGATATTACTAATTTAAATAAAATAAAAATAATACGTAACAAAACATCTGCCATTAATTAATAAAACCTCTTTCCCAAAGCCCAAGAAAACTTCAAATTTATTAAAGCGCTGAAATCCAAAATCCAAAAGTGGTCCACAACAAAACATGTTCCAACACCGTTTTAATTAGAAAATTACAAAAATAGTCAAAGTATTAAAATAGTTCCTCAAAGAACCCCAATTGCTAGCCCCACTCCGGCTCTAAGCATCCCTAACACCACTTGAAATATCATATGCTCACGTGTAACAAGTTACACGATCATCGCCAAACACAAGCAGATAGGGTGAGCTCACAGAATAAACAAAATACTAAGCAGCATAAAGTAAACCCACACCCCCTTGGAGAACCTCCCTCCTCCAACACTAGAAATCATGGCCACCACCATGTATATCCATAAATTTACACACCATGATAATGCTTTTAAGATATCATTTGCTGCCACGAGCCACCACGAGCCACCACTCGTGGTTCCACCTCTATGAGCCACCACTCGTAGATCACACGTGCGAAACTATCATGTTATGAACCACCATCCGTAACACCAAGTGGAGTTCCCCAATACGAACCACAATCCGTATTCTCAACACAAGACTCTCAACATCACAGGCCACTACCCATGATTGCAAATCAAGTGGAGCCAACCAATACGAGCCATAACTCGTATGCTCGCACCAAATTTCTAACATCACCAGGCCACTACCCAAGATCACCACATGTTTGCCATCCATTCCAAGCTACAACTAATGAATGGGCCTCAGCAAGTTTCATACTCGAAGGTATCATCTAAAGCAATGTAGACGACACAACATTCCCAAAAGAATAACCCTTGTCCTCTACGTTATCGTTTAGCGTAGCCAGCAAAATAGTGCTACAAACCGCTTGGCGGCCACCACATGCCGCTAGGCGCCATATGCTCCAAGAGTCTATGATCTTGTAGTTATTGTCTGGAGGAAGCATCCTCACCGCTAGGTGCGACACGTTCCAGTGGCCACTGTCCATAAAGATATCGCCTAGCAGAAACACCCTCACCGCTAGGCACCAAACATTCCAGTGACCCCCTATTTTTGTAGCCATCACCTCGCGGTTTAGACGTCACTGTCAGGCGCTACACCAACATAACACATCTTACTGATTTTTACAATCCTGGACATACTATGACACAATCAAATCATCAAAAGCACACTACAGTAATGCTAAGTACCTACGTATCATTCAACATGAATTAAAACCCACACCCCATAAGCCTTACTAACATTTTTATTCCCACATATATTCACCAACTCAACTATGCCATCATTTAGAATTAACTAAGCTCAAACCATGCTCCTTAACAATATACCACAGTCACCCCATCATACATATATTCCATCAGTGTCCCAAATATTACTGCAATTTCCATCTAATCTCGTGTAACATAACAATTACCCGTTAGCATACAATTACACTATACACTCAACTTAGGAAACTCAACAGAGGAACTACAAATCCTAAGTTATATTCTACAACCAACTTATGCTTAATCCTCATTTAGCTATACCTCATTTGTGCATTCTTTATGTCTTAATTCTTCCAAAACTCAAATCATATTTATTCCTTCCAATATTTATAAAATACTAATTATCCAGTTTTCACATAATTAATTCCACTTGTTTCCTCCCAGCAAATTTCCCCAACACGCACACAACCCAATCAACACAAAATTTTTGGTTCCCGCGTATCGCAAGGCGACAAGGACGTGTCGCCGGTGCATTAGATTCTGAGTAGTTTCAGAATTCCCTGCACCTACGTGTAAACCAAAATTTTCCCCATCCTACTACCTAGTAATCCCACAGTACGAGTTCACTCCTAAATAATTTTCCATCCTACAGCCACCTTCAATTGCATCATCCAATTACCAATTTGCTATTATCAGGATTAAGATTCAGTTTTCGTATTCAATCTCAACCTTTATTCACCTACATGCTTCTCAAATCATCCAAACCTCAAAACCCCAAACAATTCATAAATTTATAACATTCATGAATCAACAAAAAACTAAAGACCATTTTCCCTCGATTAGAATCACCCTAGAATGCACAAAACCCAAAAACGAACGAAATCCGAATGAGTCATCTACCGTGCGTTCATCGCCGCTAGGCGATTCTTGCCAAAACCCAGAAAATTGGGTTATTCCTAATGTGTCGCCTGGCGGGCCTTCAGCGCTGCCAAGCGGTTCATCCCCAAAACCCCAAAAAACTGCACAAAAAGCTCGCATCGCCTCCCAATATGCTCTCTTCCTTTTCTCTTTAAACCTTCTCCTTCTCACTTTCCAGCCCCAAATTTAATTAACTTAATAAAAAATGAAAATTACATTAAAATGGGATTAAATGCCATTCAAGTGCTATTACAAGATGGTTTCCCAACTCTTCCAGCTACTCCCTATTGTTTTCTGAACCTTCCTATTCATGATAAAGAGAATTTGGGCAAAAAGGAAACTATTTAGCATCAATCAAGGTTCGAACTCACATCCATACAATTACCAAGCCAATGCACAAACAACCAAGCCATTCATGTTTCAGGATAATTCATATACATCTATGATTATATTATCATGCTCCATGGTGAAGCGTATATGCAAAATAATTAAACCATTAAATTAACATACTAGTGGCATATGTAGGATTCAAACCCAAGTCCTCTCCATACAACTCAACACACTCAACCACTTGAGCTATCACTTTTCCTTATCATAACTCACGACATTAAATACTATAAAGATTCTACTACCCGCATTTATATTAAATAAATATTTATTTATCTATTTAATTTCCCAGGTCTTACAATATCTACATCTACTAAATCTGTATTTACACTATTTTCTTTACCTTCACCACTTAGTGTAGCTCCAAAGCTCAGCTTAGTTTCCTCGTTCTTTTCCTTCTGATTTACTCCTTCCTCACTTTCTTTCTCATTTTCTTTACTTAAGTTATCTCCAATTCCTTTTCCTATCGCAGTGCCTTGTTTGGTTGTGATAGATTTGCAATGCTCCATAGGATTCACTTGAGTATTGGTTGCAAAATTGACTTTCTTGTTGGTAGTCAATTGTTAGCTATTTGTGCAATTTGCACTTCCATTAGAGGTCTCTATGTTCTTCAAATTTGTTGTTGAAACTTGAACGAATTGAGCTAGAGCATCTCCAATTTGCTCAATTTTTCCTATTAGAATGGTTGTTAACGTTTGTAAGGTTCATGCTGACTATGCCTTTGTGGATTTCCATCCTCTTGCCTCCATCCAGAATTGTGGTACTGATTGTTCCTCCGATTTTGAATTCTGATGGAAGCTAGAATTCTTTGGTTTCCTTGAGCCACTCATAAAATTATTCTGCTTTTGTTGTACAAATTTTGTTGTTGAGCATTGGCCATTAAGTGATTGCCAACACAAAAATCACACCTTAGACCCTATTGGGACATGCTAGTTATAGTTGCTCTAACCTGCACCTTAGTCATTTGCTTTTTAATCTCCTCCATCTACTATGAAATCATCTGGGTTTGAGCCAAAATTGCACTTTGTGTATCTTGCTCCCTAATTCATTTCTTATTTTGTTGGCTTTTATCATTTTGTGCTTGGTGGTCACTTGTTGCCAAAGATTCTATCGTTGAAGTTGCTTCAACCACGTCTTTTTTTCATCATAGAAACTCCTATAAAATCATCCAAAAGCATTTTAGTTTGTGGCCTAAGCCCACTATAAAACATATTGAGTTTTGCCACATCATAAAATCAATGGTTTACACACTAATAATTGGCATTATCATGTTTTTATTTTATTTATTTTTATGTTTCATTGTTATTTTCTTTTTGGATTTTATTTGATATTTTAGGTTTTATTGAATAAAAGTTCAAAAGGTAAATGCCTGGAATATATTTTTGAAATAAGTGGAAATCTCAGAGATTTGAGAAGATTATCAACAGAATAAATGGAATATTGACTCGTCAAAGATTATAACCAATGATATTTACCCACAAAGTTAGTTATTCAAATTACAAATGATAAGATTTGAAGAATATATCAAAGATATGGAATTTTCAAATATTAAAGGATATGTCTCAAGGATTATCTATTACAATTTATTCAAGTACATAATTAAGTCCATGAAAGTCTATAAATTGAGGGCTTGGCATACGCCACATACACACTTAGAGAGAAAGAAACTTGATATCTCTACATTTAAAGGTAGAAGAGCATTCTGAAGGATGTAGGCATTCAATTTCAACATCAGAATAGTCTTCAGTATACTTAGGGAATAACTAACTCCCTCATTCACGGGGGTTAGGTGTAATATATTCTTAATTCTCTATGAATACCATTAATTAATATAATTCTTTTCCATCACTCTTGTGTTCTATTCTTGCTTTAACTGTATGATAATTATTGATTGCATATTTGTGGGTATCTAATCATCGGCACGGTACAAGAACCTAGACTAGAATAGGCAACTAATTGATTGTGCATCTAAACGTAGAGTACATCATTGGTCATTCGTAACATCATAATTTTGATCATTAATGCAAACTCTTAATAAGGAAAAGTCTAAGACATTAGGGCTTGTTACTAAGGTGTGAATGTTAGAGTATGAATTAAAAGAATATTGTTTGGTGTTTTTGCTTTGAATTGGATCATGCAACCAAATCCCTATGAAGTTTTTATCCTATATTTTTGTCAATCAAGTTATTTGTTTCTATTGTGTCAATTCCTCTTATATTTTATATTTAATTCTAACTTTATTTTTCCTCCTATTTTCCATAAATGTTTGGTATTCTCACCCTTTATCAATAACTAAAAAATTAATTTACACCTTATTAGTCCCTATGGGATACGATATATGGACTTATCCACTTTATTACTTTTGCGATTTGGTAAACTTGCCAATCCCGTAACAGACACTTTTTGAGAACAGATTTGTATCTCTCCCATGCTTCACATAAAGGTTCATCTAGTACTTGTGAGAAAGTTGCTATTGTTCACTTAGCACCTATGTATCTTGGTGGTGGGAAAAATCTGGTCAGAAATCTTCTTTCCACATCTTCCCAATTTACCAAACACTAATTTGGTTGAGATTGCGACCAAATTTTTGCTTTTCCAATTAAGAAAACGGGAAACAATATGAGATATATTGCCTCTTCATCCTCCCTTGATATTCCCATGGTGCCACATAATTCATAGAAGGTTGTTAGGTGATTATAGGGATCTTTATGGTCCAATCTTGTAAACTGATTTGTAGCTATTAATGATAGCAATATAGGTTTCATTTCTACACCCTCGGTAGGGCTAACTATGCTTGAGAATTATCTTGGCCCTTGTTGCTACAAATAGTCTCCTATCAATCTCCTATGTTAAGTACGTTCCGCCATTGATTCTTCTTGGTTCTGCTTATTTGAGCTTGGAAAAGGTGAGTTTTCGTTAATCTATTATTTTTGCTCGAGTTGTGCTTGTTGCTTCCTTTTTATGTTCTTGCTATTATTTCTCCTAGCAGTCTTTTCTATTCATGATAAAATAGCAGGAGAGAATTCTAAATTATCTTAGCACAAATCCTTGGCAATGGCGCCAAAAACTTGTTAAGACCTAAATGAGGGTCTATAAATTATCCAACAAGTGCATTGGTTCGATTGTAGTACAACAAGGTCGTATCCACATGGATTTGGTATGATAAAACAATAATTTATAATATACTTGAAGTTTGGCAATAAAATAGTAACAAGGATTGGATTTAACAATTTGAAAATATGTTTGAATACAAATGAAGATAAGTGATGTTGATTAAGGTGTTGAGATTCAACTTGGCTTCTTTCATTCAAGTGTATTGCCATTGATTATCAATAAATTATGTTCTTTATCTTAGTGTTCTTGGAAGTACTCTTAATTGTAGTTATAACGTCATGTTTGTAGTATTAGAACCTAAAGGTGTCAGACGCAGGATGTCCCCATCTAGGTGGAGGAATCCTTGCATTAAGAACAAGACTTTTTAAGCCAACTAAAGCTACATATCTATAACATCCCTAAGGAATATTACTTTAATAATAACATAAGCAATTAAAATAAAAGGAATTTAATATGATAATATAAGAAATTCCTCATTTATAAACACAAGTTCCCAAAACGCGGGTTAAATCGCAAAGTTTAATACATTGTAAATGGTCACAGTCAAAATTATTACAAATGTAAGAGCCCAAAATGGCTAATGTTCAAAGCAACATAAAAGAATAAAACATCAAAATCTCAATCTTCAAAAAGCCCATATGATCCTGCTCTCCAGTATCAAGTGTCTCCTGGCTCACCTGTCAAATTATCTGGTCCCGGATGATAAATCATTCGATCATCGCCACACACACAGATAGGGTGAGCTATGCATATAAAAACAAAATAAATATGATACCCATCCCAATAAAAATTTACTGATAATATTCATTACACATCATCCGCGCCGATCTTAGATTCCTTCCTGAGTCATATGCATGAAACTAGGTCTTGGGACTTTTACTGTGCTTCCACGAAACTATCCCTTTCGTGGTCCAACCCTACGAGCCAATCCTGCTCATAGTCTATCCCCACAGACTCCTCGCCTGTAGTACAACATCCAAGCTTACTCAACTTGGACCCTGGCACGCACGCAATCACCGTACTATGGACTCCTCGCCCAATAGTAGCCGACGGGAACATCACAGTTCCTTGCCCATCGTGCGCCCAACGCATGCGATCACCATACTAAGGACTCCTCGCCCAATAGTAGCCGACGGGAACATCACAATTCCATGCCCATCATGCATTCAACCACTCAAGCACATCCCAGACCCCTATTGGACTTAGTCCGTCAAGCCCAAGCATAAAAGAAGTGATCTTAGTCCTTCAAGTCCACTAATCAAAGTAAAAACCAATTATACAGCCACAAAACCCGCCTGGTACCGCCTAGGCACTGCTAGGCGGATACTGGCAGGAAACCGCCCGGCAGTCACACTCCCACCGCCAAGCGCTGTTGACCAAACAGGACCCGTAATTCTCCGTCACCGCCTGGCGGACACAACCCTGCCGCCAGGCGCCTGCCGCTAACAGTGGCCACTGCCACTGTTTTTCACTCTACCGCCAGGCGCTATACCAGTAGCGCAATGCCACTGGTTTTTGGCACTTTTTACAGGTCCTAATAGGCTTCAAACGCATAATATTTTGTCACACATACCTGTGTAGTAATACAAGACATACAACCAAACCAGAGTACCATTTATACAACTAGCTCATGCCCAAGTCACTATTTCCACATCTTAAATACACCTTACACAGTCCATGTACAAGAACAAGTTCTATGATATAATTATTATACTCACCACTTACCACAATATAATTTACAGTTTACCTACTTTTCTCCAATTTCATTCATGCATAAGTCATAATGCAAAATGAGCTTTAGTTCCCACAAGTTGATATGTTCACTCAATTTCAAAAGGGTAATTTCCTGACTACTAACCCAACTCTCACAAAACCCTTCCGCGATTCTCCAAACGTGCATCTCGCAGTAACCTCGCTAAGACACTCTCCCCTCTAATGCATCGCCTGGCGGTCCCCCAAGTGCCGCCAGGCGGTTCATACTAGTTTATGCAATCTGTCACATTTTCCAGCATTCACAGTATCCACCACTACCCCAAATTCAGTTTTTCATTAAGTCTAACACGATTACGCCTCCACACAGTATCCAAATTTAATATCGTAATTACTTTAACTGCTATTTTCGATCAACACGATTAATCACAGAGATCATCCACGTTTTCCAAATTCTAATTCCCCATGAACCCTAAATTCCCAATTCAATTACAATTCATACCATAGTCTCCCAATTACGAATTTACGGATAATAACCCATCATACCCGTGACATTCGTATCACAAGAATCTCTCCCAAGCCTCTTCCACCACAAAAATACCAAAAATCAGAAGGAACTGGGCAACCTAGTTCGTGTCGCCTGGCAGACTATGTAACATCCCTAGGGAATATTACAAAAAAATAAATATTAAAATAATAATTTCATTAAATAGCCATCTCGATAAAAATCCCAACGCGGGAAAACTTTTAATTTAACAAGATAGCGCTCCAAAATTTATAACTGAATCCAAAACTGATTACAAGTTCCAAAATTGGCATTTAAATAAAAATTACAATTTATTCAAAACCCTAGCACTACTCCCATGCTAGCCCTCACTCCGCCATCTGAGCATCCTCAGCACCACCTGTATCAACATCTGCTCCCGTGTAACGAATTACACGATCATCGCCACACACAAACAGAAAGGGTGAGCTGAGAAAATAAAATAACAAACATGTAATTACAGAATATATCATTCACCCATCTTAATCATTATCTATGAATCTTGGCCAAGACCCTAACCCCAAGACTTAGCAGTCTTCAAATCATACATTTTGTTAGCCTTGGACTCGGGAATCCGATGCTCACACGAACCTACCCGCTCGTGGTCCTGCTTCTACGAACCTCCCCGCTCGTAGTCCTGCTCTACGGACCTCCCCGCCCGTAGTCCTGCTCTACGGACCTCCCCGCCCGTAGTCCAACACATGTGATCCTCCAGCCCCCGTACCTCCCCGCACGTGGCATCTCTCAACGTGAGCACGGAACATACGAACCTCCCCGCTCGTATCCCCACGTGAGAGTAACTTGATATGAACCTCCCCGCTCATATCATCACATGTCACACCATCCATGAACCTACCCGCTCATGGCACAGCATCTCCCGATCCAAGCAAAGCCTCATTGTCAATCGATTAAAAACAACACACACAACTCATGACCTGGTGCACGGTCGCCTGGCGCACCAGTCAACACTGCCTGGCGAAACAGGCCCAGACCGCCTGGCGGTACCTGCCCACCGCCAGGCGCCAGCTCTCTTCTAGTCCCCACTGTTTTCACGTCACCGCCTGGCGGAGTACACCGTGCCGCCAGGCGCCCAACAATACAGAGACCCCTGACGCTAGTCTCACCGCCTGGCGCACCTACCCGCGCCGCCAGGCGCCATATCAGTAGCAGAACCCCCTCTGGTTTTTTTTAAAGTCTCAATTACTCTAATTTACTACGTGACTCGATTCCCAGTGCCCAAATAAAGACCTCTCCACAGAATATTCATTATGGTTAGACTACCACTATCACAAGTACCAAGCACCCAAACCTTACCTTATCCAAACCATCGATTCAAGTCTTCACAATACCGGAGCATTAACTTCTTAACAACTTCATTCATATCTACGAACATAGTCAACGGTTCAATATCTTCCCTCAAGCTACCAAGCATCCTACATTGTAATAACCAAAACTCTACTGTTATTGCTCTTAGAGTACTTCCCCCATACCTTCTCATGCATAACCATACCAACCATATTTCCTCTAGTACCTATGACATTAATCCAAACAATTTACAACATGACTAATTTCCATCACATAGTGCTTATATCCTCACTTGTCACCTAAGATCAGTAAGTCATATTCGGCACCTACCCAATCACACGTAAACAAACACTATGCTTCTCCTACAGGATCTCTTACTACCATCTCTCTTCTCCCTTCCTACCTTTGATAACCCATCCAGCATCATAAACTACTCTCCTCACAGTTAATCACCATAGTACTTCGTCCCCTTCCAAATTATCGAAAACCTCACACACTCCCAAGTCCTCCCTCAGTTCCTATTTTCAAAAACAACTCGCAGCACTGCCCCTGACCATACTATCGCCTGGCGGCGTTTTGCTTGCCGCCAGGCGGAGCATCAGTACCTGCACAACCCAGGCCTATTCTTACCCACGACAGAGTCCACTCTCTTTCTAGTACTCATTCCCATCACTTATAATCTCTGAGATATAACGATTTCAATCAATTCCAGACCCACAAGTTCTCCAATAAAAGTTATACAAATCAATTTCAGAATCCATAATGGTCCTCATACATACATTCACAAAATCACGAAAATAGAACGCGAACAGTGTCGCGTCGCCTGGCAGAAAATCATAGCCGCCAGGCGGATCATCCAAAACAAGAACAACACAGTAAACCTGATGTGCCGCCTGGCGGTAGGGGATGAACCGCCAGGCGGTTTCTGGAAAATTCCAGAAACCTTGATATAACAGTGCAGAAATTGACACAGTGATCATACAATGAGCAAGGCATCGCGCAGTTATTCAATTACAATTAAAAAGACATGAAAAACAACTCCCCTAACCTGGAATTTGCTTCAATTACGAATTAACGTGAGTACGCTTCCAATCAAAGTCTCCTTGCCCTTGCTCACACTCCCACGTTAGTTCTCCTCCTTACTTCCCTTCTGTTTTTCGATCCTAAACTCACCAAGCTTCTGTCCAGAATCCTCTCACGTACCACAACACCTCTCTTCTCACTAATTCTCTCTCTCTATTGGCTTATGGGTAACCTATTCACTCATTAATTTGCCCAAAACGAAATTTATTTAAAAAAGAGGTTTAATAACCATTGAGTGACCCCCTTCAATCTGATTTTTCAGCCCCTTAAACAACTAGGTTAAGCTGCCCCTTTTAAATTCCATGCAAAAATACAATTTGGCAAAAAGAAATCATTTAGTTCTCATCAAGGTTTGAACCCACACTCATGCGCATACCAACCCAAGGCCAAACCACTCAACCAACACATGTTTCATGCTAAATCCCACAATTGTAAGAATTTATCATCATCTACACGAGCTCAATATATAAGCACATAAAAACACATAATTTAAATAACATCCAATTGGCACACATAGGACTCGAACTCAAGTCCTCACATACAATAAGGTACTCTCAACCACTTGAGCTAGTACTCTTCCATGTCATAACTCATCACATTTATTGCTTTAAATGCTCTCGCTACCCGTTCTAATTAAATAATTAATTAAATAACTATTTAATTTTCCCGGATCTTACAGACTACCCTTAGCCGCCAGGAGGTGCATATCAAAAACCCAGAAAACAAGCGCTGGTGGCATGAGCCGCCTGCGGACCTTCAACGCCGCCAGGCGGTTTCTGGAAATTTCCAAAAATTCAACAGAATTCGACACAACTCAGAATACACATTACAATCATCCAATAAAGCACGAAAATATACGATTATTGTCAAAACACAAGTAAAAGCTCCCCTAACCTGGATTAAAGCTTTCCCCGAGTATTCTTCTACTTCTTTCCTTGAACTCAAAATGATCTCCCTTGGCTTCTCTCAATTCAACCCCCACGGATCCACTCACACTCCCAATTCCTTGCATTAAGAGTTAAGGTAATGACCATTCAAGCTCACTAATTGTCTTATTTTTCCAGCTACCCTTGACTGTTGTTTCTGCTAGGGTTTCCCTTAACCCTTCAACTTCAAATCAAACTAAAAATGGCAAAAACAAAGTTTCATTTGGGTCTTCCAAGATTTGAACCCACACTAATGTACATACCAACTCAATGCCTAACCAATTCAACCACTTCATGTTTCATACTAATCAATATAATTAAATTATTATAAAAATCCACAACACGTTTAATAACACAAAAAAAATAACATACATAGGACTCGAACCCAAGTCCTCTCACACACACCAAATACTCTCAACCACTTGAGCTAGTACTTTTCCACGTCATACACTCCACATTTATTACCTTAAAGGTTCTCTGTACTCACATTTATTAAATAATTATTTAATTACTATTTTAATTTTTCCCGGGTCTTACAATATCCATGTCTGGTATATGCCAAGCATTAAGAAATTTGATTGGATCTAAACACTAGACCAATTGTCACTAATATCTAGTTTGATTAAGCATGATGAGTGATCAAATCATTAAATCAATGAAAACAAATCAAACAACCAACACGTAAAACAAGAACATAATATATACCAAACCTAGTGTTCATAATGATGTATACAACAAGAACATAGAGTAGCTTTCCTACTTCGATAGCTTATAAAAGATATACAATATAAACCTAAGATAATTGTGGAGTTTCTCTCTCTAGAATGATTTAACAAATTAGCATGAAAATAACAGAGACATGTTCTACATTTATAGAATTCTAAGTGTTGCTCTAGCGCCAATCAAAGTAGGTTAGTCGTGAAGGTTTCCTTCATGAGTGGGTTTACTTCCAAGGTTGGGCAGTCATCTTGGTGATCAACAATGGAGTTGTCCCTCCCATGGGAGTTTTCTCTTGATGCTCATCTACCATTCTAGATCTCAAGGTTTCCTTGTAGTCAAGTTTTCCTAAAATATGGCTCAACACTAATATTGTTGCTCAACTATAGGCTCATATTTTAGATCTTCTCATTTAGACTCTTTTGGTTAAGCTGTAACTTTGGGGCTTTGCACCAACTTCCTAATTTCCTTCATTTTTCTACAAAAACAACTTAAATACATTTAATTCAACTTTTTATTACTTTTTCTCTGTATTTTAATGCAATAGGGGTTGTTTTAATGATTTTTACATTGAATTTATGCAAGAGAAATGTGTAAATGATATGCAATTTTACTAATACTAGACACTATTGATAACCAAAGTGTTAAGACTTCTATGTTTATCTACACTTGTTTATCTGTGATAAATCATTGCTTTAATCACTCTAACAAATATTGATCTTGGAATGAATCATTTGAGAAATATTTCAACAAGTGGCAACAAGTGGTATCAATGTAAATTGCACTATCAAACAGAAGGTAGTAATTCTATCAACAAAAGGAATATAACATGTTTCATAATAGTTTTGTCACCATTGAAAAGAGGATAATGTTAGCTTTAGACGTTGGTAAAACCCAATTAGACGAGTCCAAGAGTAAATATGTTTTTATAATAACAAAATGTATGATGAAACATACATAAATAAGTAGATGAATATGTTCCAAATAATTTTAGATTGATTAGAATAATATCTTAGATAAAACTATGGACATAGAAAGAGATAATAAAGTAATAGACTTCAATAGACAAATGAACATGACCATTAGACTAAACTAATGTGTGTTCGATGAGTTTAAGCCAAGCACAACACAAGAAAGAAAATGTTAATGCTTAGTGAGAGAAGAAAACACAAAGCATAGACGAGCTCAGTTGAAAGCACTAGTTAGACGAGTAGAAGGCTAGATCAGATGACCATGTGTTACGAGATTGGCAAGTGTACCATATTGTACAAGTAATAAAGTGGACAAGTCTAGATATCATATCCCATAAGGACTAATGTAGTTTAAATTAATTAGTTAGTTACTGATAAAGGGAGAGAATAACAAAACATTTTAGGTTGAGATAAAATAAAATAATATCAGAAGTAAATTGCAAAGACTACAAGGAATTGGCATAATGGAAATAAAGAACTTGATTGAGAAAAATATCAGATAAGAGCTTCATTGGGATTGGGTTTCATGATCCAATTCAAAGCAAAAAACACCAAACAATATTCTTCTAATTCCTACTCTCATATTCGCACCTTACGTAACAAGCCCTAATGTCTTAGCGGCAAGTCTAAACTTTAATAAGAACTAGACCTTTCCTTATTAAGAATTCGCATTAATGATAAAAAATCTGATGTTAAGAATGACCAATGATGTACTCTATTGATTAATTGTTTATTCTAGTCTAGGTTATGTGAAGTTACAAGAATATTACACAAGAGTGATGGAAAAGAATTATATTGATTAATGGAATTCACAAGAATTAAGAATACATTACACTGAACTCTAGTGAATGAAGGAGTTAGCTACTCCTTGGCATACTGAATACTAGATTGATGTTGAAATTCAATGCCTCTATCCTTCATAAAGCCCTTCTACCTTCAAATGTAGAGATATCAAGTTTCTTGTTCTACAAGTGTGTGTTTGGCCTATGCCAAATCCTTAATTTATAAACTTTCATAATTGGATAAGCCTAAAATTTAGATTTGATTTGGTACTTTAATAAATCATAAGAGATAATTCTTGATATATATATATATATATATATATATATATATATATATATATGTATATATATATATATATATATATATATGTATATATGTATATATATATATATATATATATATATATGTGTGTGTGTGTGTGTGTGTATATATATATATATGTATATATACATATATATATATATATATATATATATATGTGTGTGTGTGTGTGTGTGTGTGTGTGTATTTTAATATTTAGAGATTTCATATCTTTGAATTATTCTTCAATTATTCTGACTTGTAGTTTTAGTAACCAACTTTGTGGATATCTCATATTGTTGGTAATCTTTGACTATTCAATATTCCACTCAATCTGTTGATAATCTTCCCAAATCTTCGAGATTTCCTTTATTTGCATAATATAATCCATACATTAATGTTTTCCACTATTATTTAAGAAAACCTAAAATATTAAATAAAATCCAAAAATAAAATAAAATAAAAACATGATAATGCAAATTATCACATGCCATTAGATGACTCAGGCTTTACACAAGTGTTAGATGACTTATGTAAAGTTGAACATGTTAGGCGACTCAAGACAACATGTCAGAATATAAGAACCAAACAACTCAAATAATGCAAGAGCAAAATGAAGCATCAGACAACTATGTTGACGAGACAAGTCAATCTAGAGAAGTACTAAAGTATTGAAACAAGTCAATACAATGAATTAGCACTAGAATACAAATTGGTTTTAGCGGGGGTTTTATTTGGCATTTTCGGGGGTTTTAACCCCCACTAAGTACGTTACTCCCGATTTGAATTTTCTCGAGTAAAACCAGCGTCGCTAACAGATTACCGACAATTTTGAGTAACTCATGGAAAAACATAACTTCCCTGCGGTTTGGAAACCCCCAGTAGTTACCAGGGGTTTCAAACCCCTAGTACTTCTCAGAGGTTAAAACCCTCGGTACTTCCCAGAGGTTATAACCCCCGTTAATTTTTAGTGCTTTTTAGGTTTCAAATCCTCATTAATTGCATTCGTTGCTTTTTTTTTAATGCACCTAAATTTCATTCCTGAATCTTTTTATTTATGATCATTCAAGAAAAAGTCATAAGTTTTTAATAACACAAAATGTGATCTTAAACTAAATTGTGCTAGTAGTTATAGCATAGAATAAATTCATTCTCAAAGATGCTTCCTTTCATGATTCAATTAAAATTCAATGAAGACGAGTTAGCCTTAAGGCTATATATAGTCTAGTTGTACATTAAGCTATATAAAATTGTTTCATAGGAAAATACCAAGAGAGAATATGCATCATAAGAAATACTGTAAAATCATGATTATATATATAAAACCATCTTTTTTATAACATACTTAAGTAGGATTATAGGAATTTCCTTTAATCATATCATATTTCGTAAAATTACATGGTGATATTTCTAAGTTATTCAATTCTATGATGTAGAGACAAGTACTGATAAAATTTTATAGGATGTATTATTCATTAGATATCACTGTAGCCTAAAGAAAGATATAGGAGGTTTATAGACATCTCGATAAGCATTTTCATCCATAACATAAGTTGCATGTGCATAATCATTTTTGTACTGCACTACAAGCTTATCTGGGTGATGATCTTTAAGAATTTCTAACAGACGTTGCACATCTTAACATCAGAAAGAGCATCAGCACCTCCATAACTCAGGAAGAGAGGAAGCTCATTTGGAATTCTTATCATGTATGCTGGAGGAGTGGGTTGTCCATAGTGTTTTATGTTCTCATCTTGATTTTGGTAATCAAACATTGATGTGGTTCCTTCTCTGATCACTAATATTCATATATGATTAAGATTCATAACCCTCATATGAAAGAAAAATTATTCTTATTAACAGCTAGCTGATTACAGTCAAATTTTCAAAATCTCTGCTAAAACTAGAGCTTTCTTTTTGTCATGAACTGTATAACTTATATGTTCCTTAGGTTATGAACATCTAAGGAGATAATAATTACTTATGCCTCTAACTACATATGCAAAGGTTAACTTTATCATTCAGAATTAATCTTCAATGATATGCACTCACCTACAAACAATGTCAATGGATTTTTCCACATGTAGATTCCTACTTCACAAATTTCAGTAACAGGTTTATCGAGTACTCACTTATATGCCTGTGGAATCTATCAAGATTTAGTAATCATATATTATTCAATCAAACATGTTCAATGAAACAACAATAATATTTTGGTAGTATTTCTTTAAACTCTCTTTCAGTGTTGATTGTAGCTCTCTGACTCGGGAATGTCAAGAAAATATTTTGCTGACCTCTTCTTAGAATAGCGGGGTAAGGATTTGTTGTTCTCAAAATCATCAAAAAAACTCTTATTAAATTTGTGTCTTTAAAGCATAGTACTCATTGAAGGATTTCAAATAAAAGTTATAGTCAATAGTTATTAATTTTCCAAAAATGTCCTCAAAAGATCTGCAAAGGAAACATAAGTGAAAAGAAAATTACACCTTTTTATTTGCCATGAATGTTTTTCCATCCCTCTTTAGCTCTTATCATTTTACATCATATGCTTATCCACACAAAATGTTTGCCTCTTTAACGCTAACCTCTTTAGAATTTGGGTTAGGAATTTCTCTTGCGATTGAATCATATCCCTGCAATAGCAATAACCACCAACTTTTTGTTCTATTATCGTTAGGGAAAGGTTAGAGCTTTTGGATACCTCAGGTTTGAAATCATCAAGGTCTTCAATGTAATCTCTTTCTTCCCAATCTGTAGGCTGCAATTTGGAAGATATTTTAATTTTAGAAACAAGAAAGATACTTCAATAATATCATATGATTGGGATAAGCTGATTCTCTTTATCGCAAAATAGGAAATTTAAGTTGAGTTATAATTTTGCTATAGGATATTTAGAAGACCAAAATCATCGTAATATGCTAAAGGATAACATTTGAAGTTACAACTGAATATGCATATGGAAAATAACATGTATATAGAATAGAAGTGCTCCAACCATTAGCACTTAGACCAATTTTTCCAGAGGTAAGACCAAGTATAAGTATAGACTTTGGTCCAACATACTTGTGCTCCATGTATGCACCACTGTCCTGTATATATTAAAGGGGATACAAGAATATGATGACATTGAAACAAACAAGTGGTGAACTTAATAGGGGAGAACAAAACAAGTTTTGTGGAATTCAAAACCTTTCTCTTCATGTGTACATGATTTGTTCCTTAAAACCATTAAGACAATTAATTAGCCAAATATCAACGCCCCTCATGAATAAATCCAAATACATTGGAATCAATCAACTTCCTCTTATATGGAAAATGATCATTAGTCAAAATACCAAGAACGGTGGATATGTCATTCTTCTTTGGCAAGTCTTCCTAACCCAATTCCACATTGCATTAAATATATAAAAGGGTGAAATCTTATGCATGGGATAATAAATAAGGGAATTTTTTTGAAAGAACCATGTCCTGAGTAATAGGAACTCACCTTGTGGTGTATCATGCATAGTCTATGGTATCTTTAAGTAAGATATAAAGCTTAATGGCAATATTTAAACTAATTGGTACATCCTTGGCGACTGGAATGCTCTCAGTAAACACCCCCTTTTCTTTGTCCTCTTTTATCACATTGCTTTTTGCTCTCTTTCCTTTTCTAGAACTTTGAAATTATTCAAAAAATAAAAACCAAACTCAGTCTTACTCTTGCATATACATTTTCAAACAAACTTGCATTAACACTTCCCAGTTTCCTCACCAGCTTATTTGAATTAAAACCCTCTCACAATGTCATTGTCAATTACAACCTACATGAACCATAAGTGTTCCATGTGGGGCTAGCTTAGGCATATGATTTTTAATTATAATTAGACGCCTACACATATCTTCATTAACTTTATAACAAGTCTTCAAATTCTGACTTAAATAACTATCTACCACAATTACAACATCTCAAGCTTTATAATAATTAATTCAAAACTAATTTTCTTAAGTATATGATAGTAACACCGTATAGGTTCCATACCTAATTTGATATATGGAGTGAGAACAATTAATAAAAAGTTGTTCAATGGTTTAATTAAATTACAGTATGATGTTTGGCATTAAACAATCATTGTTTTGAAATGCACGTGAATCAAGGTTTTGACTGGAATAGCATCCAAGTTGTATAACTATCAAATGTGATGCATGAACAAACCATATCCCATGATCATGGCTCTTGAAAGAAAAATATAATGGCATCCAAGTTCTATAATTGTCAAATGTGATGCATGAACAACGTGAGGTTCCAACTGTTTCAGTTTTTCAGTGACACACATTTTCTTATTTGGATTTAAAAATTTTAAACTCACATTCAAGAATGGCTAAGGGAGATATAGAATCCTCAAATAATATTCAAAGCAATACTCAGTATCGTGAAATCAAAGAAATTCACTTGTGCGGTTACTCTTGGAATAGCCTCAATGCGTGCACCATAAACGTTGCAGCAACTACAAACACACGAACATTATGAAGCAATCGCGAATAACCAAACCCGCAACGCAGATAGTAGAGCCACTCAACAACAAAGCAACCAGTTTTATACACACCACAGATTTGAGAAAACAAAAACACATCTTGAATCTCTTCACAGAAACAACCATAAAAGTGGACAAAGTGAAAAATTAACGACAAAGTGAATAACAAATTTTGAAACCTAAAGAAAACAAAGGAAAATTATTACCTATTTGAAGTTACAATCCACCGAGACCAATGGAAAATGAAGATTTGAAAAGGACACAGAAGAGAAATCGAGTGTGGGACACAAAAGAGAAATCGCAAGTACCAATTGAGAGAGGGCAAAGGAAAATGAAGAGGAAGATTTGAAGAGAGATCCTAGGCTATGCGACAAAAAGAATATTGCTTTTTGGATTTACGAAAGATAATGAAAAAAGGTTTGTGAAATGTAAAGGGAGTGTCTGAAAATATGTTAGAGGTTTTCTGGGGTTCGTTAAAAATCCCTTGATATTTGCCAGAGGTTTAAAAAACCTCCTTTATGTTTATAAATTAGTGGAGGTTTTATAACCTCCATTAATAAACCCCTATTATAATTAAATTTTCTTGTAGTGTAGATGTGTCAATGCAAAAGGCATAAACATGACACAAGAATAATAAATATTCAACTAGTCAATGCAATGTTAAAAGAGTCAACCATAGCATACAACGACTTTAGACGAGTATCCATTAGACGAGTCAAAGTCAACTCATGAAGCTTAAATTGAAACACTTATTAGATGAGTCAAGCAAGGTGGAGACTCGTAAATGAGTGGTGGTTTATGATGAGTGTGTATTTTTGCCCTCATTTAATGTTTAATTATGGGTATTTAATTGAATGTGTGTGCTTAAAGAGTGATTTAATTGATAATTTTGATAATTAAGCTATTTGAGCTTATGTGATAAAAACGTCTTAAAAAGTGATTTTTAGTTTCATAAATTATTTCTTGGATATTTTAATGTTTGTTGATGCAGCTGAAGTTAAGATTAAGCTCATTCAAGGTGGAAAAATAAATTGATTGAAGTTACAAACCACCTTTAAATAAGGCTAAAATCAGCAAGTTTTGGAAAAATCACTTTTGCACCCCATACATTACATATACACTCCCCTATTTCCAAATGGGCTACAGAAAACCTACTTCTATACCCCTGCCTTTGTCTATTTTCACCCCCTATTTTCTCTAATAAACTAGATGCACTCAGATGTTGTCATGTGGCCATCCTCAACTTTTAAAATTGGCCAACCAGCACAACCCACGTGGGCTTAATCTCCACTAAAGAATTTGACCCAATAATATGTTGCCACGTCATCTGATCTTCTTCTCCTCAAACACCACCTGCACGGAGAGCACAGCTACCGCCCAAGTCGTCATTGCACCTACGGCAACAACAAGGATAGATGCAAGCGAAAACCCTAATTTTGGGAGAGAGAAGGGAATGCCACATGTCAATCTGCGATTGCATAGTTATTAGGTCAACTGGTCAAATCTGGTCAAACAGTCAACTCTAGGCAAAAACTAGTCAAAGTTGGTCAAACAAGAGGGGTTTAACTGCAAATATTGATATTTGGATGTCTCTACAAATTTGGACTATCAAATTTCATAAAGACTGATTTGGAAAATTAATACAAATATTAGTTGGTGATAATTTATCATATATCTTTAAGTAATTATTTTATTTGATTATGTTAGATATTGATATTATCAACCAACTATATTTGTCAAATAGTCTATATCTCTCCCAATATTTTTAAATATTTATCTTTATCTTTATCTTAAACTATATTTGAGAGGTTTTAGCAACTGAAAAGCCCAGTCCAAGTCCTATATAAAGAGACCAAGGGGAGGCAAAAAAGAAAAAGCTCGGGACTTCGAAATTTTGGAACCCTTAGGGGGGCCTAATTTCATTTCCTTTTTCTCTCTCCATTCGTCTACTATTTTTATTTTGCATTCCATGGAAGGCTAAACTTCTTGGGTTGATTCCATTGTAATTTCTTAATTGGATTATGACGTTAGATCAATTAATTCGTTTGTTCTTTTGAATCTTGTTGTGATTTATTTTCATCTATGTCTTTTGGTTCTTAATTTAATAAAAGTAATGATTTTTACATTGTAGCAAGTTAGCACAATGTTAAATCTACATAACATAACAATCGTATAAGTCCAAGGGTTTTTAAATTTTAATTGAGAAGTTACTTTGATTAGAGGTGAAAACTTAGATTAGAATTAATCAAGAAGTTACTTTGGTTAATTAGCTTTTTACTAGATATAAGAGGTAAAAGAATGGACATGGTTAGGATTAGTAATATTTAATTGAGAAGTTACTTTGGTTAAATTTACTAAGATTAATCTACAAAGTTCTAGCTTTTGATTGAGAAGTTACTTTGGTTGAAATTAAGGACGCCAACAAATTAATTGAGAAGTTACATTGATTAAATTGAAGTTTTAAACAAGAAATCAATAACAATAATCTTTAGGAAACCAATGATGAATCCTATTTTGAAAAAGAAGTGGAATCGACCTATTTTTCTTTACTATTGTTTCTATCTTATTTTATCTTTTTATCTTTATCTCTCATATTTTTATTATTTTATTTAACTAACCGTTTTGTATAGATTTTATAAGAACTAACTTGTTAAAAATCAATTCTATGTTCGTTGGGAGACGACTTAAGGTTAACTTTACCCTTTCTATTTCCTTAACTATTATCTTAGCAATACTGAAGTTGTTATAATTCAGTAGTATTAATTTGATCGCATCAACGACAGCGTTATTAGTTTATAAAAGCTTGATGGTGGTGGAAATATGGTGTGTAAATGGTGGTTTTGATGTGATAAAATTATGGCTCCTCCTCTAAGTTGTATGATCAAGCAAGGGGAGAGGCTATGGTTGTGTTTGAGTTCTCTAAAGAGAGGTTGGGTCAACTCTCAAGGAAGGTAGCTAGAGGAAACCTAGAAATGGTGCTCCACCCTTGGTGACCTAAGATGAGTAGTATGGCACAAAATTGGTAGCATAACTTTACTCAAATTCAAAGGTGAATTACACAGGGGAGACACCTGTATTAATAAACTTAGGTAACCCAAAAGGTGTCTCCAAATTGTAGAAGAAAAACCCTAATACTCTAACTTGGAGACCAAAGGAAAAATCCTCTCCATTAGGAGCATTACACATGGTCACTACTAAGGAGAAATCCTCTCCATTAGGAACATAACACATGGCTAATACTAAGGATAAATACTCTCCATTAGGAGCATGCCACATGTCAATAGCATGTGTCTCACAAAAGAGAGCATCTTGGAGACCACTCTAGCCAAGGACCCACAAACTTCTAGAAGGTTTGTTGATAGTATCTATTATTAGTTATATTGCATATCATTTAGACACTTATCTTGCATTAAATCAATGTAAACATCATTAGAAATGCCCTAATTACATATAAATACAAAAGTGGTGATGAGAAATTATAAAAAGTGGAATTTAATACATTTGTGTTGTTTTTTGCATGTAAAATGAAGGAGATTACAATGTTGGTGCTAAGCCCTAAAAGTTGCAGGTCAAGCAAGAAAGATGAACTGAGAAAAGTAAACTTTAAGCCTGCAACTAAGTAGCGAAATTTGGCGTTGAGCCATATTTTAAGAAACCTTCACTACAAGGAAATATAAAGCTCCAAATTTGAAGCTGATGATCAAAGGAAAACCTCCATGGTAGGGAAACCTCCATTGGTGATCTCTAAAAGATGGATGCTTAAGCTTGGGAAGAAACCCACTCATGAAGGAAACCTCCATGGCTAAACGTCTAAACTCTCTCTATATTGTACTTGATTATATATCTATTATGTTCTGTTTCTACGAGTTGGTTACTTGATTTATTTTGCGCTTCAAGGTGATTTGGCCAATCATCATACCTCATCAGCACTAGATATAAAGACATTTGGTCTGGTGCTTAAATCTAATCAAGTCTCCTAATCCTTGGCATATACTAGACATGGATATACGGGTTTAGTGAGTTTAAAGAGTCTTGTTCTCAAAGCAAGGGTTCCTCCACCTAGATTGTGACATCCTGCATCTAACACCCTTAGGTTCTAACTCTCAAACATGAGGTTAGATATATAAGTGAAGCGTACTTCCATGAACACTAGAAATAAATAACATAATTTATAGATAATTAAAGACAATGTAGTGAAGTTAAGAAGTCAAGTTCAATCCCAACACCTTAATCAACATCACCTCTCTCAATATTAGTTTTAATCTCTTTTATGTTAATTAACCACAACCATACCTTTGTTACTGTTGCATTGCCAAACTCAAGTTAGATTATAGATCACTAATTTAACTATCAAATCCTTGTGGATACGACCTTGTTATGATACAATAGACCAAATTCAATTGCTAGAAAAGTTGCACCTTTAATTGGGTCCACAACATTTGTGCTCCATGTTAGGGCTTTTACCCTATACCTATATGTCTCCTTGAGGCCCATCTCTTCTAGGGCCCAAACCCTACACTACAATCCTAGGACTAAAAGAAAACCTTGACTAATAGACCCATTATATAAGGCCTAAAAGGAAAATACTATACTACTAGGTCCATAATACAATGCCTAAAATAAACATACTCTATTAAAAATTCACTGATGGCCCATGATGATAAGAGCTTGTGCCCTCTTTCCATAAATGACTCCAGCTCTTCTTGAGTGTGCTTAGCAATGAGGGTATGCCATCATTTACCAATAAGGGATTGACTTCACCAAAACCTTTGTTCGAGTTCTTCATCTTGGGGCAATAAGGATTCTATTACCCTTCACTAATTATAAAAATATAAACGGTTACCAAATGGATGTTCAAGCACATTTCTAAATGCTTTTGTAGAAGAATAAGCTTTTGTTAATCAACCTGTGAGTTAAGCCACATTTTAAAACTCATTAAAGCTTTATATGGCCTTATATAAGCTCCTAGAGCTTGGTACATGTTAAACCCTTTGTTGCCTAAGAATAAGTCCCAATTGTGTACATAGTAATGGGGATACAATATAATACTGTAAAAACCACTAAAATGGTTTTAAAATGCTAATGAAATTATGCATGAATTGCATATAAAGTAACTACCAAAATTGGACAAAAATGTATCTTTTGATAACTACGAAATCTATAGTTTTGATATCTACAATGACTTCGAATGCATGGAAATGAGATATGAATGCATGGAATGTGTTAACAAATGATATGGAACCTATTCTAAATTTTAAAACTACCCAAAACAATGTAAGGACATGAAAACATAATCTATTTGATGAAATGCCTAGATGAAACCATAATATGCAATTAGTGTTTGATAAAATGCTTAAATAAACTAAAAATGCGATTTACGCAAAACTAAGGTTTGGAACAAGTTTTTGTACCCTAAACTACCCATGATATAGATGCATAACTCATAAAACACTCAAAATCACACTCTAGAACCAATTTGGCATATTTGGCAACGAGGCGTTGTTCATCATCATCACAAATTATGCAGATTATGGTTCTACATACAATTTTGAATTATATAAAGTATGAATGCAGGAAACCTATTAGAATCACAAAGATGATGCATAAGAGATGTGCAAAAACACTAAACAAATCACAAATCACAATTTTACACACTAATTTAGAAATAACAAGACTAGAGAATAACTTTAACGTGACAACATATATAATTTCTATTTTCCTATGCAAAACTGCTTGATTTGACCAAATGAAAATTAAAGCATGTTTAGAATGATCCTAATTAACTAATGGAACAAAGAAATTAACAAGGATAATACTAGAAATGAAAATCCTAATTCTACCTAGCCTATAACATTAAAATAGCATAATTAACTACATAGACTATGAAAACCATAAATATGCACGAGAATTGAAATTTAACCATTGGAGCATCTTTGTAATAATAAAGAAAAGTAAAGAAACATGGATTAAATGACAAATAACTAACAAATCAAAATTTCACAAACTAAAGCAACATTAGCATAAAACTTGTAAAGGTGTTTGATTCTAAACCAGAAAATATAAAATCAAAGTTCTAATTCATTTGATTATCAATTCTACTCGCTAAAGTTCATTTCGAGTTCCTTAGAATGTAGATGATCACTTTTGGATTCACTAGAACTCAACATGATTCCATAATTGAGTTTAATAAGGTGGTAAAATGAAGAATCACATGAACAAGAAATGAAATTCTAAAATCTAAGCTGGAAGAAGAAGAATTAATTTGAAACAATGAATAAAGTAATACTTGATTATACAAACTAAAAGAGAGAAAACAATAATTGAATAAACAAAGTACTATAAAACACTTAAATAAAGAAAACATGAAGTGTTGGCATAAGCAAGCTTGAAGCAAGGATTCGATAAAGCCAAGTGCATGAAGATCACATGCGTTTGATGAAGATTGATGAAGATCCACTTGAAGATTATGTTTCTAGTGTATTAAATCTGTAATTGATGTGTTAGATGTAATTATTACTTGTTATATAATGTTGGTAGGCTATATGACATAGGTTAGATGTCTTGTTAGTCTTAGTGTGTCCTTTTTAATCTATTAAAATGGGTTTTAACAGCTTAAAAGGCCTGTTGTATATAGTTTCTGGTATGAATGTATTCAATCAGTTGAATTATTTTTCAATCGACTGATTTCACTTAAGTCAAGTTAAATGAATAGATTGTACGGAAAATTTAACCAACTGATTTCACATAAACTAGACTATATAAGTTGTGTTTTCGAGATCAGAGGTACGATTTTGAGTTTTTGAGCGCGAAAACTTATCATTCATCACTGGAAAACTCTCTCTCTGCATTACATAGCTGCAACATGTTGATTAAAGATCTTGGTTGATATTGGAGGCATTTTGACTTGGGATTAGCTTGAAGAACTTGTTTACGATTGCCTAGGGAGAGTCACCATTAGGTTTTCTAGTTCTTGTGCCTCTTGGTTTTTACCTGGTGTGATTTCAAGTTTGTGAGTGTGAATCTTGTAGGGTGTTGGGCTAGATTTTGGTATGAGTCAAAAATCTTGTGTGCTTCTTTATTCAAAAGTGTAATCTTGGTGTGTGATATGTAAAACTTTTGAATATAATGGAAATCGGGCTTAGGTTGTCCTGGTAAACTAGATGTAGCTTTGTGATTGAGTGAACCAGTATAAAAACAATTGTGCCATTCTCTTCCCTTCATCTCACTCACTTTAATTTACTTTAAAAAAATCAAGTAATTCATTCTTTGTTGAGGTTTAATAAGTTTCTATGTAATATGATGTTGCATACTTGTTAGAAATATTGATTGGAACATGTCTTGTGTGTAAAAGTTTGTTGTTTGAGTTAAATATGTGAATTCTGCATTCTGCATAATTTCCCAGGATTTTAGCCGACTAATTTGAAATTTTAATCAACTGATTCATAGGCTCAAGAACAAATTAGTTTGTTGTTTTATTCTTTGACCAATTGAAAGTGTACTATTCTGTAGCTTTTGCATTCGAATCTTGTGTCTATTGGATTCAATCAAAAGGGGTTTTAAGCTTTTGAAAAACTTTTAAATAGCCAATTCAACCCCCTCCCCTTCTTGGCTTAAATCACCATTTCAAACTAACAATTGGTGTCTAGAGCAAGATTCTTGAAAGTTATTCAAGTTTGATCAAAATTCTTTTGAAATTGCTAAAAATAAGCTCCCTTTTGGTATAAGCTATCAATTTTGGAAAATTAGAATGAAAATCTTGATTAAATCAATTGACCATGGTATTTGGGATGCAATTGTGAATGAAACTTACACTCCTAAATGTGTTGTTGAAAAGAAGCAGTTAGACCAGCCTTGGACTGAATGGACAATGGAAGAGAGGAGAAGAGCTCAATATGATTGCAATGTAAAGAATATACTCATATCATCTTTGAACATCGATGAGTTTTTTAGGGTCTCCCAATGCAAGAGTGCAAAGGATATGTGGGATGTACTTGAAGTCACACATGACGGGGCGAATGATGTGAAGAGAGCAAGGAATCATGCCTTGATACAAGAGTATGAGTTGTTCAATATGTATTGATTCCACTCCTTGTCTCTCCTTGTTTTCTTCTATTATAAAGTTATTCTTTTGAGAGTTTTAACTAATTTCATTCCTTGAATCTCATATTGCTCGTATGTACCAATCATTTTATTCTCATTCATGTTTAGTATGTTTTTTTTTTATTTCTGTCGATGTTGTTTTCTTTTGCCTAGTTTTGTTTAGCGATTAGGGTTTAGGGTTCTAGTCTATGATGCCCAGACACGGATATGGATACAGACACGACACTAACATAGATACAGAGAAACGACAAAATTGAAAAAGTATAAGATACGAACATGGCAATATATTATTAAATCTAGAGTTGTCAAAGCGAGTACCCGACCCGACCCGGCTTGACCCATCACGGATTGATGATTTAGTGAGCCAATCAAACCCAGCTCACTTTTTAGCGAGCCAAAAAAATTCAAACCCGGCCAAGCCCACCACGGGTTGGCGGGTTAAACGGGTTGGCTCACGGGTTTACTTAATTAAGAAAAATATAATTTTTTATCTTCTTTCAGTCAAAACTAAATTCTAATTCTAATTAAAATCTAAATAAACTTTAATACAATCCAAATACAAACCAAAATAAAAAAAAAATACAAATTATTTATTTGTTGGATAAAAAAACAACCTATCATGACCCAAATGTAAAGCCCAACAATAAAAAAAATAAAAAACACTTGTGTGACCCTTTTATCTGCGGGTTAGTGAGCCAACCCGACTCACCACGGGTTCAACCCGAATGAGCCGGGTTCTAGATGAGTCGGGTCAAAAAGCAACCCGTATTGAAATTTGTAAAAAAATTTCAACCCAACCCGGCCCGAACCCGTGGTGAGCCGGGTTGGCTCGCGGGTTCCAACATATTTTAACAGCTCCATTAAAATCTAATAATTATATTTCATAATAAAAAAAATAAAAGAAACATTTAAAATATCATAATGTTTGAGTCTTATATATGTTAATCTTCATCAAAAAATACAACTTCTAATTTTGGTTAATTGAGAGATAAGCTAGCAATATCAAGAATTCCATTGTCATCCAATGAAAAATCATCCCCAGTAATATCTCACAAGCTAGTTTCCTTTTCCTTGTATTTTGAGGAGTTTCTTAAAAGAAGACGAAGATTAGTGTGGACAAATACTAAATCTTTCGCCCTTATAGGTGTCATCTTATTTCTTTTTAAAGAATGTATAAAAAAGTAGGTGCTCCAATTTCTTTCACAGCAAGAAGAAGAATATGATTGTCCAAGTAGCTTAAGAGTTATATTTTGAAGTATCGGTGCATAAGATCCATGAATAATCAACCATGACTTTGCATCCATTTGGCCTTTATCCCTTAAAGAACCCTCATCTACAAAATCTCCCAATCTACCTGAAAAGTTTGCAAACTCTAGATTCACTTCTCTCCTCACATCAACATCATCAAAGTACCTCTTAAAACATTTTTTCCTTTCTTAAGTAAGTTCCAAATATTTATGTGGGGCACGTCTTTGTGATTCTTCACTTAACCATTCAGGACTATAATATCAACAATATTAAAAATATATAAAGATATATTAACATAATATTATAAATTTTAATAAAATATAGTCATAAAGTAATTTGACTACATAATTACCTTGGATTTAAAGAATTAACAAGGCAATGACGAGATGTGCTACTCTTAGTCCAACGATCAATCAATATTGAATTCACTACCTCAAAAAAGGATGAATGTTCAATTTCTGACTTACTTTCATGTTGGTATATGATCTTTCTAACATTTTCAATCATTGAGTCCCACATTTCATATACTAAGTGAAGAGTATCCATATCTGTATCTATTTTTCTAAGAACATCATAAATAGGAGCAGTAAAAGCAAGTATATAGTCAACCTTCATCCATCAATTATCATTCAATAAAGTTTCTTTCACAAACTGTGCATTGTTCACATTGTCCTCTTTATAAGAAGACCAGTCATCACTAATAACCATCTTTTGGAGTCCTTTCTTCAAACATTGAAACCTTTTAAGCATAATAATGGTTGAAGCAAATCTTGTTGAAGCAACAAACAGCAACTTTAATGAGTTGAAGGTATTGAACATTGACAATCTCATAGAGTGCCCCACAATAAAGTTTTTAATAAATGTAGCATTATCAACAATTTGTGTGATCCAAGAAGATTCTTTATAAGTATCACTATTTATTTCAAAAAAATTTGCTACACAAATATTTTTCAATGCAAGATTCAATGTATGCACTACACAAGGAATCTAGTAGATTGAAGGAAATTATGCTTTTATAAGCATACATGCTGCCTTAGATACAACTGCATTATCAGTTATAATTTGTACCACAACCTCAATAATTACATCTCTCATGTGTTTAGCAATAAAATCTTTGTCCTTTATCTCACCGAATCCATCTATTGACCTTAAAAACATTGGACCACTCTCATTGACAACCATAAAATTTATAAGTAGCCTTCTTTGAGGATCAGTCCACCCATCACTAACTATTGTCACACCTTTATCATTCCATGAATCTCTTATGGGTTGCAAAAGATTTTCTACGTGACTTCTTTCTTTTGAAAGTAAAGGACCTCTCAATTTATTATATGTTGGTGGTACATATCCATTGAGATAAGAAGTATTGGCAGCATAAGAAAATGCATTCCTGTAGTGAGGATTTTTTTTTCTAGATGAAATGGTAATCTTGAAGAATAAAAGATCCTTGTCATTTCACAATCAAGAGTATCTCTAGCTTGAATATTGAAAGAAGCTTCTAAAGGACCTTGGTGTTTTGGATTAACATTGTTATTTGTTTGCTTTCCTTCATTAGATATAGATGGTAGAGAGACCTTTTTCTTCTTTGAATTTTCTATTTTCAATGCTGCTTTATTGTCTAATCTTCTAAACTCAACAAGTTTTTGACGTAGTCACGTTTGGACAAATTCTAACTCCTACTCCCGTGATATTTAGCAAATGAGATCTTACTCGAGTGTAAGATCCATTGAATGATAAATCACACAAACTACATTTAGTCATATTATTTCCACCATCAGGAGTTTTTCTTAACCTTGTAACATATCTCCACAAAAGTTTTGTTTCATTTTCTTTTTCAATGGCTTGACTAGGTATACTCATCTTAATTTTCTATAATAAAATAAATTTTTCTATTAGATTAATTTATTTGGATATAAGAAAAATAATAATATCACATATTAAAAAGAAATTATATAATTCAATAAAAGGATGTAATAATAATAATTATATTATTATAAAAAACTAATATTT
This sequence comes from Vigna unguiculata, assembly GCF_037176805.1. NCBI lineage: Eukaryota > Viridiplantae > Streptophyta > Magnoliopsida > Fabales > Fabaceae > Vigna > Vigna unguiculata. The sequence goes on from NC_140801.1 coordinate 33,975,128, forward strand.
TATTTTAATTTAAATGGGATAAATATTAAAAAAAAAGATATAATTCAAATAAAAAATTTAAATTTAAATATAAAAAAAAAAATATTCACTCTATGTAGTTTTGTTTCGGTTTTACTTTAAACTTGTTTTTTTCATTTGAATTTATATCTTAACATTATTATATAAAGGTGTTTTAAATAAAAAAAAATACCGATAAAAAACTTGAAAACATAAACAATGTTATTTTTCTTCTAGTTAATTTGATTTGATAAAATTTTAACAATAGATATATTGTTTCATTTAAGGTGCAGTTATACAATTAAATACATAATTTTAAATTTAATATAATAAATAAATTATGAAATACAATAAAACATTAAATATTAACAACATTAATAAAAAAAATATTCACAGATGCAAGAATATATAAGAAAAACTACAGTAAGGTTTTTTTTTTAAAAAAAAATTATGAAGGATTTTTATTTAAATTATAAAAAATAAAGTTTATAAAGTTACCTTTTCATAATCTTTTCTCCACTTTTCCATACCTTTTTCTCCTTCCCTTCATTCTACAACTACAAAACAACAGCTCCCCTTTGTTCTGCAACTACAAAGCAACAACTTCCTTCGTTCTGCAATTGCTAACAAGTTTCCCAATTGTATTTTCTCTCAACTGAAGAGCTCCCAATCCTGATTCTTTCTTTTGTTTTTTTTTACTTGTGATTATAGCATCTCATGTTACTGTAATTTATAAAATAATTTGCTCTTATTGATTTTATTTTTGTTCCTGATCTTGATTATATTTTATTTTAATAGAAGATATGGAAGATGATTTTTTAATCCTTTGATTTCCTTTTTTATTTTAATTTTTTTGGATTTCCCTTTATTCTCTGAGAAATACCAATTAATGTGTATCTAATGAGTATCCAAAATGTGAACAGACGTGGAAATTTTAGATTCGCGAACATTTTCCCTCTAAAATTTTGGATTCGCAAAAATTTTTCCAAATTGCATATCAGATTCCCGTGTACAAATAGACAGAGGTGTCCTCCTGCACGTGTCGCACAACTAGGCCGCATCTGACCCATGGGAAAGCTCCCGACACCGCATCGTGCAGGTGTCTGCCACATCTCCGCGTCCATGTTTGCTTCGAGAGCAGGAAGCGTGCTCCAAACATCGTGTCAAAGTATCATAGGTTCTAGTTGAGAAGAAAAATAATTTTTATAGTTGTGTTTATTGATAAATTAATCTCAAAATAAACTTTGTAGGTTTATGAAAAAGTTTAGGCTTGAGAAAAAGAAAGAGACTTGAGACTTTAACATACTACAAGTCTACGATCGAGTTTACTTTTTTGACAACCAGAACTATGTTTAATTGTTTTAACTCATTTTTTATATACTTATTTTTAGTAGTGTTTTATATATTATAATTTTTTATTTCACACACACACACACTACGATCAAGTTTACTTTTTTAACAACCAGAACTATGTTTAATTGTTTTAACTCATTTTTTTATATACTTATTTTTAGTAGTGTTTTATATATTATAATTTTTTATTTCACACACACACACACACTACGATTGAGTTTACTTTTTTGACAACCAGAACTATGTTTAATTATTTTAACTCATTTTTTATATATAATAATTTTTTATTTCACACATACACATACGCACCCACTAATGCACGCACCCACATCAATGGCGGAAGATGGTTGTGATAGAAGGGAGTGATGGCTCCCCAACCATTTTTTTTACTTTATTTTATATTTATTTAAAAAATAATATTTATATATTATTACTTTATTTATATTAATTGATTTTTATTTTATTTTATTTTCTATGTATTTTAAAAAATATATTTATATATTATTACTTTATTTATATTAATTTAGTTTGGAAAATCTTTTTTAAAATTTAAAAATGATGTTTTTTCTCTATTATAATTTTTATACTTTTTTATTTGGTTTTTCTCTTCCGTGCCTCCATCTTTTTCTCTCATTTTATTTTCATCTCAATTTTTACCATTAATTCCTTATTATTTTCAAAATCAAATTGCACTACGACAAAATTGAAAAGTTAATGAACATTTTAGACCGAAGAATTTCTTCTTTAGAGTAAGTTCATTTTTTCCTTCTTTTTTTTTTTTTGAAGCACTTTGTTTCCCTCTTGTATGTGGCTTTTCTACGCTCTAGGCATATCTCTATCTGTTAGAGATCATAAAATCATGCTTTAATTATTGATCAAACTCTTCTTTGTGTAGATAGAGTTATTTTAAGCTTTGAAGTTGTGTATGAAAAGAGCAAGATTAGGAATCTACTCTAAGGTAAGGAAAGCTAATCATTTAGAAGTTATTAGTTTTTTTAAAATATTGAGTTTTGCTTTTAAGATTTAATTTGGGGTATTCATAATTTTATTTTTTTGTAAATAGGTGAGAGGTGACAAATTTATATTAGAAAAATCATGATAAAGAGTAAAAGAATTGATTCTTTTTTTAAGAGGAAGGCTTGTGATGAAGATGAAAAAAATGCATCTACGTCATCTAAAATTCAGAAACTTCATGAGAATCCAAATATTGAAGAAAACGGAAAACAACTCTCTAAGGTTCCTAAAGTTACATAAAATGAATTTGAAAACACTTTAGAACGTGATCCATCTAGGGAAACATCTTCAAATTTGGCAATAGCCACCAAATCAAATTGATGAGGTATGAAGGGCTTATCTTAAATGTGTAATATCAAATGCATCTAGAAAATTATTCGTTGTCTGGTAAAGATGATCATCCAAGAAGATTTTAGTACACATGGTTTAGCTTCTTTCCTTCATGGTTAGAGTATTCGCCATTAAAAGATGTTGCATATTGCTTACCGTGCTATCTTTTTAGTAAAAAACCAAGCGGACGACCTGACTCGGATGTTTTCATTGTTACAGGTAATTGAGTTTATTTTCATTGAATTCTAATTGGCAATAAGTTGATTGTCATCAACATGTTTTAACTTTTTGAATGGTTTTTTATAGGTTTTAAAAGTTGGAGGAGCACTCTGACTAAAGGTAACTTTTGTTTTTTTTTATATATTATTGTTGATGATAAACTTTATGTTACTCTTTCATATATAATATTGTTATATTGTTTGGATTCTATTGTCATGAGTGCTTATTTTGAATAAAAAAATTATGTAAAGAAATTAATTTTTTTTCAATTAAAAATAATAATTTATATATAACAAATATCCCCTAAAATTTTAGGTCAAGTTTCGCCACTGACCCACATACACGTACGCACGCACCCATATATATATATATATATATATATATATATATATATATATATATATATATATATATATATATATATCAATTAGAAAATTTGAATCACACTATTCAAAAATCTAGAAGAAAAAAAAAAGTTATGGCAAAAAAGAGTTATAAATAAAGTTATAAAAATATATAAGAAAAATGAATTAGAAAAGACAAGTGAGTCTTTCAATAGACAAGATAATAACAATATAAATATAGGTAAAAGTAAGAATAAAGATGAAAAATAGGTAGTGACGAGAATAAGTCTGATTTTCAAACTCATGATAACAATTAAAAATATGTGAAAAGATTAAACAAATTAATTTTATTATCTATTGAAATAGAAATATTAAATGAAATTAATTTTAATAATTTAATAAAAAAATTTATATAAAATAAACTCAAAAAAATAAATTTTAAATAAAAAATTTCATTCTTAAATTTGTTTGGTACTCTCACGCAGTCCGTGAGATTAGACGTCATAACTTAATAATGTTTCCAAATTTTCCCTTAGACAAATAAAATAAAAAAGCCCATTACGTTATATTTTTTGTGCGTATTGTTGATTAATGGCTTTAGAACACTGGCATAATGACATACTTTTTTGAAAATTATATGACAGTTAATTATTTTTCCCACAATAAATTATTTATTATATTTTATTTAATAAAGATAGAAGGAGCAGAAATCGTTGGGCCTAGAGTGAGATTGGTTTTCGAAATTTTTTACGGACCTCAAGTTTTTTTCTGCAGCCCATATAGAAAAGATCCTGTTTTACATTTTTGGAATTGCTCAGTCTCGAAATAAAAATTGATTTTTAAATTATGCAAATTGAAAAGTTTTTTGAATTGTGTAATTTATAAATTAAATTTAAAAATAATTTTTTCCTTAAAAAGTCAGATTACATAATTCAAAAGTAATTTTTGAAAAAATAACTTTCAAAATATACAATCCGATAACTATTTAGTTTTTAAATTATGTAATCCAAAAAAATAAAATGAGAAATTTCTTATATACGGCTGCAAGAAGAAACTTATGGATAGTTTTTCCATATACATGGAGTGTATGTGTACTTACAGCGAAAGCTATAGCGAGAGAATATATATATATATATATATATATATATATATATATATATATATATATATATATATATATATAATGTATTCAAATTAATTTAATTGAATTAAATTGACTTCACTTTTGTTTTTCAATTTCTAAACAATTAATTAATATGCAATAAATCTATAAATAATAATTACTAATTATTAAATTTAAAAATGACACGCATACGTTCATTACATTTACAACAATTATGATAGTTGCAATAATCATGATGAAAAAATTAATTATAATTTTAAAAACAGTAAATAATTATTCTAATCATAATCATAATAACATTAAAGTCATGACAAATAAACAATAATAATATCAATGATTAATATTTTCAAAACAGTGATAGTATTTGTGCTAGTGATAAAAAGGTCAGTAATAATGGACTAGTAGTACTAATAATAATAATAATTATTTACTAATAATGATAATACCCTATATCATTGATAAAGACCAGACGTAACAGAAGGAACAAAAACTAACAACATTAATGGTATTAATTCCTTTCTTTTAGGTCAAAAGTTGAGGAAAACAACTTGAAGTTAGTTATATTATTCATCATGTAGAAAACACAATAGTTCGTTCATTTGCAAAATCATCACAAAATATCCTAGGTCTATTGATACTTTACACACCAAAATGAAGATAAAAAATCAACAACAAAGTTCAGAGACTTCATTGACGACCTCGTATAATAAATGGTCGAAAATTTTATGCTCAAACACTAAACAAATATCCCTAAAGCTTTCACTCTCACGTATATGTTTTAAGGTACAATCTGACTCTTTTACATCGTGTTCTGTCAAAGTACGAAGCTGCAACATCATTTCTGAGAGATACTCTGTTTCTTTGTTGACATCTATGAAGGTATAATCTTCATTAGTACTTGCACTGTCTTCAATATCACCATCCAAGGACAACAGTGATGGAGATACCCTTTTTGACTTTGAAGCTATGGTGCTTGTACCATCTGCAACAAAAATCATATATAGTAAGGTAAAGTAAAAATGCTTTCAAACTACAAGAGCATGTGTCATATACCACTATTTAATCTTAAAGTACTTGTAATTCTCAACAACACGGTTGTAGAGTGTCTTAATTATCTTGTAATTGAGGTTAAGGGAATCAAATCACAATTAAATTATGATGTTTGAAGAACCAAAGTAAGAATTAGCAAGAGTTATGCTTCATCCGACGAACATGTTATATGCTTTTTCTACAAACATTACATAAATGCAGTTATGCAGATGATTTTAGTGTTTTTTCTTTCATTAAGTAAAACTTCAGTTCACCAATTCAGTTAACAAAAATTACGAGAAAACATGCACATTTACAATGTAAAACTCTAACTTTGACAGCAAAATAGTACCAAAAACTCGTGTAAGATTACATGTAAAATTTGTTGTTTTTTAAAGTAGAAAGCAAGATGATGTTCTATCATTGTCTATAAAAACAAGAAATTAGTAATATAAACTGTTTGGTCAGACCAAACAACTCATTGTGCATTTTGGATCCCTTTTTTCACATGAGGCATTGCAACAAAATTCAATGTTATTCCAACCATTACCAAAGTAAAAACAATGAAAAAAAGGGATTGAGTAGAGAAAACAAACCTAGAAAATCTGTTTCATAAAGGAAAGGATAGTAGTCATTGCTATCTGCAACTGAAACTGGACTGAGATTTTCCAAGCTGCATTCACTTTCAACCTTCAACAGTAACTTCTGGTTTCTGATGTTCCTCTTGTCTTTTGTTTCCACAAGCTCCTTCTTCTGCTTCTTTGGCAAATAAGTGTTTGACCTTGATCTTGAACCACCACCATTTTGTCTAGCACTACAAGAACTACACTTAGAGGAACCTGAGGAAACAGAAGACAAATCTTTACCTTCAAGATTTCGACCCTTTGAACCATGCTTAGAAGAAGGGTCTCTCCTAGGCTCATTCTTCAGCTTAGAAATTTTCCTGTTCTTCCCTACATTCCTCTCTTTCTTCACACCCACACTCTCCTTGTTCTTACTCCCCGGCCTCTTCCCCTTCCTCACCTCTCCCAAACCCGTTTCCAATTTCCTCACCTCTTCGTCTTTGTCACCATCCATGCAAAACACAAAGAGGTTATTGTTATTACCCTTTTGGTTATTCTGAACCAAACCAGGAACCTCTCTGAACGATGACGAGGTTTTCACTCTCCTATGAATACCATGGCTTGCATCAAACTCAAGCAAGTAATCCACAAAGTTCACTGACCTGCTTCTAGGAACAGAATCCGGGGTGGCTCCTTTCAATGCCCATTTGGAGTTTGGAAGTGAATCCAACCCCATTAACCTTGCCACCACTCCAGGAGTTGAACCATCATTCACCACCAAAGTTTCTTTGGTGGAATGTGCTTTTTCTGATTCATCTGATTCTGTGAAATGATCAGAGGGATGCACCGGAGGACTAGTTGCATTTCCGGCACATAGAAGCACGCGTAGTAAGCCAGGGAAACACCCAGATTTTGGTTTTTCTGCCTTGGCCATGGAGGGTGAAGTTTGCACACTGATACAGAAGAATGCAGAAAAAATGCAGTGTGAAAAGAGAATGAGCAGTGTTATAGTTGACTAGAGAAAGAGAATGATATAGTATGTTGGAAGAGTTGGAACGTGGGGTGAAGTTTCATTGGGAATAAAAAAGGTAACTTCCAAGTCTTTAAAGTCGGCACACCAGTACTTCACCATAACAGAAAACGAGTTCAATAATTTACCTTTACATTCCTAAAGTGAATTGAACAAAACCTCAGATTCGGAGATGCACTTGGTCGGTGCTATATATTCTTTCATAAAATCAAAATTAGAATTTTACCCTATTAATTTACTTCAATCTTTTCATATGCAAGTAAAAGGAAATATGATTTTAGTGGTAGATGTAGATAGAAAGAAGGTTTTGCAATATTGGAAAGCAATTTACCTTTAGAATCGTAGTGTGAATGTGAATAAAGGTATGTTTTTACAGCTTTAGGGTTAATAGTTGATAGAATGGGTAGATTAGGAAGGTGGATGATGGAGACAGGTGTAGGAAAGGGTACATAAAAGACAAATATTGGATGAAAAAGAATTGACTGAGGTCTGAGGAAGGAATTTTGTATTTAGTAATTAATTAGAAATGCAACACGATGTGGTTGCAGTCCAAGTCTTACTAGGCTGCCAAACCGTGTGAATGTTGTTTTGCCAATTGAAAACAAAGTGTGGCCGAAGTTGCTGACTTTTGAGGTCGGAAATGTCGATGTGGTCCACACCCGAAGGAAATGAGATCTTGCAAGTACTATTTCATCTCAAAGAACTTCACCGACTTTGTTGACTAGGTTTTGGGGATTCTGAATTGGCCCAATTCATGTTGGTTCTGTAATGGCAAGCCTCTTTATGACCATGGGCCCTATAAATTCCAACCCTAAAGAATTTTTCAGTTAAAATGTTAATGCTTGCTAGACAAGTGAGTTTCTTAACATGTTGGTGATTTTTTAAGGGTTACAAAACATCAAATTTACTCGGTCTTTCATAGAGTATAGGAACACAATAAGTATGTGATTTAGTTTAGGAACCAAACATAATATTTCAAAATATAGGTTAAAGATGAAAAATATATTTCACCCTATATTAAACTAGTTGATTCGTTAATTTAGTTCGTGTTTAAAAATTGTAAACAAAATTCTTAAATAATAATCAATTTTAATGACAAAATCATTATAGTGACCAATTTAGATATCAAATTATAAAATAAAAAAATTATTATTTACTAAAGTATTCACTATTTATTAATAAAAAATTATAATTGGTCACTAATTAATTAGAGACAAAATTAGAAATTAATTTTTTTAGTAGCTAAAATCTTAGTAGTTAATCTTTAGCGACCAATTTATAAACTTACTCCTTTGTAACCAAAACCTTACTAATTAAATTTTAGAAACCAATTTAAAAATTAATTATAATGTTTTATTCATAATAGTGACTATTTTAATAATTAATAATTTTTTATTTTATAAATTAATATTTATATCGATCATTTACTAATATTTTTTTGTCATTTGATTGTGAAAAATAATTTTCTAGTAGTGATTGTTTTAAGAAAATAGAATTTAGTCAATCAAACATAGCAGAATGAATTTATGCGGTGGTGTAAACCGAACATCTGCGGCAGAGAAAATTTAATAATGTTAAGTTTCATATGTGGAATTTTTTTTTTTATTATTATTCTAGTAGAGACAACAGTTTGTAATATTTTTGGAATATTTAGGATGTGATAAGTGGTTGTTTGAAGCGAGAATATTTTGTGGGGAGATCGCGTGGGTGTGATATCACCAATAGTAAGGACAAAAATCTTGGAGGAATTCAGTTATTCTCTAATTTTCTCTTTTAAACATATATATATATATATATATATATATATATATATATATATATATATATATATATATATATATATATATATATATATATATATATATATATATATATATACACTTTGTGCAATTGTGAAAAGAGCAAAAAATGAAGTTAAAATGTGGAAACACGAAGGCTTTGAGAATGTTTCCAAGTTTTCCATTGGTAGTTAGAAAATGTAGAGTGTGGTTTTTAATCTCCCCGAAAGGTTGTCTACTTTGAGATTGTGTAGTTGTTGATGATGTTGTGTGTTTATTATTATTATTATTATACAACTAAATAAGAATCATGTGACTCTGATCACCCACCTCTGCTGAAAAATATAGATTGGTTAGTCTTTTTGGGTTGTTTTTCTACTATTGTAAGAAAGTTCAACACTTTGTTTCATTGGTATTGTTATACTTTTCCCAAATTCTTTGGGCATAACAAAAGTACCCTTCTTTACTTCTTCAATTAATGAATAAAACGAGACAAAATGAGTCTTTGGAGTCATCAATTCATCCCAAATGACCCTATGATACACTACAATCATCCTTTATGGAGATACTTTTATTTTTCAAAGATTATTCATTTTTTAATTTAATCTTGTTATATTTCTTTTACCTCCCATGAAATTTTGGGTAATAATCAACCATGGAACTAAAAATGGATTCTTTTTGACCCTATATAAGTTTTCATCATGTAATTCGAGAGATAGTTGCAAAATTATATTATAATTGTAAAAGTATGCATTTCTCAATTATTTTGATGGATTGAGAAGAATGTGCATGAAAAGTAACACTACACATGGGTCATACAACGTTGTTTCTTCTCTTAATTACGAACATTTGAATAGAAACCTAGTGTGGCTCACATATAATAAAATAAAAGCTTAAAGCAAGTATAAAGATGAAGTATTTAATGTTTTCAACCACAGATTGAAGATTCAATAGAAGAAACATTTTGATTAAAGTGTTTGATTGTTGAGTTGCTCACATAGAACATGTTGAAAGTAACTCTTTGATCTTTGGTTTCAATTTGATCAACTTAAAAAAATTAATTGAGAGTGTTCAGAATTGTTTTAATTTTTGTAAGAAAGAACATTTTAATGTATTAGAAGTAATTCAAATACTTGTTTTCTTTTTTATCAACAATGTTTTAGTTATCATTATACCCTTCATACCAAGAGTGAAGGGGGAGTATTGAACCCACAACCTCTCCTACATTTCCTTCCAAATCTTCCAAACCAATTTCATATCTTCCAAATCTTTTAACTTACCACTATCTTATATCTCCTAACTCAAATACTTGAAATTGTCTTTGTTTAAATTTATTAAAACAAAATTTTAATTAATTAAAATCACTTAAATATTAATATTTGTATGTAGTTCTGATTTAATAAATGAAAAAAAAATTACAATCTAATGGATTAAAATCACAAAAAATGTAGATTTTGGTGATTTGAACATATTAAAATTTTGTTTTAGCATAAAAACTTTGAGATTTTTATTATTGATTCGTTTTGTATAGATTAAAATAGTTTTAATCAACTAAAACTTACATATATAAATCAAACATAATACTCTCTATCCCACTTAATGAAATTAAACGTAATCTTTTTAATTGGTTGAAAAATACTTTTGTAAATTAGAGAGATGGTTGCTTCAGATAATAAAAAAGAAAAAAACACTTCTTGAAACTTTTATATTATATTATTGATTCAAATTCTTTGATTTAAGAGTTTATATACATTATTACTTTTCTTATCTCTTTTTTTAATTCATATTGTGCTTAATTTTTGTTTTAGATGATCTTATTTCATTCTTGTAGTGTGAGTGTGTTATTTCATTCTTGTAGTGTGAGTGTGCTAGGTTAGAATGATGAAATTGCTCTTGTAGTGTGAGTGTGCTAGTTTTACAAACATTATTCATTCGATTTAGTTAAAATTAATCACCAGTTTTGCAAAAATTATTTTTAATTCATTCTCTCGAGTTTTTTTATTCTAACATGAACTATTCGAATTTTTCTTGTTTATTGATCTTCACATGGATCTCGTGTGAATGTCGTAGAATAGTTCACAAATTCAATCAAAATCAATTATCACAATAAAGAAAACAAAGCACACCGCAAGAGCTAGAATAAATAAAGTTAAATAAGAGAAACAAGAAGAACAAGTAAACACGAACGGAAATTAATATGGTCATGACGAAATATTTGTTAAGTCTTTAGAAGAGGGAAGTTCACTACGGAGATACAATATCAATGAGACCTTTGCACTCGTCTAAGCCAAGTCATTCTTCTTAACAGGACATGCTTACCTGAAACCTTTGCTAGGAATACTTTTGACTCATTTCTACCCAATGTTCAAAACTTGGATTCCCAACAATATCAGCGAACTTCAATCTATATCCATGAGAAAAAATTCACTATATCAAATAATATAGCCACAAAGGATTCTCTTTCACAACAAACTTATTGCTTAAGACAACTCAGATGTCACAAGTCAAAAGTGAATCTAATACAAACATTATGAGGTATACACATTTTGTAATAATTGAATAACATGGGATATGCTTATACTTTAATAACACGTGTTCAGTGCTCTAAGACATAAATAGTGCTTCTAACACAAAACTGAGTAGGCCCTAAACAATACCCATTAGAGGATAGAGGCAAATTTTATATGCAACATTAGACGATACAAGACTAGTCATATAAACTTCGCATACTATTCATATTATCTGCTGAATGCAAGGGTGACTCAAGCGTTTGAGAGAACTAAAGCAGACTTAAGAATGAAGTCTTTTATTTAAAATTTATTTTTCAAGATTTTTTAGGCAAAATATCTGTTAAATATTCATAATTAATTTCATTTAACATTTTTTTCAATTAATAATAAGGCAAATCTGTTTAATCTTTGTTCAGACATTACAAAAAAAAAAACTCCCGAAATATATAAATCGAAAAGTACAAAAAAAATGGCAAAAGAACCACATTTATAATCCTAATACAAATTCAACTAATATAATAAAAAGAAAAACAATACAAATTAAAAGAAAAACATACACTAACAAAATAGACATTTTATGTCTGCGATTTTACGTCTGACCCACTAGAATCATACATAAAAAATGACCAGTGACAAACTTGTAAATAAGTTATCAATTGCTTACGTCTGGCATCCTAGGGTCAGACGTAAATCTCATTTTTTACGTCTAATTGCTCACGTCACACATAAATTTACGTCTAACGCGCTAGAGTCAGGCGTAAATTTACATATGATTTGTCCCATCAGATGTAAATTTACATCTGATTTATCCCAGCCAGACGTAAATTTACGTCTAACTATAGCATGTCAGACGTAAATGTTAAAACATAAATCCCTAATCTTCTTCCTCATAGTGACGCGACTGCGCGAGAAAGCGAATTTGTGGTTTTGCGACTAAACCATTGTTTCATCGCATGATTGATTATTGAGAGGTTTGTTTCTCTTTTGATTCCGTTTTTTTGCACCTCCATTTACATTGAAACCCCCCAATTTTTCGCAGACGTAATGACAACAGTTTGGTTGAAGTGCAGTGGCGGAGGAGAAGTTGTTTGCTCCTGGTGCGGTGCCTCTCGTGTGCTTTTTATGCGGTTGTTTGGAGATGGATCTGCGGTATGGTTGGCATCTTCGTTTCTGGCAAGATGGAGTGTTGCAAGAAGTGGATCGACATCGGCAAGTGCTCGTTGTGGCTGGTGGTTGATCTATGTGATGAAGCGTGATCTGCTCCGACGACTACGCCGTGGTTGCATGGTGACTTCGTAGAGGACCTATGGTGGTTGGTGCAGATCCGGCGGTGAATCAGCTACAGTTGTTTTTGCGTTTCGCATGGTGGGTTGACGGTGATGCAAAAGCATGAAAATTTGCCAAAAAATCATGCGTAAAAATTTACGTTTAACACTATGTACTAGACGTAAATTTATGTGTGTTAACGCATAGTCAGACGTAAATTTACAACTACTATTACTACGTCTGGCCTAAACTAGACGAGAAAACCAAAAAGTGTCGGACGTAAAAGACCTTTTTTGTGTTAGTGATACTAATCAAAATCTGCCAAAACCTTCAAAAGAAAAATTTTCTAGATAAAGTAAATCAAGGAGAGATGATGAGTGAGATCAGTAGATGAGAAGTCACAGATAAAAGAAGAAACTAGAAATCAAAATTGATTATAAGAGAATAAATGTAATTAATCATTCTCTTTTAACTAAAAAAAATTATTCATTGAAAAACAAAATTAACTCATTAAATATCATTTTTAATATCAATATAAATTAAAAAACATTAATAATAATTTAATTAAATTTTATTCTCAAACATAAAGTTACAATTAATTTAATAGAGGTATATTAATGCTAAAAAAATGAGATTTTTTTTAAACATAATTTTGGTAATTAATTTAATAGAATATATTAGTATAAAAATAAATTTAGGCCTTTTTTCCAAAAACATAATTTTATAATTAATTTAGTAGAGGAATATTAGTAATAAAAAAACATTTTGAGACCTTTTTCTTTTTTAAGACTAAAGCAAGTGTTTTACCTACTTCACCCATGAGTCAGCTCGACTACATGTAATAATAGAGTCGTTTAACTCAAGCCAATTGTTTAAGAACCTCTTCAACAAGCTTATACTAAGCAAATTTTCACAACAAATAATTTACAATCAAGTATGAATCATTCTTGTACCATATGGGTCCGAGTACATCTAGGCCACCTGTCTAGATGTACTCAACCCTTAGTATGACTACAAGATGAGAAGCCTTGGTCGGCTACATATCGGCAAACCAAGAAATATTCTTTACATGTCTAGATACATCTTGACCACTTATACTTAAGTGTACCCAACACACACAATTTGATCCTACACCATAACCGTTTGACTGGATATTGGCTTGACCGAATACATGTCGGCCAACCAAGACTAACACATGGAAAGTACTGACTAGGTTAACTAGTCCAAGATCATGATTAAAGTATGATCATATTGATTAACAAACGACTAATTCAGGCAATTAGCCACATATATCAGGTTCATCCAGGTAAAAAGCCCATAAATAATAGTATAAATAGCACAATTTTCGAGGTCATTATTCATTAATTACAACATTTATTACCCATTGACGCACTTGGCTGAATTGAGCGTCGGAGTGGGTACTGCAAACACAGCCCTATTTGGTGAAGTTGGAAGCTTAAAGCGTTTGGAGTACTTATTGAAGTCTTTGCAGGATATATTTAGCCATGTAAGAACAATTCACAATAACTTATATAGTTGCATACACAACATTATTAATTATTCCAACTATATAATCTAATATATACAACCTATATAATGAATGATTAAATTAAGTCTTTAACATAATTATTATATAAGTGATTTTAATCCTATATTCATGACTTATATGGGGATTGGTGAAGGAGCTTGTACGATTCTAGCATCGGAAAGAGCATGAGCATGCTTAGATTATTGACATACTTGCTAGTTCTTCCAACGTAGTTCATGTATAAGATTCGTTGCATACTCAGACGATTGATGTTTCCATCGTCGTCTTGATCATTAACTTTATTCCTCATATTTTTTATTGTCGTAAATTTTTCATAATGAGTGTGGTTGGGACCTCGTTTTATTGAGTCCCAAGGTGGGCATTAATTTGTTCCGGTAAAAAATTAAGCATCTTATTGAAGACAAAAATATAAACAATTTTCTTGACCTAAGGTGATGTAGATAGCATTTAGGCCAAAAAAATAGTTTGATCCCTTGATCTTGAGAGTTAACATTTTATTTATAGGTAAATCAGTTACAAAACTAATAACAAAATACACAAATACAAAATTAACTACCAAAATATCAAATCTCCCTTACAATAATATGTTAACAAAATTTAAACTAAATATAAGACAAACTTAAGCCCAATTCTTGAGTCTATAAATTTTAGGTCGACTTTTAGACATTTCACCCATCTTTGAGTATTGGTTAAAACCTCGGACGACCGATGGTAAAATACCCATTAGATGATACATGCAAATTGTACATGCAAGACAATACAAGACTAATCATCTAATACTCATATCATCTTGTTTAACTCATTCAAATTGTTTAAGAACGTCTTCAACAAGATTATACTAAGCCAAATTTCACAATAAGTAATTTACAATTGAGTATGAATTATACAAAATAAATTATGTAGTTCCATACGCAATATTATATATTATTGCAAAAATCTATATAATCAAAATATACACAATAAATATATATATATATATATATATATATATATATATATATATATATATATAAAATGAATGATTAAATTAAGTCTTTAACATAATTATTGTATGAGTGATTTTAAGCCTCTATACACATTTAAGTAAATTGATGGGAATTAATGATCGCATTTTGAATGCACCCATTATGATTTGCATTTTTAAAATAGCACTCATGTCACTTGACCCTATGATAATAAAAAATCTGCAGCTGTCTTCTATATTATTTCAATCAATCGCATATACTTATAAATTTTTATATCATTTCTATGTTTTTACTCAATTAAAACAAATTCGTTTTTCATTCTTTTCATTTTTTTTTTCATTTTTTCTCTCACTTTCCATCTCCTACCGCGTTTCTTAAAAAATAATAAAGCTTACACACTCAAATTAATTATCAATTAAGCTGTTGTGAGTTATATGAGTGTAACTTCATATTCATCTATTTGTTTACTGATAAATGATGAAAGTTGCTTTTATTGTTCATATTGTTGAATCACAATGGAATTATATTCCTTATCTCAAAATAGTTTTCTCACATTTCCCTTCAAGACAAAGCCTTCATGCCAAATATGCAACTCCTTTTTCATTTCTAGTGCACAAATTTCCCATCACTGCACTATGTTATGGAGATGACTGTTTATCCTTTTAATGGTGTTTGCACATAATGTGAAAGCTCTGAAATCCAATCTAAACAAAATCTTGAAGCTTTTTGGATATTTTCTTAGGTATAAACTGATGGGGAAATCAACAACACAAACAATATACCAGAGAATGCAGCGGATATAATTTCCCCTAACTTGCAAGAATCTATGAGGAGCAATAATCAAAGAGCAACAATAATAAATCACCAAAAACACAAATAAAGGTACCAAGATTTTTAACGTGGATAACCCCTCAAATCAAGGGTAAAAACCACGAGTCGTCAACACCAAAGAAATAGCTCCACTATGATCAACAAGAGTACAAAAGAGTCTCAATCAATAGCACAAATTAGTGCCAACACCCAACCAAATAACAAAGCAATAAAGCTTTCAAAATAGAGAAGAACAAAAGAGGAAAACCTATAATATCACTACTGCAGTGCGAAATTAATATCTCCCAACTCAGACCTCGTATCAAAGATCCGACCGGTCAGAATGAAGAGCAATGAGTTCCGAACCTGCTGTAACAATGGAGGCTTTTATTTAAAATTTATTTTTGAGCTTTTTTTGATTAAAAATTATTTATTAAATTGTCATAATTAATTTCATTTAACATTTCTTTTTCAATAGATGATAAAGCTAATCCATTTAATCTTTTTTGAGACATTGTGTACACTGAAATTGTTAACATTATTCTATAAGTTACATAGGCATTTGGAAAAAATCTATTTTTTTTATATAATTAAGAATATCAATTGGTTTATCATTTTCCAAACCTATAATTTTTCTTAAGATATTTAATTATGAAAATAAATTAAATCCATTATTATCCAACAAATTATCATGTTTTAAAGATTATTCAAAGTTTAAGCAGTTTTCTTGCAAAAATATACAATCTAGCTAGTGACTTTAATTTTTAGTATAACATAAAAAACAAAAAATATCTTCGTATGTTTTAAATTGTTCACATCTACTCTAAAGTGTGGCAATTTCTTTATCTACAATATACAAAAAATAAATCAATTCTAAACGATTCTTGAAGAAATTTTATAATTTTACTCTCAATGTTCATCAAGTTGTTTCTTTTTGCGTCTAATACGTTTTTTCAATAAATTTAGGTTCTTCTCAACTCGATAGTAAGTCTTTTTTTTTCCTAAATTTGAATTATCTGTCTACAGAAAACCCAACTTTGAATTATGCTCAAATTAATCTATTATCTACGAAAAGACTAACCCCTAATCTAATTAATACTTTTATAGAAAAATGTTAGTTTCTCGTCAAAATATATGCAAAAAAACTCTTGAAACTCCTAAATCGAAAAGTACCGAAAAACTAAATTGAACAAAAGAAATGCATTTCTAACTTTAGTACAAATCCAAAACAGAATAAAAACTATAGCAACACAAATAGAAAGAAAAAACATACTAACAAAAAATGAGGATGAAAATTTGATATACACGGACAATGAGATTGAAGGAATGTAATCTACCAAGACCCTAAAATAATGAATCTTAAAAGAGAAGAGAGTAAGGAGAGGCAAGAGAAGTGACAAAGATATACAAAGATAAAATAAGAAAATAGAATTATAAGAGAATAAAAATTGCAAATCATTATCTTCTTCATAAACAAAATTATAATTTACTAAATAAAGGTTTCAACTCATTAATTATTATTTTTAATACCAATAAAAATTAACATAAACTAATAATAATTTAATTAAATTTTATTCTCAAACATAAATTTATAATTAATGTAATAGAGCTATATTAGTAATAAAATATTATTTTGAGGCATTTTTTTATCTCAAACATAATTTTATAATTAATTTAATAGAAATATATTAGTAAAAAAAATTAAGGCTTTTTTCTTAAAAATGATTTTATAATTAATTAATTAATAGGAAAATATTGGTAATAAATTTTTTTTAGACCTTCTTTTATTAGAGACATAAAGCGAGTAACTTTACTAGCTTTACTCTTAAACTGACCCTTTTATATATATATATATATATATATATATATATATATATATATATATATATATATATATATATATATATATATATATATGATATTTATTTTTAGTTGAACTGCTAGTATATTTCTAATAATTCACACAACGATTTTTATCATAAGGTTAATTATTTGTTAAAAAAAAATTCCAAAAGATTAATTTTGGAAAATATGTATTTTTGTTTAACCCTTAGGATACACATTTAAGAAAATTTAGGTTACTCAATTAATATATAAAGGATTAAATATGTTTGGTTCTTCAAATTTTAGTGAAAATTAGAATTAGTCCCTCTTGGAA
Organism: Vigna unguiculata; assembly: GCF_037176805.1. NCBI lineage: Eukaryota > Viridiplantae > Streptophyta > Magnoliopsida > Fabales > Fabaceae > Vigna > Vigna unguiculata. The sequence goes on from NC_140801.1 coordinate 33,993,166, forward strand.
ATCTTAAACCAATTTAGTCTCTTATCTTTATAAATGCATGAATTTAGTCCTTTAAACCAAAGTTTTTTAAGTTTATTTGACATTTTAAACACGTTTCTCAGCTAATATTAGAGCGAACATGTGTCAAACGATATAAACAAACTAAAATACTATAACGAGGTGTGTTTGAAATGTCAAATAAACTTAATTAAATTTGGTTAAAAGGACTATCCATGCATTTACAGTGTTGAGGGGCTAAATTGGTTCAAGGTTTCAAAAGGGACTAATTCTAATTTTTACTAAAAGTTGAAGGACAAAAACATAATTAACCCATAGATAAATAATAATAAATTCAATATAATAAGTAATTGCATATTTCATTATTTAAACTTTAAGAATCTTCGGTAAGTAAACATCTATTTAGTGTTTAAATAATATATACAAGAGTGTGTGTTTTCATAATCCATAAGTCAGTATGAGTTTCCTCTCCATTTAAGAGCTCATTTAATGACACTACAAGAAATATTTAATTAATGACCAATTTTGGATAAAAAATAATTAGTCACTATAGTGATCAATTTAGATATCAATTAATAAACTAAAAATTATTGGTAACTAAAATAGTTTCTAAATTGGTATCTAAATTGGTCACTATAGTGAATTGATCTCTAAATTGGCCATTAAAAACATTAGTTACCGAAAAAATTTGTCTTTAAATTTGTTTAATTAGTGACTAATTTAGATACAAATTTAGAGACCAATTTTTTTTTGTAGTTAAAACCTTGGTAACTAATGTTAGTGACAAATTTAGAAACTAATTTAAAAATTATTTTAGTTACCAATAATTTTTAATTTATAAATTTGTTACTATAGTGATCAATTATTTTTTATCACTAAAATTACTCATTAATTAGACATTTTATTGTAGTGTGAAGCTTATACGATCTTCTAGAAATATATATAACATTCTTATGAAAAATAATGAAAAAGGTTTAAAATTTTGAAATAAAGCATGTATTGTGACTTGTGAGTAGGGATGTCAAAAAATTTGTACCCACGGGTATCCGCGGATAAAACCCGCAATGGGTAGTTAATGGATATTGTAAATAGATACCCGCGAGCAACGGATACGGGTATTTTTAATACCCGCATGTTAGCGAAGCGGGTACGGGTATCATAGTATTTCTACCTGTGGATACCCGTACCCACTACACTCTAATTTAAATTAAAAAAATTAAAAAAAAATAATTAAAATATTAACATATTAATTTTGAATGAGTTTTTTTTTATCAACTAGTTTTAAAAAAAAATCATTTCTTTGTAAACTGTCATTCAACACTATTTAAATGAGTTATTTGGACTTTGTTTAACATTTATGAATGTTATGCACTGTATTTTATTTGAATTTACGATCAAAATATGTTGTCAAAAATTTATTTTGATTTTTTTATAAATGTCCGCGAGTACCTACATAACGGATACCCGATAGATAAGAGTACAAATATGAGGCGGATATTTATCCAGCGAATAGAGTACGAGAAAACTACTATCCATATCCTACTCGCTTTGTTAGCATCCCTCCTTGTGAGCATTATGGATTGAAGGGACTTGATGAACTTGTGACTGCGGTGGGATAATCATAAGAGGAACAATTGATTGGCAAGTAGTACCCAAATTGCAATGTTGTCAAAAGAATGGCTTACACATTTTTTTTTTCAAAGAAATTGAATCCACACACTGTGTGTAGGACAAAACGGTCCTTCCACGTTTGCAATAAAATCAAACATCAATTATTTTTTGTTCATTTCGTTGTCTCTTGTCTCTTCCTCTGTTGGTAAGATTCCTTTTTCAAGGTCACAACTAGAACCAATGGGCATTTGAGAGGAACTCGGATTTATTTCAATGGCCATCGTATCATCCTTCACCATTTTTTCATGCATTGGGAATTTTACAACAGTAGAACCCTACAACAATTTCTTTTTTCTCTTTCACAAAAGGTGTCTCGCACTCATTAATGGACTTCATCTTCTCCAAGTTATGGAAGGTACAGAAGAATAAACGCTATCCAACTAAGTTTCCTCTCTTTACAAGAGTGGAGAATCAAATTCCAGCTATTTACTTGAAGGACGAGAACCTTTTATTATTATCTAAACCTAACTTGATTAAATTTTGATATAAAACAAGACAATATATATATATATATATATATATATATATATATATATATATATATATATATATATATATTACAATAAAATATTTCATTAACAATTAATTTTTATATTTTATAGTAATCAATTTAGATACCAATTTACAAAATAAAAAATATGGTTATTAATAGTTAATATTATGAATAAAAAATATAATTGGTCTCTAATTTTTTTTCTAAAATTTAGCTATCAAGGATTTAGCTTCCAAAGAAAATTAGTTATTAAACATTAGTTACCAAGGTTTTTGTTACTAAAGGAATTAATTTCTAAATTAGTCTCTGATTAACTAGTGGCTAATTTAACGACCAATTATAATTTTTTACTTATAATTATAACTATTTTAGTAACCAATAATTTTTAATTTTATAAATTGGTATCTATTATAGTGACTAAGACCTTTTGATCACTAAAATTGATTGTTATGAAACATTTTCTTGTAATGATATATATATATATATATATATATATATATATATATATATATATATATATATATAAAATTATAGTTGGTTCACTATGCTTCATCGTCCACCATCTTCATTCAAACTAAGGTATATATTATTCATTTTCTCAGCAAATTTGTTTCTCGTTTTAAATGTTTTAGCATCTTTCTATTGCCTTTGGTAATGCTTCACCATCTCCCACAAAGCCACCATCATTTTCATCCCACATGTTCTGATACACTCAATAAGTCCTACATGGCTTAGGATTCGAGGTCAAGCGTAGTTTAAATACTCCTACCTTCCTCCACCTTCTAAGGTGTCTTTTAAGAACAAAATTGTGATGGAACTCCACGTGGTGGTCATTTCTAACGATGGTTGCTGGATGAACTTGGGTCGGAATTAGAACACCACCTTTAATATTATTGTGTGTCTCACTTTGTTTTCAAAAATGACTTTTGATATTCTAGTATCTCTTTAATCTTCTATATTTGATGTTTGTTCATATACCTTATATACATGTTTGACACTTTGTTCACGCTCAAAACCAACACAATCCACTCTCAAAGGAGAACACATTTCTAAATGGTAATGTTAATGATGATTGTCGAATGAACTTGGGTTAGAATTGGAACACCACCTTTAATATTATTGTGTGTCTCACTTTGTTTTCAAAAATGACTTTTGATATTCTAGTATCTCTTTAATCTTCTATATTTGATGTCTGTTCATATACCTTATATACATGTTTGACACTTTGTTCACGCTCAAAACCAACACAATCCACTCTCAAACAAGAACATATTTCTAAATGGTGTAAAGAATGACAATAGTGAAGGTTCTAGGTGAAGAAGGAAGCACAAGACACAATGTTAATGATGGTTGTCGGATGAACTTGGGTCGTAATTGGAACACTACCTTTAATATTATTGTGTCTCACTTTGTTTTCAAAAATGACTTTTGATATTCTAGTATCTCTTTAATCTTCTATATTTGATGTTTGTTCATATACCTTATATACATGTTTGACACTTTGTTCACGCTCAAAACCAACACAATCCACTCTCAAACAAGAACACATTTCTAAATGGTGTAAAGAATGACAATAGTGAAGGTTCTGGGTGAAGAAATAAGCACAAGACACAATGTTAAAGAAGAGAGAGATGGTGACAATGGATCATTACTTTGATCAAAGGAGTTTTTTTTTTCATTTAGGTTTTAATTTCAATAATTTTTTATTTTAGGGTTTGCTTTGAAGTTTCAGGTTTTCATTTCAACTTTGAGTTCATGAGAAAGACTATTTTGAACCCTTTTGTTCATCCATGATTGCATCCCATGCTAAGTGATGATTATGGTTCATCTTAGGGTATAAATATCCAAGAAAGAGAGAGTGGAGGATTGGTGGTGAGTTGCAATAATATTTGTGACAATGGTGAGTGGTGATAAAGTCATAGAAAGCGATGGGAAAACAATTATAAATAAGTTTTGAGAGAAGTCAAACATGAAAAAATAAGATAATAATAAAGAATTACATGAAAAGAGTAATATAATAATAAAGAATTTAGATTCTTGGTTGGATTTTTTTTATTATTTTTTCTATTATATCTTTAAAATACATCAGTGGTTACTGATTTTAAAAGTTTGAAATATATTAAAATAATTTTTAATATATCAATATAATATATTTTTAATGTTCCAGAAGATAACATAAAAAAAAATCAATAAAAAAATTGAACTTATCAAGTATTCCAATTTATTTTAGGTATTAATAGTAATGCATAACGACTCACTTATAATAATGATCCTCCTTAACATTCACATCAATATGTTAGAAGGTTAATCTTTCAAATGGTGATACTTAATTTTTCCTTTTTTATGTCGGGTTCCTATGACACTTTTTTACGAGATTTAATATATTTGGTAAACAACGACATTTTTTATGTACGCATGTCGACAAAGGTTCGATTCTTTGACTATGAAAAATACTTTATTATTAGAAGTAAAACTCATTTTGATAATCTCTAATACATCTTGAAATATTAGCCTCATTGTTATCTTATTAGTGTCGTGAGTATTAGATAGAAATACTATTACATTCATATGTTAATATTTCTTATAACAAAATATAATTTAACCAAATATTCAATAAAGATTGTGATGGATTTTTCATAATATATTGGTATACAAAAACTTTTGGGAAATCGAATACATAAAATATATTAACATTAAAAAATATATATTTTTATTTATATACTAATTTTTATATATTTAAAAGAAATTGGTGGGACCAATTTAAGAAGATAACTGTAATTAACACATCAATGTAAATTAACAACCTTTTATTTCATTTTAAGCGAAGATACATAGTCTATATAGTCTGTTCAGTATAATAAATATTGAAATATTTCATTTTTAAAACAATAAAACACACAATCTTAATATAAAAACTTTAATTGTATTAATTTTGTTTGAACTTTATAAATTAATGAGATAATTAAGCGTATATTAAATCTTTAAAAGTTGACACATTTATTAAAGAAAATTTAACATTAATAGGTACAATTTTGATTGCATATTAACATAAACACAGCTGTAATTATTGTACTAAATTGACTATTCACCTTCAAGCAAACACTTTTTCTCAAAAATAAAACAAAATTCTGCATTTGTGTGGTAATTTGGTGGGTGCATATTGTGATGGAGATTATGATAGGGTTAAGATATGAATGGTGGAAATTTTTGAAATACAACTAAGTCTGGGTTGTGAGGTTGTGGTCCCATTTCTTCCACACAAGCATGTAGCATATGGGGAAATTGACTATTCTCAACCATACTTTTTCTATTATTGCTCACTACAAATTAAAATTAACACATGGACACTGATTCAACTTTCTCAGAAAAGAGACCCACAATTTGGGTTCTGTGGCTCTCAGCTATCACATTCTGAATAATCAAAACGTGAAAAATGTACCTTAGTAGAAAATTATTCCCTTTAGTTTTAGGATTTCAAGACACTTATCTTAATTGGCCTATTCTCAATCCACAAAAAATTAGTGCATCTTCTTTCCTTTAGGAATCCAAAATTTCTATTTTGAAACATCCTTTTCAGAATGAAAATGAATGTTAGATCTTCTTTTCAGGACGTGTGGTTCTACAATAGTAAAACTACAAGCTTGTTTGGTTTTGTCACTGTTTAACTTTAAAAACTCTCCTTAACAATTTCACAGTACTAAATAATGAACTTCTCATTCTAAATCTATTAATAATTTTGATGTCTTGATCAAAATAAATGTTTCAAAAACTAGGAAACAAACAATTCAAAGATGTTTTCTCATTTTCTTCTGTCTTCATCTCGTTCAATCTCTTTCAGTTTCAGACTTTTCGCCCATACAATTCACAAACTCAACTTTATTAAAATTATCACATATAATATATTGTATAACTGGACCAAAATAAAAACAACCTTCAATATAGTGTATAAGAAGATTACATGATTTGAGACACTATCTAAAGAAATATCAACAACCACTAAACGAAGAGGAATACAAAAAGAAGTGATAAGCAAAAGACAGTGACATGACATCTGTTGATACAATTCTATTCAATTATCATTCATCATTGGTGTTTGAGTTTGAGCAAAAAATATTAATTAAATCGATGAAGACAGCATACCCTTCATCAAGAATTAGCAATTTACAGATTCCTTGTTCTTCAAGGAAGAAGTTCATGTAGACTCACTGAGAGCATAAGCTCTCAGACAAAATCTTCAGAGTTCAGAAATTGTCATATGCAGCAGCAACATATTCAGTGACTTCTCTCAGTCTTCAAGAGGGAAAAATGGAAGTTTCACTGTGATGTGGAAGTGTTACTAATTGTAGGATCTGTTTGATAGTACACAATATCCCCAGTGTCACTCACAAAATGGTCTTTCTTCATGCTTCTTAGCAATTCTCCAATGAGGTAAAATGGAAGAGGGCTAGATTTCTTTGGCTCCCGGTAATATTGACCAAGAACTGGTTTAGCTGCCTCAGTCTGTAATGAAGCAAAGACAAATCCAAAAGGGTATGCAATTAATGAAAATTACCATTCCTTTAATTCATCAAAAAATGTGCAGAAGAATACTTACTGCTTCTATTAAGTGATAGTGTGGTATTTGAGGGAAAAGGTGATGAATGACATGGGTTCCAATGTCATGGTGAATGTTATTGATCCATCCATAGTCACGATCAATAGTTGTTAGGCCACCCCTAAGGTAGCTCCATTCCTGTTCAACACAGTGAAGAATGAAGCTTAGAAGAAAAATTGAATTTAAGTCACTTCCAATTCTAAGTCATCACAAATAAAGTCAATTCATAATATACAAGTGAGTGCAAACCTCATCTTACAAGCTGATTTTTTAAGGTTAAACTAGATTTAAAATCCACTTATTAACATTTATCTATGAACAAAACATAGACACAACTTCTTATGTGTCTTTGGTGTTGTTCTTAAATCAAAATTAGAGGTTTCCAACTTGGAAACCTGTGCCAACCTTTGATGCAAACATATATTATGCAGATGAAGAAGGTAAAATTTCAACTTTAACTGGATAGCATAGCAGAATCAGAATACATAAGGAACTACTACATCTAAGTCTTGTTCTTGATTCTAAAGGTGAAATGAAATGACCAAGTTGGACGAAAATTTTCTTGAAAATGAAAGAAAAGGGAAAGAAATGATACCTCTCCACGATACCAAGGTAATTTGTCTTCGTGGCCATGGTGATGCAAATAAGTCACCAAATCCAACCACATAACAAAAAGCTGCAATTACAGAAGTCAAATTAGGATTTGGTTGTTAGTGAGAAAGAAAGAAAGACTCATAGTTAAAAAAAGATAAGGAATTTACCACATAGGGAATGCCATAAAGCTTAAGCAATTGAATTGGACCCATCACAAATCCCAAACCTACAAGCAAGGCAGCCATAGCAGTCCAACAAATTGTTGAAGTTATAACATCTTTTCTCTCACTTGGGACAAACAAATCACTGTTTGGATCAAAGTGAGAACCAGTCTTCCCAGGACTCCTATTCCACTGAAATTGAAAGATCATAACAAAGGTCAATAATTCCCACACCAGCACCACTAGCAATAAATGTTTAAAGTTATGCCGAAACTGTTAGGTACTGCAACTTACAAGGTAGATGGGATACGCAAGCAATGGAAAAGGTACTTTAAATCTTAAAGTACGTGTTACATTGTCCATGCTGTTGAAAATTTTCTCTGGCAACTACAAGATTGACATTGAATATTTTGAATTAGACCCTTTGATATAAACTATTGGAGCCAAAAGCAGATTTCCCACAAGAACCCCAACAAAGATGATCATCTTACCGGGTGCCAGGATTCATCATTTTCAACATGGCCATGATTTTGGTGATGTGTTCTATGACTGATTCTCCTGTACAATTCATGAAACTATCAGTTTCAAAACATAGGCTTAAAATAATGAATTTTAGGATATAAGCAAAGAACAAAAGACAAAAGGGGGACTAGAAGAACAGCTCATCAAGCATACCATCCATGATATGGAACTAGAATTGATGAATGCAGCAAGTGCCCAGCAACACTGTTCAGCTTGGGATCGTTTGAAAAGCTTCCATGACCACTGAAAGATCCAAAACACCAACCATGGTTATTATAACAAGCTTTTGAAATCCAACTTTGCCACAATCAAATCTAGATCTGCATTAGTAAAACAAAATGGATACATAAACAGGAAATTGCTATTACCAATCATGACCAAGAACAAAGAGGGCCCAGAACATTGTTCCCTGAGCAGCCCAATAGAGAGGCCAAACTATCCAGTTGTTGAGATAAGCTGCAGCAGCAGCCAAACCAAAAACCACAATGACATCCCTCACTACATAACTCATGGATTTCCAAGGGTCCTTCACCCAACAGTGTTTAGGAATGGCAGCTCTTATATCTGCCAAATTGAAGGGTGGTGGTGCACTAGGGTCAAATTCAGGTACTTCCTCTCCAACCCCATTAACGCCATTCACACTTTCTTCTTCTCCCTCGCTGGTGGCAACCCTCACCGGTGCACTCACTCCCAATTCCCACCTTCTCTCCCTATAGTTGCAACTTGAAAATCCTCTTGGTTGGAGCTTCAGATCTGCCACTCCCTTATTTGTGCTAAAAAATCTAAACTTTGAAGGCTTTTGGCACAAAATGGGCCTTGTTGGCCGTGGAAATACAGGAGGAAGAGGCCTTAAACCACATTCTGATAAAACCCAAGTTGCCATTGGAGAAAAGGAGGAAGCTTTGGTTTGTTTTTAGGTCTGTGGCTGATTATTTCCTTACCACTTCATAATCCCAGAGGATAGAAAGGTAAAGTTATAAGAGAGAGAGAGAGAAATATGTGTGAACCAAAATTTATGCATGCAACTGAATCTACAACTAGGACAAACAAAAGCACAAAGTTGAGAAAAACAAAACACTTGTGTGTTTCAACAAGAGCCTCACATTTGTGCTTTAACTTTCTCTCTCCTAGGTTTCTCCCTGTTCTATCCCTTCCCCCACCTCCTTCTTCACAAATCTGAGAGAAGCAAGGTCTTGGCTATAACAAAAGGGTATGCAAAGGCAAAGTTGCAAATGGTGGGGTTCTGGTTTTATGTCATAACCATAAGAAATTATTCTTATCTCAAATATAATGCTGTTGTTATAGGAATTTGGACATGTTTTTCCTCTAGTGATCACTTTTAAATTCCACGTTCTTATGTTGGGTTCACATTCTTCAATGGAAAGAAACTCCAATAACTCTTTGTTGCCTTTCCCTTCGGGTTTTGACCCCTTTGGTTGCAATTTGGGAAGTGGAGACTCCTATTTTCTTGCCTTTGCTTTTGGTGACACCTTATTACGCATCACTGTAACCAACGCCGGATAATAGTGAAGAAATATTAAAAAGAGTTTATGAAATCTTGATGAGAAAATATATGATATCATTAAATTAATTACATGAGTAAATTAATTACAAAACAGGCCCAAGCCCAAAAGAAGAAGAGAGAAGAAGAAAAAATTACTAAAGTGTATGAAAGGAGAAAGTGGAAACCCATTAGCTTGGATCCACTGGCACATATAAAGGCGGTGAGGTTGATAATGGTATTAGATGAGCTCGCAAGAAGAGAAAGAGAAAATAGAATTATGTAGATCTTTTTGTTGATGCAGGAGATGAAAGAATATAGGGGGAAGACGGATGAGCAGAGAGGGGGGGCTTTTGGTTGGTTTGGACTGAGGTGGTAGTATGCTCTCTCTCTCGAGAGTCATTGTTATGTTTATCTTTCTTTACAGACTAATAAAACAATATTCTCTATATCCCTGTTGTCCTTTTTTTCTTCTTAATTTTCTATTACTTCTAGGGTGTAGTATCAATTGGTATCACAACACAAGGCTTTAGGGTGCATGGTTCTTACACGGAACACCATTGAAAGACGCATCGAAGGAATTAAACTCCAAATTTTAGAGTTAAAGAATCTGATACTAGCCAGAAGCCTTTCTCGTAGGGGACGTTCCCACAAGCGACACTCACTCAGAAGAAGGGGTATGAAGGCGACCAAAGACGGTGAGGTGGAGAACATAGACGACGATAGTGATACGACCTACTCGAGTAGTAGGGAATCTTCACGGGATTTTGGGGGACAAAAACTGCGAATCCCCATTTTCAGTGGAGAAAATGCTTATGTATGAATAATCAAAGTGGATCAGTATTTTAAGTTAAACATGCTCGAAGAGGAGGACAAGTTGGACGCGCTGGTAATAGCGTTAAAGGATCAAGCCCTCAATGGTACCAATGATGGAAGGAGCAAAACTCAGAGATAAACTGGAAAGCTTTCAAAGGTGCTCTGGTGCGACGATTTCAACTTTGGGTAATCCAAAACCTCTTTGGACCATTATTGCGCATCAAACAGATGACAACAATGATGAAGTATCGAGAAAAATTCGAAAGAGAATCAACCCCCTTTAAAAAAAGAAGAAAGGATCATGTCGAAGGGCATTTTCCTAAACGGGTTGAAGGAGGAAATCCAAGCCGAGCTTAAACTAGATGAACTAATGGACTGTGCATTACTAATAGAAGAGAAGAATCAAGTGCTTCGACGAGTGGGGTTGCTAAGTCTAGAAAAAAAAAACGCTGGAATAACTACTAACGAAACCAAATAGAGGGTTTACTAGGTGGGAACAAGGAGAAGGGAAAGAAGGGAACTCTAGTAGGAGATTGGAGGTCGAAGGAGGGGATAAGAAAATCAATGGAGGGGGCGGTTATCCCAAGCTGAGCTTAGAGAAAGGAGTCCTAAAGGGTTATGTTTTAAATGTGGTGAATTGTGGGGTGGTGAACATGTCTACAAGATGAAATACTTACAACTTGTGCTGACGGAAAGGACAGAAGGTGCGAAATCAAAAGATAGCAGAGAGG